>NC_052958.1:22947878-23591628 GCF_013358895.1 Oreochromis aureus | reverse complement strand
AAGATAAAGTCATACATACTGTCTGTCTTTCATTTCTTTCGCTCACATATTCTGCAGCTCAGTTTATGGACCCTGATGATGGCTACTATTCACCTGCTTCCAGCATTTCTGTCCTCTAAAACTCAGATTCTGTGTTTTCTAATTAACATCTTAGCTTCGTTCAAAGGTTACACCAATGATTTCTTTCAACACTTTCACTCTAGGTAAAATTTTTTCTGACTTCAGGCCTTATACCTCCATTGTCACTTTGGCTGACAGTTTAACTCGGTTTGCATGTAAAAATTGTAACTGTGAGCTGTGAACACACTTCAGTTTTCTTCCAGCAATACATACAGCATTGTCTGGCTTTAATTATTCATACAGTAGACCTTTGTTCAAACTCTTAGGCCGTACTGTGTCTGTGCTGGTCCTCTGCTGGCTCCACCAGCTTTTTAAACTCCACGTTGACATGAACTTCGACCCCCAGGAGCAGGGCGACCTTCAGCAGGACAAGCTGCAGTTGGCGAATACCTGCAGACAGGAAACGGGAAGTGTTGACTGGATGGCTTGGCTGCTCTGATCAGACAGAAGCAGAATGCTGACTCACTGATGTGGTCGATGGAGCCGGCACAAAACCTTCCATAGAACTTTTTGGCACCGAGGCCCCGCAGGTCGTGGATGGTGAAGGGCCATAAGTGGAGCACGTTGTTCCTGGAGAAGGTGTCCCTCTTCTCCAGCAGCACCACTCGAGCGCCCATGAAGCTCAGCTCCACTGCTGTCCGCAGACCGCAAGGCCCTGCGCCAATGATAACACACTGGCCAGCGAGAGAGGAGACAACAGATGATCAGACACATTCTTCTTTTTTTTTTTTTAAACCTTAAAGTAAAGCCTTATATCAACAGTTCAAGGTCACATCACTTTAAGACCAAAGACCAAAAACCAAAATCTGTGAATGCTGTTTTCATTTCTCTGCCATGAACAGTCAATCTATAAAGTAGTAAGGTGATCCTAATAAAATGACCGAGTAACATGTCTTAGTATGTTTGAACCGAAGCTCCTGCTGTGTTTTTTTAAACACGTACAGTCACATCGCTGCAGGCTCGCGCCCTCTGGTACTCCTCCTGCGCCCCCCTCCGGTCCAGCTTGGCCCACAGACCATTCGCCCTCCAGTAGTTGAGGCGGCGTTTAATCGGTCGGTACAGTGGCCTTTCGGCAGTGCTCGGGTCCAGCTGCAGATGTTCACAAAGCTGGCTGAAGGAGCGCATTGCCGCCCTGCAGGTTGATGCTGATACAAATTCATCAAACAGCTCCTGAGCTTGGCATTCTGGGAAAGACTGGTCTTCCATGGTGACCCCTGAGGCTGCAGGGCACCATGGGAAGGATGTCACCTGCTGATGATGTCACCTGTGATCTCCAGCTCGCTTTCTGTCTGGTGAAAGGACAGGAAGTGGAATTACAGACTATGATGCCTAATTGCAGATAAAAGCTTAAAATTTGAGGCGCTGTTTGTGAGGTTTGTATCAGTGTAGTACTTCCTATGGCTCACCCCCAATTACAAATACAGATACAGCCTGAGACAGTACAGAAAATACTTACTGATTCATGGTGATACTTAAAGTGCAGGTACCAGAAAACAAAGGAAAAACACTTGGATGCTTTAAAGGAAAGCAGAACTCTCACAATTTTTAAGTCCTGAGTACCTTTTTGTTATTTTAGAGGAACTTTGGAGTACTTCAGAGGTAGGTGGGAAAAGTTTCTCCCTCTCAGATTGTAGTTAATGTTACCATTAGTGTTTATATAGTGCTTTCCACAGATACGATTCACAAGAGTCAATGCTTCGTAGAAAACAATTTTAAGATAACAGAAAATTTAACACGTAGATAAAAAGACATCAGTAGTAAGTGCTTTTGGACTCTGTTTTATCCAGTAAGGAGCGAGCGACAGCATTTCGAATTACCTGCAGATTTACTCAGTAAAGACAACAGGAGCACATGAAAGCACCCTAAGCTCCTCTTTAGAAGCTACAAAGCTCAACTTAATGATGTCTCGCAGGTGGAAAAACATGATTTAGTGAGGTGTGGGTATTGAAGTAGTGATAAGTATTGGGGTGACATTAGGAAAAACAAATATTGTTTATCGTTTTGAAAATAAAGTCTAAATGTTGAGAAAAGATGTTTCAAGAAAAACTGCTACAGCTGCTTCCCCTCTATAAAACGCCTCGTGTAGATGAGTCACTGAAACAAACTGATCAGCCGTCCTGTGATACAACATCTATCCCGTTTACTGCACAAGGCTGTGACCATCGATGAGCTTACGTCTGTTGGATTTTGTGTAAAGCTGACCAACTCTTCAGGGTCGTCATGCTGATCGTGTGCCAGAGCTGAAAGATAAATCATTTTCTTCCTTTAACTAAAACTGATACTGAAGTACGACCTCACTACCTCAGAGGGTACAGCAGCCGTGGCGCTTTGTCCTGAAACAGCTGTAATCTATACATTTTCCGTTTTTTTTTTCTAAGAATAGAATTATGTCTTTAATCTCAAAACTGTGAACAATATTTTTTTTTCTTAATGTGGTCTTAATACTTCTTTATACTTCTTTGTGTGAGACGCGATTTAAACCATTTTACCTGAAATGCTCACAGAGTCGGCTCAATCTGATGGTCAGCTGTGTCGCGTGCAGAGCTGAGGTCCCGTTGTGCATCCAACACCTTTTAAAGTGTGATCTGACATTCTGAGCAAAGCGGTTTGGTGGCGTGCTTCCTGACTGTTAACAGGTAATTAAAGTTATTGTAAATGGGACGTCAGCAACAGCGCTCTGGAATAAAAGAATTTGCTTCCACTGCCGGGTGCACTCTGTCGTCGTGACAACCTGGACTTAATGTGACAGAGCAGCTGAAGGAAAGGTGTGACGACCTGGATGGAGTCCAGACCCCCTGCTGATAAACTACTGCTACACCGAGGCTGCGTTCACAGACACTCAGACGACTGCTGAAAATAACACAGCAGCTCTACAGACATGGCACTGGAAATTAAAACTAGAAAACCCTTTTTGTTCAGCTCTGTTTGAATTTCAGAATAAAACATCAATAAATAATCCATTAACCATTTCAGCACATAAATCAATAAATATGTTTTTAAAAGTGTTCACTGCAGAGACGTCAAACCATTCAAACAGCAAAACCTCAGATCACTGAAACTGATCAGATTATTGATCATCATCTCAGAGCGAGTTAAATGATAATGATGTCGCTGTGTTGTAGTCACATGACCAGCCGTCAGCCTGAGTATGTGTTTGAAACAAAGAGGCTCACAGAGCAAGCCTGTCAGTACCAAGCACCAACACGCACATTTGTCTGCCTCTGTGAGGACCCTCAGTGACACGATGCTTTCATAACCTAAACTGTCATGACCTCTGACCCCTGAGGTGACAACCTCACAAAGACAGACAAACAGCAGCAGATCTGAACGTGTTTCACTTTACTGGATTTAACACAGAGGAGAGTAATTGATTTATTAGTCTATTGATTATCTGTGCTTCAGACGGACAGCTGAGAGTGAGACCACAGTTTGATGTTTAAATAAAGTTTGAGTCAAAGATCTGAATGAAAGTGAAGACGATCTATCAGCGGCAGTTTCTTGATATCCGTTTGGAGTACTTTGTCTCACTCTGTTCACCGTGCAGTAAATATTTCAAACTGACCAAATAGACATCGAGCTGCTCGGTTTTCTTTCTCAAGATTCAGCATCATCTTGTTCTTTATTCAGTTGAGTGTAAAACACGCTTACAGCAAACTCTGAATCTTTCTGCAGCCTTTTTATTTGCAGCTCAACTCTACGGCACTCAGAAAAACTCAACCCCACCACACACACACCTGTGACTCAAAAAATAAAAGTCTGCTTTTACTTCCTGTCTGCAGACTGAATGGAAACGGACAGAAATGTACTCACATCTCAGAGCTGCCAGCCGCCTGCTGCTCGCCTCCGACTGCTGCTGCTCCCCAGCACACACTAATCCACTTTAATCACACAGACACACTCCTGTCAGTGTGGTCAAATGTCCTCACAGTGTCTGAAACTTATAAAGCTGGTCAAACAGGCGCACTGACACATACAGTGTGTAGCTGAGGTCAGGGGGCGTTGTTAGATTGGGGCAAGCCCCGCCCCCTGACTGTCAGACAGAGAGCAGATCCTGATGGTAATCTGGGAGTTAACAAGCTTAACGGGAGCTGAGCAGCAGCCTCAGATCATCTTTGTTAGTGATGAAGTAGAGTTCATCACTGAGACATTCATCACATCGCAAGGATCAAACATGATTGGTCATGTGACCTCAGACTTCATAGGTGTAAATAACACCATCACTAATAATTAGCCCCACAGGTACAGAGACAGGAGCTCATGTGGGAACCTATCAGCAATCACGTGATCACTCAGACAAGGACTGCAGTGCAGAAACTGTCCTGACATCATCAGGGTCTGTGTGAAGAATCTTAAATAACCCCATTTGTCACCAAGCAGCTCTCTGTGTGACGCCCTACGATAAAGGCTACGTGAACGTCACAGATCAAACCATCTTTTACTCTTAGACTGCTTACCTGAGATTTGCAGCCAAACCTCCACCATCATCAGATAAAAGGCTGTGTGGCTGTT
This sequence comes from Oreochromis aureus, assembly GCF_013358895.1. Lineage (NCBI taxonomy): Eukaryota > Metazoa > Chordata > Actinopteri > Cichliformes > Cichlidae > Oreochromis > Oreochromis aureus. The sequence goes on along the minus strand of NC_052958.1, from coordinate 23,586,999 downwards.
TATTACAAATTACAAAAAACATTAATTTTTCTCATATAATGTTGTTATACAAAAACCACAGGTTTCATGTTATACTATCAATCATGGGGTTGAAAAATGTTCCTAGGCTGTAAACAGCATGCAGCTAGTAAGAACCAACATGAGCAACATGAGTGAGGATGAGAACAGTTAAAGGACCCGTCTCAATATGCGTACTTGTGCGTTCTTGCGGTCTCAAGTACGCAAGTACTGTTCCAATTCAAAGTACAGTGGTCCCTTGCTATACCGCAGTTCACCTTTCGCGGCCTCACTGTTTCGAGTTTCTTTTTTAATGCAGTTTTGTTCTGCATCCTGATTGGATGTAGAACACTTGGATGCTGGCCTAATCTCTGCATTTCGTTTGGAAATTTTCAGCTATCTCTAAAGGTTCTGATATAAATCAGTTTGGTATTTTTAATAGCCAGTTGTTCATACAAATCTTATACTGTCCTATATAATGTTTACAAACCTTAAATTATTTTTACGTTTCTATGTACATTAATTTTTAATAAAGCACCTGATTGTTTTGCTGTCATTTTTCCCTCCTATAAAGGCTTTTCTTTGCTTGAATTATTATTACATTAATGCAATATTTAATGTTTTATATTTTAATCAAGGGACAAGTGAGAAAACGTGGGCTCTCATTGCGTGGCGGGTGGAAAATGAGAGCCTTTTTACAGGAAGAAGAAATTCCTGCAAGACTGGATGGGAGTAAGTACTGATTTTGGCTGGTTTTGCTGCTCCCCGTGTTCTAGGGAAGGATTAGAGGAAAACATCTTATGATAACTAGCTATTGAAGTGACAGTGCCACATTCTTTTCTCTCAGGAACTTTGTTAGCTCTTCAGGCCTGGCCATAGCAGCCAAGCAAGCAAAAAAGAAGTGGAACAATCTGAAGACCAAATACAAGGTAATGTACCTGTTTCTATCTGATTCCTTAGATTGGTTTAAAAAATACTTGTTTACCATTCCTTAAATGCAAGGCCCTGTTTTGTTTTGTTTTTAAATAAAATGTAGTTTGCAATTTAATAAGACAGTCAGTGTAACTGTGATAATATAGCAATTAATACATATTTTCAGGAGCTTAAGGACCCACCTACAGGCAAGGGTGTAGAGGAAGGTAGCCTGACTGCCTCCACCTGGCAGTGGTACAAAATGATGGATGCTGTGCTCCAGGGGCAGCACTGAATAAGTCCACCCCTAGTAGTTGCAGCAAACCTGACATCCACTACAGGTGGTGCAGTCAGCACTCCGGCCTCATCCCCTTCTACAGAAGTGTCGAGGAAGAGCCAGAGGAAGAGGCCCAGGGACAGCCAGGCTATACTACAAATTTTAAAAGACCAGGCGGAAAGAGGGAAAAAAAGAGAGAGAGCGGCTCTGGCTAGGGAAAAAGAGAGGGAGAGGGCAGCTACTGAAAGGGCAGAGCGATACATGTCACTATTTGAAAAACTTGTTGAAAATTTTTAAATAAACCACTTTAAATGTCAAAAATGAATTGAGTTTTTTGCTTCATGTGTAACAGGGAAATCTCTTTAGTCAAAGTAAAACAAATCATTTAAACAAGTGTAACACTTACAATAACATTTAACATTGGATTCAACCTATACAACTGTGAGCACACGGTTCACGGTTGAGGTTTATAAAAATATACAAAAAAAGAACACTAATGCACACTATTTACAATTTGAACAAATAAAGATGGTTTTTAACTAATTAACGTAATTTAACTAATAACTAACACTAATTAGTAAAAACATATGATTTGAATGTAACTTTTTTTTTAACCAACAGGCAGCTATTGCTTGTGGCTGCCTACATATCTGTTTGAGCATGACTACATCTTACAAATGAAACCTTTACCTAGATGTAGTTATGTTCAAACAGAGATGCAGGCAGCTGTTCAGGAGCAGACAGTTGTGCAGCAAGCCTGGTTCGGATACAAGTTCCTGAAAGCTCCCTGTCTGCGCCTGTGCCTTCTGTTTCGGCTTCTGGTCCTGCTTGTGCCACCCCCTCCTCCTCTCCTTCTTCTTCGCCGACATCATCTGTTGCCAAACAGATATTGTGGAGGATGAAGCAGGCCCCCACAACTTTGGGAGCAAACAGAGGCTGAATCTCAAGGGCTCACAAGAAGATGGAGCGCCAGCATGTTTTGAGGATGGCTGTATGTTTCTGGCCTTAGCATGGTGCCGATTGAACCTTTCAACTTGAGCTTTAAAAGAAAAACAGTACATACTACTCTGTGTTTGTAGGTGTAATGAAAAGGGAATTATGTTCTTACTTGACACAGGCTGACGATATGGGGTCATTATTGCCACTGGGTGCTTAAGGCATGGGTATCCTCCATCTCCCAAGAGGAAGATGCCTGCTGGTGGATAGAGGGCCTGTTTGTAAATTGGAGATCTTCGCAGTACAAGTGCATCATGCACAGATCCGGAATTACCAATGTACACATCTAGGAATGTACCTTTGGAGTCACAGATGCCCTGAGCACAGCAGAGGGGAACAGTTTCCTATTGATGTAGGACCTCTTATGTGGTTCCCCAGGTGGACGAATCCAGATGTGGCATCCATCAATTGCACCAGCTGTGCAATAGAATGCCTCATTGCCGGCAAGGCATGCAAAACCTGCCCCAACCTCCTCCATCTCTTCTGCCTTGGGGAAATGAATCGCTCGGTGCAGAATGGTCATCATTTCCTCTGTGACACTGTTGCCACCGGCATGCCAAAGATGTCTGCCGTCACTCTGTATGAGGCTCCACAGGCCAGCCAGTAAATGGTTACAAGCGCCTCAATTTCATGTTTCCGTGTTGTTTTTCCCAGGTGAGCATTTGCACAAGCATGTTGATGCTTGGTGTTAAAAGTCTGAAGGCTGGTTTGAGGTCAGCTAAAGCAAAGAAAATTGAAAGGATGGGGACACTGTTATTTATTTGTGTTTATATTTTTGCTGGGCTTTTTCCTGTTTTAAAAAAAGAAAAAAGACACTTAAAGTATTTAAACAGATATGGATTAGTTTTTTTTATATATATTTATTGAACAGTTACTGAATTATTTATTGTTATTTTTAGTATACGTCATGTGGAAAGTAAAACTTGTTTCAGTACTGCTCAGTGATACTTTTGTTAAACTGTATAGGCTTTATAGTATTGATCTACCACCATAAGATATTATACACAGCAAATGCGACCTTTTCTCTAGATTTGGGAGTACATGCATAGAAACACCAGGCTATTAGTTATTTTAAACAGTGTACTGAGTCAAGAAGGCCATCAAGGCATGTCTCCTCCCCCTCATCTTCATCCTGGCTCTTCTCTCCCGGATCAGTCTCCTCAGTTGCGCTGCTTCTTCTTCAGCCTTAAGGTACAGAATGCCGGCAGCAACTGCGAGATGCTGCCGGCACCACAAACCACCGATACCACAAACTATTCCCGCGATTTCCCGCCGGTGGCTCTTTATATAGGCGCACATATTGCTATCGTGCAGGTAAAGTAATTTATAGAATATTTTCATGTATTATTTTTCAATGAAAGCACACATGGTAAAGTTTATATATAATTTTATTGTATTCTTTATAGATATTTGAGCGGCCGATCCAGACGGACTCCCGTACTTGAGAATTGAGAAAGGCTCATGCTTGAGAGGCTGCTCATGTCACACCTGCGGCGAGGCTGTATCATTTGTCCTGAAGGTGGCGCCAGAGGAAGATCATTTGCATTGCACTCACAGGATTTATTATATGTACAGTGGCTTTTTAGGACATCCAGCCCCGCCTGTCTATAGAGTAATGTTCTCATTGAATTCAGAGTTTTATATGATCAAAGTAAAACATGACATCTGTAACATAAAGGAAAGAAAAAAAAACATCCACAGGTAGAATATCTCACACAAACACTTTGTTCCCCAGTTGGAGTTTATTAATCAGCATACAGAATTACTGTTAGAGCCTACTGTACTACTAACATACTTCTGGATATGTTTATAAAATATAATTATTATTATTTGCATACGAAAAGCCAGAAATAATGTTACATTGTTATACTGTTGAATCTTTTAAGCATAAAGTCACAGCTGATTCATGTGAAGTGCAGGAGGAGGTGAAAGATAATCCTACAAAAACCAGAGAAACCGAGCTCAGAACTGGCCTGACAACCTGAACAATGTAAGGTTTCCTTCACTGATGCTAACAAACTCATTCATTCCCTTTGAGCTGTTAATGAAGGCACAGCAACACCTGAGGTCAGTAACATATTTAAAGTCTTTACACATGTAACCAAAATAAAATAACAAAGAGCAGCAGTTTGTTCGGAGACACCATCAGGAGTTTTGCTGAAAAAATCCAAACAAACAAACATGTCAGACGACGGCATTTAGACATAAGAAAAAAGAACGAAGTTCATGCAAAATCACATTCTCACCAGCAGAGCTCGTCCTTTGGTTTCTATCGGCATCAGGAAGTTTCCTAGAGCGCAGAGCACACAGGCCACAGCGAACGGACAGAGAGCCAGAATCACCGACCGAGACATCAGCACCTGAAGTACACACAGAGCAATGATAGACTGGACCAAAAACTTGAAAAGTCTGATCATTAAGCAGGACAGCAAACGCACCTGAGCAATGAACGGAGCGATCATTCCTCCGATCCGACTGAACGACGTACAGAAACCCATCCCCAGAGAGCGCGCCACCGTGGGGTACACCTGAGAAACCAAAACACCTGTCACCTCAGACCCGGTCCTTAAAAAAATGCACCGTAGGAGACTGTGAACGTACCTCTGCCGTGTAGATGTAAACCACATTAAAGTTCATGGAGACCAGAGACCGCAGCAGAAACAGCAGCACCGTGAAGCCAAACCTGCACGACCAAAACAGACCAGATGACATCATAAACCTGGACCGGCTCTAATGAGATGACATCATAAACCTGGACCCGGTCAGAGGGGTGTGTGGGGCTCTTACATAGTGGAGCAAATGTTGAGTATCATAAAGAAAAAGGCTGCTAGCAGCTGCAGTACGGTCAGAGTCATCTTGCGTCCAAACACGTTAAGCAGAGCGATGTTTGCTGGGACCACTGGGAGGACAGAAGAGAGGAGTCAGAGTAGACCTGATCCGGGAGCAGCACAGCAGCAAACCTTCACATCACATTTTGGGAACTATTCTGCAGTGTGGCTGAAAAACTGATGAACAGAAAATTCTCTCGATGCGTTTCGCTGACGATGACTCACATGCGACCTCTCCAAGGCAGCTGATAAGCAGAGTCTGGTAGTCACTGTACCCAAAGGGGATGCAGTAACACAGTCCGTCCTCATGGCGATGTTTGACCTGATGCTCTTTGTCGGCATCGATCACACACAACAGGTTCTTCTCCAACAGCTCTGAACTGCTCAGCACTGAGCCGTAGTATATAAACGATGCCACAAACCTGACAGTGAAACAAATGAAAGTTGGTCCTGAACAGGTCCAAGAAGGATTATACACACTGGGTATAACAACCACATTCAATGACTTCTACAAACCACGGATGTCTTTATGGTTGGAAAAAAAAAGCTGCTGGGAGCATTTTAAGTTGTCTACGAAATGTTTCTAGAAATGCTTGAAACACTTCATAGACAACTTTTGTTTGTATAAACTTAGTACTTTAAATCTCCCTATTTGGCATCCAATCAGAAGACATAATACGGTATTCTCTATGCCTATACCTTACTATGTTTTAATATAAAGCACTCATACTTTGTGATTTGGTTTCCTTAAAGAATACTGCTGGACAGTTTGAGTTTTTCATGACTATTCCTGTCTGTAAATGTAACCTGTGCAAACCTCCAGTTTGCTTTCACTGGATCTTTTGCTTTTATCTGATAATTTGCTCATTTGGTGTCCTTTTACTGTGAAGGCTATGTAGCCTGCTTTTATTAAAACACTAAAAAATAAAATACCATTACCATGAGTACCAGAGCAGTACAGATGTCCTCCTGAATGATGGGCTGAGCAGAATTCTCCAGCTGCCTCTTTCTCTCTGAAACATACAGGAACATTCACACCAAATATCCTATGACTGAATCCAGTGATACCCTCAACTCAGTTCAACTCAGTTTTATTTATATGGTGCCAAATCACAATGGCAATCACGTCAAGCTGCTTTATATTATAAGCCACCATCAGGACATCCCTGTGAATTACACATACTGCCCTGTGTAGTGTTTTTCCAGCAGACTGTTATCACAAACTTTAAGATAAAGCAATTTTGAAATGTTTTTAATCATTTTAATAGCAAAACATTTTCAGGAGCTGAAAGATTCACTCAGCACTTTCAGGAAGATCAATACACTTATTTCAAGTCTTACTCACTACACTTAACGCACCGTAACGGGCTCCACGAGTCGTCCTGGCGGAAGAGAAGCTCGGTTCATTTTAGCAATCCAGTGCAGCGTTTTCATGGCAGCCTCAGTCTTTCCTGCTGATACGTTGTAACGAGCCGACTCAGGAATAAACTGATTTGAATCAATACAGACAGAAACAGCAGTCAGCCTGGGTTCACGAGCCAGAATACATCCACCAATCAGAAACTCACATTAGCCGCGATGAGATTATTGTGGCAACTTAGTCTTCCCCAGCTTATGCTTTAAGTGGCACTTCATGTGATTTCTACTAGTTTAGTGACTCCGCTTCTCTTTTTTGTTCACCCCTCTCCTTTTAGCACTTTTAGTTTAACAACCAACAACCTAAAACCTGGCAAACTAGTTCAGAACCTCCAAATCATCCCTTCTTTTAGTAACTGTGAATGATTACAGCAAGACTTAAACATCTTTGAAAACCTCTTTAGGAATCTTTGATTCTTTGTTTAATTTGCCACACTGAATGTTCATATGTGCATTTATTTCTAATCTAATGATCACAGCACTGCTGCACAGGTTAGGATGGACAGGTGAGGAGCACATCTCACCTTAAAGAGGAAGATGAGGATGATACTGGGCGTGACAGAGATCCGTATCATCCACCTCCAGCCCAAAGTTGGAACCACCAGCATACCCAGAATGATGATAAGCATGGAGCCCAGCATCCAGAATATCTGACACACAAACACAGAGCATGCTGGGAGATCTGAACTGATGACATCACACCATACAGGTAACTAAGGTGAGTTTGAAGATGCCTTTAAAAACCCCATGGGAGAAAAAACAAACGACGTGACGTGAGCTGAAGCTGTTACCATGACAGGTATTAAGCATTAAAATGAGGCTGGCAACAGACCATTATCTGTGATTTATGATATGTGTTTTAGAGACGGACTCTGAGCTTTGCTGCTGTCGACTTGTGATGTTTTGTATTTGCTGGACATCTAAAACTTTATCGTTCTCACATCTCTTTAAAAACAGAATATTATCTCCACAAGACTGTGATTAATAACTGTGTGTATACACTGACTCCTGTTTCTTTGATGTCTTGCCTTAAAAGATAACAGACCTACTCATGTTTTATGTTTTTATCTTTTATGTTGAGCATGTTGAGTTTCCATGTAATATGATCTCTTCAGAAATAAAGCTGCTATTGCCCATGATTATTATGAAGGTCAAATAAAAACACTGGATTTAACCCTGTGAGGTCCTCAGTGATAAATCGCAGCAAAAATTTCTGGCACAACTTCACCTGCTTCCAAGGTGCATGGAGAGGATAAAGAATTCAAAAAGCAGGAACTCCAGCAACACTTGAGGGAAGAAGAACAACTTTAATAATTGACCAACGCGTTTCGGCTTGTGGCCTTCATCAGTGATAGGCACTAGAACCCTCTCAACTTCTGTGCTATCACAAATATATGATTTCCAAAACATGAGCTTAGACATGAGGATTAGAGCAGAGTAAGGAAGGAACTGCAAGCGAAATAACAGCTGGTGACAGGAAGTAGGTGAGCCCTCAGTAAAACTTTTATCAACTTCCAGGTAAGCAATAAAGGCAACGACCAACAGAGTAACAAATACTGTTGACTGATATACAGCGGTGGGTTACCCAGGCAACCTCAGCCTGTAATGTCTGATAGCGACCAACGTCAGTGATAAAGTGATGCTGATGATCGCTTCCTGTGTGGACACTCATTAGGACCTCTGATGTTTCGCTCTGTGAGGTCTCCCAGATGGAGCAGGTGGTCAACATGATTCTGACTTCCTCGTCTTTATTTTTGTGGAAACCAGTGACACTCAAAGAAAGGATGAACTCACGGTGGCCAGAGGCAGCAGGATGGCTCGATACTTCGCCGGGATGAACTCGGTCTTCAGCACAAACCTGAACAGAGACGCTTTCATTTAGAGCAGCCACTGAAGCTTACCACCATCCAGCCAATCAGACTGCAGGATGTTCAGCGTAATGTTTGTGTGTGTGTGAGCTGACCCCTGCGACACTCCTGCGACGCCGCAGCCCACCATGGCACGCAGGAAGATGAACCAACCGTACGACGGTGCGAATGACGTGAGCAGCGAGAAGTACGCACTCCACACGAAGCCACCGACCACGACCTGGATCACACACACACACCAGCAGTCAACCAATCAGTGCACAGACTCCAACTGAGACCTGGCGTGTCGGTTGTTTCTGACCTTCCAACGTCCGTATCGGTCGGCGATGTATCCTCCCAACACTCCACAAACCATGAAGCCCAGAAAAACCATCTGAGGACACAGAGAGAAGAATTGCAGCACTTTCATATAATCATCACGTTACTGAGCTCACACGCCTCTGATGTAATGACACAAGAAGCTGCTCTGCTGACTGTGAACGTGATCGATCAGTGAGACCTGTTCAGAGCTGCTGACCATATAAATTCAAGCCATGCTAAAGAAAGCACCACTGAGGTGAGGGTTACCCTCTGAGAGTTAGAGGTTTCAGCCTAACTGGTTGACGCAAATTAATCGATTAATCAATAAATTATCAGCAGATCAGTCAGTGTGCTGTGACTCACAGTGGAGACGAGTGCCACCTGCCAGTCTTCCAGACGCCACTCACATCGAATCTCCGGAGAAACCACAGCTAACAACATGATCTCCATCGCCTCCACGATCTGCGCACACACACGAGCACACACACAGAGTGAGTACCCTGATTATTTTAAATACTCTGAGTATTTTGCTGCTGAGCATAAACCTTGACTCACGTTGGAGCTCCCCATGATGACAAACAGCAGAATGTGAAAACGCCCGAAGCCGATTTTCTCCACGGCATCCTCCACTGTGAACGTTTTATCTGCTGCAAGAATCAATCAATACATCAACTAACATCACCACCTTCCTCTTGCTCAGAATCGCTGTGACAGACACCTTTAATTTCATAATGAGGGAAATGAGGTGGTGAGAACTAGTTCTTCTGAGGTGGACTGATACGACAGTACAACAGTTGAGCTTTAACCTCCTTTCAGAGGACTTGAGTCCCAGCATGCTCCTCTCCTCCTCTAAAAGGACCACCTGATCCTGGTTCCGTTGGAGGTTTCTTCCTGTTCAAAGGGAAATCTTTCTCCCCACTGTCTCCTCTGCTGCTCACAGCTGATTCACTGTGAGTCTTTACCTTTCAGAATAAAGCATTGTCATGTGACTTCTGTTGTTAAGTGCTTTATGAATAAAGCTGGACTAAAATGAAGCATAAAGAAGGTCTTTGTAGTGAAACTGACTGTTAAAACCTGCCCATGGCAGAAACCTTCTGTGCTTCTCCTGATGCTTTTGCAGTTTTTGCAGACAGGTTCATTCACAATAACATCACAACCTTTTTAGGAAACATTTCAAAGGGCCTCATAGGACCCTCCAACGTTTCCAAGGGCATCACAGGACCCTCCAACGTTTCCAAGGGCATCACATCTTCTCCAGATGTTTGATTATCGATTATCAGACTCACCATTGTTGCTGTTCTTGCTGTCCTGCTTGTCGTCGGCAGGTTTCTCCTGCAGTTCCACCTCCTGCAGATAGATGGAGCTCACCAGCTGAGTCTTCATAGAGTCACTCATCCTGAAATCAGACGTCTTCCTTTCAGCTGAGGTTCAACCGTCTGCAGAAACATGAGCCAGAACATTTGTGAGCAGAGCTTCAGCTTCATGCAGCACCGCTGATTTTAATCCGGCTTTTAGTAAACCGAGTCTTCATTTCATCGTTTATGTTAAAATCATATCTGTGGCAATGCTGCAGGCTTCTTCAAACACTCACTCATGGTTAATTCTGTTCAGTTTATTCAATTCTGCAAAATCAAATACAGTGAAAGACAGGACAAAAAACATGCTGTGGAAGAAAGTCAAAGAGCTCTATTAACACAGAAAAACTCAATGCATCATGGGAATCCACCAGCAGCCTACACCTATTGCAGTATAACTAAGGGAGGATTCAGGGTCACCTGATCCATCCCTAACTATATGCTTTAGCAGAAAGGAAAGTTTGAAGCCTAATCTTGAAAGTAGAGATAGTGTCTGGCCCCCGAATCCAAACAGGAAGCTGGTTCCACAGAAGAGGGGCCTGAAAACAGAAGGCTCTGCCTCCCATTCTACTTTTAAATACTCTAGGAACAACAAGTAAGCTTAATCTACAATTGTTTGGTTTTACCTTTCAGTGGGTCTACAGTCTACAGAGCACTGCAGTTCATCCGATGACTTACAAACACCACTGAGTCCTTCAAAAGTAAAAGTCCAAAAGTATTCAGACTACAACGCTACTGATCACCTTCTCCATCAAACTGATTGATTAATCGCCTCCAGAAAAACATGAGATTGAACAGACTGATCAGTGAGCTACTGCCAATCAGAGTTCAAACGAGCAGCTGATTTATGGGTTTTAATCCAGTTATTAGTAAACAAAAGTTATTGTCAGGCTTACTTTGTCACATTCTCTGAAGCTTTTTTAAAATCATTTTGTTCTCACGAACACAGATTGTGCTTTATTCACAGGGGAGGTGTGTTAGTTTCTCTGTGAAGCTGAGGTGGAGAAACTGAAGTAGGTGTTGTAACAAAGTGATTTCCAATGTTTCAATGTTTGTTTGTTTTTTATGTGTAATGTCTTTACTTATATTGGTAAACAGACTGTAGTGAACATGATTTAGAGATGAATTATATATTAAATTATGTTGTAAGTATGAATCTGTGTTATTATACCTGCTTTATAACCAATCCAGTCCTTTTTGGCCTCTTAAAATATCTTTATTGAACTACGTCGTTATATCTGCTGCCATCTTAACCAACTGTCTCTTGAAAAAACACACTTTTAATGTCAAAGACTTATTAGCTGGATATAACAAGAGTGTTGTTGGTGGCTCAAGACGACTTGAGATCATTTATGAGGGACACATTTGACATATGTTTCACATATCATAGGCCAAAAATCATTTACACCAATACAAGCAGTCATTTTTTGGCAAATAGCATGAAATTACTGCAGATTTCAGGCAGACGATTAGTTTTTTGGACTACATGTAAGAAATCCTCAAACCTTAAAGAAACAAGCATACAAACTCTCGAGGAGGAGATTTATTTTAACAGACATGTTAATCCTTCTTTAATGAACTGGACGGAATCGTTTTGAGCCCAGTCAAAGGTAAATGGTCCTGACGTGTTTTCTTTCATATGTGAAACAGGGAGGAGAAAATAAACTTTAAACCGGCAGAAATTTAAACGTAGTTTGGTTGAAAGATATTTCCGGTGATTCTCGGGAAGAACCGGCGCGATTAAAACAGAGTGCGAGATTTATTGTGACTACAGCCACTTCAGCTTCGTGTCAGCTTCACCTCTCAGACAGGAACCAACAGCAGAATCGAACCCTTAAAGTTCTCTCTCAAATGAAACCAGTACTCACACAGATGTTGAGTTTCAACGCTAAGGCCGCCGGCGAGGTCTATTTTCATCCTGTAGCAGGTCACAGCCCGACAGGTAGGTCAACACCGTAGCTGTTCACCTGTCCAGGTGTTTCAGGAAGTGCTGCCGTCATCAGAGAGCCAGCCCGGGGGGAGGGGTAGGGAGCTTTGTGTGCAGGGAGGGGTTAGGTTCCGCCTATCATCAGCTGAGTGAAGAAAAAACAAACAAGAGCCTCTTCACAACATTTAGCGTCACAATGAGAGACAGGAAGTCAGAAAATGAAACAATATGGTCAAAAACAAGATGAATAATTTAATCTCAGAACAGTTCGGCCTGATAGATCTCAACCCATCACACATTCCTCTGGAATATTTTCACTTTATGAAAGTTAGAGCACAAACATTTAAACTTTAATCCTGAAGCTCCCCCTGTTGGCACTGAGAGTAATTGCAGACAGATCCCTGCAGTTCCTCTGAAGTCCAGCAGTGGCAGCAGTGAGTCAGTGCCCGTAAACTCCCATGTTAAAACTTTGCAGCAGAAATAAACATGCTTAAAGCCTGATACACAAACTCATCATGTCTCTATAGATAATTTCCTCCTTTATAACAACTCCAAGGGGGGAGGATGGGTCCTAAACTCACCTGTATAAATCAGGGGGCGTGGTCTCTTTGACTGGCAAGTGGATGATCACACAGGCAGGTGTAGCTGCTAGCTGTCTGCTAATTGGACAGCTGAACTGTATTTGTGCTGTTGGAGCCTTTTGGAGCATTTTTAATGGCATCACGTGACTACTGTGAGGTTACTGTATTAACAGACCATCCAGGAAGGATGTGTGTGTGTGTGTGAGTGAGAGAAAGAGACGCTCCTGTACAGTCTGTGGATGCAGGCAATAGCTCGCTATCCCTGCTGACACCAGATTTAAAATGTAAATAGCGTTAATGAGGATTTGTGTGCTTATGACTTTATTCTTAACAAATCGTTCCTAAACTTCAGATCTTTCTAGAAATGGGCTGTTTGTTTAGATTACAGCATTGCTATTAAACTCTGTGACTCTGTCCCATGAGTCAGTGTCATTGTGGCAGAAATGGGCCTCCGTATGCAGAGCTGTGTGGTTTTGGAATGAGGCGTTGGCCGATTGGAGGGATCAGACAGATTAGACGCTGTGCAGCGCATCAGAGGAAAACCGAATCATCAAAGGATGAAGAAAAAGCCGTCAGCCTCTCTGAATCTGAACACGTCTCTTTAATGTTTTGAACACAGTCTGTCAGACTTGAAACACCACAGGGTGCAGCTCACACAGAGGCAGGGTAGAACAGATCCCATCAATGTGACCCGCACAGGTTAGCGGCACGCTCACCTGGCCGCTGTGGAACAGGTGAGGCTGCTGGCAGTGTTCCCAGCTCACTGACTCGACATTAAAAGAACTCCCCCAGGCTCTGTTTCCATGAAGCAGCATCACCAAGTTACCTGAACCACACCTGGTGCCTGCTCTCACCTGGTGTAAGTGTGTACATTGGCGAGGCGGTCCGTGGAAACAGAGCCTGAAGAGGAACAACAGGAATGTGGTTCGACTCGAAGCAGCCGTACAGAAGTTCATTCATGACAAAACTACTGACGGAGGGGAGATCTGAAACCCAGGCGAAAGAAAAGTTCTCTGCAGGTCAAAGGTCAACACCTGAAAACAGTTTCAATTGCTGGTGCAGATACAGCTACTGATTTTGGCAGGGGAAAGCTTTTCCAAGCTCTTATTTTAGCGGGCAGTTAGCGATAACAGGGAAAGCTTCAATAGCAGCTAAAATATAGAATCGGTTTAAAATTTTGAAACAAATAATGATCAGATCCCTTAAACTCTGTTCAAAAACAACAGAACAAAGTTCACCTGCAGCTGCTGATCTGCTCTGCAGCAGTTTTTGCAGTTTTGTGGTGGCCCACCAGGGGGCTCTGCTCACACCCAGGTCGGGAGGAGGGGTTCTGCTGGTTTTTGGCGCAATGTGTTCAGTTGTTGTGTGGAGATAAATAAAGTCGGAATGGAAAGTTACAGCTCCTGTGTCGTCTGTACAATACCTCCACAGTTTCATATTTTTTGTCCACGACAGCAACTGGACCGGCTCGGCCTGCAGGGAGGGGAACAACCGTGATCCCTGCAAACTTCAGCAGGTCTCAGAGTGCTGATCAGTAGTTTTGTCATGAAAAATCATCCTCCGAGCGTCTGCTCATCTGCTGGACTCTTGCTGAGGATCACAGGTCTAGAAAACAGAGTCTCTGGAAAACAGAAACATTCAGGAGAAGTTTATGAAGAGTTTGCTGAGAAGTCAGACTTTTCTTTGCTATTCGGACACCTGGAGGATTATTTTCCATTTTTTTGGGTGATCTGATCGTTTCAGACACCTCGAGTCGTTGAATTAGCACCATTTGATCCTGTAGGCATTGCTGAGTCCTACAGTGTGACTGACAGGTGCTAGGTCCAATCAGATCGTCTCTAGCAGGTAAAGAGTTCTGCGGTTGGTTTCTGGTCCATGACGAATGTGTTGTGTCTTTGAGTCTGTTCAGCAGAACAATCACAGATAAAATCTTTTCCATATATAATAGGTTTCTATTCAACATCATATCCACTCCATCCATAAGCATCTTCATTCAGACTCAAAAATCTCCTAAAAAACAAAAACATGATGGTTCTCATGGTGTGTTTTTTCCGGCTGTGCTTGGATGAACGGTGCTTTCATGGCACTGTGACATGAATCACTCTTTGCTCACTCTTAACTGGATGTGGAACGATTCTTCACTTTTTAACATCTTTTGGCAGCATGCTAAACATTAACTGCAACACCACAAATAGCTAAAGCCTCAAACTTAGTTGAACATGCTGAAGAAGAGCAGGGAGCAGACGCAAACAAACCTTCACCATGAGTGACCGACCACCAACACACCACAGAGAGGACAGCCAATCAGCAAAGAGAGGAACCAGCCGCTCAGCTATGCAGCCAGGACATGAAACTAAAGGTTGAAACACAAGGTCTTTACTCAGTAGACTCACCAAGATGCAGAGACAATGTCAGGAGGTCCACATGGGGAGACATTTCTCTGGATCTACAATCATGTCTGCAAAGCGGTCTTCTACAAACTTTCAGAAGGTTCTGCAGACTTCACTCACTGGACAAGGTCAATAATAAAAACATAAATAATCAATAATATAAAAGGTCAGTAATGACAAACCTTATCTTCCTCCCCTGATGAAACAGTGAGAACCTTTCAGGTGAGTGTGAGGATTCAGCCACAGGCTGGAACAAAGAAAAGTTATTTATGCTCTAAATTGCCCAACAGAGCTGCAGGTTAAACATTAACACTTTTACCTGCAATGTCCTGGCATGAAGTCTGTAGTTAATGTGAGAACAATGAAGCTAACAGAATGGGAAATTTACAGCTAGGGAGTCATCATGTGGACGATGTACCTGGGCAGATCCCTCACCTGAACCACACAGTGTACTCAGAGTATCACTGAAGAGTACAGCTGAAGTGAGCACTTCCTGTCGTGTTCTACATGCAAGACAAAGGATCAGCCTGGCGTCCTGGAAATATAAACCTTGTCACTATTTGCTTTTCCCTTCATCAGGATCATCAGGCAGCTCTGATGAGACATCTCTCAGTGAGTTTAAGAAGCAGCTCTCCTCTGAGGAAGAACCACCTTGCGGCGGTGATGAACGACTAGTTCCCCTCTCTGACGAACACTTTTTACCCACTTGTCTACAGCGCTCTGCTCACAGACTGATGGATGCAACAAATCAGCGACAAAAAGCTCGATACCAAAGCAATGCATTAGCTGAATTTTTTTTCATTGCCACCGATACATGAACACGCGAGCGAGCGGCTACGCTAAGCAACGTTTCCACAGAGAAACAAATGCTAGCTCAAAATCTACAGCGAGCTCAAACACAAGAGGATTACAACCATAGAACAGTAGTTTGGTCTTTTTTTGATCAAAATAAAAGATTTAAAGTATACTTTCATATATAAGCAATAAAAAATAAGTAACATCTCAATACTCCAGTAATAACTCTTACATTAATATTGTGCTCATTGGGATTCTATCTCTTTACATATATTTTATTCATTCTTATAGATAGCTATAAATATTATTTTTCTTGTTTTGCGTTCCCGTGCAGCAGGAACTGTGCGGCACCACCAGCTGTCGACAGTGCAAAGACCTCATTGATATGGTTTATGAACGGACACCTGACCACCGTGGCTGATGGGAGTGTGGAAGGCAATTAGTGGTTAATGACAAGATGGTATGAGGCTGACAGTTAGCACCACAGAAGGTCCAGAGAACCAATCCACTTCAGAACTTTAGGAGGAAGTGGTCCGGATGGAAATATCCACTCAAAAGGTCAAGAATAACCATCTACTCCAATAGGATGAACCACCAGAAGGCCATTAAGGACAGCACTTCGCAGAGGTTCCAACAGACAGATTCCCTGAAGGTCCATTCACTCTAGATCTCCAGGAACGACCATTAAGTTCTGAAAGCCTAGACAGGAAGTTCTTTTCCAAAGGTTGGTTGCACTAACTTAAGAAGGTATTCATAGCTTGATGATCTAAGTCAGGCCTGAGAAGTATCGGTAGTTGCACCATCCAGCCTTAAGTCTTCTTGCTAATCTTGGCCAGTTCTTCAAACCAGAAAATGAAATTGTTGAGAACAATACACTCTTTTAGCAGACCGACTTCAAACAAGATAAGCTACCTGACGTAGTACATTCATCAACACCTAGAAAAGCCTGGATAGCAGGTCCGACCCAAGCTCTAAACCAGGACACTGAGGCACGGAGCCACTGTGCATTTCTTTCTATGAGCAATATATTAATTTTACAACAAGCAAGCTAGACAGACTGCTGCAGATACAACGATGAGGAGTTGACTCTCTTGATCTGTTTGAACTGACTGGAGAGCCTTTAAGTTTGAGTTGGTTCATGACCGAGCATTTAGTGGTGCTGCACTTTTTCACACTTATGCTTCATGAGCATCAACAATTACATGACCATATACCTGTTTGCTTAATGGAGGACTCTCAGTCTACTGGTTTGGCAGATTGCTTTCACAGAAACTTGCGTCCTTGTTTTACCCAGGAGGTCTTCTGTCTACGCCCTGGTCAAAAAAATGACTTATTTAGGTCCTAATGCCATGCTTCTCAAGTTCTATCACGTTAGACCGCTTGGCGATCAGTGTGTCCTTGAGATAACTAATGATGTTTCAATTTTCTTATTTGTAGTAAAAAAATTTTTAAAATTTGCTTTCATCTAAATTAAAAAAGCTGTTTTTAGCTGCTCTCTTACCACAACAGCTGTACAAGTTTGATGTGGTAGAGGTTTACACTGAAGGCCCTTCCTCAAGCAACTAGAATTAAACCAGTGACCTTTTGTTTCCCAAGCAAATGTGTTAACCACTAAAACACCAAAAGTAAACAGTTAGCAAGAATGCTTGCTGTTACGCAACACCCATCTTCATGTGCATGTTCGAGTAAACGAGCTTGCTACCACCGGGCGTAGTTAAGGCTGGCTGGTGCAGTCAACATGAAGTTCACTCTCGACTGGTCTCAAATACTGATCTTGCAGTTAGAACTGGGTTTAGTAAAAGCAGCTGGTCCAACTGTCCCCCAATATCAGGCTGGACCAAACCCCTCAAAACCCTTAAGAACTCCAGGAGGCCAGAATGAACTCTCCAATGACTAAACTCCAGAAGACCAAGAGGCCAATCAGGTTGAAGACCATCAAGGACCATCTACTCCACAAGTTCAGGAATGAATTGCTGCTCCAGATGTTTAAAAAGTAACGACTGAATCAAGAGGTTCAGGAAGGATGATCATTAATGATGCTCTTCAGGAAGCACTTCAGTGGAAAATACGAGTCAAACTCATGTTTAATGAAACAGAGCTGAGAGTGACGGAGAAGACAGTTCAGGACCCTGTAAAGTACCAGAGGTCTCCAGGAGACACGTCCAAGTTTTCAGACATGGATTGTGGTCCAGACTTGTTTTGGGTTTACCGGCACAGACGTACGCTAGCTCAACAGAGCCCAGAGTGTAAATTGGTTCGTTTCATGCTTTCCCTCAGACCTTTCAGGCTCTATGTGGTTTAAAACTTTGAAAACCATGTGAGTCCTGATCCAAAGAGGTCCAAACCAGTTTACGGGTAGCTGGTCACTGCCGCCTGTTTCTGGGCGAGACGTCGCAGCTCCTCCCTGATGGCCTTTATAAGAGAGGCGGAGGTGTGGGCGGATGGTGATGCGTCCTCAGGCGGATATTCTGGAGTTGGTGAGGTCAGGAGGAGAGGTGGAGCTGACGGGTCCCGCAATGAGGAGCTAGGCATCTGGAAAACAGAGGAAGAGGAGAACTCAGGAAAGGACATCACCTGTGGAAAGAAATGAGAAAGGGTGAGACATTTCAGCTCCACCTGTGCACCACCAAACTATTTTCTTTGGTGATTTCACTACTCACGCTCTCTCTGCTGGCTCCCGGCCTGGAAAGATCCTGGTCTGAGTGCTGCTGATTCCAGCTGGAGCCAGTGGGGCCCGACATGCTGCGACCCACCCCAGGGTATGCGCCAATCTGACTGGACAGACCCACCTGGGTCAAGTGATGGAGCTGTGCACCTGGAGGGCAGTGAAACCAGTCAGCAGATACAGCATTAAATCATCAGTCTGTGTGGAAACAAACTGAATACAGACAGTCATGTGAGGTTTGGACATATCAGTGTTACCTTTGACTTTATTGTCTGAGACTCATGACAAAAAATGCCTCGTCCGACATTAACTAATTAACCTAACATTAACATTAACCTAATCTACAGTCTCTGGATATTCACACACAATATAACAATGATTCTTTTCAGAAATCTTGAGAGAATGATAATTCTTTCAAAAAACACATCTTTCCTAAACTGATAGAAACGCTGTATATTTGTTGTAGTGTACTGCACCACCAGAGGGCAGCCTCTACCGCACGACCAGTCAGCTGTATTATGCATTACCTCCCCACAGTTTGACTGTTTGAGACAAGTTCAGGATCTAAAACACGTCAAAGTGAAAATAAGAGGAGAATATTTTAGACTAAGATTTGTTTCATTCATTTTACTTTAAATCTGTATATTTCATGGCATAAAGTTACAGAACTGAATGTATTTATTGACTCACTGAGGCCATCCTCAGTGCTGTCACTGCCCAGCAGGGGGACGGTCATGTTTATAGCTGCAGTGACTTCTATGAACACCCCATCATGACACCTGCTGTCAGGTCATGTAAACTGAAAGCACGGTGAGCTGTTATTTGTAGATGGCTGTGACTGTACCTGTGCTCCCTCCTACAGGTCGAGGTCTAGAGGAGGAGGGTGGGTCCTCATACTGCCCCCTGTTGGAGTAAATGGACTCCTGCAGCTGATCTCCAGTAGACACATACCCTCCTGAGCTCAGCCCCTGCCTGTAGAAACGCACAGAGAATGAGCTCTGATTCTGACCTAGTACTCAGACTGGATCATGTCTGTGGTATTCTGATACTGACCTCTGCAGCAGGCCCTGGACTGAGGTGGGGGACATCCCCAGCTCTGCATATCTCTGCAGGAGGAAGAGAAAGACAAGAATTAAATCAGAGCACGAGTTCCTGACAGAAGTATCTGCTTCATCTGCAGGTCCACACACTCACTGCAGAGAAGGGGCTGTGAGGGGGGGCTGCTGGGTAAGAGCCCCACTGCTGGTTTGGGGGCCAGCTCTGAGGGGAGGGGCTGGGCAGGGCAGAGCTTACCCCGGCGCTGCCCTGCGAGGACGGCGACACCAAGGCGAAGGCGTCATCCAGAAGAGAGTGCATCTGCTGCCGGGCCTCTTCAATGGAGGGCTGGGGGGGCATGTAGGGGGGCGGGGCCGGGGCAGGGTCAAAGACCTCGTCAGTGGGGGAGGGGCTGCCGTGGTCCGGGGGCAGGTCGGGGTCCGACTGTAGGAAATGAAGTAGAACATCAAGTCAGCGCTCTGCTGTCTTACAAAAAAAAAGTCCAAAAAGACTTCCTGTGTCACTCAGAGTTCAGTAACAGTGTACAGCTCTGTCCACGTCATGCTGACGACACCATCAGTAACAGATCAGATCAGCCGTGTACCTCCAAACACTCAAACATTATGTGTGTCTGTGAATGCTTAGAACAGGCCACATATCCAGCTCACACCTACCTTGCTTATTTGATGGTTAAATTTTGTTTGCCTCACCATGTAGGCCACGTTGTTGAGTCCGGGGTATTTCCTGTAGGTGGCGCTCTGATCGGTGAGCAGCCGGTCTCTGTCTGTGTCAGGAAGACTTCCAGGTCCTGGCTGAGCCCGCCGACTCCTAGGAGAGCGCCTCCCTCTGGCAAAAAAACACAAGAGTTTACAGTCAGGCTGGACACCGACGGGACAATAATGAGCTTAGCTTTGGTGTTAACAGGGATGTGGTTGGTATGTCTTAAATATGATTTCTCTAGACTTTGAGGTCTCCTGCAGGGCCTTCTCCCAACTGGGCATGTCTGGAGGTGCTCAGGAGGCACTGATCAGACTGATGAAGGAGCACGCCTCGATTCTGAGCTCCTCCTGTGTCAGGTGGAAACGGACATCTTCGAGCTAAGCTCTCTTTCTTAACCTCACAGCAGCAGTACGGTACAACTCCTGCATGGAGCACCAATCCACCAGTCCATCTCAAGCTCCACCTTCCTCTTTGTCCTCGAGCCCAAAAAGAAAAATCAGCTATTGTCCACACAGCCTCCAAGACCTACATCATTTGCAAAGAGCAGGGATAAAATGCTAAGATTCCCAAAATGCACACCTTCTTCACCCCAGCTACCCTTTAAGGTCATGTTCATGAATATTACCTACAGGATCAAAGACGTGCACCAACCCTGGAGGACTGACAAAGAGTATTGACTGTGTGTCCTTCAGACCCTCTGAGGACATCAGTCCCATTCATCTGGATGTAGTATTTTCAGTGAGAGAAACATTTCATCATCATCCACTTCTTCTGTCTTTGCTGCCTGCAGGTTCCCCCAACCTTATAAACAGTACAATCAATTTAATCAGTGCTGCAAGTTTTGGTCATTATCCAAATGTAATGCTACGTCCAGATGAAGAGTATCAACTTTCTGGGATTTCCTTACCTGTGTGACTGAGCATGCATCAAGGAAGTCTGAGAACGCGTTTGTCTTTGAGGGAACTGAGTCAGCTTTCTCTTTAGTCACACAGAAGCAGTCAGCTGTTCATGGAGAATGAAATGTTCTTTTTTCACCTCAGGTAGGGTCTGACCTTTTCCTGGAGTCGGTGGGAGTTGGGGGTGAGGCAGCATCGGCCTGCAGGATGCAGTCCATGTGGTCGTGGGCAGAGCTGTACAGTCGCTGTGCCACCTCACTTTGAACCGGACCATCTCCAAATGCGTCCATGATGTCATCCATGGAGGGAAACTCACACTGGCCCCGCCTCTTAGCACGCTGTCGCAGTTTGTTCCGGTGATGCTCGATCTCTGACTTGTGCCGCAGTGCCACCTGCAGGAACAGAGAAGGTTGACTAAAGTTAATGATGATGACCTCATGGCGAGCTGTGACTGGATGTATTTTTGTTGTCAACTCACCTCTGTGTTGACCTTTTCAGTGAGGGAAGGGCTTGGCTGTGATGGGGCGTGTGGCTGCGGCGGGCTCGGACGTGGTTGCATGGCGATGAGCTGCACCTTGTTGGCCTGACGACGAGTGCCGTCAGACGACCCGCGGGACAGGCGGTCCACATGGTCAAAGATGGAGGACGAGGACAGAAGTTCGTCCGGGCCGCTGCCTGATGGAGCACCTGTGGAAGGAGAGGTCAGAGGTCAGAAAAAGGTGAAAGGAGACTTAAAGACCAACGGAGAAGTGAAAGCTCAGACTCCCAGGATGCATTTCACCAGCTTTCAGTAGATGGTCACCGGTGACCATCTACTGAAAGCTCGCAGAGCGAGTGAGTCAGTCCCATAGACTTCCATGTTAAAGCTTTACAGCAGAAATAAACATTTATGTGTGCAGAGCTGCAGTAACTGCAGAAGGATAAAAAGTGACGAGCAACCAACAAGGAGATGATGATGGCAGACCAAGACCCCCAGCGCAGAGGTCAGAGGTCACATGCAGAGTCCTCTCTGAGAGCCAGAGGACATCCAGGAGGCTGACAGAGTGGCAGTGATGCTTCAGCCGTGACTGCGGTCAGATCTTCAGCATTACCCAGGGTTGTGTTTGTTACTGTCAGAGAAATTATTTTACCAGAAATAACCTTCAAACTATGAAGAAGTCCGAATATAAACATTTAGACAACAAGCATGTATATTCCAGATGTACAAGAATAAGAAAAAAGAGAAGTTAATAAAGTAACAGTGGAAAGTAAAATTCGCTCAGTCATTTAGTGATGATCAGTATTCAGATTCAGCTTATTGCTGATGACTCATCTCATAAACCAGGACCTGTTCTTCCCTTTATGAGTTAAGGGATCGTTGTCGCTGGTCCTGTGATTACTGGAGAGCAGATCGATTTGACACAGTCACAGATTTATTATTTTTATTGTTTATTCCGTGAATTTAAAGGTTGAGCGCTTGGAGACATAATTAGCTCTGTCTGTGCAGCATTGCAATGCTTCACGTGTTGATAGGAAATGTGGATCGGAGATTGGTGTGTAAGAAGGTGGTGATGTGTTGGCATGGTAACGTACCCATTTTGCTCCTCCCTTCAAGTAGGCAGTGCGTTAAACAGAAAAGACAAAGTTTGAACAGAGCAGAGCCTCCATCTTCCATTTACAGTCTATTCATTACAAATACTCAAGCTGATGATGTCACTGTGGCTCTCACCATTTTTGGGTGTCTTCCTGTGCTGTTTCCCCTCACTGGGTGTGGCCACAGGTCGGGTGCTTTCTTCTGCTGACTCCCTGCCGCTCGATTGGTCGCTTCCTAACGAGTCGCCATCTGATGGGCTGAGCCTGAGGATGGACACAACGGGTGAGTCATAAAAGTTTCACTGTTGCTGGATTCAGTAAAATTTTGAGATGTCGTCGATTTCTCCGAATCAAGGGGCCAGTGAAGTTTATATTCTATATGTTTTAACAAGTTTGTTTAATAAGTCACAACATATTTCTAACCTCCCCCTGCGGCGGCTTGGCCGTGACGCCTTGGTGGATGATCCTTTGGATTTGGGGGTGTTGAGGTCTCCGCCATCAGAAGGTGTGGCTTCCTTTACTGGTGCTGGAAGTGGGCCGGACTCCTGGATCACCATGATGTCATCCTTACTGTGCTGACCCAGGTGAAGCTTTGCAAAGTCGAAGCCTTTAACGCTGGGAGCCTGAAGCTGGCAGAGGACATGGATCAGGGGTGAGTAAGAACAACCATCACTTTAAAAACTCTGCAGTTCTTCTTACATCCAGCAGAGGCTCCAGCACTGAGTCAGTCCCCATAGACTCCCATAGTAAAGATTAATTAATTAGCTCCACCCATTTGTCCAAATATTAGCTAACAAAAACAGCATGGTTGTGGCTAAAATGCTAACATTGCAAACACAGAGGACAGAAAAACAGCAGGTGTCATCGCCTGTTAATTTCAAAGTGCAACTCCTTTTTGTTGACCTCTGACCTTTTGCCTCTGCTGGATGGTGTTAATGGCGTCTGGCTGGAACTCAAGCTTCTCGGAACCGCAGAGCTTCCAGTACAGGATGATGATGATGAAGACGGCCAGTACAACCGGGACAACAACACCAACAATCAGCCAGATGCTGCTGCTCTGAGTCTCAGCTGGAGGGACAGAGAGCGTCTCCACAGCTGGAAACAGAATGAAAAAGATCAAACGTTTATCAATATGACACTTTCTGAACCAATCAGAAGCAGTTTGGACACGCTCAGCATTGGACTCACGTTGGGCCAGCGGTCTCTGCACACGGTGTCCCAGGACGATGGCAGCCCTTTGAAGGTCCACACGGTTCAGAGTGGCGGCGGTCACCTCAGCAGGGACCCTCTCTCCACCGGGACCCTCCACAAAATAAAAGACCTCCAGAGGGCGCTCTGCCCCTGACAGCCTGGACACCCGCACCACCTGAGACACAACCGGTTCAGTGCACATTCACATTGTACAGGTACACTCACCTGTTCAGTTGTGATTTTTTTTTATCTCTGGTGACATTACATCAGCCATCATTGCCTTGTGCGCGTACCTGTAGACTGTTGTTGCCCACTGCTGTGGCTCTCTTCCAGCGCCTCCTGCTGGTTTCCTGCAGTCCCTCCTCCAACAGCAGAGCCAGACGTCTCTCCAGACGAGCCTTAAAGCTTCTCTCGGCCACCAGCTGCTCTTGAACTCCCAGCAGGACTGATACCACACAAAGGGGAGTTCATCAGAGCGAAGCTAACACATACTCCAGGTACCAACAGGTGTCAACATCATCCACACAGTACAAAAACATCATACCAAAATGTAAAAAAAAGAGAGTGGGTTTCTTACCTGTACAGACCCAGGTGGAGCGCAGGTGGTGTGAAGTGTTGAGCTCAGGGTAGTGGAAGGCTGTTAACACAGGTTTGATAAAAACGCTTCACATATTGTCGGTTTAATGTTTACTGTGACGTGTGATGCATTTGTGTATCGTGTCGTACGTTCAGCGATCTGCAGCGCAGGAAATCCCACGTAGAAGCTGAACTCCACCAGGCTGAGCTTCCTCAGGTGTTCACTGACCTCTGACCCCGGCAGGTAGCCCCGGCCATCCCGCACCGCAAACGTGATGTCGACAGGAACCTTCTGTTCCACCGCTGGCCGGGCCACGCTCATGGTGATGTTCAGCAACTACGTGAAGAAGTAAAAGAATTTAGAAAAACGAACGGCTTTAAATGGTGACCGCACACGAGGCACACTCACCTGTACGGTGGCGTTCCCTCCCTCCTGTAATCTCTTCCGTGTCTCTGCGTACGCCATCGTGAGCCCTCTCTCCACCCGTTCACTGAAGTTGCAGACTCGAATGTCAACATGAGTGGGAACAAACTGCAGCACAGAGTGGATCTGATACCTGAGGTCAGGTATGGTGTACAGTGGTGAAACTGTGGGAATGGGGCCGAAGCGTGGCGGCGGTCGGCGGAGGGCATTGATGACGGACATGGCAGTGAAGATCAGCGGTCCTGACACAACGCGAAAGGCAAAACTGGATGGAGTTCTCAGGAACTGAAAAAGAAACAACCAGGTGAGAGTGGGAGGTTATTAACGATTTTAAGTTTTGTTTAATATCTAATAAGGGTTCAGGAAAGTAAATGAATAAATGAAATAGAAAGCATTTAAAAATAAATAAAAGTATGCATCAGATGGCATATTTTCATGGATCAAATGTTTTTTATTGATTTTTGTGTAATTTAAAAGCTTGGACCTTCTCCTGCTGCCTCTAACAGTCTGTGGACCGATTTCTAAGTGAAGGACTAAAATCTAAAGGATGTGAGGTTTATGAGCCTCTTTTCTGCTCCCAGTAGACAACAAGCTAACATTAGCTTAGAAACAGAGTTCACTATTACAAAGTTAATAAATGACTGGCTCCCAGCACAACACAAGCTCCACATAAGCATGAACCAGAATGTCAGTGACACAGTAACACACAGAGATCAGTCTCTGGTCACTGGTTGGTTGCTTTGGACAAACTAATGAGGAAGAAAATCCAGTGAGAAAGACAAATATTAGCTGATCAATGTCTGTGAGTTTGATTAAATTCTGACCAGTACTGCAGATAGAGTAGTGATTCTTGTGACTGCAGCCGGTTGAGCTAAAAACAAACACTTCAGAGCGAGAACGTTAGAGGGCAGGCTGGGATTTGCCTGTTTCATGTGAAGTCTGTGAAGCAGGAGCTTGACTGTGAGGGGAAACCACAGTCAGCATCAGCAGGACTGAATCATGCAGATCTGAGAAGCAGCAATTCTGTTTGTACCTGCAGCTCCACTGAGCGGTTGAAGTCTCTTTTCAGAAGATCTCGGACCTGACTGAAACCAGCAGACGAGCCTTTGGAGCTGACTGCAGGGCACACAAACATGGAAGACATCAGTGATTAGACAGAAAATGTGCAGCACCTGGAGGTATGGTCACATGACCTAAGGCTCTTACCTACTCTGACCAGGTACATTTCTGGCTTGGTGACATTGCACAGGTATTGTCTGGTGGGTGGGGTCTGGGCCACTCTGGGTGTGGTGACTGGAGGGGCTCTGGTCAGGCTGATGGCTGTGATTTGGGTGGTGGTGATGATGGCGGTGGTTGTTGTCGTGGTAGCCTTAGTAGTGGTTGCAGCCTTGGTGGGAGGAGCCTTTGCTGGCATCTCAGTGACCACTGTGGGCCTCTCTGGTCTCTCAGGGCGGGTGGGGGGTCCCAGCGGTGGAGGGGGAGGCACCCAGCTGGTGGTGTTTGATGGGGGTCGGGAAGGGTGCCTGCTTGGGACCGAAACATAGTCTTTGTGTTTTGGAGCAAGAGGAGTAGGGATGGAAGGAATCTTGGGGGTGGCTGATGGAGCAGGTGTCTTCTCCTCACCTGTGAGGATAGGTGTAAGGGTGAGGGGAGGTGTGGGCTGTCTTGGGGGATGCTTAGGCTCCAATCCTTGAGGAGCAATGGGGCTCCAGGATGGGGTAGAAGGAGGATGGTGGGTGTGTGTTGCTGTAGGTGTAAGGACAGGTTTGGAGTCGGTCTCGTTTACCTTTTCCCTCTCCTTCTCCCTCTCCTTCTCCTTCTCCTTCTCCTTCTCCCTCTCCTTCTCCCTCTCCCTCTCCCGAGCCAACAGGTTTGTGTAGTACTCCAGACTGTTCATGTCGGGCAGCAGCAGCTCCGTCGGCTCCAGTGGGATCATGTCCTCCAAGTCATAGTCCTCATCCCAGGTGGGGAAGACATCTGGATGGGCAGGCTGAGTGTGAAGGGGGATGTTGGGGGTTGAGGAGGAGGGGGAGAGGGGAAGTTTGGATGACAGTGAGAGGGTGGGGCGAGCAGGAAAGGAGGTGTCATAAGAGACCCAGTCCCCCCCATTGTCCCCATCGTAGGGGTGGCTGGGCAGTGGCGTGGCGAGGGCCATCTCATCACCTTCAGGTACCATGAAGGACAGAGTCTCCAGGTAGTCCCCAGACCCCCAGGCCTCCTCCAGCGAGGGCCCCTGTTCCCAGGGGGGAGGAGGAGTGAGGGTGGGCTGGCTATGTGGGGGGAGTGGTGGAGGTAGACTGGGGGACAGGAGGTCTGGAGGTCTCAGGAGGAGGTGGATCCCCTGAGCACCAGAGTCTGGGTCCTCTGCTGAGCCTGCACCACCACCGTTACTGTGGTATCCAGAGTCTGAGGGGTGGCTGGGAGGTGAGGGTCTAGAAGAGGTGGAGGATGATGATGGTGATGACGGATGTGACGAAGAATCAGTCGTTCTGTTGAATTCCAGCACAACTGTGGGCCAGAAGGACAGAAGTCGTGAATTTAAAAGCTCAACATTATACCTAAAGAGTGAGTGTGTGACCATACCCAGATTGTTACCAAACACGAGGGGCCTGAATGAACCTGAAGGACCCTGAAAGAAACTGAGGAACATGAACAAATCTGAAGACCCCCAATACCTGAATAAACCTAAGTAAAAAGTAAGAAAAGTAAAAGCAGATCTATGGAGGACGTTTCTATTTTTGTGCAAAGCTAACTGAACCTTGTGCTATATTAACATAAAGGTAAAATAGTATCAGTAGGTGGGAATACAAACTTTAGTCTGTTTTTTTATTCTAATTGCAGTCAGCTTTAATCTGAAAAAAAACAAAACAAGGAAAATAAAAAATATATCTCTATTTTCTGGTGCCTGCATTGTAGAGGGTGACTTTGCTCTAAACAGGTAATGACTACAGTCACGGGTTAAAGTGGATTCAGGAGGTGGGGGAACACTAAAAAATCAATTTTAGTTGCTCAGTGTGAGGAAAAAAATCAAACTCACAATACTTTCTACTGAGAGCGGATTTACACACCTGAATTCAACCAGATGTGAGCAGATGTTTCATGAGTTGTCTTGGCTGATTTCCATACACTGACAGTACACTGTTTATGCTGTCTTTATATCGTTTATATCATTGTTTTCTACTTTAAATCCATCACAGTTCAGCAAACTAACCTGCTTATCCTACACTAACTTGCAGAGGATTTTCATGCAGCATTTAAATAACTCAGTTAAGTCTACCTCAGTTTGTTTAGCAGCATGTTTCACAATATGAAGAAACATAATTTCGCATGTACAAACCCAATATCTGATGCAAAAACATTAGGACTTGCATGTAAGCTTTCTTTTCTCTCCCTGTGAAATACAGCAGCTCAAAGAAAGGGTTGTAAACCAAAACTAATGAGCCTGTTTTGAAAATGTAAGGAATAGACAGTTCAGCTACTTATTTAAAATGTAGGGGGTAAAAGTAAAGAGTCGTCAGAAAAAAACAACTTAAGTAAAGTGCAGATACCTAAAAACTGTAAGTAAGTACAGTAATGAAGTATTTGCACTTCATTTTTTTGACCTGCCAGTGGCACACTCGTTATTACAAACATATTAGTATTTTTTGAGTTATGATTTGAAGCTGATCACAGCACAAAATAAAGAATAAACTCTGAAATGACAAAGCGTCACAAACACAGATCATCTTAATGAGACCGAGCTGTTCTTGGTTCAGCTTCTTTACATAAACCGTGTGCGAGCATTCATTCACACAGCAGAAACACACTCCTCTTTTTCCTCCTTTGCAGTCTCTTTAAAACCATTTGTCTTTATGACACACACACACTCAGCCTTGACTGGGTCTCTTTCATCTGGTCTTGGCCTTGTTGCCGTGGTGACGCTGTGCTTTGCGGCAGCATCACGTGCAGAACAGAGACGAGTCATTGGTATTCAGGAGACGACGCCCTCTCACACACAGACAGACAGACTGATAGATCGATAGATGCAGAAAATATTTATCATTTCTTATTACAAAGAATCTCTTCAGACTGATACACTAGGCTCACTGCTAACCTGCATTTATCTGAGCTCCTGTATTTACTGCTCTCAGCTCTGAGCAACATCTCCTGTTATTCCTGACTCTGAGGTGCCCTCACAGAACAGCTGTGGCTGTGGTGTTTTATGGCAGCACATCTGCTTCTGTACTCCATCACATTTATTTTAAAGCGTTGGGTCCTTCTGATTTGCAGATCTAAAATATAAATCTACTCAAATATGACACGATAGTATTATAGCTAATCTCTTCAGCAGTAAACCTTATTCTTCTTTCACCTGCTTCCATTAGGGGGTGCCAAAGTGGATCATCTGCCTCCATCTCCCAGCATCCTCCTCTCACACTGACAACTCAGCATGTCCTCCTTCACTACATCCATGAACCTCCTCTGAGGTCTTCCTTTTCTCCTCCTGCCTGGCAGCTCCATCTTCATCCTCTGCCTATGCTCAGACCATCTCAGCCTTTCCACTTCACTTTGTTTATTTACAGTTTTTTATTCACTAAGCGTTCATTATGCGCTTGCTGAGCTCTCACATCTGTTTTATTTCACATCTGCGTAGCTCTGACAGCTCATGGCACAGGTGCTCTATAGAAGAGCAGGTGGAGAATAAAAAAATTAGCCCAGGGAATTGAGCTACATTTCAGTGTGCATGTATAACCATGTGATGTTTGTGTTTTTTCTTTCAGTGCAATGAAACAAGTTTCTACGTCTTCATCAGGTTGGACAAACTCATCTTCAGCCTGAATTAAAACACAGCCATGGGTTGAAATCTGACATCCTTAATACAACCCGTGATCCACAGAGGGCACTATAATAAACACACACTCCCCAAATCTGTCATCTCTAACACAAGTCCTGAAATGTCGAGTGACGTTTCAGGACTAAACGTGACATCACACCAACACAGCTGACCTCTGAGAGCTTTTTGTGATGAAGCAGCTTCCTGCTGCCTACATCTGATCAGCTGATGTCACTGTAAACCTCCACAGTCTGACATCAGCAGGTCATGTGACTCTGTGTGTGTGCGTGTGTGTGTGTGTGAGTCAGTAATGTGGGAGGATGACAATATGGAGCTAAAATGAGACTCAGAAGAAGATTCCTGCTCTGCAGTCCTTTTGAGGAAGTCCATGTTCATTTCCTGCTGTGTACAGATGGCTCAGAGGTCAGAGGTCAACATTACAGCAGCTAACAGCACCTAGCAAGTTTACCTGCAGCAGGTGAGCTTGAGGTCACCATGGAAACCAACGTGCCAACCACCAGCAGGACCACACCGAGTGTTCGTCTGCAGGCCAAGGTTCTGGGCTCCATCCTGGTCCTGGTGCTGGAGCTGGGGCCTGGCGAGGTCACAGCGTCCATCGTCCTCAAAGGACTGGCGGTGCGGTCCCGCTACAAAGAGCCGAAGGCCCCTCAGGAGGACCTGAGCAGCATAGAACAGCAGTCAGAAAATGCGTGTCCTACAGGGTTCTCACCGAGCCCAGGAGAACATTCTCCTGCTGGATGATGACAGTTACTTTAGTTACTGTCATCAGAATTTAGTTACTTTAAAAAAAAAGGCTGTAAAGTTGTGTGGAGTAGTGTGTGACCCTCTGACGGGATGGTTCATAGTTGAAACAGTTCATCAAAGTTTGAACTAACAAATCTAACTATCAGCCCGACACATTAACTTTTGTCTCCAAGCTAAAGTCCCAGCAAGTTCTGATACCCTTCCATCCACCCCGACCTCCTCCCTGCTCCAACTCAGACTACACCTGGCCTGCTCTGGATGTTTAGGTCTGATGCTGAAACCAGTGTTTATGGACTGATGCTGTCAGATAGTAGAGAGACCGATATTCTCGATGTACACCGTCTGTGAGAGCTTTGCTGCAAAGGTAACAGTGATGAATGAAAAACACTAGTGCTTCATTACAGTCCAGCAAGAAGCTGAGAAGACTCTGAAGCAGTGAAAATGTAGGAACCCAGGGACAGGTGGTGCTACAGAAGCATTCATTGTGAAGCAGACGTGCTGCTTTGAAAACAGACAAAGACTCGCAGCAAAGACTTAAAAGACTCCAAGTAGATGCACGTGTGGCATAAATTTGAAACTCCTACATCACCTCATTCTTGAGTTATTGCATTTACAAACTTGGGTGTCCTCGCTGCCCGCCCACCCAGTGCCATGACGACATACCCCTCGGACTTTTATGGTTGAGGGGTAAAATCCCCAAAATCCTCTGCTTAAAGGATCTGAAGGTTTTTACGTGCTGTAGACCCTGCAGCCAACATTTTACTGTCACTGTGCCCTCGAGTGGTGGCAGTGCTTGGTGCAGGTGATGTCCTGATGTCTTATTTTGGAGAACAGGATGAAAATGTCTAAAGCCAACCCATAACAAACCTACAACCTAAAGACTGGGGAACATGCTCATTCATTTGGTTTTAGGATGTTCTTGGTGCTGAAAGCTGCAGGGAGGAGCTCGGGTGGATGGACGGGACAACAAAGACACAGAATGATGTTAGTCTAATATTTCAAATTGTACTCGTAAAGAATGAGGTACCTTAAACCGGGGCTGTTCAGCCGGGATAAAAACCCTCTGAAACTGAAACACGGAGCGTTAAAAATGCTCTGATATTGCTTCGAGACCAGCTCAGGTCTGAATGAACAACACAGCTGACATTTCTGACAGCATGCAGAGCAGGGTCAGGATCAGGGCTGCCACACCATCAGAAGGTCAGCTAGACATGTAACTGCTGCTGGAGCCTCACACCAAAGTCACCTGATTTCAGCAGCTTCACATCCTTCATTCTGGAAGGGTGGAGGACATAAACCCAGAACATCTAGGCTTAGGCTACAGTCTAACTCTGAACCTGAAACACTTTCTCTGTGAAGATGATGAAGACCTGCTTCAACCTGCGGGTGGAGCATCTGGACCACTGACTCATTACTTCAGTGTCCAGGTTTGTGGTGAAGGCTAGCGGGGCTTTAATCTGCACATCCTTCTGATCGCGTCTCAACTTTAACATCAGCACTTCCCTGTGAGTCAGCTCATCGTAACCAGGCTGAGCTGAGGACAGCTTTCAGGTAATATTAATAAAGAGATTACACGCAGTGTCACGTGATCCCTGCTGCTTCTCACAGCCCCTCAGTACCGAGCAAAAAGGGAGCTCTGCTTTCTCTGCAGAGCACGATTACAAATGGGTCACTGTCCCAGACCCCGGAGCCTACGAGAGTGTGCGGCTGAAGCAGGAGGCTTCAGGCTCGGCTCCACCTGCGCCCCCACCTGCAGATATTTTTCTGTTTGCACAAAACATGAAAATGTCGGTTTGAAGGATTTCACGTGTTTGCATAAAGAACCTTCAAAAATGATCAATCAGTCAATCAATCAACCATCGATCAATAAGTGAAACCACAAATACGTGACGGTGAATATTTAAAGGGATTCCAGCTGTTTGTCTGACCGGCTTTCACAACTGTGCCTAATAAAGTGAC
Source organism: Oreochromis aureus (assembly GCF_013358895.1). Classification (NCBI taxonomy): domain Eukaryota; kingdom Metazoa; phylum Chordata; class Actinopteri; order Cichliformes; family Cichlidae; genus Oreochromis; species Oreochromis aureus. Next base: position 23,554,741 of record NC_052958.1, on the reverse strand, counting down.
AGGTCGGTATATTCTCTGTCAGTCCGGGTATTTGTGCTCTGCTCGGCTCCGTTTCCAGAACACTCACTCCTCTGCTGGTCTGGCTCGGCTCGGCTCGGCCTCCTCTCAGACTGACCCCATTATCGGACAGATGCTAACAGCCTCCACCCGCCCGCCGAGTCCGCGAGGTGGAGGCTGCATCCGCTCCGCAGTGTTCGTGTCCGGGGCTGATATGCAGCACTACCCCCCCGGCACGCTCCGGTCCGGTCCGGCACGGCCCAGTTTACCGTGAGGACGACGCTGCCTCCGGTGCACGGCTGAAGGAGCCTCGCTTTCTTATAGCGGCCGCGGACACACAGAGCCGCAGACCCGGGATCACATTCAGACTGCAAAGCCGGGCCGAGCCGAGCCGAGCCGAGCCGGGCTATTCTCACTGAGTCTCTGCCACGGCGGAGACCTACCTGCCATCCTGGAGATGCGGTTCGGGCGCGTCACGCCTCTCCAAGCCGCGCAGCGCGCTCCCTGCGCGGGGAAGAAGGAGGCGGAGAGTCCCCGCAGAATCACACCTCCTCCTCTTCTCCTCCTCGGAAACAGCAGCAATCAGCCTCCACCGCCCGGTGATGTCGGTGCTGTCCGAACCCGTCACATTCACAGCGCGTCCGGTCCCGGTACCCGTCCGGCCGGCCCCTCCCAGCATGATCTGACCCGACTTGCAAGTCAAAGCGCTTCTTCTCACATACGGACCGTTATTTGAACCCGCATTGGGACAGGGCCAGGACAGCCCGCACGGATCTGACCATGAAAATAAAACAGCAGAGAACTGCTCAGCTTTTATTTTATGAAGCCAACAAGAAAAAACACTCTCTCTCTCTCTGCGCGCGCGCGCGCGCACACACACACACACACACACACACACACACATTCTCTCTCTCTCGCGCGCGCACACACACACACACACACACACACACACACATTCTCTCTCTCTCTCTCGCACGCACACACACGCACAGACTCTGCTCATGTTTTTATGCTTCATGCAGACCTGAGCCGCAGGCACAGCGGTGCACAGGTTAGCAGGAAGGTTGTGGGTTTGAATCCCATGGTCAGTTGGGCTCTGCGTGTGTGTTTGGTAACAGCTGACTTAATTCAGGTGTGTGAATGTGAGTAATAAAGTGCTCTGATTGGTCAGTTAGACTGGAAAAGATTAAGGTACCGACCAGTTTATTTGAATGCTGCTGTTTCTGTTGAAGGTCACCCTCCGTATTTTCACCTTAAAGATGAACTGAGCACTCCTACAGAGAACAGCTGATACTCGACAACAGTGCAGCGATAAAAGAGGAAACCGGCTCTGAACGGACCGACGTCACAGGCGTTCCTGTCTGTGCTGAAGTTTGAGTCTGCAGTAACTCTGCACACGTTTTATATTTAGTTCAGTTAACGATCGCGGCCGTTTCCTTGGGTCTGTGAGGGGTTGACTAGGATTCTGTGATCACATGACTCAATTTTCAAACTATTGGTTTAACTAGATTATTGATGAGGACACAAAATAAAAAGAAAGGTAGACTCAGAGTCTGTGACAGCAGATCTTCCTGCAGCTGAGAGGGCCACAGAGGTCAAACTAAAGACATTACTAAAAGGCTCCAGTAAGAATCACTCCATTTTATTTACAGCACCAAATTACAACAACAGGGACCTCAAGGCGCTTTATATTGTACCTAAAGACCCTACAAAAATACAAGTACAGGTAGAATAAATTTCCCCTACACAGGCACATACACACCGAGAAGCAGAAAATAATAGAAGTGGTTAACATGCTCAATGACTGCATCAGTAATCATTTACAGACGTCCAGGAAGTGATGAAATCTGGAGCGGGAGCACCTGCTACTGTGATAAGGCACCCAGTTTGGTCCAGTCAACCACATCAAGTCACATTTGACTTCCTAACTCTGACACCTGCCTCTCCACCTCCTCCCGGGAGACGAAGCGAGGGCGACGGCGGACTTTCCTCTTGGTGTTTTGCTTGTGGTTCCTCTGGTACATGTCTACGGAGAGAGATAGAACATGCTTAGACACCATCAGGAAGCGGTCACAGAGGAACGCACTGGGACCTGAAACCTAAAGGCTGGGATGTGTCTATGTGCTGAATCAGGGCATGCCATTGTGCCTGGGACATTCCCAAATCTTCATTCTGGGATTCTGGAAGTTTCTGTTGGAATCGTCGCCTCTGACTTTCCTGCCCTGACTGTGGACCTCCATGTGGGAACTGCGAGTCCCCACATGGAGGGATGCTGGACTGGATCTGGGCCTAACCTGACCACTTCATTAACACACAGTTACACCTGGGATGCAGGTGACAGGAAGTAGTACCTTTGAAGCTGATGATGTACTCTCTGTGGCCTTTCACCACTCTGACTTCAGCTCTTCTGTTAGACAGGTACTTCTCCTCCAGAGTGCAGGATGTCTCCGATGTGGAGCGCAGCTTCTCATCCTGAAGGACGCATGAGACAGACTTTAGACCTGGAGCTAAATAAACATTTTCCTCTACAGCTAGCTCCCACACTGTGATCCTAAAAGTGCTCCAACTCACCAACTCTCCATACTCCACCCAGTTCCCACGGTCCCCCTTGTAGTACCACAGCCATTTGGTGGTCAGCGTGTAGTAAGACGGCTTCTTCACGGAGGAAACTGTGGAGAGACGGCGAACAGGCTGCATCCCTCGAGTCATCGTGATGAAGTCGATGGTCTGAACACCAGCGCTGAAAAACATGGCAGCTGTGAGTGGCTGCTGCATGACAAACATCAACAACTTACACTCATGGTGACCTCTGACCTCTCCGTCCGGGACGGGTCGCAGAAGTCTCGCTCGATGCCCTCCATGTTCTGCAGCTCCGTCCAGGTGCTGCCATCTAGAACCTCCCACTTATACGGCAGGTGGAAGTGCACCCGCCGGCACGAGTCTGCAGAGAGACCGAAAGACTGAGGCGAGGCCAACGAGCCCGAACACGCCCACAGAAAACTCAGCGCAGCCAGCAGGAAATCATAAAAATCATACAATCACAAAATAACAAAAATGATATTAATAATAAAAAATAACAATAATAATAAAAAATAAATCACACAATCAAACAGGACTGTACACATGAAAAATAAAGGAAATCAAAACAATGAGCACAAAATAATAAAAAATTTTCCCCACTGGCAGATTTGACAGAAAATGTTATCTAGGAAGACAAATTTGAATAAAATATAATTTATAAACTTCAACTCTTGAAAAGATGTCATGTATATACATTAAATATTTGCGCTGAAGAAGATTTAATATGAGAAAATGGGATATTTTAAACTGTATGTTTCCAGAGAAACCAATCAGATGACAACAAGGCACGAAAAATATTTTAGGTTTTAGTGAGAAAGCAAATAAATCTTTATTTATAATAAGAGTGAGTCAGCTTCATGTTGGAGTCTGTACTTGACTTCTACACTGTGCTGCCACCTACTGGACGCACATGACTAAGTGCACAGCAGGAGGCTGAAAGAGACTTCCTGTGTGCTGTTTCCTCTCAGCCAATCAGATCCTGGCATGAAGAAAGGAGGAGAACTCACCCTGATACCTGCAGCTGTTCCTGAAGAAGTGCAGGCAGATCTCCAGAGGGTGAGACGGCTCAGGAACAATGTCTGAAACACAAAGAGCCGAAGTCATGGTACAGAGCGCCTCCTTGTGTTCATGTCAGTAACTTGTAATCAGGTAATAACACACACACACACACACACAGAACGCCATGTATGAAATCTGAATCTTGTGTCATGTTTGTAGATAACCTCCTCATATTTGTGTAGCATTATCAGATTATCAGACTGAAATTTGTAAAATTATTTATATTTTTGGTAATTATGACTTCAGTGAGGAGAAATTGTGTCTGTGAGGCGGTGTTCTCATGTATAAAAGGCTTTTTTTCTGCCATATTTATGGAATTATTTTCTCCTCTTTATGGAGCAGATTTGTAATACTGATCTGACTTTTCCTGATCAACAGGTTTCCTCCTCTATCCTCACAGTGATTAGACTGTCAAGGTTCTCAGGATCATCAGGTTCTGTTTCAGGCTTCAGTCTCACCCATGGAGGTGGTGGAGGTGGAGGCCGCTTTGAGCTGGTGGATGTTGCTGTAGATGGAAGGCAGGTTGTGGATGATGTCACAGCTCAGTCCTCTCTCCTCCAGCATGCGGCGGCCGTGCTCGTCAACGGCGTGCAACCGTTTGCACTTTTTTCCAAAGATGCAGTCGCGCTGCACGAAGTGCTGGCACAGGTGCACTTTGGTGCAGTCATCCCGGAAACTACAGCAGCCGTGAGGCCCCGAGCCTTTGTTATAGTGAACACACACCTGAGAGAGAGAGAACATACAGAGCCTTCATGATTGGGTTAGAGAGAGAGTGTGTCTGATTTTTTTAAGGATCCAACTGTCAATCACATTTTTACTTAAAGTCCTTTAAAAGCAGCAGAAATCCGAGAGGAAAGAGAGCGTGACAGACGGTCTGAAGACGAGGCGAGCGTTTGCTTTGTGAATGTCACAAATTTTAGTGATGAAATTAATGCAGACTTGGCTAAAGAGGATACATAAATGATTAGAGTAAGGGTTGTCAAACTCACAGTCCGTGAGATACATTCATATGCCAGTCACAGCTGGACTGGCCATCGGGCATTCCATTTGCCTGATGGGCGGATGGTGATTTCTCGCTTTTAATGGGCCGATGTTTGTTTTGGTTTGTTTGTTTGTTTTGTAACGGTATAAACAGTGGAAGGGGGTGGATTGGCCTATTGGTCATAATCGACTCTGGGCTGGACCAATTACAATACATCCGTATTGAGGTGAAAAGGAACGCGATTTGTCCCGTACTTCAGCTAGAATGAAAAAAACAAAAAAAAAAAAGAAAAAAGACAACGTTATTCTGTGTCTTTACTCTGTGCAGCTTCCTCTTCTTCTCTCATCCTCCCCCCTCCCTCTCCTGTTGCTACTTCAATCATGAAACTGATCAATGATCAGCTGATTGGCTTTTTTATCCCAAGTCTTGTTTGTTTATTGCCCACTTTGCACCAGAAAGAGGAAACTACCGGATCTTGTGCTAAACAACAGCAGCACGTTTAAGCTTTATAAGCTGTTGTTAGAATTTATTTAATATTACTTTCTAGTATCAGCTGATGTTTGTTGGAGCCAGAGCTGTAAAAGCTGCTGGTCATGATATCGGTTTGGTTATCTGGTGAGAGGGAAACATGAATCATCAGAGCTGAACATCCATCCATCCATCCATCCTCATCCGCTTTATCCGAAGTCGGGTCGCGGGGGCAGCAGCCTAAGCAGAGAAGCCCAGACCTCCCTCTCCCCAGCCACCTCCTCCAGCTCATCCGGGGGAACACCAAGGCGTTCCCAGGCCAGCCGAGAGATATAATCTCTCCAGCGCGTCCTGGGTCTGCCCCGGGGCCTCCTCCCGGTGGGACATGCCCGGAACACCTCACCCAGGAGGCGCCCAGGGGGCATCCTTGTCAGATGCCCGAACCACCTCAACTGGCTCCTTTCGAGAGCTGAACAGGTGATGGAAAAACATGTTTACCTTTTAGGTGACAGGAATGATTTGAAGGGAAGTTATGAACTGTTTCTGAGAGGCAAATAACACCAGGATCTTCTTCTACATAGCTGACAGCTGGTAACTGTGCAGGGGCGAGTCTAGCAAAGTTTTGCCAGGGGGCCAGGTAGGTCATTAACAGGGAAAGGGGGGCACAAAGAAATACTTTTCTTTCTTATTCTCATTAGAAATGATATCTAGAATCATCTATAGAAATCATACATAAGACAGTGTACATCAGTGTCACAAGAGTGTTTGTTTTTTCATTCAAAGGCTTTATTGCTTTTCCTAAAATAACTGGTGGGCAGGTCTCTAGTCAAAATGCCCGGGCCAATTTTTTGTTCCAGTCCAGCTCTGATGCCAGTTATTAATGGCCCGTCAGTACGCGGGAACCGGGTCTTCAGCCCTGCTGAGAACCCATGCAGGCAGGGGCAGTGCAGTGGTACAGGCTGGTACACAAGCGTCTCGGGAAAAAGTGAAGAAAGAAGCGAAAATGTGAAACGAGCAGCATCTGGCTGCTGTGAAATTGGAGACCGAAAAGCTGAGCGCAAAGTTTATAAAATCTTTCCCATCTTTTTATTGTCAGCTATTTTCCAAAAAACGTTTCAAACTTGTCCTTGAACCTCATGTGTGTCCTCCCTATAGCAAATCCATAAAAATACAACCTTTATGAAAACAACTTCCGTGAAAAAGACTAAAGTTACAGTTCAGTGTTGAATATTACATAAAATAAATTTATATAACGTGTGTTTGAATGGCAGAGATGTGTGCATGTAGCACAGAGCCATGGCGCAGTGTCTGAGTGGGTCTGAATGTGCAGGTGAAGTATTCTCATGTTTTGACAGGCACGAGCTACCAGAACTTTGATTTCTTTGAGTTTAAAGAGTCTTACTGACAGATTTTTTTTTTTTTTTTTTTTAAATCACAGCAGCTATTTCTTCATCACATAGAAAAACAGTTAAATATGTGACTCCACTTTACACTGACAAAAGTTTCACTGGTCCAACCCACTTAAAAGGTCAAAGTTCGCTTTATGTGGCCCCCCGTGTAAAATGACCCCCCTGCATTAGTTTCAGGTTACCTGAGGATCCTCGGTTAGGCCCAACTTTCGATTTTCATTTTTGATTTTTTTTGTGTTTTTTTGTTTTACTTTCAGTTTCTTCTTCTGTGGAGGTTACATGACTAAAGAAGTTCTGTGTCCTCATGTGAGGCTGAGCTCGGCCTGCGACGTCACACACGCTGCTTCATCTTTGCTCACAGCCACCACAGCAGCTCTGCTCCACAAACACACGGAGATCATCGCTCGCTGCGTCACCTGCGGGGATCACCTGCCTACCAGGAGAGGACCGCTGTCAAAGGCACCCTCTGACAAACAAATGGTGAGCCTGTTGCCATGGTGATCTCATACATGCTGCGTCTCATCACTTTCTTAGTCACATTTTTTCTTTAGGAGCGTCCCACGATTCTGTGCACAGTTGCGTTTCTTGTATAAAGGGAAGAGTCGTCTCATCTGCTAACATTGAGCACGTCTCCTGAGGAACAGCCTGAGACGTCAGGTGAGTGAGGTGTGGGCGTTACCTCAGGCAGCAGCGCCGGGTCGTTGAGCAGCAGCAGCAGGAAGAGCTCGTCCTCGTTCAGCTGCTGCAGCGAGCACTCTTTCAGCAGCCTGGAGTTATGATCAGACTGCAGGTCGTGGGAGGATCGACACGGTTTCCTGTGAGGAGGTACATTTACCATCAGCTCCTCTCACCCCGCTGTCAGTACGAGTCAATCAACCAAGCAGACAATCAATCAACCAATCAGTCCATCAGTCAGTCAGTCAGTCAGTCAAACAGATAGATGATGGATCAGTGGTGCATGCTGTAGCAGGTGAGTGCTTTCATGACTGAAGCTGGTTTGTGATGATCGTCGGAAACCTGCAAGCGCTGGTGGGCTCTGCAGAATCGGTTAGCATGATGATGCAAACAGGTAGGAAGTGAAACTCCCTCCTTGAGTTCCACCTAAGATCTGTCACAGGTCAGAGTTCCTGACTTCTCAGGAAAACAAAACTCATCTGACAATCAGCTGGTTGCTGACATCACAGTGACGTCTGGCAGCAGGTGTCAGCTTGTTTCCTGTCAGCTTCAGAGACAACACCCACCACCGACAATAACAATAATAGCAATAAAAACAACAACAACAACAACAACAAGAATAATGATGAAGATGGTAATAAGGATGATGGGTGGATGATAAAGATGATGAAGATAAGGATGTCTCTGTTGCAGCGGAAACTTTGTTTCTGTTTCATTTCCTTAACTTTCGTTCAGCCTGTGTGTGTGTGTGTGTGTGTGAGAGAGAGAGACACACACCTGCCCTTGCCGAACTTGCAGGTTGCGTAGATGTAGAATTTGCAAAGGTGCAGTTGGATGTCTCTGTTGCAGCGGAAACTTTGTTTCTGTTTCATTTCCTTAACTTTCGTTCAGCCTGTGTGTGTGTGTGTGTGTGTGTGTGTGTGTGTGTGTGTGTGTGTGTGTGTGTGTGTGTGTGTGTGTGTGTGTGTGAGAGAGAGAGAGAGAGAGAGACACACACACCTGTCCTTGCCGAACTTGCAAGTTCCGTAGATGTAGAATTTGCAAAGATGCAGTTGGTCACAGTCTGCGCACGGCTCCCCGCGCCGGTGGCTCGCGCAAACGCGCAGTGACGTCTGCGCCAGCACCGTGCAGTCCTCGGGCCGTAGCCAGCCGTCCGTCTCCGGCCCACGGACCAGCAGGAAGCGGGGATGGCCATAGACCAGTTCGCAGAGGAGCTCCTCGGAGACACCGCAGAGTTGCCGCAGCTCCTCGTACAGCTGCGGGAGCCGCAGAGCTCCTCCGGCGGTGCACAGCAGCCTGGTGGCCTCAAAGATCACTCGGTCGCACCCGGACATGCTCTCTGCTCGCCGTCCAGACTCCGACTGAGGACGGGGGAGGAGGACAGACAAGCAGCTGACAGCCGGGCTTCCGCTCTCAGTGACGTTTAAACAGCGCGGAGCCTCATCAGTTTGTCACTGCCACAATAATAAATACACGCGAGCGCCATATAACACAACCGGAAATAAAATAAAATACATGTCAGTCACAACTGACAAACTGCAAACCCAAATGTCTGTCTCTCTCTGTCTCCGGAGCAGGTGAGTCCAGGTTCGAGCACAGCTCTGGTCCTTCATCACTGCAGTACTGGATCATCACTTACATTTATGAGCGACAGTGAACGCGTCACTCACAGTGTTTCACTGAAAGAGTTCATAAAGCTTTCATGCAGGATTTATTTCACCATGTCATCATCCATCCAGTTGTCTGTGCAACAGTGTACGGCGTGTCTGTGCAGACGTGTTTACACTGCTCGCTCCGTCAAAGGACCACCACGAGAGACGTTACTTCAGTCTGAGTTCGTGGTTGTCGTGAACGTTGAGCTTTGTTTAGTTTGTGTGCAAGCGCCATGAACCATAAATTGAAACTCTTCATAAAATGACTGTCACGGTCCATTTTACTGTGTTACCGGTGACAGCACCTGATGCTCCACTCAGAGCTCTGACTTGATGTCATGCTATCATTTCTGAATGGTGGGATATTCAGAGGCTTTTGTGTCAGTCAGCAGCGTCACGCACACAAACCTGCTGTTTCAAACGGCCCCACGCCGTGACGTGGCTGCTGCAGCAACACACAAAAACAGCAGCGCGCTCGACTCACCTCCAGCACCATCAGCGGAACTGCGCTCTCTTTGATTTTATGCCTGTTCCATCCAGTGACGCGTGCACACGCAAAGCCAGCTCCAGCTACAATTTCTAGTAGAAGCTCCTCCCACTGACGCTGACATCAGCAGTACCAGTCTTCTAAGGAAACTGGGTCCGAACTGGAATCCTCAGTGGAAAAGGGACAACACAGACACTGGTGGACTCACCTGTCTCCCACCTGTTGTCACACTAAATGCTGCAGACTGACACGGGGGGAGGGGTCTCGTACAGGTGTGTGCAATCACAGGTCAGGTTGATGAAGGTGAGGCTCAGGAGCGTGAAGCCTGTAACTCTTCTGAGGGTGAACGTGAGACAGACATGCTGCTGCTGCTGGTAGTCTGTCTTCTGTCGGTCTTCACAGGTGAGACAAGTCCCCCACACACAAACACAAACTGCTGGTTTGTGTTTGTGCAGCCTGATCAGTCACCTGCTAGTAGGACTGTTTTTGGATTCAGACTTTACAGCTGTTACACCTGAGGGTGTCCTCAAGACACGCCGACTCCAAAAACGTTTTAAATGTTTTTTTTTTTTTGTTTTGTTTTTTTTTTTTTAATGTTTGCTGCGCGTTACAGCTTTTAACGTTTTGTTTTCAGCTGGAGGTTCGACACAGATCCAGAATCAGCGGAACTCCACTGTAAATGAAACTGCGCAGGAAAGCTCGCTGTTCTCCGCACGCTTCGGCTTCACAGGTGATCCACGCGTTAGGTTTTTACATTACACGTGGGAGAACCCGGTGATATGAAAGATGCTCAGTAAAATGAAAAATAAAAAAATAAAATGGCCTCATGAAAAGAAAATATATATATATATATAACAAGTTTCTTTTACAAATGACTTTTTTCTTTTACAAATATTTTTATTTTGTTATCAAATATAGTTATGGGCTTCTAATTGTATTAAAATGGAAATATTTGAGTTTTTGAAGAGGATAGATCATACGCATATGATTTTAATATTTTTAAAATGCTTTTTTAAACATAATTTAGAAATGTGATTTTTAAAGTATGTAAGTTTGTATTAAAACAGCAACAGTAAAATCTACGGCAATATGTCTGTGAAGGTTCTCAGTTATCCGGGTCATCGTAGTCAAAGGAGTTTGCAAAGAAAAGCGTCTGGACTTCTTTAAGTTGCTTGAAGACTCCCATCACCCTCTGGAACACAAACTTGGAGTAATTAGGACCCTACACCACCGGGCAGAACATGTTCCCTCTAAGCCTGAAGGGAAAAAGAAGGAACACACACATGTAAAGGAAGCACTGAAAACATGTGGTTATCCGAACTGGGCGTTCATAAAGTCAGCAAAGAGGCACAGAAAAGAAGATCAGACACCAGCGAGGGAGGATAAGAAAGACAGACGCAACAACGTTGTCATCCCCTATGTAGCCGGTGTATCAGAGAAACTCAGGAGAGTTTTCTCCAAGCACGACATCCCAGTGTACTTCAGACCCAGCAACACACTCAGACACAAACTGGTTCACCCGAAAGACAAAACTCCAAAACACAGACTTAACAACGTGGTGTATGCTGTACAGTGCAGCGAGGAATGCCCAGACCTCTACATTGGAGAGACCAAACAGCCACTTCACAAGCGCATGGCACAACATAGAAGAGCCACCTCCACAGGACAAGACTCAGCAGTCCATCTGCATCTTAAGGATAAAGGACACTCTTTCGAGGATGCCAATGTTCACATTTTGGACAGAGAGGACAGATGGTTTGAAAGAGGAGTGAAAGAAGCCATCTATGTCCACTGTGAGCGACCATCTTTGAACAGAGGTGGCTGTTTACGACACCAACTGTCTGCCATCTATAATCCAGTTTTGAGTTCCCTCCCCAGACGCCTTAACGCCCACTCACATCCTGGGCCATCTGACCTCAGGAATTCACATGACAAGGTGGGGCCAGGTTTCACAATGAGCTCACCCGAAACCCTGGCTGATTAGGTCCCACACCCGCTTTCACACCTTGGCTCATGTGATTAGAGGATCACCAGGGGGTCCTTTGTCCCTCCTTGGGGGGATACTCCCACTGGGTTTAAATCTGGGACTCTCGGCCATTTGACCTTAGAACTGAAGAAGCTTCTCGGATGAGAGGTGAAACATCTTCAAGCAACTTAAAGAAGTCCAGACGCTTTTCTTTGCAAACTCCTTTGACAACAGTAAAATCCTGTGAAACCCTGCTAGATCTTCACTGTGACAAATAAAAATGTTTCATGTTTTTAAATTGGTGCTGGAAATATTTTAACTCTTTGTGTCGTACCATGCTGCCTGTGCTTTTATTTTGAAGTTTCTCCATAAACCTTATTTATGTATTTTCTGTAACACTGGCAGCTGTTGAACAGTTTTTATCTCAAATAATTAGCTGAGCTCTCTTCTGACCTCTGCCCTTAGACCTCGCCGGGGTGCGCTCCTTCGTGCTGGAGGAGGAGCTGGAAACCCGAATCATCGGGGGTCAGGAGGCCTGGGCTCACTCGTGGCCCTGGCAGGTTTCCCTGCAGCTCGCCTCCATGCCGGCCTGCGGGGGTGCTATCGTCAGCCCGCTGTGGGTCATCTCTGCCGCCCACTGCTTCATAAGGTCAGAGGTCACATTTGTTTTGTCGCAGCCTCTGCAGTTGGCTTGGTTGTTTTCATTTTTTTTTTTTTTTTTTTTTTTTTTTTTTTTTTTGAATAGTTTAAAATAGTTTGAGATGTTCAGAGAGGGTTCCACTGTCAGACCTGGTCAGGTGGTAGCAGTAGTACGTGTAATACATTTAGAGCGTTTTTGGCTCAGAACAACCTTATCTGACACCAGGACAGATCCAGGATCAGGTTTACCACCTCGGTGTGCGACGTGGTAATCTGCAGCACAGGGGCGCCACAGGGCATGGTTCTCTCACCCTTCCTGTTCAGCCTGTATACTTCGGACTTCTGTTATAACTCGGACCATTGCCACCAACAGAGGTTCTCAGATGATACAGCCATCAACAGATGCATATCATACAGGAATGATCAGGACTACAGGAGGGTCATCGCTGACTTTGTTGGCTGGTGTGAGACCAACGCACTCCAAATCAACGCCAGCATAACAAAGAAGATGGTCATAGACTTGAGAAGGAAGTAACCCCCTACAACACTGGTTAACATCCAAGGAAAAGACATTGAGATAGTGGACTCTTACAAGTATCTGGTTGTTCACCTCAGCAATAAACTGGACCGGACTACAAATGCAGACGTCCTGTATAAGAAGGGCCAGAGTCGACTCTGGAGACTGAGGTCCTTCGAGTCTGGAGGACTCTGTTAAGGACATTCTATGACACTGTGGTAGCATCTGCCTTTTTCTATGCAGTGGCCTGCTGGGGGAGTGGATGCATGGACAGGAGCAGGATTGACAAACTGGTGCGGAGATCTAGTTCTGTGCTGGGATGTCCTCTGGAGTCTGTGGAGGCAGTGGGCGAGAGGAGGATCTTAGTAAAGCTGACACCCATCATGAACAACCCACATCAACCTCTGCATGAGTCTGTGAGTGTGCTGAGCAGCTCCTTTAGTCAGACACTGAAAACATCATCGCTGCAGGAAGGAACGCTTTCGCAGATCATTCATCCCAACAGCACTTTATAACTCAATCACAATGTCATGAGTCACTGGACATTGTGGACATCCACAGTCACACTTCATGCATAATGCACCTTTATGTGTATGGACGTGTGCAGGTATATGTGTATGTGTACTGAAGAATTATAGGGATTATTTTACATAACCATCATCTTTATCATTGCATTAATTATCATTTCATCCAAGCATTTATTGAAGTTGCTGGCATTATGTTATAATTGGTATTACAGAGGTTATCATAATCAAATATTAACATGTTTATTACAGGTGCAGTTATAACCACTTTAAATCGTTGAGTTAAATCTATAATCTTAAAAGCTTATATGCTGAGTATATTGTTACAGTAAAATAGTAGCTGAGCAAAGGCCTGAATGTATTCAGCTTCTTGTTGCATTTGAGTTTGCCTAGCAACAGGTGACGCAAAGAGGAGGACAAGTCCATGGGGACCTCAAAGGCCTGAGATCATCACTATATTTGAAAGAGGATGCCAGAAAGGGGAACTTCTGTGTCTGCATTTATTTCTTAGAATAGATCATTGTCTGTACAAGGGGCAAAGAATGTTCTTAAGATGCAAATTATGTGCTTGTAAACGCAAGAGGGGGCGTTATAATACCCTGACAATATAAAAACAATCTGAAGTGTATTTTTGGGTGGGGATTTACGACTGATGGTTTCCAGTGTACGTCTCCCCACGCTGCGTGTATTCATTAAAATCAATTGTTTGATCGACCTCTTCTTGGACCATCATTGTTTTACTCTCGTCCTCAATTTCGGACCCGTAACAGTACATATCTATATTTAGTGTGTACATGTCTATACTCATAGATATCTATTACTTAGTAATAGCAATGGTAGAATAGTTAAATTTATGTCTTGCATATTTCCACAACCTTCTATCCATAATCACATACTATGTGCGCTACCGTTGTATATAGTGTATTATCTTACTTATTTTGTATTTTATTTGTATTTTTTGTATTTTTCTCCTATCTGTAACTGAGCTGAGGAAACGCATACAAATTTCCCTGCCGTGGGATCAATAAAGTCTTAGCTTATATCCTATCTTGCTGAGTACACGTCAAACTAAGTCAGCTCAGTTTAACTTTATTTATATAGTATAATAATAACAGTCACCCTGAGGTGTTTTATGTTGTAATGAAAAGACTGTACAATAGTACATCGGTACTATAACTAAGTATTATGTCATGACTTGTGTTACAGGCATAGTAAAGCATCCTTGTGGACGGTTCTTGCTGGAAAACATGACCTGGATAAAGCTGAGCAGCCTCAGGAGCAGGTCAGGCGCTGAACTGTAAACTCTGTTTTGCACATTCAAACATCTGGTGATCAAAAACGTCAACTGAAGGCTGATCAGTCGAGCAGCATTGCAGACAGCAGTAACTCTGTGTCCAGGGTTTCACTGATGACCCTCTGAAATGTCTGACGGACAGCTTCGAACAAAACTTAAAATGTGGGTCATACCATCATGTGCTAACACACTGCATAAGGATTTTTGTCACTTTGCAAAAACAGCACTAATGACCTAAGACATTAACTGCATTTTTTTAAGGAGAAATAATAATATGATTGCTTTTCACTGTCATTTATTGTTGGGGTGCTGAGGAGCCTCGGTCTGTGGATATCTGGGTGGGATCAGGGTTAGGCTCTTGTGTTTTCTTGGTTCTTTGGTTCCTCTGAGGCAGCACAGACAATCGTCCTGATGTGAGATGAGAAAATGTTCCCATCTCTCTGCTCAGCTGGTGGGAGTCTCCATGATCTTCATCCATCACAGCTACAACACTCAGTCTAAAGACAGCGACATCGCTCTGCTGAAGCTGGAGAAACCACTGGAGTTCAACCATTTCGTCAGACCCATTGACATCTGGATGACGCCGCTGCCTCTGCTCATGAAGTGCACCATCACTGGCTGGGGCTCCACCCGAGAGAGTGAGGAAATGTTTGCTGTACACAGGAAACTGGGGTTCTTCAGGTGTAATCTGAGCCTTTCTGTTCTTTCTCCATCACCAGATGGCCCTCGAGTCAACAGACTGCAGGAAGTGAACGTGACCATCCTGCCCTCGGATACCTGCAACCAGTACTACCTGGGCAGGATCAGGCCCTCCATGTTTTGTGCTGGGAAGGATGAAGGGGGACTGGATGCCTGTCAGGTACAAGCTGAACATCTGTGCAGCCTGAAAACAAGGAATGTTCAACATGTGGACCAGGAAACCTCAGTCAGCATGAGTCTGGAGAGTAATGAGGAACTCATGTGGTGTCTGTGTTCCTGTATGTGTGTCAGGGGGACTCTGGAGGTCCTCTGTCCTGCTTCACAGGCACCAGGTATGAGCTGGCAGGTTTGGTGAGTTGGGGGGTGGGTTGTGGTCGAGCCAAAAGACCTGGAGTGTACACCAGAGTGCAGCAGCATGTTCAGTGGATGTCTGACACCATGGGTGAGTTTCAGGGTCCATAACCTTTCTACACCTGCGGCAGGTGGAGTCTGTTCTGAAGGACTTCTTCCATTTCCAGGTGCTCAGGCTCAAGTATATGAAGATGACCTCATAGATGAAGGTAAGCTTTTTCTTTTTTTTTATCACACCATCTTTAAACTGCAACGAAGAACCACCAGTCAGTGTATCAACATGTAGTTCAGGTGTTTCTGCTATTTTGTCCACGCCTGCATGTTGTGTGGGTAACAGAGGAGTGCGGTAAGCAGCAGAGCTCCGGCTGTGATCAGACTCCTGGCCTCGCCGAAATCTCGCTGTCCGCGGACGGCGTGTTGTCCGTGGTAAATGTGACTGAGTCCTGCCCCTTCCTCTGGCCCTGGCAGGTCAGCCTACAGTTTAATGGTCGCCACTACTGCAGCGGCGCTCTGATCCACCCCCACTGGGTCATCACCGCCAAACACTGCCGCGTCAGGTAGTCCTGCTACCATTAATACTGGTTCCAGTACTGCAGTGTAATCTGTCACGTGTCAGCTCTGCTAATGTTCCTACTGACCTCCTCCTCCTGCAGGGCTAAAGAGGATGTGGCAGTTTTGGGGCTTCATGACATCAAGTTCCTGCCAGTTCAAACCATCCTAGTGGACAAAGTCTTTAACCCTCCGCAGAAAACGGGCTTCCCCCCGAAGTCTGACTTGGCACTGCTTCACCTGAACGTCGCTGCCAGACTTGGTGAGCCTGAACCGTCAGGAGACTTCAGATTTGACTCTGAGAAGTCTTCACTGTGCCCTGACTCTGTCTACAGGTTCTGAAGTGTCTCCAGTTTGTGTCCCTGATGAGGATGACGACCTGGATGACACCTGGTCTTGTATCACAACTGGCTGGGGAGCAACTAAAGCGAAAGGTAACATCCTCATTCCTCCTGCAAGGTAACATCCTCATTCCTCCTGCATAGTGTACAGAACAGGAACAACCAGTGGTTTGGTGTGTGATCAGACTGAGTCATGTGACAGGACTTCAGACCTCTGTATCCTGATCGTACTTTACACTGACCCTTCTTAATTTGGTAGAGGGTGTTGATCCAGACCGGCTGCACCACGCTGGGCTCACGCTGGTCAACGCAACCTCCTGCAGGCAGAAGTGGGGAGGATTCGTCACTGACTCTCACATCTGTTCACATCCTGCAGGCTCCACATCCTGTATGGTAACTAAACCCAACATCGGTTTGGTGTTCCTTTCAAAGCACAGGTGTCAGGCACAACTTCATCTACTGCACAGAGCAGAGGATACCATCAATGTTCAGTGTTGGTGGGAGCTGTTTTGATCACCTGTAAAGCTATTAATGATGGATGGATGGATAGATATAGTAGATAGATGTAATGTATCAGTGAAACATCCTCTTCCCTTAAAGAATGCATCACTGAACACAGAAGCTTTGTGAAGAAAGAGAAAGGACATCACTGAGGTGCTTTAGGTGATTTCAGCGTTGTGGATTTTCCATTTTAGACATTTTTTATCAGAGAGGATAAACAAGGTTTTATAATGATTTATACATTTCTCTTATTTTCTTTATGGTTTTTAAATACTATAGCTTTTTTTTGATGATCTGGCCACTCCTCATTGTTAGGGATGGTGATCGACTCTAAACCACATGATCTTTTGTACAGTCTGTGGTGCCTCTCTGTAATAATAAGCTGTTCTTTAACTCTTTACAAAAGTTGCTTGGGTTTTACCTTAATCAGTGTTTCTTCCAGAAGGAAATGTTCAGAGTCTGAGGTTCATGAGCCTGTACTCCAGCTGGGTCCATAAGTACTTGAACAATGGCATAAATATAAGAACCATTTCTCAAATGTATAAAAATCCTCTGCAGTCAGTGACTGTCTGAAGAACCCGTGGAGCACTTGCTGTGTTTTCTCCTCGAGATGCTGTGCAGGTCTTTACTGCAGCACTTTCAGATGCTTTCTGGCTCTCTGCCTTCAGTTTGGTATTTAATGCCAAACTGAAGGTCTAGTTTGCGGCTTCATTATCAATATATGTTCATCATTCATATTTTGTGTCTTGGCCGTGAAGGTTAGGCCTGCTGAGTATAAAAATGTCTGTACTTCATAAACAGTTACTGTAATATTTTGTTAAACCTCTTGATTTGGAGCTGAAACTCTGCACTTCAATGTTGATGAACAAAAATATTGTCCAAATATTTATGGATCCAACATGGCTGAAGTGGAAGACCTTCTGCCCTCATCTGGTTATTGGTTGATGTGTGTATGATGATAACCGTCAGGAGAAACTGACTCTTTGTCTCGGCAGGGAGACGCTGGAGCACCACTCGTCTGTCAGAAATATGGCACCTACTTCCTGTTTGGTGTTGTCACATGGGGTAGCTGGCACTGCGACTCAGAGAAGCCGGCCATCTTCACCAGAGTATCAGATTATCAATCGTGGATCAGAAAGATGATTTTCAAATTCTGACTGAAAATAAACTCTTTAAACAAGTTGACTTTTACTCTTCATCACACATTCAGTCCAAACTGCAGATGTTCCAGTTTTACAACTGGTTGGTTGGTCAGCCATGGTTCCAAGTTTTAAATTTGATTTTTGTTTTTATTATAAATCTCTTAAATCTGTCAGTATCGGTCTGTGGAAGCCGATCACTGATCCTTTCTATAAAAAGGATCAGAAACTTTTTCTTTGACACGTCTTTGGTTTTCTTAAAAACAGTCGTGTCTTTGAGTCTGAATCTGGATTTGATTGTTGAATGCTGACGCGCTGGACTCTGGAGCAGCTTCATAAACCAGGTTACAGATGCTGCATCTGCATCATCCTCTTTTCATGCCAACCACAGGCACACCAGGAAATCCCTTAAATAACACCAAAGCTGCAACTTTCTAGAAAAGACTTGTTGTAATAAGGAAAGGCTGTGGGCTCAAACTAACCAATAAGTCCTCATTAAGTGTTTTAGGGTAATTATAGTAAATGCATATCTATAAATCCATTATTTCCTGCTGCTTCTCCAGGTCCTTCCGTAGTCCAAGCAGACTCCCAGACCTCTTTGTGCCACCCGCCTCCTCCAGCTCTTCTGATGCGACACATTGACAGGCTAGATAACTACTGAGGTAAAGTGGAGATGAAAAAGGGAAGAAACAGGGGTAGAACAAACTCTGACTTTGAGCCGGGCAACTTTGAGTCTTCACTTCGTCTGAAGCTATAATTTTATATCTTATTTGCTTGTTTGTTCTTTTTAAACTGTGTAGTTCAAGCTTTTTCCAGGGTTCCTTTTATATGTGTAAAACCAGCTTATGAATCAACAGACCAACTCCTGACAGGCTATAATGGTCAAATTAATCAGTTACTTATAAAAACATCCAAACATAAAAATAACACATCCACCTCTGAGGATTTAAAGTGAAGATTACCTGCAGTTCTCCATCACTCCACAGGGTGAAGCTGCAACACACTGATAATCACAGAATTTACACTTGATCATAGGAGCAGAGTGTGCTGTTTATGTGACTGTAAAGCCGACTCCGCTTTATTTATAGAGCAACAAATCACAACAAGGGGCTTTATAATGTAAAGACAACAGCTATTCCCTAAGTCCAGAGGGAATCCGCAAAAGTTAGTTTATGAATTCAAAACGCAAATTTCTCTCCATATCTGAAAGGCTGGCTGGGGTGAGGGAAGGAAGAACAGTGCTTTCTAGTTGAGACAGTAAGTATACTGTGGTTATCTATTTGCTAACAACAACGAGAGGTGGAGGAATTTATTCTAGAACCTTTCCTTTAGCTAAAGTAACAGTAAAATAGTATGAAAATCCCTCACTATACATAATAAAACTTTACACTTTGTTTTAACTCTGTTAACCAAAATACCAGGACAGAAAACCCTCTTTCAACGTTGTTGATGAAAAACCTGATATTGTTTTCAGTTTCTAACAATTTGTTCTATAAAAGAAGGAACTCTGGACCAAATGAATTTTAATGAGCCTCATAAATAAAACTGATCAAACATCTGTTGCCTTAAGGCAACTGTTCTTGTGATATGGTGCAATATAAATAAAACTGAATTGAGCTAAATATTAAAGACATTAAAACACTTAAACCAAGGCTACCCTAAACTTAGAATCACTCTTAACATGGCAAATTCACCTGATGCTGTAGATATGGAGGACCAGAAGAGTCAGGCACATTGAAATAAAGAATTCTGTGCTTCAGTAATGAATTGTGCAATAAAATATGCATTTATAAATGCATTTACGAATTAATTTTTAATTATTGTATTTATTTAAACATTAATACAGTACTTTATTATTTAACAATTTAGTTTAAAATTAAAACACTACTTATAAATCAAAAAATTTAAAATGAATGATTAATCCATTAATAAACACTTCAAATCCAGGTTGGATTTCACAAAATATTATTAAACTCTCAATAAAAATCTCATTTCAAAAAACAAATTTAACAAAAAACAATTTTTAAATCCCAAATTAGGAAACAGATTTAAAATCTTTTAAAAATTCAATTTAAAAAGAGAAATAAGTAAATGGATTCAAAAATCAAAGATTTATTTAACATGGTGATTCCACTCATTTTCAAATCCATTTCCCTTTCCTGTTAGCTCACGGACTGGCTATTATATTAAATGGATGGAAATGAAGCTTAGTTATTAATAAAATATATGTAATGAAAACCAAAGCTGAAGTTGATTAATTTGAGTCTGAAACATGTGATGCTGGAGACACCAGCAACCACAGTCAATCCAGGGGCCACAGCAGGCGACACTGTGAGAAATTTCAAACTGCTGACTAAGGGTAAACGTAAATTCAGTAAAAGTATAATTCATGTCAGCAGTAATGATTATGTTATGTCACTGAAATCAATATTTCTAGAAATCTGGCCAAATTTATTAAAACCTCCCAAACGTGACTATCTAGAGTTGCCCCTTAGAGCCTGAGTCTGCTCCCAGACCAACTAAAAGCAAACTAAAAACCAGCAAAAATATCATAACTGTATTTCCTGTTTTTTAAAATGTTTATATTCTCATGTTTTTATTCCACATCTAGTTCTTTTCATGGTTATAGTTTTGTTCATATTCAATTCCTTTAGTTTCTGTTTATCGTGCCTCCCTTGTGTTTCTGTGTCTTCGTCTTCAGTCTCTGTTATTTTACTTACTGTTTTATTTTGGTAGGCTCCTTCTGTCTTGCATTTAGTTTTATTTCCTTTGTCTTGTTTTGCTTGAATGCTTGCACCTGTCTGTTCAGCCACCTTTCCCCAGTCCTCTAATCATCCTCAATGATTTATAGCCTCAGACTTTGTTGCATCGTCCTCTTGTTTTCACCTGTGTTTGCCGTCATGTACAGAATTATGTTGTCATGGACTTATTGGACTTAACCCTCAACCACTTACTGTGACAGTTTCTCAGACTTTATCTGATTTAGTGCTCAGCTCAGACAAAATAATTATTGTGGGTGATTTTAACATCCATGTAGATGCTAAAAATGACAGCCTCAGCATTACGTCTAATATAATATTAAACTAAAACTAGACAAAATGTGAAAGAGGCCACCCACCACTTTAGTCACACTCCAGAACTTGTTCTGACATGTGGCATAAAAACTGAACATTTAAGTGTTTCCTGAAAACCTTCTTTAATATTTAAATTTACAGTAATGGATTACACAGCAGTAGAGAGAGATTCTCCTATATTGGCTTCTCTTCTTTGGCTCCCTGTTAAATCCACAATTTCAAATCCTTCTCCTCACAAGGTCTCAAATAATCAGGCCCCATCTTATCTTAATGACCTTATAGTACCATATCACCCAATTAGAGCACTTTGCTCTCAGTCTGCAGGCTTACTTGTGGTTCTTAGAGTACTTAAAAGTAGAATGGGAGGCAGAGCCTTCAGCTTTCAGGCCCCTCTTCTGTGGAAATAGCTTCCAGTTTGGATTTGGGAGACAGACACTATCTATACTTTTAAGATTAGGCTGACCCTGAATCCTCCCTTAGTTATGGTGCAATAGAGTAGGCTGGGGGATTCCCATGATGCACTGAGTGTTTCTTCTTCACTCACTATGTGTTTATACACTTCTCTGCATTAAATCATTAGTTATTATTAATCTCTGGCTCTCTTCCACAACATGTCTTTGTCCTGTCTTCTTTCTCTGACTGGTGTCTCAGATGGCCGCCCCTCGCTGAGCCTGGATCTGCTGGACATTTCTTCCTGTTAAATGGGAGTTTTTCCTCCTTACTGATGCCAAAGTGCTTGCTCATGGGGGTTATCTGATTGTTGGGGTTCCTCTGTATTATTGTAGGATCTTTACCTTACAGTATAAATCAGCTTGAGGTGATCGTTGTAATAAATACAATTGAAAAGTTCCTCTATTTACTTTTCATGTAAATCTCACAGTATGTGGCATGAAACTGACCATAGATCACGTTTATATAAATGTAATTGTTTTTCACTATGATCGGCTGTTTATTGAGGTCATTTTTTTATTTACACAGATTAGTTTTGTAGCCCTCACGTTGCCGTATGTTTTGAAAGCACAGCCTTCTGAATGTGTTTAATATTGTATCGTGTCGTTCTCAGATTTGTGACTGAGAAGCAGACTGTGATGGGTACGTGTCAGTTAATATCCACACAAAAACAAATGAGTGAAAATATCAGTTTGTGCTGAAGAGCAGGTGGCAGCAGATACACCTGTCAAGCAAATGTAGGAGTAAAGTAAAAAGTACATTTCTTTGTGGTAAAAGAAGTTTGGTGCAGAAAAATTAACAGAAACCACCAAGCAGACACTGTGGACACACCCACGTGGGCCCCACAGTGTCCAGCTCACTTTAACTGGTATGTTTCTGTTATTTGAAAACTATTCTGGTGTAGGTGCCATAGTCATGTGACTTATGAAATGCCCCTTGTAGATTAGTCAGATGGTGTCAACACCGCCCCTTTCAGGTGCACATGCAGTAAAACTGGATTATAATCAGCTGCTCCTAGTCTGCCCGCTGTGTGTACGACCGACCGGGTAAAACATTACATTTCACATTAAGTGTGTAACGAGCTGTGGCCTGCAGGGGGCAACACGTCTGTCAGTGACCTCTGAATCCTGCAGTGTTCTGTTCAGTCCCACCATGAGTTCCTTCCTGGCTGTGTCAGTGCAGCCGTTTCACACCTGGTTGTTTCACCTGAACAGCAAACCCAGCCTAGTGTTTCTGGGACAATCACAGAAAAACTCGAGTAAATTAATCCATTCATCACAGATTCTCATATTTTAAATTTCTGCCTATTGTACCTGTGTGTGTTTGTGTGTGTAGTGACATCACTACATCAAAGTATCCACATTCAGTGTATTTAGTCATGAGGACGACTCTCTGACAGGCAGCTGGAGGCCATGAAACAACAGCATTCCCGTTCAGCTCGGCTTTATTTGCAGTTTTTCATTTATATCTGTTAATTTAAACATATCTGCAGTAAAATATTTTTTATACAAGAATCATTTCATAAATGAGCGACTGCAGAGAAAATGAAAAGCATTGTTGTGTTGGTTCCAACTCTGCTAGGCGAACTTTAAGCTTTGAGCGAAGCAGTCCTTCAGTTCACAGAGAGAAGCCTGAAACGGGACTCGTCTGCACAGGCAGTGTCGGAGACCCAGCTGGCCACAGAGGTCCGAGTCCACCGAGGGGTAAAGACATCAGCCAGGGTTCCACTTCCCTCTCAGCTGATCTGCAGCAGGTCGTAACTTCCTGCGTTCTCCACCTCGTGTTTGTCGTCCACCTGCAAACACAGTGTAATCACCTGACTGCTCATTAAAGCAAATAAAATCCTCCTCTCAGTCATCAGAGTGAGAGCCTGAAAGGTTTGAATGAAATGGAGCGTGCTGTAAGCTGAGAGCAGACTGCAGTCTGGTCGTTGGTCACAGCTTTCATTCTGAGCTGCACAAACGTCTGCCGATTACTCACCGTGACCGCCGACACACTGGACTCGCCAGCAGCTGGTGCTGCTTCATACACCGGGTTACAGATGCTGCGGCTGCTGTTTATGGGCGGAGCTTCTTCCTCCCCGTCGTCATCCTGTCAGAGCAACCACAGGAGTAACTCGAGTTACACAAGTGAAGATCGATACTGAAACTGTGTCACATAAAAATGTCGTGATGAGGTGCGTCACACTGACAGCACTCCCACTGGAACCTTAGCCTCAGTGCAAAGTTCCAGTCTGACCTTGAAGTAGTGGAACTGGAAGGGTTTGGTGGTGTTACGGTAGAAGCGGTATCCCACAAAGATTGCTCCGCCCACCAACGCGATCAGCAGCACCACGCCGATGCCCATCCCAGCTTTGTTTGCCACATGCATCTGCAGAGCCAATCAGACTTGAATTCAGGGGGTCAGATAAGGAGTGTGCATTCTGATTATGGAGGCATGTCTGACTCACCTGTGGGTGAGGGGCCGGGGCCTTTAGGGGTCCCTGAATGACATGGATGATCCCGTTGGCAGCCATAATGTCAGAGTCGCTGACGAAGCGGTCGTTGATGTAACGAAACGACTGAGAGGACGAAACCAGATTAGAACTTCATACAAACAACAGAAACACCACACAAACACACACATAAAGACACACACACAATCAGACACATACGCACAGAGACAGGACAGTTCTGTTTGCTCTCTCAGACACATGAGGTGGGGAGGCGGAGCTTTAGCAAAGGTAGCCCATAAACATGAGGGGGAAACTCTTAGCACGTTTAGGTCAGATCAGTGTGCTGCAGAGGACTTTTGGTCTCTTCTGACTCAGACTGATGCAGTGACCAGGAGGAGAGAGGCGTGTTAGTGTAGCGGTGCATGACGGTTGCATGAGCATGGTTCTGACCAGAGCCGACGGGTCAAGCTGGTCGGCGACTCCGAGGACGGTCAGACTTCCGACTCGAGTTCTGATCAGGCTTCCGTTCTTCAGCTGGCTGAGAGGGAAAGCCCGACCTTCCGACAGGTGGAACTCGATGTCCCGCAGAGACAGAGTCTGGAGGGACGCACAGGTGAGCACACCGATGTAACTGTATGTGTGATAAAATTAAAGGGCGCTGGTGAATGGCTCACCTGGTTGCTGGGCAGGCCGCTGTTGTCAGGTACGAACAGAGTGGACTGGACAGTCAGGTTACTGAGACGCTGCACGAGCTGCTTCCCCGACTCGGAAGCCTGGGAGCAGTTCAGGATTTGCTGCAGAAGGAGGGATAGGATTTTACACGTGCAGGTAATGATAAGTGGCATCTGAGCGATCTGACGTCACTCACGGTGAGGAAGTTTGAGAAGCTCGGCGTGGATCTCAGGACCTGCAGCAGATTTCCAGTACAGCTGAAACCGTCCCCAGCGTAACCTCGTTTGCACTCGCACTTCACCTCTGAGACAAAGAGACACGGGCCGATCATCTGCACGTAACCATGACACTGAGCACGCTTCAACTAACAAACCTAGTCTGTGCAGACTTCCAGCTACTGTGAAGGAACAAACGTGCCTTTTCCCTCACAGCCAAATTTTATTTACAAACTTTAAATAAAGTGCACTTCACCTGCTCGTATCTTAATAAACACACGGTCTGCATTATAGAGATATAGAGATTTACTTTCACTCGTGTTCACATGAAGCCAGATGTTTCATCATCTTCCTCCCTCACCTTGCATCCTGTAACAGAAGGTGTCCCAGGTCTCGCTCAGGTTTTTGCGGGTGCCGTAGTCCACGATGCCCACGTGTCCGAAGCCACACCTGGGGTTGGAGTAGGTGGTGGGGTACGCCACCCGGGCCTGGTCCAACCAGCCAGCAGCACACATGTTCAGCCCGCCCTGCAGAGCCACACACAGCCGACATGTTTCAGCAGGAGCGCCAGGGGCTGACGTCAATTGTCAGGGAGCTACTGTGATGTGTTCACTGACCTGCTGAGCGTAGGCCAGTTGAGTGTATGTGGACAGGCGTCCTCCCTCTGCAGCACAGGCCTGCTCAGCCGCCGTGTAGTTCAGTTTGTACTGACCTTTCTTGGAACGATAGTGGAACACACCGAGCATCGAATCTGCACAACACATAAAGATCAGAACGTAAGAAAAATACAGAGGGAGAAGTTCAGCATGTCAAGGTTATCAGTGAAGGGAACACTCAGCTCCACCTACAGGGAAGAAAAAGGAACACAGATTAATGAATTCATACATGTTTGGCTTTTTTCCATGAAGGCACAAAAAGTTATGATTCAAGTATAATTAGAGATATTCTGAGAGTTATTCATTCATTGATGATTAATCTGAAACAGTAAATTTCTTAAACACTAAACATATGTTTTAGTAAACACCCGCTACTCTGTGCAGCAACACCCCCTGGTGTGCAGCAGCTGCTGACGCAAATGAGGCTCAGAGAAATTTTGATTAAAAGATTTGATGATCAGCAGGAAAATATTAATTTTTGTAAACTCACAACAGACACAAACTTTCTGCTCCACTTCAAAAAAAGTCAGCGTTCGAGCTCCGAGGTTTAAATCAGCTGCTGTAAGCAAACATCACGACCTTGCTCACAATAACAATATGCATTCACCCTGCAAGAAACACTCCTGCTCAATACTTCATCATCCAGTGAGCTTCCACTTGAACGACGTTCACGTGTACCTTCAAAGTGGAGGTCCATGCATTTGGCGTCGCGATGACACTGGCCGTTGTTTTGCAGACAGCGGCTGATGGGCAGCTGTTTGACCTCACAGGTCACTCCGTCTCCGATGTAGTTGTTCTTACACATGCACTTCCTCCGCCCCTGTTCACACGCACAGTTTACAGGTAAGGAGGACCTGATGGTGTAACCTTAGAAAACAAGTCCCATGTCGTCCTTACCGGAGCTGTCATGGTGCATACGGCGTGTTCATGGCAGCCTCCATTGTCTCCTAACGCACAGGGGTCGATGGGCTGACAGGTGAACCCGTCTCCAGTGTGACCTTTGGGACAGGTGCAGCTCACCTTACCTCCGGTCTGTGAGCACTTGGCCCCCTTAGCACAGCCTCCATTCCAGATCTGACAGATGTCGACCACTGCAGGGAAAGATGTACACACTCAGCTACCATCCTTTAACCTCCAAGGACCTGGCATCCACATATGGGGACATCACATTTTTGGTGGTCTACATCACAATACTAAATTTTGCTCTTTCAAATGGCTTTTAAATGAGCCATATTGCTCAAAGGGGCACAGTTGTTGTTTCTCATTTTCCTTTTGTACTCAGGAAAAATTCTGCTGTGTTCAGACACCAAATAAAGAGTTTTGCACATCATTACTCAACTGTGACTTTATAGTGTTCTATCGAACAGCATGAAGCCAAATAGCACAGAGACATTAAAAATGTATGCCATTAAAGAGTTCGGGTTAAAAGAGATTAAAAGAGGTTAAAAGAGAGAGAGGGCACCTCATGCTGGTCCACCGTTACCTGTGCAGGTGAATCCGTCACCCTCATGAAAAAGCCGGCACTCACAGGTGTTGTTTTCCCTACAGACGGCTTTTGGAGAGCAGGGTGGAGAACACTGAAAGATCTCAGCTGGAGAAGACACAGAAACATGAGTGTGATTAAAGTGCACAAACATCTACTTTTCATACCTGAGTATTTTCATTCTCGGGTTTGGTCTGAACTGCGCTGAGAGCTGGCGAGTGTCTTTAGGACTGATCAGTTTTATCTAATTCAGTCTAAGCCAACGATGGAAATGAACTCACTCTGCTGAACGTCACAGCGGTCTCCGGTCCATCCGGCCTCACAGAAACACAAACCCGTACCTTTCCACCCGTCATCACATGACCCATGCTCTGAGCAGTTACAGGCTGAAAAACAAGCGAGTCAGAATAGTAAGAGTGTTACAATCTGACGCCGCAGAGAAAGCCCCGCCTACTACTCACCTTTACAGGTGGGTCCATAGAATCCATCACTGCACAGCTCACAGGCCGTGCCTCTGAAACCCGTGTCGCAGGTACAGGTACCGTTACCAAGGTGACCGTCATCACATTTCCCACGGTTATTGCAGGGAGATCTGACCCCCCCAGGACACCCTGCACAGAGAGCAGAGAAGGCACTCCATCAGTAGCTGAATCAATCAAATCAATCAGTGATGTAACCTGTTCATTTATATGATGTCACTGAGATCATTTGCATTTTGAAATGCTCACTGAAGCACTGGTGGCCTATCCAGGTGTACCCTGCCTCTCACTGGGACAGACCCTCAAGTCATTATCAGTGACAACCTCAGCACCAACCCTAACTCTAACCGTAGCCAATCAGAATATACAGTGGCTTGCAAAAGTATTCGGCCCCCTTGAACTTTTCCACATTTTGTCACATTACAGCCACAAACATGAATCAATTTTATTGGAATTTCACGTGAAAGACCAATACAAAGTGGTGTACACGTGAGAAGTGGAACGAAAATCATACATGATTCCAAACATTTTTCACAAATAAATAACTGCAAAGTGGGGTGTGCGTAATTATTCAGCCCCCTTTGGTCTGAGTGCAGCCAGTTGCCCATAGACATTGCCTGATGAGTGCTAATGACTAAATAGAGTGCACCTGTGTGTAATCTAATGTCAGTATAAATACAGCTGCCCTGTGACGGCCTCAGAGGTTGTCTAAGAGAATATTGGGAGCAACAACACCATGAAGTCCAAAGAACACACCAGACAGGTCAGGGATAAAGGTATTGAGAAATTTAAAGCAGGCTTAGGCTACAAAAAGATTTCCCAAGCCTTGAACATCCCACAGAGCACTGTTCAAGCCATCATTCAGAAATGGAAGGAGTATGGCACAACTGTAAACCTACCAAGACAAGGCCGTCCACCTAAACTCACAGGCCGAACAAGGAGAGCGCTGATCAGAAATGCAGCCAAGAGGCCCATGGTGACTCTGGACGAGCTGCAGAGATCTACAGCTCAGGTGGGGGAATCTGTCCATAGGACAACTATTAGTGGTGCACTGCACAAAGTTGGCCTTTATGGAAGAGTGGCAAGAAGAAAGCCATTGTTAACAGAAAACCATAAGAAGTCCAGTTTTCAGTTTGCCATAAGCCATGTGGGGGACACAGCAAACATGTGGAAGAAGGTGCTCTGGTCAGATGAGACCAAAATGGAACTTTTTGGCCAAAATGCAAAACGCTATGTGTGGCGGAAAACTAACACTGCACATCACTCTGAACACACCATCCCCACTGTCAAATATGGTGGTGGCAGCATCATGCTCTGGGGGTGCTTCTCTTCAGCAGGGACAGGGAAGCTGGTCAGAGTTGATGGGAAGATGGATGGAGCCAAATACAGGGCAATCTTGGAAGAAAACCTCTTGGGTCTGCAAAAGACTTGAGACTGGGGCGGAGGTTCACCTTCCAGCAGGACAACGACCCTAAACATAAAGCCAGGGCAACAATGGAATGGTTTAAAACAAAACATATCCATGTGTTAGAATGGCCCAGTCAAAGTCCAGATCTAAATCCAATCGAGAATCTGTGGCAAGATCTGAAAACTGCTGTTCACAAACACTGTACATCTAATCTGACTGAGCTGGAGCTGTTTTGCAAAGAAGAATGGGCAAGGATTTCAGTCTGTAGATGTGCAAAGCTGGTAGAGACTCACCCTAAAAGACTGGCAGCTGTAATTGCAGCAAAAGGTGGTTCTACAAAGTATTGACTCAGGGGGCTGAATAATTACGCACACCCCACTTTTCAGTTATTTGTAAAAAATGTTTGGAATCATGTATGATTTTCGTTCCACTTCTCACGTGTACACCACTTTGTATTGGTCTTTCACGTGGAATTCCAATAAAATTGATTCATGTTTGTGGCTGTAATGTGACAAAATGTGGAAAAGTTCAAGGGGGCCGAATACTTTTGCAAGCCACTGTATATTCTTTGTTTTTTTTTTATTAATGAGTTCTCCCAATTCTAATTATTCTGTCACACAACAAAAACTGTTCAATTTCCCCCCAAAAAATTTCACAAATTTAAGAAAGACTGAAGAAATGGTTTTAATATGAGGATGGCGTTATCTCACCCAGACAGTCTCGTCCGTAGTAACCACGACAACACTTTGGCTCCCAGATGTTGATGGTGCAGATGGGGCGACAGCCGGTGTTCTTAGTAAAGTAAACCGTGGGCTGATCACACTTCTGAACCTCCTGAACACAAAAAACAGAGATGTTTCCTTCAAGGCTCAGCCTGACAGAGGCAGTGAGTTTGTTAAAGATGGGACTCAGACCTTACGAATGCCTCCCGCAGGACAGCGAGTGGCAGAAGAGCTGCATCCTCCACAGCTTGTCTACCACAGAAGAAGAAAAGAAACAAGATCAAATGAACCACCAGTTCACCTGCAGAAATCTTTTCATTTGTGCTGCTGTGTGAAATGTTTGACTGATTTTAGGACAATCTAACTTTTTTAAACCCACATTAGTGTGGTATCACACTCCACTGCCAGGCTCTCGGTGCTCTAAATCATTTTTCAGACCGTTTCACCTCCACAGGAAAAATAACCACAAACTAAAACATGAACACAGCAGGCCTCTAAGACTGTAGGTTAGGCTCTCACCGTTACTTTCACTGTGTGAGTACACTCAAGCCTACAAACAACCCGTGCTCCAACACCATCAGCATTAACAGTTAGAATCAGTATGTCTGGTTGTTCCAGGTAGCATTCAGATGCATCTCAGACAGTAAAGTGAGGATTCACCGGAAGGTCAAAGGTTCTTTGTTCATCACAGCGTCCTCCGAGGCTGGGAGGAGTTAGCAAGCAGTCGATCCCGTAGGCAATGCCCGCTTTAAAGATGAGGTGTCTCTGAACAATCCGACACTTCCTGTTGTTGATGAAGATTTCTCCCTGTTCAAAGGACAGTTGGTTATTTGGAGTCCATGTTTGTCGTGTTTGTCTTTGCTGTAGATTTCTCTTACTGTAGTACTCACAATGTTGTCTGTCCCACCGCAGGAGAAGGAGAGCGGCGAACCCTGCAAAGTCCGAGCCGAGTCCAGGAAGATCAGTCCTTCAGCGTAAACCTGAGATTAAAGGCATTTTAAACCTGAGAAACCACCTCTGACCTGCTTCAGTGTTTTTACCTCCACAGCACCATGTTTGTTCTGCGATAACCTGCCTGAGGCACCCTCACATTTTATCCCAGTTATCAAATCTTTCAGAGCTGTTCTTCCAGCTGCCATGCTGTAAAGTGTCTAACGCTTCTCTAAAAGCACCCTTTAAAGAACTTTTACCTTCTGGCTCTGCAGGATGTGGTACTTCAGGTACTCCATCAGCTGGGGTCGATTGTGTTGGTGGAACAGGAAGTCCTTCTGTTCCTGCGGCAGAGATGCCATGACACCGTCTGACGGCAGGAAGATCGTCACCGGCTGGTACATGTTATCATTCACCAGGTCCATTACACCTGTGTCCTGAAAAACATGAGATCGTCCCCGTGGGAATGAAACTGGCTAACAGGACACCAGCCCTTCTGCTAGTTCACTCCACAGTGCACTCCATCCATCCGTGTGTGAGTGTGTGAGGGAGTGTGGATGTGTGTCCTGATGTTGTAGTCTAGGTGTTTGTTTGTTATAAAACCCAGAGGAAGTGACGTTGTTGTGCAGCTTGTCTAAAAGTTGTGTTAATGCTGCTTGTTGTTGTCTAGTATCTCATTTTAACATGAGCTTTGCTGGTAGGAGTTATAGTATTGTTGTGCACACAGTGACACATTTGTTTTGCTCTGTTAACATTGATATATTCGTTTAAGCACTTTGGCTGTAATATATGTTATTGGAGCACCACTTCAGAACAACAGTCACCTTAAAGTGCAATATTACAATACAATATTAGAGTGAAAACACAAACAACCAGCTAATTCTCTATAAGCAGCTCTTGTTGTCAGTGAGAAGGAAGAAGGTGAAGTTGTAGCGTGTTACCTGTAGCAGTTTGTAGAAGGTTCGATAACCGCGACGTGCAGCCACATCGGTCAGGTTCAGCTGAGAGTCATCCTGCAGGGAACCATCAGAATAAAGACGTGCATGAAACATTACATCCAGAAAGTCTACAGTCAGACAGCTGCTCACAGTTTCAATGAGCTAGAAAAAATTATATTATACCAATAAATAGATTTTAGAATATATTTAGCATTTTTCATGTTATTTATAACAGTAATTAAACAGGTCATGTTCATAAACATGAAATAAGAGACAGCTGGTAAACATTATTAACTAACATGTCACTGTAACAGTAAAGCATTCAGTGATCATTTTATAATTCAGTAACAATGATCATTGTTTTATATGATAATAAAGTTGTAACCAGTCCATCCATCCAGCATCAGCTTCCCTGATTCCTTATTCCAAAATGACCTGATGGATACTTACAGGGGCGTGCATAAAACTGTTTTTGTCCACATCTGGAGGATACAGCATCCTGTTGATTTCATGGATGATTCCATTCACACTGAGGTCATCGCTCTTTGTCACATTTGCCTGGTTGATGAAGACACTGCCCTGAAAATAAGCCAAACACAAAGTGTCCCAATAAAAGAAATAAAACTGAAGAACGCTCGTTTATAATAAAGCATCGATTCAGCCTTTGTTTTTTGGCAGGATTCATAAATATAGACATAAATCTATTAAACCAGCTGAGGGCTCACCTGGGTGATGCTGGTGGTCAGCACGAGTCCAGACAGCGATGTCAGGTTTCGTGGTCGGCTCAGGTCAACAGCCAGGAGAGTGTGACACATGACGATGTGGCTGCGCAGGACATTAGCGTACCGCTCTCTATATTGAGACTTCCGCCTCATCTAAAAGATAAAAATACAAACGCGTGAATTCTGATTCATCCTGAGCTGACCAGACTCTGATGTAATTACAGTGTGTCTTCAAAGACACGCTGATGTTTGTCCAGCAGTCATCAAAGGTCTGACCTCGCGTGTAGTGTTTGTCCTGAAGGCCTCGGGGTTTGGAACGAAGACAGTGAATGGCCCTCGCCCATGCACGGAAATCGCCATCATCTGAAAACAGAGTTCTGTTAACGCGATTCCACCAGCAGGGGACGACAGAGGGGAGCACTACTCACCATCAGACCAAAGTAAAAGTCCGTGTATCGATTCCTCTCTATTTCCTGTAACGAGACAACAGTTAGTGCAAAGCCCTGTGGCACCGCTTTCATCGTGTTTCAGCTGCTCACCCTCGCCACAGTGCCTTTGCAGGTCACACCGTCGCCGATGTAACCTTCCTTGCAGGTGCAGCTTCGAGCGCCTGGACCTGTCATGTTGCACCGGGCATACCAATCACAGCCGCCGTTTTTCTGGAACATCAGCATCAACACATGAGCATAAAAGTAAGAAACCTTTAACAGAGACAGGAGCAGCATGAAATCCTAGAACTGTATGTGCAACGCTCAACCTCAGCTTCAGTGACCAGAAAAGGAAGCACATCAGCCTCAGACAGCTTTCAGGGTTGTTTTTGCTGTCTTTACTCTTTGACAGGACAGCAGATAGGTGGGGGGTTGTTTGGGGGGGTATGCTGCTCTTCTGCAGGATACCTGGGTCACCAGCTCAGCAAGGTGAGCCTTACCAGAGCCAGAGCACTGACTGAAAACACAACTACCACAGTTCCTGTGCTAAAGTAGGCGAGGACATTATTCTCCTGGGAACACTGAATAGAGCAGCCTAACAAGCTTCCTCCTTCACAATAGGACTCATGGGTGTAACTCTTGCCTCACAGTCTTGCACCTGTTGGTGTTTTCTTACAGGGAAAGTGCACCGAGATGCGTGCTGCTGTGATTTGGTGCTACTGTGGGCTGTATGTGTGATTATTAGCTGAATGATGTAATCATCTGATTCTGAATCACTCACCTTTCTCACAGGTTGAATCCAGTCAGAGTGAAGACAAACTCACCTTTCGGCACAAGTCGATGATGTTGCAGTTCTTCCCATCACCGGAGTAAAATTCCCTGCAAACACAGGAAGTCTGCCGTGGAAAACAAAGTGACATTTAGCGCCACCGTCAGCAGAGAGCTGTGCTTAAAGTCAGACTGCAGAGATTAGCTAGTTTTACTTTGTTCGGTCCAACGTGAATGCAGTCTGCATTGGCATGGCAACCCCCGTTTCCTTCCAGGCAGGGATTTATCTCTGTGGAGAAACACAAAACTCCACCTGGTTATCTCAGATTCACAATGAGTTCAAGCTTTTTACTGTGTGTCTGACAACTTGAGCCTCTGCCAAGGATCGATGCTGAGCCAGAGCTTTTAAATTTCTCACAGCACAACAATACCACAAACCACGCAAATCAACAGAACTACTTAATTTCAGTCATTTTGCTGGCTCTGATGCTTTTCTGATTGGCTGGAATCCTTTTTGCTGTGATTCTGGAAGAACTAACATCTGGAATATTTTGCATTGGTATTTTTGCTTTAATTTCGCTGAACTTTCACAAAATGCTTTTTAAATTTTGCATTACTGCAGACTTTGTCCTTCATAGTCAGACCATTACACTACGAAGTATTGGATTTATTGTAATACTTTTGCTTTCACGATTGTATGTTGGACACTTTCATGTCCCCTGTAATCCTCAGTGATTTCCTCTTAGCTAATTTTTGCTTTTTTTAATTTAATATAAACTGATCTGAACAAGTTAATGTTGACTTGGAATAATTCAATTTTCCATCTTTAAAAATCATTTTGACTCATTGTACCAACTATAACTAAGCCAGAGCAACTGTGAGCAGGTGTGAGCAGTTGTGTCAAGTGAGTTTACCGACACACACAAGTCCGTCGCCCGCGTAGCCGGCGTTACAGACGCAGTCTCTTCGGCCGGGTCGAGTCCTCTTACAGACGGCGTACAGACTGCAGCCACCGTTATCCACCACGCATGGATCTACGGCTGCATGAGTCACAAAGCATTCAGTAAACTTTGCGGTTCACAGAAATCATCTTCAATGAGCTCAGACAAAGCTGCAGGTAAGTGACCTGCAGAGCTCATAACATGTGTTACCTTGACAGAAAGTCCCGTTTCCTTTGAAGCCAGCAGCACAGACACACTGAGGGCCGCCCGACCCGGTCACGCAGCTATAAGACCAGATTAAAGTTTAACAGGAAGCATAAATCCTCCAGCGTCCTGCACACAGAGACACGGTTAAACTTGTGCAGACTTACTTTGCACTGCCATGGCATCTCACCGAGCCGCACTGCTCATCAGCTTTGGTTTCGATTTCTGCAACGACACAGATGCAGCTCAGCACAAATGACAAAGACAGTATTTCTAAAAATGATCTCAAAGATGAGATTTTGTTGTTCTAAATCACAGCGTTCACTTTTCTCTACATTTCTTCATCCTTTGTCATGCCCTTTGTTCAGCCTTACTTTGGTCACAGTGGACTCCCCTCCAGTCCACGTCACACTCGCAGGTCCCGTCGCCCTTCAGTCCCTCATTACACTGTCCGTTCTTGCATTCGCACTCTGAGCAGACGACACGTGACGATGAAGGTGAGGATGAAGATGACAGATCATTTGCTGACTAACGAAACGTACTGAACCTTGGTCACAGTGGACTCCGTATTTGCCGCTCTGGCAGGTTTCACAGGCGGTCCCGTTGAAGCCTTCGTTACACCGACACACTCCGGTCCCGTTCGTCCCGTCAACACACACTCCATTACCGAAGCAGGGCCGACCCTTTGGACCGGGGCATGCCTCGCAGTGCTCCCCGAAAAACCCTGCACAGCACCTCCGCTCCTGAAAGCACAGAAGAGTTCTAGTGTGCCACGCTGCAGAGGATGCTTACCCTGAAACGAGCAGGAGACGTACGATCTTCTTCTGGAGGCAGGTGGCTCTGCAGCCGATGCTCAGCAGCTGCTCGCCCTCAAACGTGTGGGTGAACATGCACTTTCTCGTCCTCCTCACCGATTTCTGCACAGAGCAAAACACCAACTTCTTACTTTGACTTTAGCTTCTCATGGACCAGGCTGTGCATCTGAGCTGAGTATTAATTTCAGCATTTTCTACAACGCATGTTTCAAATTGTATGGCAGTGAAAACAAGCACAATTTAACACAAGAAGATATTTAAACAGTATAACCAGTTATCCTTGTGAAGCGATAGAGCAGTGAAAATAAAACTGCTGACTCTTCATTTCAGTTCACCTAAATGACAAAAGAAAAACATTTTTACGCTCCATCGAATAAACGTTGGTTTATTTTTGAAGATGTCAAATTTGATATGAAATACAACTAAATGATGCCAGTTTTCCCACAGCTGTTAAAGAGCTATTTACTTTTCAGCACAATTATACTTAAAATACATTTTTATATTTTTTGTCATGTTACTTCAGCACTGTCACAGTAAACTGAAAGAAATTCAATCTGTAACCGGCACCAGAGCACATACAGTAAAGTGTTCAGTAATCACTGGGAGGTCATGAAATTACTTTAGTGGAATACCATAAAGTCCTCTCTATATGTCCTCTGACTTCTTGTTAGTCTTGTAAATTTGGACAAACTGTACGTAATTCTTTTGACTTTGGGGAGAATTTTCCATCTTTCATAACTTACTTAAATATAAAATCTAATCATCTGCAAACAAACAGATTTTTTGTATTAGCTGCAGTTATCCGATTCTAGTTTGGTATAAACGTTTGTTTAGAGAGCCTGGTGGTTAAAAAGTGTTAATGTCTAAGCTTTGAAAGATTAACAAGGATCAGAAAAAGTCAGAAAACTTACATCTGGGACGGTGTCAACGGGGCAGATCTTGTTTTGGTGGAATAAGCAGTCGACACAGTTCCCCTTTGGAACAGAAAGAAAATGTTAATATTCATCATGCGATTGTTTCTCCATTCATTGAACTATTGTCTGTAAGTCTTTGGAGGCACTTAAGTATGCTGAAGTATCTGCAGGACATGACTGTTGGCTGAGGACCTTACCATAACCTTTGTGTACTTGAGATCATCACAGCGATTTCTGTTGATCTGAAGAACAGCTGACAGACCGTGGATCACTCCTTTATCGCTCAGGATGTCAGAGGAGCTCATCTGAGCATCATTCACAAACAGCTGCATGAGGAAAACACAGGTCAGGTGGTTAGGACTCACGTTGTTTAGACAGTCATGTGATCAGATGTGACAGAATCAATATTTCATGATGAGACCTTTCCGTCTCGTGGGAAAATGCCGAGCTGGAAGGAAAACCCAAGCATCGTCTCTTTGTAACCTCCGAGCTGAAGGTCGGTTTTTAACAGACGCTGCGATGCCACCACGTGGTAACGAGTCGTATTCACATCCTGTTCAGTGACAAAATAAAAGCACAACTACTTTGAAGGAAGTAAATAAATAAACCCAAGGAGAGGGTCAAAGTCTTTAATTACAGAGTTTAGTTCTATATTTACCACGGTCTGCTTTAAATGTCGAATGAACTAACAGAACTGAGTGTTGCTCACTTAATCTGCTTTAGATTATGTAAAAAATTCAACCATGTCAGCAGTGAGTAAAAAGACTAATCAGGTCAAATACAAACTTGAAGTCTAAATTGTATACCAGGGCAGTGGCTGCCATTTTCTTTAGGTACTCAGTGATGGCAGCGTCTGTCGGAGCAAAGATGGTGAAATCGTCAGCCTGTTCGATATCATTGGTCAGGTTATAATTCTAAACAAAAAGCCAGAGAAAGCACAACATGTAAGGAAACATTTAACATTTAAGCATGGCGTGAGCGTGTTTGAGAGGTCGTACGATGAGATACGATCTGAAGAGTGAGAACTCCGGCCTGAGAGCGAGCGTGGCCAGCAGACCTTCACTCAGTCTTCTCTCGGGAACCAAAACCTTAAAGACGCAAACAAAAACAAGGCTGAAATCAGTCACAGGTATAAAAAACCTCAGTGCATGTTCTCTTTGTAGTATTTCTTTTTTCTTTTTACCTTATCGATGAAATGGATCAGTCCGTTTGTAGCAGCGACGTTTGAAGTGCCAATGAGAGCTCCACCAACAGAAGTGATCTGCACAAACATCAGCAGATCATTTCTGACACAAACACAACCACTTTATTTATTTTTATTTTTAAGTAAAATGAGAGAAAAGCACCAAGTTTACAGCCATATACTGAAAGTGGACTTTTGTGCTCCACATTTTTATTCTGGGACTCCACTCAAGTATGTTCACATGACTCACAGTCCAAACATTTCCTCATTTTCTTATACTGGCCCTTTGCTCAGCTCCTCAGTTCATCCTTTGCCTGAAACAACAAGCTATAGCTTCTGTTCCTTTAAGATAGCCTACTTCATTCTGATTGGTCAGTTTCTGGAGGCATACTGAAGGGCAGCAGTGTTTTTTTAGAGCAATTTTTTGGCTCACAGAGATTATACATTTATGTACCTAATACCAGATAATAAGGATATTTTAACAACCTGTAACTTTATAAGCATTTGACAGAACATCAGAAAGATGAGAGCCAGGCTGAAGGCAGTTAGATCAGCCCGAGGACGAGCAGCGATGGCCGTGTGGAGTTTATGTGAAACACCTGAGCTGCACAGGCTCAATGAAAGATCAAAATTCTCTCTCATGTCTGCAGAAATCTTCACACAGAAAGCGTTACCTCGTCGTTTGTGGAAACAGGAAGTGTTGTTCCCAGAAGGGACGTCACAGACGACATGTTCCAGAGGCTAGATAAGGGGTAGTCACCGGGGATCATGTGATTTCTGTCAAAAGGGGACAGATCACAGCACAGCTGTTACACATATTCATATAAAAGCCCCCAAAGTTAAATGATGACATTTTGAGTCCTGTGGAGCTGTAACCTGATGAGACTCGGCAGGTTTCCCGTCAACGTCCAGAAGTTTTTGTCTTCTGAGGACATTTTGCTGATGGCTGCTGAGGATGGAACCAGGAGGGTGAGGTTCTGATACGACAGAGACGGAGACAGGCCCGAATCCTGACAAAGCGTATGAACACAAACATAAAGTGAACTGTAAGGTTTGCTCAGGTTAGTATTAAAAATAGCTGCTGATACATGAAAGACCACAGGGGAAGTCAGTCTTGTAAACTGCATGATTAATCAAAAATGAAGCATGGTGGCACGAACTGATAACCCCCACAGTGTGAGGCTAACATTGCCAACAGTATTCATAAATGTATAATTTTTCTATACTCATATTTATGTGCTCTAATTGGGTTTTCATGTGGTATGTATGAATGTCAGTGTGTGTTTACAGTGGCATAATTATGCTGCCTAGTCTCCATGTGAAGCGTGTGCTAAACGTGTGAGTTAGTTTGTGATATACTAAATGTTTCATTTACTTTAGAATAATCAAAGTGATGACAATCTGCACATAATGCATCTGTGAAACGTGACATACTCACAGTCATCCATGTGTAGAAGTCTGAGGCCTCAGGCAGGACGCTGAGCTCCTGAAATCACCAGGAAACAAAGTCAAGCTGGAAGCAAAGAGACGATCCTGCTGACTGAACCTGGCCATCACTCACCTGTTCAACTGTACCGTAACACACATGTCCATTTCCAACATATCCTTCATCGCAGACACACGTCCACTGAGAGGACACCAGGAGACAGCTGGCCTGCACACACAAACAGTTAAACAGGGACGAGGTCACCGAGGGCCCAGCTTCGGTCATTTTTATCAAAACAAGACAGACGTCATGCACAAGACGTCTTTTACTTTGAAAAAATTAAAGGAATACAGTGAAGCGCTGCAGAGCCTCTGATTGGCTCTGAGGAACGATAATTGGTTGGTTTAGTTACTAGGAGTGAATCTACAGACCAGTTTGACCAGGTAGGGTCAAATTGAAAATATAGTTAAAGGAGTTAGATCTGGCTTTGACACGCTGATCACAGCGCTGCAGGCAAATCACATCAAAGCAAAAGACCTTTTGTTTTATGTTGCTGTTGGTGTGACCCATAATGATTTTAGCAGAAAAAATGCTTTCAGTGGATTTCTTGCTTGGTTTTTGCTACTCACAAAGTAGTGACAGCCTCGATCTGCAGTCACACACTGGTTCACAGGTTCACAGTCCTGCCCGTTGCCCTGGTAACCAGCCTTACAGGTGCAGTCACTCTGAACAGAAGCAGATAACAACAGGACGTTACTGCTGCAGAGACAGCAGGGCCATAGTGGCCTTTAACATTAATAACCCCGTCATACCAACATATTAACATATACCAAAATTATTATTCTTATTATTTTTGCAAAGATGCAGGATTTTGTAAAACAAAAAATTTATATTTTGTTTTAAAACAACGTGAAGCTTTCTGTCATATCCTGTGTCTGCATCAGGCCTCCAGAAACACCTCCCCTACAAGATGCCCAGCAGGAACCCTAGCTGGCACCACCAAGTGTCTCCTTTCAGTGTGGAAGAGTTTTGACTCATTGAACTCCTCACACCGTCTCTAAAGAAGATCGCAGACACAGTTCAAAGAAAGCAAATTTCCACTGGTGGTATCCTCGACCATAAGCGAGGGCAGGAAAGCAAACGGACCAGTACATCGGCAGCTTTGCAGCTCTCTTCACCAGAACAGACTGGTATAGCGTCCCAAACACTGCTGACTTTGCACAAATCCATCTTTAATTTCCTGCATCCTCATTTGTGAACAAAATGCGAACAAAAAGAGATACTCAAACTCCTCCATCTACAGAAGACTGTTCAATTCGATTGAATTTTATTTATACAGGGCCAAAGCACAAATCAATTCTGATGATACTGCCTAAAGGAAGCATGTATAATATAAACAGAATTGATCTTAGCACAGAACCCTGTGGAACTCCATAATTAATCTTAGTGTGTGAAGAGGACTCTCCATTTACATGAACAAACTGGAGTCTATTAGATAGCTATGATACAAACCATTGCAGGGCAGTACCTGTAACACCTACAGCATGCTCTAGTCGCTCTAATAGAATATTATGATCAACAGTATCGAACACTCCACTGAGGCCTAGCAGGACAAAATTCCTGTCTGAAGTGGGCACCCCACCTTTTTCTGAGAACCATGAACCATGGGCTCAGAATTGGAGGTGCTAGATCTTTACAGAAAGCCAATAAAGCTGACAGAGCCACATCATCTGCAAAAGGAAGCAGCAACATCCTGAGACTAACAAACTGCCACTGAGATAAGAGAAATATTCCCTCCGAGGTCCGCATGGCCCCAGGTTAAATAGGCCAGTGTAAGTTTAAATAATCAACCACATTTCAGGATTCACATTTTCTGGCCCTTTAATAATCCTGCACTCCTTACTGCCACCCTGAGGATAACTGAAGTGGTGCATTCCCAGGGTAAGAGCACATTAATGAGATAAACCATCCCTCAGTGACATCTCCACCGTTCACGTCTCAGCTGATATCAGTGTCCTTACCTGTCCGGGTCCCACATAGACACAGGTGGCGTTGGGGTGGCAGCCGCCTCTGTCAGGACTGTTGCAGTTGTTGATTGGTTGACACTCATCCCCATCCTCGCTCCATCCAGTCAGACACTGACAGACATGAGTCCCAGGGCCTGTCTTTATACATTTAGCCTGCAAGGGGCAGAATGCAGCAGGGGCAGCAGTGAGGAAACAGACTGCGTTTTTTACAGTTACACTATAAAAACTGGAGACTTACGTTCAGGCTGCAGCCACCTCGGAGCGGTGGAGCACATGGGTCAGACTCCACACAGGTGATGCCATCACCTTGGAAACCAGGTTTACAAATACACCTAAAATAGGACACAGTACACTGGCTGAATAATGTGTGGTACAACGAGATAACCGTTCACTACAGACGTCTGACTCAGGGTTAAAGTCCAGGTAAACTCACTTGACTGTTCCCTGGCTGAAGTCACAGTCAGCATGTGCGTGGCAAAACTGAGCCTGAGCGCCGCAGGTGGCCGTCTGTCGATCACACAAAGGACCGGTGTAACGCTGCTGACACGAGTCCACTTTACACCGACCGTCTGAATCCGGACGGTTATCACACTGCCCGTGGATACAGGGGCAGGCTGAGGATAGACAAGTACATCATCTTTACATCATGTCTGCCTGTGTAACGTCACAAAATATGAGTCAGACTTACTTCTGTCACAGTTTGGTCCATATTTGTTGGAGGAGGAGCAGTACTGACAGCGTGAGCCGCTGAAGTTCGGTTCACAGCTGCACGTTCCGTTTCCTGAAACCCCCTCTGAACACTGAAAAACACAAAACACACTTTAGGTTCCTCCTTCATAAACCAAACACCTCACTTTCCCTGCAAACACTGAAACATTTCAGTTTCCTTCCGTCACCGCTGGACTGCAAACAGGAAAAAGTCTGTTCAAAGAACAGAAAGCACTAAAGCTTCTTCCAAATAAAGTAATAAAGGAATTATGGGAACGTCTGACCTGCCCGTGTCCGGAGCAAGGTGTCTGGTATCCACCTGGACACGGTCTGCAGTCTGGACCGTAGAAACCTTTACAGCACGCTGGAATCTGAACAGATTTACACCAGGTTATTCTGACGACCTCTACAAAGTTACATCTTCTAGGCTTCAGTGTCTTTCTGTTCCAACATGAAGTAAACTGCCCGGTTTCACTAAAGTGTGTACCGTGACCGTTGAGTTGCAGTGTGGAGAGCAGCCTTTCACTGGGACTTTAACGGATGGGTTGCCCTTGGTGAAAATGTAAGAACATCCAAATGTGGAAGAGCCCTGGATAAAGAGAGCATAATCATATTTTAAAACAGCTCAAAGTAAGAAAGGGAAGTGAATAAATATCCAGATGTTTCACAGTGAGTTCAGTCTTACTGTAAAAACTCCAGAAGAGCATTGGGTCATCATTAGCTTTGAACACGCGACACATTCACCCTGAAAAACACATGAGTTGATCAAACACACTTAAAGGGCTTCAGTGTTTTAGGGCGGGCTCAAAGATGACGGGGCAGAAATCTCTCAGTGTCCACATGTTTCTGATCCTGGGATAAAGTCACCTCACTGAGCAAATCTATTTACTCATCCAATGGAAGCAGACTCCAACAGTGTAGCACGGTGTGATGATCAAACTACGAGAGCTCCTTGAGCTCAGTGCCTTTTGTTTTAACACTGAGCCTCATACACTGCACATATACGTTTAGGGTCAATCAATCATGTTATTAGACGTTAAACTCACCATGATGATTTTAGTCTCTG
Organism: Oreochromis aureus; assembly: GCF_013358895.1. Taxonomy (NCBI): domain Eukaryota; kingdom Metazoa; phylum Chordata; class Actinopteri; order Cichliformes; family Cichlidae; genus Oreochromis; species Oreochromis aureus. The sequence continues at coordinate 23,512,249 of NC_052958.1, read as the reverse complement.
TGATGTCACATCTACTGGGCAACACAGGTTCAATGGTGGGTGGAGTCAAAACTCCATCCATCACATAAAGACGTCCATTTTTTGCCTCTACAGCCGCCTCCAACACGGCTGCACCATTAACCAAGATCTGGCCCTGAAACAGTGAAATGAGGACCGGACAGAAATCCTGAACTCATGTTGAAAGTGTGGAAAACGTGTTTTCATTCAGTCTTACTAAAATGTGGTTAATAGGAGTGAATTCAACTTTTCGTTAATCAGTAAATATTCACCATGGATCCTGTAAGGAATACAGCTGTGTGACTTAAAGCTGACTGAACATCAGCTCCAGGTTTCTGTGTGAAACCTTCATCATCTAAACTAATTTCTCCAGAAAACTATTACAGAAATAAAAATGCTGCACTTTTAGGGATTTTTGTTATCTGGATTTTATTTTAAAAAGATAAACTCCATTAATGTCAACATTTCAAATGTTCAAGTTAAAAGTGAAATAAATTTCAGCACTATTAAAAAAGATCTGCAAGCTTATTAAAGAGACTAAATCTGCATGAACAGCACTAACACACACAGAAAGGATATTGCAACAATAATGTCAGTGTTATTAAATACTTAGAACCAAACACTTTCCACCCTCCTCTGTTATTTTATAAGATTCATGATATTATTTAAGTATTCAACAGTGCCTGTGACAGTGATTCGGGGTGGTGTTGAGGGTTACAGATTGTGGAAATCCACACTTACATTTTCCATCACAGTGATTGTCAGAACCTGATTGGCCATTGTCACGTATCTGGGGCTTGACACAGCATTGTAGATCTCCAGCTGCAGGACAGGGAGATGAAAAACTGTCAGAGGGAACAAACTTGAATTATTCACGAGTCAGCGGACTGTCGCTCTCACCGCAGTGGCCGGGATAATGTGGTTCCTGAGAAACTCCAGCAGTTTGCTGTGACCCTGAGGATTCAGAACCAATCATCTGGTGAATTATTCATGGAGGAAATGATCACTCACTGACAGACTACAAATTTGTCCATTTTTGTGTCCATCCTTACGTCAGGGCTCATGAGATACTTCAGGTGTTCTTCTATCATCGCATCAAACGCTGCAGTGGTGGGTGCAAACACAGTGATTGGTCCCGGCTGGTCCAGCAAAGATGCCAGAGGAGTTTTCTGCAGACAGCAAAAATTTTCCACTTTGATCAATTTACAATTAAGAAACTTAAGAACCAGACCCTCCTTCACCTGAATGTGTTACTGAGATAAATGCTTGTGCAGCGTGTTTGAGGTGGCCTTCAGGCAACGCTCAGTCCTGACTCTGCTAATATTTACACATTTCTTCCTTCAGGACAAACATCAGGGACGTCTAATTCTGCAAGACCACAAGTCAGTGTAATAATTCCTATTTAATCTGTGTTCAGAACCTAAAACTGATCACAGAAATATCACACTCCAAATATCTTCTGTGTCAGTGTTGACACAAAGCCCTGATCCCGTGTAATAATGTAATGATCCCATCCTCTGGTGGGCAGGAATGTGACAGGGACATTGAGATATGCAATAAAATGTCTTCCAGTGTTCAGCTTGTTACTGACTCAATACAGGAAGTTACAGGATGTGATTAACTTCTAAACTGAGAATAAAAAAGTTGGTGTTTTAGTCTGCATGTATTCATGGCCTGATGTTCCAGGTATTGAAGAAAAGTAGTCTATACCTGTAATAAACTGGTGAAAGTCTGAAACTTGCCATTGTCAGAAACGATCTTCATCAGGTTCTCCTGTGGAACAACAAAGTGTTCATGTAATGAGATGAATGGAGATATAATGAACAGGTTTATCTTTGCTGAGCACATTTACATCCAAACTAAAATCGTTCAGTCTTGCCACCTCGGTGTTGCTTTCCACGGTGGGAGGCACGCTTTCCATCAGCTTATTGATGATATGGATGATCCCATTAGATGCAACAACATTAGACTTGATGATTACACCTTTCCTCCTGCTGCCATGGATACGGATTTTGGTTTGAGTGTCCTGAAAGGAAACAAGAGGAAGATCTGACAATACAAAATTCTTTCAAAGCCATTGGAGGCGTACCATTTTAACCTTTGAAAGTGTGAAGACCGTAAGAGTTTCACATGTTGTAGGTGAGCATCAAAAGTCTCTTAAGTACTTAAGACTGAACTCGGTGTCCACTGTGTGCATCACTTTGATTATAAATCTTAATTCATTCTTACGATGAACTGATGCAAGCCAAGTCTGTGACCGCTCTATTTATTGTCATCTTTATTGTGTTTCCAAGGGTTTAAAACAGGATTCAGTCAGGTTATTTATTTGATTGCTCAGGGAAAGGGTCTGAGTTTGGGTCTCGGTCAGGTTCTAGTTCGGGTTCTGGGTTAGCATCTTGCTCTGGGATGGTTTGTTTCTTATGTGAAAAAACAAGTCATCACTCAGTTTCCTGAAATTGTTTCAAATCTTTTTATCTTTCCTCATTTTTTTGCTTCATGCCCTGACGTGTTTACACTTCATGTTGAATCAATCTGCTGGTGATGAAGCCTCTCACCCCCTCTGATGTGTCCGTCTCTGCTGATTTTCCCGTCAGTGTGTAGAAGACATCAGTTTTCTTCAGCGTGTCAAACGGCATCATCCCAGCGACCAAATGCATCTTACACAGGTATGTAGCTTTGGACCTGTCCGCCATCAGAGTCCTCACCTGGTAAGAAGAGTAAAGGCAGATGTTTGACTCCTGACTGAACCTGTTTTGATTGAATTGTGTTTTTTCCTCTGGAGGTCAAAGAACGATGAGCTCCCAAAACAAAGTCAGGGTGTGAAAGAAAAATAAAAGTGACTCTAAAGTTAAAAGGAAACTAAAACTAGCTGCTGATAGAAGTGGATCAGTTTATTTGAAGGGATTCGTACTGGCGTTCCCTTGAAGCCTTTATTTATTGGGATGAAAACGGTGAACGGACCCAAATTCTGCAGAGGCCACGACAAAGATCCTGCAAAACACACACAAACACAATCATTAACATTAGTTCTATTCATGTGAGACGACTTCGATGACCCTCTGTAAAATGTCTCACTACATAGGATCGCATCTGATTAGCTCCAAAAAACAAGGTGTGCATCAGCTGAGGACTTGTCATTCCCAATAAAGCGGAGTAGTAATTGAGCATCAGTCCTTTGTTTTACCATGGGATACATCGGTTATGTCGTGTGTTCTGGAGAATAAACAGACCAGGATCGATCAGGAAGGCTACTTTAGGGGCGACTGTGCAGAACCCAGATTAAAAATTTTAAAACTCACTTACAAAAAAAAGTCCTGGATGTGGTAAATAAAAGTGCTTAAAGGAGAAACTTGAAGTAATTTTTCTGTATCAGTTTAATTTTTATGAATGCTATTTTATTTAATGAGTTTTATTTAATATATCTATCACTGGGCAGGTCACACCAGAACACTGTAGGCTAGAGGGAAAAGCTTACATGTGTTCCTGCACAGAGAGCTAAAGCTGAGGAAGTGAAAGTTTTCTGCTCTTTATGGACCAAGCCACCTCAAACTGAATCCACATACCGAACAGAGTGATGGCATTGCTCAGTTGACCCGTCCACTGGCCTCCTGGTTCCGTGTTCAGGTCATTCAGACGCTCCATGATGTTCCCAATGCAGACTTTACCATTACCAATGTAGCCCTGGAGACAGGCGCACCTGAGGGACAGAACAGCAAGCGATGCTCAGTTCTGCAGCTCTGCTACTTGCTGCCTGCAGATTCAGGTATTGGTTCATGCAGACGTTCAGTAAAGTAAAGTGACTGACTCAACTTGTCCAGGTCCCACGGTGCTGCAGTTGGCGTTCCGGTGGCAGGAATCAGGTGTGCAGGAGTCCTTTAGGCTGCAGCCACCGCCCGACAGGCTGTCAAACCCAGGGAGGCACTCACAGTGGGACTGAACAGAGCACAGCAGGATTCAGAGGTCACTGACAAGGTCACCTGACAGCAAGCCGCTGCCCCCTGCGGGTCACAGCTCGTTACACACATAACGTGAAAGGTCGGCCAAAATGTTTTACCCTGCCCGGTCCGTCGTACACACAGCGGGCAGACTCAGCGGAGCAGCCGCCACGATCGGTCTGACACGGGTCGATGGCCATGCAGACCCGCCCGTCCCCGCTGTAGCCCTCATTGCAGGTACACAGGTGCTGGTTTGGTCCGGTGTGGACACAGGAGGCCTGAGCGTGACACATCCGCTGCAGACACGGATTTATGGCTGAGAAAGACAAAGTGACATTTAGAAAGAGGCTGCTGGAGTGCACAGAGACTCAAAGACTGTGACATGTGCACCAGGGGGGAACATAGAAGCTCACATAAACACTCGGATCCTGCTCTCTGGTAGCCGGGTAGACACTGGCACACTAACCGTCCCGTCAGAGCTTCTTCAATACAGCGAGAGTTCTGCTGACAGCTGAGAGCTGCACAGTCAGGTAACTCTGAAACACAATACAGGTGTTAGCACAGGTGACAGGGTGCAAGCAAATGCAGAAACTGTATAGGTAACAGGATACAGGAAAAGATAAGCTGACATGTTACCAAATCAGGAGAAGGACCAGAGAACACAGCAGGACACCTGCTGCAGGTGGAGTTACCTGTGACTGTAAAGGCACCAGCAGGAGGACTGACCTTGGTCACAGTTGGGACCCGTGTATCCAGAGAAACAGGTGCATCGGCCGTCGCCCACTATTCCAGAAGCACAGAGGCCGTGGACACAGGAGCAGACTGCAAACGGTGTAAACACAAACACGGTGGGTCAGAGGTTCCTGAGAACTCAGTGCATCTGTCACAGCTGGAGATGACGTTACCTGAGCTACAGGTGGGGCCATAACGTCCAGGTGCACAGTCCTCACAGGCAGTTCCTGCAAAGCCCTCCTGGAGACACACACACACTATTAAAACAATGATAAACAGGATGTGACATCATTGGGTAAACTTTGAGAGAGCCGTGGCTCCGGCCTGTAGAGGGACAGATTTGTAATGCAAACAGTTTACTGCTGGGTCCTGTTAAAGGAACCTGTATACAGGTGTATTTTTCAAAAGTGGAGGGGTTCTGCTTTTACGGTCATTAATTATTTAAACCTTTCAGCTAACCACTGATGCAACACACACATTTATGGGGTTTGATTATTCACGGGGTTCTTGAGTTCCTGTAACAGTCTGAGATCTAAGGTTCTAGAGGGCTCTAGAATCTAGAATCTCTGAGGTCATTTACTGTTGGTTCTGTGGACAGTGAGTGTTGTTCAGGGTTCTAATATTATGCCTTAATTATCACAATAAACCCAGATATATGATTACGTCCTAAATATACATTTATATGGACACAAACACACGTGGAGACTGCAGATTACAGTGATTGTGTCAGTCTGCTTTCACGTTATTGTAGTTTGTTTTATTTTTTGGTTTGTCTGTGTTCCAATCAGCTTTGCTTTCTCACTCTCACTCCAATTTACCTGCACATCAGCTGATTTCTGTCACCAGGTGTGTGACGTGATGTGAGTGCAGGTGTGTGATGTACAATGAGAGCAGGTGTGTAAGGTGAGAACAGGTGTGTGAGGTCACCTGGCAGCTGCAGGTCCCATTCCCCCCCAGCCCGGCGGAGCAGACGCCTCTGCCGCTGCAGGGTCTGGCGGCCCGATCAGGACACTCTGAAAGAGAACGGGCGCTTGGTGTGAACAGGAAGCTGACGCTGCATATTTGTGGAGCACTGCTGTTGTGTTTTCTATGAGGAAACACAGAACCCCCCCCACACACACACACACACACTTCCCGCCTTCCTCCCGCTCTGTCCTCTTCCTCTCTAATCTCTTCATGTCATCACATCACCATCATCTGTTTCCCTTCCCCTCTTCCGCTCACAGAACAAATAACCACCACAGCATCACACCGCTCGCAGGAAGCACGGATGCCAGGATCGTTCATTCCTGGGTATATTTTTTTCCTCTTTGAAAGTTATGAAGAAATCCTTCTTATACTTTTAAGTATTTGAACATGTGCCTGTATTATTTTATCATTACTTTGATGCTGAGTCAGTTTATGGCAGCGTCACTTAGGACTGGAAGGTTTGTTACTATTTTCACAGTTTTTACAAACAAATCATTAAATTATTGGAGAAATGATCAACAGGTTCATAATTAAAATAACTTCTGTTTGATACCAAACATTTGAAAGTGAACACAGTTTAAAGAAAATCTGTTTTCGCATGACTGCACAGCGATGACCATCAAATATCTACTGGTTCTCATACTCAGGAGACATTTTGCTTGCTATAATGAAGTATTTTTTATGATAATGCTCATACTTTTACATGAGTATCAGGACTTTTACTTTTAAAGGTACTTTTACGTAATAAAGACTTCCTCCACTTGTTGGAGGATTGTTTTGGGGTTTTCTGTGAAAACTTCGGAAGAGTTTCAATGATTTTTTTTTTCTTTTTTGTGTTTCTAGTGGCTTCAGTTAAGGTGGAGCTGGGGGTGGATGGAGGACGAGCAAAGTCCTAGAAGACCACAGGTTCAATAGTGTCAGCTCTCAGGAACATAAAAAACTGAGCATTATTTTTCTGCTTTGAACAGATAAAACAGGCATCGTCTGAGACTCATGGAGGGGGGGTCCACTGAGTCAGCAGATTCAAGTCCTGCTGACAGCGTCTGACCAGAGGAAACGGGGAGGAAGTTTCTGGTTCCTGCAGAACTGAAAATGTGACACGAGTCACCTGGAAGCCAGAGCTCAGTTTTTTTAGACCCCTGAGAAGTCTTGTAGTGAATTTCTGGACAGTCCGAGTGTGCTGCTGCTAGCATTCTATGACCAATGAGTGAATACAAAAAATTATCACAGTCACAAATGTACATTTTAAACTTCTTTAAATTTAATTTAAGTATTGAATTAAATGTAGCACATGGGCCAAAGCACCCGTCCACCCTCACATCACCCTGCTCGGGTGCTCGGCTGTGAAGCTCCCGGCTCACAGTCTCTGTGCTGATGTTAACGCTGGAGGAGGTTTGAAGCTCGGCAGTTCCTGAGTCAGCCGGACTTTTACGCTGCCGACTTTTACGCACTCGATGGCACCGCTCTGTAACTTCGCGTGCTCTTTTACTTCTTGTCTGAGCCGCTGAGGTGCCTGAAAGCTGACGGTGGAATCTAAGAGGGAAGAAAGTTCACAGCCTGTCTCACAGCAGCATCCACACCTGCTCTCTCTCACACGTTTGTAAAGGCAGACTGCGTTGCGGTGCTGGACTTTACACACCTGTGGTAACGGGATCATTTTTCCATGCTTTAATACAATAGACTCCCCTCAACAAATGTTAGGCCTGTTATTTTGCAGCCTTTTAACATTATATGTGGTAAACGGACTGATTCTTGTACAGCACCTTTCTACTATGAGCACTCAAATCACTTTATACAACATGCTTCTCACACATTCATACAACCTCTTTTGAATATAACATAATGATTAAATAAAAGCTTTTTGGCTCTTTGAGGACGAGCTGGTGTGTCGGTACTGACCGATGCAGTCGGGGCCCCAGTAACCTGGACAGCAGCTCTTTATTTCCACCTCCTTGTAGCACTCGAAGGAGCAGCCACTGAGGGGCAGCTTCATGCTGGGAGTGTTGATGTAGTACCTGCAAAACAGACAGACAGACTGGAGGTAAAGTGGCTGCTGATGTCGGGATCCAGGACACCAAGGCTCTCTCCTCTTAGAGGTGGAGGTGGGTGAGGGAGGGGAGGGGTCCTTATATAGCCTGATTCAGACGGAGAGGCTGCTCTGTGGCTCAGTGTGATACACAGAAGGACTGTTTTGAACCCTGACTTGACAGCAGAACTGTTAACTGTAAATTCAATAGAAAATGGTGAAATAGGTGATGTGGACATCTTTTAAAGTTTCTTGTGTGAGTTGTGATGTTTGACGTAATTGTGGGGATATTTGAATTTGTGCAAAGAAGCTAATCACAGTTTATTGTTTCAATCATCAGTTGAAATATCTTGCAGACCACAATGGGGACTTTGAGGGGACCTGTGCTGTGTGGCGCTCACTTGCAGTCCTGGGCGTTGGATCTGGGCGTGGGTTTGAATCCTGATGGGCATGGGATCAGCTGGCTGATGGTGCAGGAGTGGCACATCGTGCGAGTGCGGAGCACCGTCGAGTTGGAGCAAAAATTCTGGAAAAAGAAGAAAAGAAATGTGTCTTTCATCAATGTCTACGCTGTGTGAGTGAAACTGTGCCGGTAGTGTGTGGCTGCAGCTCTTAGCGGGATGATTTCCAACCAATCAGGAGCTCAGTGCTCCACACACTGTCAGCCTGCAGCTAAACTAGAAGGATTTTACCAGTGTGGAAAAGTTCAACTCATCACTTGGTAAACCTATTAAACCTCCTCCTCTGGACCTGAAAACCAAAGACTGCTGCTGGTGGCTTGACTGGAACAGGAAGTAAGTGTAATAACTGTAATAGCAGCTCCACCCAGGAAACGGTCAAAGGAGGCAAACAGGACACGGAGTTCCTGGGCTGATGATGACTTCCTGTTACAGCCTGCAGGTTCAGATGGGAATCAGCTGCTGACCGATAAACTGGCTCCTTATTGCCTTTGCTCGGTGACAGTTGCTTGTCAGCGGGCTCTGGCTGTTGAGATAACCTCTGATGTGATTCCTGCTCAGTTTCCAGTATCAGCTTATCTGAACACGCGGCTTCCACTAATCGATCCTCTCTGTGTCGTCTCTACAAGTCGCCAACTTCACCAAAGTTCAACAGTCATCGCATCGCTGCACAGCTATTCCTGTGTGGGCGGAGCTTTAGTCTTTGGCATGTGCGGCTTCTTCCTGCAGTCTCTGCTGTGTTTCTTTGTTTGCAGCTCTGCAGACCTGAGCAGGCTGCTGCAGGTACCTCATACTGTTTGACTGCACCAGCACAGATCACTCTGAAGATCTGTTTATACAGAGCACATAATACTACACAGTACTGCCTGTAACCATGGCAACATTCTGTTTGAGTGCCCCACACTAGTTATTTCTCACATTGTTTATGTGATGTAAAGCTTCTTGAATGAGGGTTGGGGCTATTCCCACTGCGTCCACACTCTCAGGTGACCCCCCCTCCCCAGAAAGTAAACGTCAGAGCAAATGATGTGAGCAGTGCTTCAGTCTGCAGCTCATAATATTTCAGTCAGAGAACACGTCGCTATGTAAGACATCAGAAAACCACAAGTTATCACAGACGAAGCTTCAAACAGGACAGCACAACTAAAATAAACAGAGCTCTTTCTGAGCTGATGTGAAGAAGAGCGCTCAGATTCATTTACTCAAAGTTTCACAGAGACGCTGACGCACGACAGCCAGCGTCCAAACTTTTACATCCTGAAGCTCATGTTTTTACATCTGTAACGCCGAGTTCAGTTTTAGAGTTTGAAGCTAAACGAACTCCATGAATAAAAACAGGTGGACGAGCTTACCTGTGCAGCAGCTGACATCTTCAGCTCACTCATCATCATCATCAGAGAGACACACAGCAGCCCGATGCTCTGCAGGACCTCCATCTCTTCTGCCCTCCAACTTATCCCCGCCAACTCTTTTCAGCTCCTGCGCCTCTGAGCCTCCTCCTCCTCCTCCATTATCATCCCTCATGTGTTTCCTGAAAAAACAAACTCAAAGGAAACTGCCGAGTCTGAAGTACAAACTGACCCATACACACGCACACACATACACAGAGACACACACACAAACTCACACACACACTCACACAGACACACAAAATCACACACTCTGTGTGTCTCTGTGTTTCAGACCTTAAAAACAGAGACACACAGATACACTCACACATACACACACACACATACACTCACACACTGTATTTTTCTTTCTTTGTGGGGACATCTAATTGACATGATGTGCTCTCTTGCCACTTACCCTAACCTTTAGCCTAAACCTAACCTAATTGTAATCCTGACAGTAAAAATGCCTTTAAACTCGTGGGGACCAGGATTTATATTTTTTCATTTGGACAAAAATCTGATTCATGATTTTTGAAATTTTGATTCATCTGGAAAAAACTGAATGTATATTTCGTTTTTTGGTTTCACCCAGGAAAAAAATGCAGACAATTTTACAATTTATAATTTAAAAATGATATATTTTGATATTAAAACTCTTGTTAGCTGTGTTAGCTTATTAAATGCTGGCTTATTAACTACTCACTCATTAACTGCTAGTTTATTAGCTGTTACCTTACTAACTGTTAGCTAACAGTGCCAGTGAATGAGAAGTGCTTTGCTGATGTTTCACTAACATGGTCTGGAAAACAGAGAAATCAAAAGGACAGCAGGAAACTTAGTGTGATACTTCATAGCAGTTGTTTCTGGCTTTTCAATGAGTCTTCAACCCCCACCCCTGCTCACCTGCAGATGGGCGGAGCTCCGTATTTGACAGGAAATTACCTCACTAGTATGTTCTTTATTAAAGAAAATAAAATGAAAGGAAAAAAAATTAAACCTAAATAAAACCATGAGTTGAGTTGACTCTTTTAAGGAATGCAGTAAAGATTTTTTTTAAATGCCCAAATAAATTCACTGCAGTAAATGCATTATTTTAAATGATAAAATGTTTTTCATGTTTTAAATGTTGATGAGATCATTAACTGTTAATTGTTACATATTGTTACATAATTTCCCTAGAAATTAATAAAGTATTCTGATTCTGATTAACCAAAGTTGTTAGTGCAAGAACCTGTGAGCAACTGATAAAAGATGAGGGCATTTTGCTTTTACTTCATTGTCTTTTCTCAGAATCTAAACCAATCCAGATGTTATATCAGACTCCTGTCTTCTAATGACTTTTTTTAATTACTTTGAGCCTTTTGGTTCACAGTGTGTGACTAAAAAAGGATTCTGATTCTGAGTTTTCGCTCCGGTGTCAGATCAGTCAGCTGAGCTGTGCAAGTAGAGACACTCTCTGTGTGTTTTATTGGACTTTGTAGGTCCTGCAGGAAGACAGCGTGCTCTCACACAGTTTTAGTTTGAGTTCAGTGAGTCTCAGGTTGCCATAATCTTCACTCCTGCGTTGACCTCACACCGACGGCGGTGCCGTGGTCGACGTGCTCGCTGTAAAGTTTCTGTGTGTATGAACGTGTGAATGTGAACACACAGCAATGCAGATTTTTGATTTCTGAGGAGAAGCTGAGGGCAGCAGATGATCACACACAGGAGCCTGGGTGTGACCCCTGACCCTGTGGGCCCCTGGATCTGTGCCTGGTAGACCCTGCTCAGTGATGTGCAGTAAGAATGGCAGGAAATCCTGGAGTGTAAATAAGAACATGTTTTCTCTTTTTCCCGAAACTTTCTGCCTCATCATCACACACTGCTGATAACACACACTGCTGTCTTTGTGAGGACCCTCTCTGACTCAGCAACATGCAACGAGACCGTGGTCTCAACCCAAACCTGAACCCTGCAACCATGCCTGAAGGTTTGAAAGCCTGAAGGCCTGAATATAAGAATAATGAATAAGTACAACGTTTAAATAGTTTATCTGAGGTACACACGACCAGTCCTTGCTGTGCTACTCGAACAAAATGAACTCCATGTTGGATTCAGTCAGACTACTGAAACTGGTCAGGAGAAAGTTCACTGAGCTCAGAGATCAGCTGAGAAGGATGATCATTTTTTCGATGTTACAGACATTAGACCCGTCATTTATACTCTGGGAATGCAAAGATCCTAAAACTCCAGTCCAGCCTTACTGCATCCAGGTGCTGATGATCAATGCACTGATTAACCGATCGTCATCGACGGTCTGAGCTCCTCTACCAAAGGACAAGTTTTAGCAGTTTGAAGGTGTGGCCCATTCAGGCGTTTATGTTTCAGTAAATTGATAACAGGGTTAGAATGATCAAAAAAATAAAAAAAATAAATCCCAAGAGCTACACCTCAGTTAGCAGGTTAAAGGTTAGAGTTCATGACAGCATGGTTAGAAAAAGGCTGAACAGGTATGGCTGTTTAGAGGGGCTGGAAGAGAAAGCCTCTTCTCTGTAAGAGGACACAACAGCAGGGATCAGGTTTGTAAAGCTGCATCTGAACAAAGACTTCAGGAACAACATCCTTTGACAGATGAGACCAAATGTAGATGTTGGTCCATCATGCACAGCAAACAGCTCGGACCAACTGTCAGCACGGTGGAGAAGGGATGATGATGTAAGTGCACCTTGAACTTCTTTTGTGGTTCTTCAGTGTGAGGCCATCTGTCCCACAGATAACTTTGGGACCAACCTGGGTCATCAACAGGACAAAGATCCAAGCACAGCCGCAAATTTGCAACAGAACGGCTGAAACAGAAAAGAATCGAGCTGCTGCAGAGCTCAGAGAGCTGTGCACAGTTCAGATCAGTTTGAATGTTTCTCAAATTGTTTCTATGGTCTGATGTTTCATCATCTGTTCTTTTGTTCCTGCTGTTTAAACTGTCAAATGAAGGAAGTGATGGATGCGTCCATCACTGACTGACAGACAGGATACTTTCTCCTAACTTTATTTAAACATATCCATGTGAACAAAACTGTGCAGGTTTAATATGTGTTATATGTTTGTTATATTTACATCTTTCTGATGTCTTTAATTTAAGAGTGACTCACTTTGACACAACACAGTCAGATTTTTAACATCAGAGAGCTGTGAAGTGTTTTTAATCATTCTTTTATTCAAAAATCAAAAAGAAGACTCTTCTTGGGTGAGGTGGAGGCAGAACGGGCACGGCCTTCTGTGTTTAGATGTAATGAAGTACTTTTACTCTACGTCATCAGCTGCCTGTACAGCTATACTGCTGAACTTCCAGCTGGAATGCAGTATTTCCTGTTTCTGGATCATTCACATGGTTTCCTTCTTTCAGGATGTCTTTTTGGGAATGTTTCTGGAATATCCTGTGAGGGGTTTTATGGTTTGTTAAAGACAAACTGAACCAAATCTCCTCTAACACAGACTTGTCTACATTTTCTCTACCAGGCATTTTATTTTTTGTTAGTCAAAGTATAATAAACCGTATTTATGTGGAACCTTTAAACAGACTCACAGCTATTTGTTCTGTTGTTTTCATGTTTTTGTTAATAAAGCTTGCCAGCAGAAAGTGAACAAAGAACTCTTCACATCCACATTTACGGGATCATTTCACCTTCTGATGTCAGTTTGATTCTTTTTGGACAGAAATTACAAAAATATGATTCCATACCAAATATTTAACTTTTAAAAATTATTTACACATAAATATTTTTATTTTAAAATATGAAATCAGTCTGTGGGCTGCAGAACTGATGAGACTGATCAGGAGTCATGGATCTCTGACCATCTGGTGTGCTTCAGTCATTCAGATCTTCAGATTGAGTGTGCAGCAGCACTGATCCTCCTCCTGGTGGCACTCTGGATGCTTCAGAAACATCACGTTAGAGAAGTCTGTCCAGTCTGAAACATGAAAACGTTCAGGCAGTAAAATCCTGTCCTGGGTCTGCTGCTCACAGGTGAACATGAAACAGCTCACACAGGAGGCATGCAGGAGGCTGTCACATGCCTCACCTGGATCTTTCCACCTGGAGCAGCAGCTCCGCTCTGTAGGCCTGATCAGATTGGTCCAAGGAGGATCTGTCTTCACCTGAGAGGTTCAGTCCTTCCTTCCTTTACACTCTTTCAGATCCAGATGTCCAATTTGTCTCTTTCCAGAAATCCTTCTTTTATTCCAGGTGTTCTTCTGTTACCAGGTATCATGCTGAGGTGAATGAAGGTGAGCTACGTGTTCCACATGTTTCTGTTTCCAGGTGTGTTACTTACAGGTGTGCATGTCGTTCATGCTCTCGCAGCGCCTGCAGTGGACGTAGCAGCACCACACAAACTTGCACTCGCAGCGCTGGACGTGTCTGACCACGTGCGTGTTGTATCCTCTGCCACAGCACAGCAGGTTGCAGCCATCTGGCCCCGTGGACGTCCGGTTGCACCGGCGCCCTCTGGTGCCCGCGATGCCCCGCCGCCTGTCCTCCAGACAGTAGTTTGGAGACTTGTTGAGGAAGATGAGCTGGTGTTTGTCCACATGGAGACGCCGCTGGTCCTTCCGCTTCGTCTTCCTCTTGGATCGCTCCGTCACCTGCACGCTGTGCTCGTATCTGTCCTTCAGATACGTCCCGACCCGCTCAAACGGTGCCATCGTCCTCCAGCACGTCTTCACCGCGCAGGAGCCAGAAACACCGTGACAGCGACAATCTGTGGACATCGTCCTGTTGATCGCCTGCAGGATGCAAACAGGAAGTTAATCACACCTTGGACCTTTAGACTTTCAGCTTTAGTTTGAGTCGCCAATGTTCACCTGTCGCCCGGCCTCGCTGTTGTGCTGGTTCATGGTGCTGGGCGTGTAGCTGCTGCGGCTCGTCGACATGTTCTTCACGGTGTGGTCCATGAACTTGCGGCTGAACCACGTCCCGTACTGGATGTGATCTGAGCAGCCGCCCCAGTGCCAGCCCTCTGCTGCTGAGCCGCCGCCCCGCAGCCCAGCATCGCAGCCGCACTCCGTCATGTTTCCCTGGCTGCAGGAGCGCGTGACGGCGTGGACAAGCCCTGCTGCCATCACCGCATAGATGAACGCTGTCTCTTTGGTTCCTGCAGTGACAGAATGGGCAGACATGACACTTCTTTCAGGAGGTTTCATGAGGTATACTTTCATCGTCTCAGATGCTTCTTCGCTCATTGGTTAACAATCTTCACCTGATTCAGAGTACCCCTCAGAAATGAAAGCAGAACCACTCTGTACTGGTCACACTCCAGCTGTTTTTATCTTTCAGTCCAAAACTAAAAGCAGTCAGTGTTAGGAGACAGCAGACAGACTGTCAGTTAAAATTCACTGGTTGACGTACACTTCTGCTCTTATCTGCTACACTTCAGCTCCTTTCAGAACTCACATTTAAATTAACGCCCCACATCCTTTCAGCTTCTCACCGCTGAACCTCAATTTAAGCTATCTAATAATTTAATATATAATTAATAGATTTTATATTTAAAAGTGTATTAAAATAAAATATTTAAAGTCTGTGTAAATGTTTTAATATTTACGCTTATTTTAATTTCATATCATCACTTCACATCCATTTTCATCAGCAGAAGAAAATGGGTGGATATATGGATGGAGGGTTTTTCAGACTGAAGTGCAGTCTGTGAGTTTCACAGTCTGTAGTCTCTGTAAAGTCTCATATTCAGACGTGCTGTCTGAAGTATTCTGGTCACATTGAGGAAGTGAAGAAATCATTTATCACTAAGACTGGTATTGGTGCTAAAGGGGGCGCTGCACTCTACAGGCAGAGACAGGAACTGCAGAAAAAGATTTAAACGATTTCTGAAACCTGAATTTTCTGCTTTAAAGTCTGAAAATTAAACTGAAGGAGAACATTTCTCTCTGTAATGAATGTAATTTACAAGTCACTGAATGAAATTAGGTCATGTGACTACATTATGGGTTTCTGTGCACTCTGACCATCACAGATATACAGAAGTTTGCTAGCCAGTGTTTTTCCTCAGACTGTAAAAGCTGATTTTACTCTCAGCGACCTCTGACCTCTCACACTGTGACCCTTGATGGTGTTACTGAATGCCTTGTTGATGTTAGAATTCTTACTCTATTCACCCTTTTCCTCACTCTGCCTCACCTAACCAGACTTATCTTGTTTCCTCTTCTACTTTCTCTCCACTGATTGGCTCTGGAGTTTGTCCCCTAATTAAACTCACCTGGCGCACATTATATAAAAATCTAATCTATTCTCAGAGAAGCTGAGCCAACACACGCCTGAGTGGAAAAAAATACATTATTTCAGTCAGATTCATTTCAGCCAATCAGAAGCAAGCTAAAACGGCCACTGTACATGCTCAGTAGGATTCTGTGGCTGCTTTTTGAGAGCTTTGGAACAAATAAAGCTTCGGTGAGCAGTGGTGGTCAAGTTACTTAAAAATAGTAATTGGTTACTTCTCCAAATCCCTTTACTTTAGTGATTACTTATTTTCAAAAGTAATTAGTTACTTTATTACTTAGTTACTTTTTAAAAACATGATACACAACCTGAATATGCAATAAAGTAGGGCTGCTCAATTAATCGAATTTTAATCTCGATTACGATCTGGGTTTTCAACGATCATTAAAAATGACTGAGCCGATTATTATATTGCTTTACTCTCGCGCTGCTCCGTGTGGCAAATCGAGCGCACCTCTCTGCGTTTCGAACATGCATCACAACAATTAAGAGGACCCGAGGGAAGCTCGGAAAGCTAAGCAGAAGTTATTTGGAGAGGAGAGGATAATGGCTGCTGAAGAAAGAATGCCGTTGGTTGAAAAGAGAGGTAAAACGACTTCAGTGGTGTGGAAACCAATGTTCCCTCTAAGATGAGGCACGTGCGCAATTGCGCACTGCTGGCACGGTCTCTGCGCACAGAAAATCTGCGTTGCGCACAAAAAAAATCTAACCTAAATTGAAATTAAAATTAAAACTTTAACAATTCTGTTTTGCAGTGTTAGGCTACGTTCACACTGCAGGCGAAAGCGCATCAAATCCGATTTTTTTGACCCTATGCGACCCATATCCGATCATGGTATGACAGTGTGAACGGCACGAATCCGATATTTTCAAATCCGATCTGGGTCACTTTGGCTACGTTCACACTGCAGGTCTTAATGCTCAATTCCGATTTTTTGATCAAATCCGATTTTTTTGTCTGCTTGTTCACACTACACATAAAATGCGACATCAAACGCTCTCCAGTGTGAACGCTCAAAGCGGCCCGCATGCGCAAAAGAAGATGTCACACACAACTGCTCTGTTTAGACCCAGAGCAAACAATGTTGTTTGACTGATTGCCCTTAATATAAAGACTTCGGACTTTATGTTTCCAGATTTTTGCTTTAAGTTATTTTGTTATTTACATAATAATGTAGATGACCTAATAATGATCCTTTTTGCTGTTTTAGAGGAGCGGTGCTTCAAAGGATAGTTGCAGATTTCTGTCAGAATCTGCAGATTATACAGTACAAATAAAATGTTCACATTTCTCCAACGTTGTCTTCCCAACAGTTTCACCGGATGGTAGGAAATCGTTCGCGATGTCCGGGCGCTTCTCCGGCGCTGATAATTGGCGTCTGTCTTGTGTCAGTGACGTAAAAGACGGATTTAATGCAACATGACCGTTCAAACAGCAGTCGCTTTCTAAAACATCGGATACGTATCGGATTCAGTACCACATACGAAAGTGACCCAGATCGGATTTGAAAATATCGGATTTGTGCCGTTCACACTGTCATACCAAGATCGGATACAGGTCGCATAGGGGCGAAAAAATCGGATTTGATGCGCTTTCGCCTGCAGTGTGAACGTAGCCTAAGTGACTGGCTGCTCCTGTATGGGATTAGAACGATGCCACCTTATCCTATAGTCCAGCCAATAATGCGATTCACATTCGTATATACGCAGCCAATCAACGTCGTTGACAGGCTATGACAGCGTCCTGATGTGCCGACACCGGTGTTTTAGCTAGCAAAGCGGCGTGGCTGATGTGCAGTGAAGCCACATTAATGACAACGTGTACAACCATTGGAGATGTGAGCAGGACAGACGGAACAATTGACGGAAAAAGTGTGGACTTTATACCAGTTTTTAAATTGTGTTGATAGGCCACGTAAAACCAGAGTTATGATAAAAAATATTTGCAATGTTTGGTTTTCTTCCTGAATACTATCGTTGTTTATATTTACTGCGGGAAGAAACGGTAAAAACTGCGTTTTATAAGGAAAACGCTCGAAAGCACTCTCCACCTGTGAGCAAAACCAAAACCAAAAAAACCCTCTCCCTTTCCTATTGGTCGAAAAAAGTACCGTGTCGACCAATCAAAAAATGATATGGCAACGTGGCATCTAGTTGTTAAGAAACGGGGGGAAGTTTTAGGAGTGACGGCGGTGTTTTGAGATGTGAGAGATTTGAGACGTTTAGCGCAAATCTTGTGTAGTTAGTGTGTAGTGTAGTCAGTAGTTTTGTTGTGTGTGTCAGAACAATGAGGCGGCTGCTGAATGTTACAGGTGTTACAGGAGTGATACATCTCCTGTTGTCAGGCCTGCAGGTATCAGGGTGTTGTTCTCCTTTATCTCATAGTGGACAGCTGATTGTTCTGTAAATAGTTTGAAATGTTTATTTAAAAAAACGCCTTGGCTGCATTAAAAAAATAAATAGCTGCAAAAAACTTTGTTGTTTGCCAAACTGAGTTACTTTTTTGAAGTAATTAATTGCCCAACATTGGTCATTATATACTGTATTTTGCAGACAGAGAGTTACAGGACTCTCTCCCAGACCACAGACTCATACTCATAATACAAGTCAGAGCTTTATGAAAAAAAAAGAAAAAAGAAAGAAAGTTGTGTTTTCAAAATTGGAGTTCAAGTTATTTTTACTTCCAATAGTGTTAACATCCTACACAGGTCATGAACAGGATTTTTTAAATTTTCATTGTAAGTGGGCTAAAGCAGTTAATTAAAAGTAGTCTAACATAAATGTAAATGCTGTAATTTGATTATTTTAATAAATCCTTGGATGGATTAGATGCTGGCGTGACCACAGTGCACACGTCTGATGTCGCTCACAGTGGTCCAAGGGATCACTCAGGGAGTTTGTGTGTTCACTCAGACACATGAAATATTTGAGGGAACATTGGTGGAAACATTATGGGTTCGCGGAGTCAGACGTGGATCAAATATTGTGCAGTATTTTGAAGTTCACTAAACATAGATGTTTACATTTTCATTTATTTTTATATTGCAAACATTTGCACTGTAATCAGTATTTGCACACTATTTTATATTATTTTTTGACAATCTTTAAAGCCATTATTCAATACATTGTTATTGTTAAATAAATATCGTCAAATAATCGAGATCTCAATTTCAGTGAAAATAATCGTGATTATCATTTTTGCCATAATCGAGCAGCCCTACAATAAAGCAATAGACCTTTCAACCTAATTCTATTTTTTCTGCATAATCCATCATATAATATTGATAATTCTGTTTTTAAAACTTGTTTTATTAGTTTTAATCTTTTAACTTTATGCACATTTCATCATGCAAAAATTAAACTATATGCAACTGTCTCTGACTGGAAGAATTTCTTTTAACATTTAAACCTATTTACTGCATATTCCAGCATATAAAATAAAATATTTTTTGTGTTTACACTCGCTCTTTCAAATAGATGCAAGTAAAACACAGCAAAAAATAAATAAAATCAAAGATTCAGCATCACTAAGTCCTGTCGCTCTTAAATCTTATTTTCACCTGTTTCGCAGGAGCGGGGCTGTCACAGGTTTGCCAAGTGCTGCAGCGGCCATGTCAGTGGGGAGGATCTGGGGATTTCTCTGTGAATTTCACATTCCTGTGGCAGCGTGCTAGGTGCTTGCTCAGATTTGAAGTTTAATTTTTTGCTGTAGAAAGAAGTTTTTTCACACGCAGAGTGTACAGCAGACACTTTTTACAGAATCAAACTCAAAGTAATGTCCGTACTTCCAAGCTTTAAACACTGCATGGTCGTACTCTCTCCCGCACTGTTGATCTACACATGTCTGTTGCTGCCACGAACGTCGCATGCTGGTATGTCACTGTCATAACTCACGGACAAACAAAATCAGGGTTTAGTAACCCAGTAATGCAGTGTGCTTACGGGAAAGTAACAGTAATCTAATTACAGTTTTACAATAGTAATCCCTTACTTTAATCATTACTTGAAAAAAGTAATCGGAACACGCGTTACTGGCCATCTCTGTCGATGAGTGAAGCCTGTATTTGCTCCATGGCGGTCCTGCTTCACCTGAGCAGTCAAGCGTCCAGGTGAATCAGAGGGAGGAGTCAGTTAGTTTCATGCAGAGAGGTGGAGGCGTCCCCCCCCCTCCCTCTGTAAAGTGATCTTACTCACCGCTCGTGAGCTCGTGCCCGAACACGGGCACCTGCTGATTGGTGGAACAGTTCCAGCGCTCGTGCCTGAACTGTCTCTGACATTCGGCCACCCCGAGGCGCGCGCCCTCCTGGATGCCCGGCAGTAGGACGGACTTCCTGCTGCACAGCTCGCGCTGCCGGGGGCTCAGAGGCAAGTTGGAACACCCCAGCTTCTCCACCACCCCCGGTGACGTCACACCGAGCCACCTGTCGACGGAAATCAGCAAAACTTTATTTAAAATAAGGAAAAGTTCAGACAACACACCTCTGATTTATTCATTTATTACCTGTCCATCCTGCACAGGTGTGAAGTGAAGCAGTAACTCTGACGTCACGTTGTGCAGCGTTCCTGGCTGCATGGTTGCTTATCATACAGCATAAGATCTAAATGAACGCTTGTATGTACCTGAGATGTTCCGTTATTCGGGCCGAAGTCGATAAGAAACTTCGGTAGTATGTTTATATGAAACGTGTAAATACTTAATGTATTTATACTAATATAAAACACATATTAGAGAAAGTGGTTGCTGTGTATGTGTGCTTTGAATTTGCCCCCCATCTGATTTCGGTGGCCCCGCCGGCTCGGTGCTCATCTGCGCCTTTTATCAGGTTCTTGGCGGAGATCAGGTCTCTTGTGCGCGTGCGCTGCTGCTGCGGATTAGAAACGGTCTGTGCACGCGCACAGTTCGGATTCTTGGACATTACCGTGGAAAATCCGCGCGTTTCAGCCAAAAACGAGATGCAAACCTCATCAGCTGAGTGTGTTGGGGTCACACAGAGGTCACACCGAGTCTGCGCGCAGTTCTGTGAGCGCGAGAAGCTTTTAATGAGTACGAAAGAAGAGGCGCTCTTTAACGACACCGTTAATGCTCCCGTAGGCTGAGCCGGTGAATTCGCTGTTCTCCAGGCGGACTCTGCACTCAAGTTCTCCGCTGCCCTGCGGCTCACAGCCAGCTGGCTCCGCGTACTCCTCCGGGAGCTTCATCTCCATAAACGTCTTCACGCAGGACTCTGACGGCTCCGTGCCAGCGAGCGCTTTGGCACGAGACAGCTGAAGAAAACTTTTAGGCTTTTATTTAGCGCGCGCGCGTGTGTGTGTGTGTTTGAAACTTAGCGTGCGTGTGTGTGTGTGTTTGTCCTTTGAGCTCTGTGTGTGTGTTTGTGCTTGGATTTCTGTGTGTGTGTGTGTGTGTGTGTGTGTGTGTGTGTGTGTGTGTGTGTGTGTGTATTTTGTAACATACTTACATCCAGCTGCCCCTGCAGCACAGCGGGCACACGCACACCAGCAGCAGACTCAGAGCGCTCATGTGTCGGACTCCGCAGCTCCGCGCCTCCATCCCTGCTCAGCTCCGCATGCTGACAGCGACCCGGCCCGGAGCAGGCTCCTGAATCCCGCTGAAGGAGTCTTTCCTCTACTCTGCTCTCCTCGATCTGCAGGAGAGGAGAAGCACCCTGGACCAGTCCGAGTCCCGGGCGGTTCTCATTGGACAAACTCAGGACTCAGCAGCTGACGTCAGAGCTGGACTATAACTGGCTGGATGGGTGAGAGGCTTCATGATAAAAACTTCGTGCTGACATCTGATCCCCGAAAGGCAAATAAACGACAGAACGCAGTAGAAAAAAAATCTAAAAGAGGCTGGTTTTTGAATGACATTTTAGTTAAATAAAAATAAAACTTAAAAAGATTAAAACTGAAACGATTTTGTGAACTTAGAAAGCAAACCAAAATACAAAAACGATACGGAGGAAATATGCTTTTAATATCTGAGATCATATTTTATTACAACTGATGAGAAAATGTGTTCGCTGAGAGTCACTGCTTTCAGAAACTTTCAGAAAGTTTCTATTGTAGTGCCTGTACTGATTTTCCTGATTTTCCTTTCATTCAGTAATAATTATAAAGGTTAAAACTAACTAATAACACCGAAACAATAAAAACGAAACATTTTTGAAATAATGAAAACTAAACGAGTAAATTCTCCCTGGAAACTAAACTGAACTAAAACGAAAAAGTCAAAATGAAATAAAAATAAACAATATTTAGGAAACAATAACTCTGTTGTTGGATTTTTGAAGAATGCTTGTCAAAAATATTTGTATTTTACAGGGACACTGCGCTAAAGTGGAAACACCCAAAGTCCATTCAAATATTGATCATTTTAATCCTGTTAATAATGATGTTTGATCCTAACAAGGAACTACATATTGTCACCACGTTCAGTTCCTGAAAACGTAAAGACAACTTTCTTAAAGCAACTTTTGTCAATATGACCAAAAATGTAATAAATAAAAAACAATTTATTTCCTAATTCTGGAGCTTTCAGCCTCCTCTGTGGACCTCCAAAAGTTATTCAACAACCTAAAATCTGTCCTGATGAAGCTGGAGATGATAATAATAATAATAATAATAATAATAATAATAATAATAATAATAATAATAATAATAATAAAGAGAAAAAGATGAGTTTTGTCCACTGGTGTTTTATTAAATGTTATAAAGCCATAAGTGAGACAGTGTTTAAAAGAATGAGTCTGTTAGAGTGAAGACGTTGTGAGGACCAAGCACTCTGGTTATGAATGTGTTCACAGTTGAGAATTAAAAACTTTTTTGTTTGACTTTTTGTTTTTTTATGAAGAGCAGAATCAGCACAGTCATAAAAATATTAATTTCTTCTGTTTTCAGCTTATAAAAAGACACATTATACATCTGTAGAAAAATATAGAAATATAAGCAGAGTCATAAAAGACACTTCTGTCACGTGATGAAGAGCTTTCATCGAGTCTTTGGAGCTAAAACTGGTCTGACATACAGAATCGATCAATCAGTGAGGCCTGAGGCTAAGTCTGAATCAGGAAGCAGCTGCTTGAATCCACGCTAACTCCTATCACTGTCAAACACATGGGCCAGCAAGAAGCAGCTGGTGCAGTCAGCAGAATTATTCCGGAGCATTTTTCTGGTTCTGAAATGGAAAATCCCAGCAGAAGGTCAGAGATTAACAGTCCTGCTGCTGGGACTGAAATGCTGAAAGCTTTAAACACCTGCGAGCAGCAGGAACCAGCTGAGCGCTATCTCAAGTAACCTCTGCTTATTAGAAGCCAGCAGCTGAGTCTGAGACCCTCAGCGTCTCGTCGGATTGGTGCTCCTGACCTGCACAGTGAGGCTTCTGTTCATTCTGAATAATCCACCTCCACCTTTGAGTCCCCCAACCCCTCTCTGAAGTCCATGTCCTGGAGGGGGACAGGTGACTCTCCCGCAGGATTCACCTGGCCCCTCCCAGGTGTTCAGTTTCGGGTACTGGGACACAGGCGGCTCAGAAGGATCTCAGAGTATACTTGGTTCACTGGTCCTCTAACACGATAGGTTGGGGGTTGAGGCCCCGCGTCCTGCTCCGTGTCTGGCAGGGTTGATTGGCTGCCGAGTGTATGTACAGTTCTCTCTGTTCTGTTCGTGTTCGCGGTGGACGTTCTGTCACTGGAAGGTTTTGTGGACCAAAACTTCTCCACCTGAGAAAACAGAGCAGAACATCAGCTGTGAGGCCTGCAGCCCTGACCACGGGAAGCGCTTCGTTTGCTGATAAATAAAGTTGTGTTACCTCATGAAAGTGACAGGCACAGCGTCCCTGCAGGAACTCTTTGTATCGACCCATCGTGATGCTGAACGTGTCAATCACTTCGTACCCATGATGCTTGGCGGTGGTGACAATGTCATCGTTCTCCCTGTACAGGTCCTGTATCTCTGTCTGAATTAATGATCAAAGAAAGCAGCTTTAATTCCCATAGAGGGGTATGAATGACAGCAGGAACAGGAACCTACCAGACTGAGAGACCTGATCCCGTCCACAGGCAGATGGAAGCCCATCCCTAAAGACTTCACCACCACCAGGATGTTACTGAGAGATTCACTGAGGAGGGACAGAAGTAACCCCACGTTACCATAGAAACCAGAGTCCTCAATAACATTGCTAATCCCGAACGCTAAGCCCTGGGTTAGTGTCTTTACTGAAAGGGTTTCTCATGTTACAGTAAATGCAGGATTGGAGTACAGGTGAACCTCAGGGATCAGTGTTAGGTCCTCTGTTCTTTAGATCAGTGTAAGCCCATATGGAGATAACACTGTGGTTTATACTGTATGTAGGTGGTGTTACACTGTCTCCTCACCTGTCCAGCACCTCACTGACTGTCCTCAGGTGATTGGTGTTGAGCCACTGGACTCCTCCCACCACCAGAACTGTTTGGTTAGAGTTCACCAGAGGCTGAGACCTTAACAGACAAGAACAGGAAAAGTCACCAGTTAAATATCTCACGGCTTCATGTAACTTGCCTCAAAAGTGGATTGTTAGGACCTCACCTGTTGAGCAGCTGCTGCAGAGCCTGCCTGAACGTGGGTCGCTGCTTCTTCTCCAGCCAGAACTGAGGATAGTACGAGTAGCTGACCAGAGTTCGTCCTCTGTTCAGGTTCCTGTAGACCAGCGTGTCGTGAGCTTTGCCCCAGTCCTCCAGGGTGGAGTTCACCCTCTCCATCAGAAAGTACATCATCCCACGATTTGTTGAGTCCCCGATAAACAACAGCTGAGGAGCAATGAGAGAACGGGTGATGTAACTCCATCAGGACGACCGTCCACAAACTGAGACGTCTGATATGGACTGGTTCAAATCAGTTGATCAGGTGACCTTACCTTTCTGTCCTTCATACAGTCCTGCAGCAGGGGGTGGTCCACTATTGGGTGATAACAACCATCTGGCTGCCAGGAAACTTCCCTCCAGTCGCACGTCCTGTTGTCAGAACAGCTGAGGCATGGAACGACCCAGCGACCTGTCAGTCAGGTGAGACACACACAGGTGAGGCAGCGAGAACAAAAAGTCACATAACTTAAATCTGATGTATTATCTTAAGGGAGCAGTCCGCCAGCAGGACCTCAGACCTGACACGTGTCCTGAGCTGCAGGCATTACGTTGACTCTGGGATCCGCTGTGGGGCTGAAGACCACAGGGGCGACCCGGCTGGACCAGCAGACTGCAGTCCTGAACAACGGACATCAAACTGTGACAAATTTGCAATCAGCACTTCCAGGAAGTTCTGAACCTCCCGTGTGTGATTTCGGACAGCAGTACTCTGCAAACACGAACTGTAATTGGTAAAATGGCAAATGGACTGGTTCTTTTTTATGTTGTATTTTATTGTTTTATATTGTTATTTGTTGTATTTTCATTCTTTTTAATTTTGTTAAAATTAAGCACTTTATGATTTTTATTTCACAGATTTTTATCTGTGAAAAGCGCTATATAAATAAATTTTACTTACTTCTTATATAGTGCTTTTCTGCTGTATCTGAACACTCAAAGCACTTTACACAAATTGCCTTATTCACAAGCACTTTTTTCTATGCCCTTTCATTTAAGTGCTTTCTATCTAACATTCATATGCATTCAAACTCCGATGGATGCATCGAAGAGCACAGAGACTAGAGCAGATGGGGATCAAACCACCAACTTTCTGATAAGTAGGTGACCTACTCTACCACCTGAACTTGAGATGTTCTGGACACAGATAAAGAGGAAACAAAGGAACCCTCAGAGGAAGCGTCAGTCTGAAGTTTCCTTTAAAACCTGAAACTGAAACGAGTTTTTACTATTTTGTTTAATAAAAACTTTACAGCTGGTTACATTGGTAAATCGAATAGATTCTGCTGTTTTCTACTCATAGAAAATTACACATGAAAAACTTAAACACATGACTGCACCATCTTTAGTTTTAATCACTGGGTTTGATTCCCTCCAGGGTCAGAGGTCGCATCCATCCCAGTGAGCTTTGGCCTCTGAAGGTAAATCTGCTGTTTGAGGTCTGAAGCTTTTCGCTGTCAAACACCACGTCTTCTTCATGTGCTCGCCGCTTCCTCTCTCAGAGCTTCTCTTTCATCCTCCTCTGTGGATCCGTCCCCGTCCTCCTCTGCTCAGAGGTCAGGAGTCAAGCAAAGCGATCCACGCTCACCTCAGAGTCCCCGTGGGAGCCTCCAGGTCTGGCGCAGACTTCACAGCCACTGCCATCACAAACGCTGGCTCTTCTTCTTCTGCTGCTGCTGTTGCAGGTTTCGTCGTGGCGGCGTCACATTCCTCAAGTCAGCAGCGCAGCTCGCAACAAAGTGCGACAAGAAAACTTAACAGGGATTTTCTTGTTCGTACCTGCGCTCAGTGTACACGCTGCTCCGAGATCAGCTCCAAACACGCCGCCTCCAGCAGCAGCGGACCGTTTAAGGCCTCGCCGCCGCCACGTCGCCCCCAACTCTGACTTCATCGAGGCCGCGGCCACGCGCTCCTCTTCCTCACCCGGACTCAGAGAGACGTGAGCCTTTCCCTCTGATCAGAGTTTCATTTCTGCTTCAAACTCCATAACAACGCGACGAAAGAGCACAGACGTCACTTTAACCATGACGACAGCTTTTGTGTAAATGCAGCTACTGAAGCCTGATGATGTCAGATATGACGTGCAGTAAAAAATGATTTGCTTTGTGAGAATCATTTTTATAACTTCAGGGGCAGGGCTTTTTGCTTTTTGCCTGGATGATTAAAAAAACCCTGTATTTTATTTTTTAAACTATGAGCTGGGAGTTTAAAATAATCAAATATCACAAATTATTTTCAAATCTCGTGTTCACAGGATAGTTAATATGACAAAGGTCAGAATCGTAGTCAGACGTTTTCATGTTCAGTGAAAACAGACGGGTGGTGCTGAGTTGATGGAGCTGGTATTTGTGCAGCCACACAGAGCTGATAGAGGACCACAGAGCAAACGCCGGATCACAGGTGTGAAACACGTGTCAAACATTAAAAACTAAATGAATTTCTAAATGAATGTGTTCTCTTTGCGAATGGCTGTTTTTTTTTTAATGTGTCAGAGTGCCGTAATTTCCTGCTGATGAATGTGACGTGACGTTTCATGCTTAAACCTTATTATTATTCCTGAACAGGTTAATTTTTTGGAGATTTCATCAGTTTGTAAACAATATTTTCCTTCATTTTGAAAATCAGTGCAGTTTTTATTTTCAGTAAATAAATATTTGATTTTTTAATGATCAGACTATAGTTCATTTCACATAAACTAGATGTTTATGATGTACATTATTTACTATTAAATAATTTCTAATAAAACAAGAATAGAAACATTGGAGACTGGGTATGGTTATAACATGGGGAGAGTTGCAGCGCCAGGAGTTGCACCAATTAGGGATGAGACATCAGGGTTTACCCATTTCTGTCCCTGATTTTAAATGGGGGTTGTCACAGGCATATGCGGATATTACTGAGAAAACAAGAACAGGAAAATATTTTTTTCACACAGCTGAAGATTAAATATGATATGACTTTGAGTACATTAGCACTTAGTCAAGCACTTGCTAGTTTCAAACCACCAAGAAAGAATATGTCAGTCAGGAATAAAGGCAAAGAGAAGCAAAAGAAGGAAAACCTGCCACAGAAGTGTTGAACTCTAACGCTGCTGAGACAACTTGTTATAACGTGGCACCAATCTGCACTTCAGGGCAACCAACATCCATTTATCATCACTGTGAAAGGGATTAAGAATGTACACACACACTGGCACTGATTTTTATACACATAATAAATAAGCTTTCTAAACCTAAATGCTTTTCACACGGCAACTGTTCCTTAAGCATTCATACTGTCATGAAAGTTTGTTCTAGTACACTAATTTACACACAGCAGTGTGTTTGAGTCGTAGTTCAACACCATGTTCTCTGTTTTTGCTTCTTTTATTTAACAGCTAACCCTGGTAGTGTTGTAACAAAGGAATGCCGCATATTAACCCTGTGAGAATGTGTGTGTGTGTGTGTGTGTGAATAAATAAATGAGAGAAAAAGACAAACTGCTGAACATGAAAAGAGGATTCTGAGTTTTTTCTCCGCCTGCAGGAATGAGGTGTGGGTGGGGGTGGGCTGTTTGTGTGGTGTCAGAATAAATCCATCATAGAGGAGCAGAAACACTCAGATAATCCTCCCATGTGATTGCAGAACTGATCTCAGGTCTGAGAGTCTTGGTAAATCCGGATCAGCGCTCATTAGATCATCTGAGCCGCCTTCTGTGGGAAACTCAGACCTCCGAACGGAGCAGTGGGTGGAGACGGGAGAGGAGGAGGTCTGACCAAACCAATTGAGAAGAATCAAACACACACGCAGCATTCCAAATACATTCAAAGGAACATCTGCAGCAACATCTGCCTGCTGACGGGGTTCATAACCAGAGAGGTGGAGGTGTGGAGGCATTCACACAGTACGCTTGGACTGAACCATTAGTGCACATGCAAGGGGGAAACTCATGCAGGCCTGTAACCCAGAGCTGGAGCAGAGGTGGACATGAGTGGGTGGAGACAGCTGGACTCAGACCAGCGCTTCAAAAGCCTCATCAGCACTGAGGCGGGTGGAGGGCAGAGGGCGATAGCAGAACACGGCATTGAGGAAGATCATGACAACGAGCAGTGGAAGATGCAGACTTTAAATACACAAGGCAAACGAGGGAACAGAGCACAGGAGAGAGCACAGCTAAACATAGTCTAACTAATGAGACAGGGAAGCCAAACACAACATCCTGCACACAGGCCAGGAGACTATCAAAGTAAAAACCAAGGTAAGAGCAAGGGACAGAGAGAGAGAGCGAGGGATGGAGAGAGACAGAGTGAGGGAAGGAGAGAGAGACAAACAGAAATTACCAGACATGTTGGGCTACACAGAGAAATGACAGGGAAACAGACAAATTAACATGGAGACAAGACTGAGTTCAAAGAAGGACACTGGGAGAGGAAACTAGACACAAGAGGACGGGGAATGAAAAAAGAAAACCTCCGATAACGAGCTGAGCTGAGATCTGGGGATACAAACAGAAATCAAAAGCATAACCAAAACTAGGACCTTCACCTCAGAATATTAAATAAACCAAAATCAAAAATCCAAAACAGAAAAAATCCAGGTACAAAACCCAGGATCATGACAGGCGAGGGCGGAGGCGGAGGGCGGAGCTGGGTGCAGCTCAGGGCTTGGGAGTGGCTTTGTGGTCGTTCTCCCAGAGCATCTCTGAGCTCAGCTTCATCTGAAAGTTGATAAATAAGCTGCTGATCTGCATTTCCACAGAAACAAACAGGCTTAATGGGATCACGCTGCAGACAGGAGGTCAAAGGTCAGAGAGTCGCTGCCAAAACATTTTGTTCTGTTTAGGTTAGGAATGAAAAGCTGCTTCACGCTAACGCTCCACATCCCACACAGTCCAGAGAGGGAGGAGGCGGAGCCTCCAGAGCATGATGTTGCTGATACTGATCCATCAGCTCTGGCTCACCCGCCTGCAGAGACGGGCCGGAGGTCTGAGACGTGTTGGTGTGCACAGGTGTTCTCAGAGAGATTCACAGGTGAGATGTCCTCACAGAGCTCCAGCATCACAAACAAATACAACAACGAACCCCCACCCTGCTGTCTCTGAGCCGGCCACCGTTCGTCTGTCTTTAGCTGACCAATCAGGACATGAAGGTCTTTGTCCTCTCAGCACACTGTGAGAACATCTGCAACAATGAAACATCTGGATGACACATCTGGACTGAGCTACTGCTCTCACAGAGGAGCTGAAGGGGTGGGTGGGTGGGGGGGGACCAGCTAGAAGTGATTTATTCAGACTCACAATGAGCTTCAAACAACAACCACAATCCTCACAATCAGCACACACGTCTCTGGACTCTGACTGGCAGCAGCTTAGGATCCAGGGTCACATGTCTTCAGGTGAGCACAGACACAAAGATTAAGCTCAGCAGCTCCATCAGATAACCAATGAAGACATGACTGTAACATGATACACTCACACACACACATACGCAGGTGTGTTTGAGTCTTTTTCTTCACTCAGTTTAACCTGCAGAAACTCCCGAGGCCTCAAAACTCTTATTGTAATAATAATAAAAATTATTATTAATTTTCATCCATCCGCTTCTGCTTATCCTTTCCAGGGTCGCGGGGGGCGCTGGAGCCTATCCCAGCTGTCATAGGGCAAGAGGCGGGGTA
Organism: Oreochromis aureus; assembly: GCF_013358895.1. Taxonomy (NCBI): domain Eukaryota; kingdom Metazoa; phylum Chordata; class Actinopteri; order Cichliformes; family Cichlidae; genus Oreochromis; species Oreochromis aureus. The sequence continues at coordinate 23,482,206 of NC_052958.1, read as the reverse complement.
CACCCTGGACAGGTCACCAGTCTGTCGCAGGGCCAACACACAGGGACAGACAACCATTCACGCTCACATTCACTCACACATTCACACCTAGTGACAATTTGGATTATCCATTTAACCTATCCCCTCAAACTGCATGTCTTTGGACGGTGGGAGGAAGCCAGAGTACCCGGAGGGAACCCACGCAAACACGGGGAGAACATGCAAACTCCACACAGAAAGACCCCGGCCTGATGGTGGAATTGAACTCAGGACCTTCTTGCTGTGCGGCAACAGTGCTAACCACCGTGCCACCGTGCTGCCTATTATTAATTTTGTTATTTTTATTGTTGTTGTTTTTATGTTTTTGTTTGATGCAGTGTTATCTTTAGCTCTCGTCAGCTGACTCAAGGTTTTACTGTTAAATGTGAGTACAGGTTTGATTCCAGTGTGACTCTGCTCCCACCTGCTGGAGCTGCAGATCGTCTGCAGAGAGAAGCAGCCAACGCCCACTCCTGATCATTAACACTCCACAGAGTCATCAGTTTTTAGTTTTGTTATTAGTCTTTGAGTGTGTGATGCATAAAAAACACATGCTAAACACAAGCTCACATTCATGCACACATCAGCAAACATCTGCACTGAAGCATCCTCAGACCGACTTTCTGTTTTCAGTAATATTTCAGCTGAACATCCTGCTCACGCTCAGACAGAGTCTCAGACCAAACTCTGACCTCTGACTACTGATCCTGGATAAGTTACTGGTGACCTGATGAGCCTGATGGCTGAGCATCAATAAGCGCTGTGTTCTCAGGGGCCAACCAGGCCCACTGAACTCCGCCCTCTTTAACTCAATTTGAGGCTCACAGGTGGATCACAGGTGGATGAGAAGGGGGCAGCTGGAGGGCAGATGAAAACATGAACCTGAGAGGGATTGGGGCTACGTGGGGGCATGGGCCCCACACAGCTTTAACCTGCATCAGGTAAGCTCATATGTTATGGACCTGAAACTGATCCAGATAAAGCAGATTACCATCTTCTTCCTGAACAGACTGAAAGCTGGGAGCTGTTTGCTCACTGGAGATTTAACAGTGACAGAAAAGACTTACAGGTTACCTGAAGAACATCATCTGAAACTAAGAGACAGAAAACCTGAATCCTCTACACCCTGAGCCGAAAACAAGCAGCTCCTCACACAGTTCGCTTTATTCTGCAGATGTTATTTTGCAGTCCTGAGAAACATCCATCTGAGGTCACAGAGGAGAAGCTGATGGAAATGAGTGCAGATGTTGGAGAAGCATCAGCTTTGCAAATGCCTGCTCACGCTTCGCCGCAGGCGTCGAGCTGTTAGCACCGCAAAGGGATGTGAGAGGAATTTAGGCAGAAACAAACGGAGCCAACATTTCATTCTTCTCAGAGTGTCGAGGTCATGTCAAGATGGTTTACTGAAAGCTGGAGCCAAGCCCGGAGCAGACATTAGAAAACACCAGAGCTTTTTTTTTTATCAGGCTGATCAGATTCAATCAGATTTACTGAAGCAGTAAAGTGTGAAGGAAACAGATGTCAAGACAGACAGAGTTTTCTGTGCCAGGCTCTGCTGTATTGCTCTCTGACACTCATAGTTACAAAAGCAATAAATGACCAGCAGATCCTGCCAAACTCATCTCTTCACCTTATCTGTGCCCTGACTTACTCTAAAAACCAGATAAAAGATAACAAAAGATAATAAAAGAGGTTGCAAGCAACACAGCAGAGCTCAGGCAGACACTTAGCTGTCCTACCTGTGCAAACACTGGAAACTCAAAAAGGGCTCAAACATCCAGGCAACAACTCACATTTGTAACTGGAGTAACCAGAAGGTTTGAAATCAGACGTAACACAAAATAAACCTGTTCCAACCTTGTTTTACAAAATCCCGGACAAACCCCCAAATCATATAATTCTTATAATGGAGGGGTGAAGCGTCAAGGAAGGCAGAATGAAATAAAATAATTTGGTGTGTGCAGCTGGTGGACTGCACACACCCTGCAGTCCACCAGCTAACAGAAGTGAATTCTGTATACCTGTGAAGCTGATGTAATAAACAACACAAAATAATAAACAACAAATAAATGTGTCCTGATCCTGTGTCATTTGACTCAGCATTTTAAGTTTTAATATATTTTGACGTTTATGGTTTATGTTTAATTTCATTAGGTTATATAAGTTCATTTTTATTATGCCTAGGTTGCCGTTATAGTTCATTGTTTATTAGATTACCCTAGTGTCTTCACCCGGTGTGTTTAAGTTTCCCTCGCCCTTCGTGTGTTTCATGTCTGTGTGTCCAAGCTCGTGTTGTGTCTGTGTCTCATTATATTTCCTGTTTTATTTTGAAGATGTCTGGTGTCCCATGTCCATTGTGTTTAGTTTCACTTCCCCTGTGGTGTCATTATGTTCATTCCAGTCAGCTGTTTCCCCATGTGTTTCCACTTCTCCTGATAACCTCCTGTGTGCATTTAGTGTGTGTGTTTTCATTCATTCCTTGTCCGATCGTCTGCTGTCATGCCATGTTCCCAGGTCTACATGCCAAGTTGTCGTGTTTAAGGTTTTTCATGTCAGGTTTTCATGTTCAGAGTTTTTTATGTTTAGCCTTAGTTCACCCAGTTTAGGTTAGTGTTTAGTTTTGTCTTTGCCCCATGTTTGGTATGTTTAAAACCAGCCTTTAACAAACGGCTCACTTTCAGTTAATATCAAGTTTGTTTCCACACTTTGTGTTGTCTGCACTTGGGTCCACCTCCTCACTCCACACAGTCTGCTTCAGCCAGACTGTGGCAAAACGTTGGTGTAATGGGACCAGAATTTGTGCATTTTGCTTTAAATGATGAACATCCTGTTAACAAAGCTGTCTGAAGTTTCCTGATTGGTTGTTTCCATTTCCATCAACAGCATTGAAGAGCTTGCTGCTGTGTTTCTCACCATTTAGCTTTCAGAGATTATTCAGTCAAACTATCACAGAGTGGGAAGCCAGGTGGGAATTGGGCCTTATTGTTGTTGTCTGGATTTTTCAGGGTAATGTAACATTTCAGGGCTCTTCCGGGCAACTAACGTGATGAGAGCAGCTTCAGCAGACCTGATCAGACTGATGATATAACTGATGACTTCAACCCCATTGAAACAGCAAAATACAAACTTAAAGGAGACTTTATGTTTGAAGAAATGAACGTCACACACCCTGCAGTCCACCAGCTAACAGAAAAGCTCCTACCTGCACAAAGCTGCACATCACGTGATATCCAAACATGGGCAGGCTGGGCCGACTCTCCCTGTAAACATGGACAGTGTAGATGGACATGATAACAGGCTCCGGGTGGCTGCTGTCCATCACCAGGATGCTGATCTTGCTGTTGCCGAGGCCAACCGGGTAGTTCGCCATCCTGAAGGAAGAAACTTCTTGTTAATCCTGCTGTTGTAAAAGTGGCTGCAAGGAGGTGAACTGAGGTTATCCTCTGTGAAGAGGAGCAAATGGAGCTACAAAGCCAGCTTCACATTTTATTTGAGTTTCATAAATCCAGCATGGATCACAAATCTAAACTGAAATAAAACAACTCTTGTGTCCCTTCCTTTTTCCTCATAAAAGCCCAGCATAATGCTAATGTATGACAGGGTGTCCTCCCTTGATGGCGCCTGTTTCCAAACCATGACTCCAGCAGACGTTAGGAGCATAGTTAAAGCCCAGAAGAGAAGTAGTAGTAGTAGCTGGTTGCTGTCAGCAGGCTGCTGCTTGCTTCATGCCCCAAATCAAAATGGCGAATGCTATAAAGCAGTTCACGTTCTGATTTTACTTCAATAGAAACGTGTTAAAAGAATCTAATAAAGGAAGTACATCTGTTGTCTCGACTCCTGCTTAAACATGCTGTCCAATCAAATGTCACATTTCGAGGTTCCTTTCATTCAGGACTATCTCGACTGCACCTTCTAAGGGCCAGGAAGTCTGGGAATTGTAGTTCTTCACGTTCTCTGCTGTAACCTGTTGGTTTTTACAGTCCTGGTCTCACCTGGGTCCTCGGTGTTCATCCAGGTGGATCCTGCAGGCCGAGCTGACAGGTTCCGGCCGGATCCGAACTGTCATTGTGTCAAAGGTCACCTCTGCGCGGTACTCCTTCACCAGGGGATGGAATGGGGGGGTCAGAATGAGGGGGGGATCTGTGTAGATCTGTCGAAGGTGGGGGTCCACACAGACACCTGAAACAGAAGAATCAGCATGACGTTCGATCTCGATGTTCTACTTCACTTCACCCATGACACCTACCACTAATGAACAGAGCTTTCACAGTAGAGTACTGAGCAAGTCCCGCCTAGGAAGCCCCTGAACTTGTTTGGGGGTAAAACCATCTCCTGTTTCCTCAGGTAGAAACCAAGCATCATCCTCTAAGGCTGAAGCTGGAACTCCGTTAAAGAAAAAAACTTTGCGGATGCTGTGATCACACTTTGGCTGCATGGATCAGAAAACCTCTGCAAACTGCATCCACTAACCACAGCTTCACTTCCACCTGTACGTTAAAGCAGATAACCGTCAGTGAGCTGATGCTTTTCCATCTGCAAACAAATGCCATTTGTCCCACCGCCACCAGGAGGCACCAGTGAGTCAGCCCATATCTACATTAGTGGGACAGATGTGAGCAGTACCAGGACCAGCGATGAGCACATTCTTCCTGTGCTTCTCTCACAGGTGTAGGTGTGAATGGCTGTCTGTGTTAGCCCTGCGTACCTCTACAGGTGTACCTGCCTGTCGCCTTGTGACAGCTAGAACAGGTTGTATGGATTGAGCAGCATCATGTGACCACATGTGTTTCCAGATGTCAGCACTGGTCTAAAATCCACATCTCACCTTCGTCCTGCGAGGAAGACAGAGCTGGCTGCTGACTGGGCGGTTCGTCTGTCCTGTGGGAACATCAGACATCAACCTTCTGTGAGCGTCTAAGTTCACACACAATGGATGATCTCACACCTGTGAGCCTCTTACCTGCAGCTCCTGTTTGTTTTCAGCTTGTAGAAACGTTCGATCTGGGTCAGGAGGTCAGGGAGGTCAGAGAGGCTGCAAGGCAAGGATGAGGAGGAGGAAACACTGGGATAGAGCTGTGGGGACAAACAAGGCAGACAAACACAGTTAACACTGATGAAGAAGAAGATGATGAAGGAGGCAGGGCTTAACTAACCGGCTGAAACGCTGATGATGTCTTCATCAGCAACTGAAAGTGCAGCAGAAGAAGAAACTCGTCTTCAGACAAACAGATGCCAAGTGTCCCTGTACAGCCACCGTACTGACACACACACACACACACACACACACACACACACACACACACACACACACACACACACACACACACACACACACACAGTCAGGTGGGTGACATTTAATTTTTTTATTTATTAATAAAAACAAACAGTATCTTATTTTTTATTTATGAATCAAAAAAAGTGTCTGTAGGATGTCCATCAGGTTTAATTAATTTTTAACTCAGTGTTTCTGTTTCTTTTATTTATTTCATTTTATTTGTTTTGGTTAATTATTCAATAAATACGCTTTTTATTAATTTATTAAAATATTTATTCTTTTTCTACACGTGTTATAGAATTTACTCATTATTTATTGTTATCTTTTGCATTATTAATTAATATATTATTAATAATTATTCATTAATTATTACTTATTCATTAATTTTTTCCTGACATAGAAAACTCCTACTCCTTTAATGACAACAAGCTACTCACCTGGCTCCCCTCCCTCTCCGAGGACAGGTGTGTGTGTGAGGACAGGTGTGAGAGTGGTGGCAGCAGGAAGTGCAGCGTGTCCTCCAGGATGAGGTCTTTGGTGATCTGTTGGTCAAAGGCATCGTTGCTCAGCCCTGAAACGTTTAACTGCGTGTCCACCTGAAGAGGAGAAGCAGACCAATCATAAAGCAGCTGAGGTCAAGGCGCCCTCTGCTGGTCATTCACCTGAACAGCTCAGACTGGTTCTGTGTTTGAGGTCCAGTAAAGTGTGGTTATTCTCAGGTCCAGTCAGAGACGGTTGCTCTGCTGGGTCATCATGTAACTCAGGGGTGGGCAGCTCCAGGCCTTGAGGGCCGGTGTCCTGCAGGTTTTAGATATCACCCTTGATCAACACACCTGAATCAAATGATTAGTTCATTACCAGGTCTCAGGAGAACTTCAAGACATGTTGAGGAGGTCATTTAGCCATTTAAATCAGCTGTGTTGGATCAAGGACACATCTAAAACCTGCAGGACACCGGCCCTCAAGGCCTGGAGTTGCCCACCCCTGATGTAACTCAACCTCCAGGTGTCTCAGTAGCTTGAAGCTTCTTCTGCCTCTTCATGAGTTTGAACCCTTTCACCCAGAGGAGGCAGAACTTCTCTGAAGACCAGCTGGAAGGCTGGGCTGAATGTGAAAAGTTAATGGTCAAACTCTTACCTGGACTACCACAGGTGTGACAGAGCTGCTGAAGAGCAAAGTAAAGGTGAGCAGCTGGAAGCACAACACACACCTGAAACACACAGTAGTGACAACGTGAGCCACAAGGGGGCGCAGACTGCACACGCTCAGTAGACATGACAGATCCAGTCTGAGGCATTTTCAAGTCTTCATCCTTTCTACCCACCTTTCTTTCTTACTCGCTCTCTACTTTCCTACCTTCATTTCTTTATACCTTCCTACTTTTAGCTGCAGTTTGGAGCAACTGCAGACAGACAGGTGTGTACTGAATCTGGATTGTGAAACAGGAAGTAAAGTTAAGAGTTTCAGCTTAGAATTCACCTGCTTATGGTTCGCTGCTTCTTATTGGTTGACGCTGCAGCCGCCTGCAGCACTTTACTTATCACCTGCTTCACCTGCCTCAAAGCCTGATGGGAGGCTGCTGGATCGAGGTGCTGCAGCAGGAAGTCCCTGAGCTGACAGGAAGAGGAGGAGCTAAAGGCTAACAGCAATGGTCAATGATAATTTATTGTCCCCAATGGGAAACTGATTTGCAAGTGAAAGAGGATGTGTTAGCAGTGAAGTGTGAGCAAGTCCTACACAGGATGATGTTTTACCTTCACAGGTTGGCCCCTCGGATGCTGAATGGTCATCACCACGCTGATGTCATGCAGGAAAGAAGTCAGCGGGGTCACTGAGGTCACCAGGACATAAACATTCACCATGGCAACCAGAGCAGGAGGAGGGGCTTGGCTGTCAGGGAAACTTTAGAGAAACAAGAAATATTACCTCACAAAACTCAGATAACTTGCTGTCAGCTGGTCACATACACACCTGTCCAGGGGAATCTGCAGCTTCTGATTAGTCGATCCACAGGCATGAGGGTTCATGGGTAAACTAGACTCTGAGAGAAACAGCAAGAGGTTAGCTGGGAGCTTCAGATTAAAGCTCAGTTCCAGGCAGTGCTCTTATTTGGCAGTAATGTCTAATGTTGGATGAGCACAGATCATGCGACTTAGGCCACAATCAGCTGATCTATCACATTTAATCAAGATCAATAAGCTGATTTGATTTACCTGCTGCAGACTTACCTGTCAGCTGGGAGTGTGTATAGAAGCGACACAGACCTCCACCCACGTTTGAAAATGCCTCTATCAGCCCGGGCAGCAGGTTCACCTGAGCACACACACAGTTTAGCTGTTATGTCATCAAACATGCCGTCAGTTGACACAGACAGGACAGGAGAGGCTCACCGTCTGATGACGCTGCAGGTGAGAGAAGGAGATCCTCCTCAGACAGCTCTGCTCTGACGTGCTGAGGCACAGCAGGAGGCTCCACCCACCAATGCCTGTAACCATGGAGACACACAGAAGCCTCACCTGTAGTTAAGTGGAGTTTTATTCACAATGCGACAAATCACATCAGTCAGGTAGACTCAGGGACATCATCTTCTTCACACTTTCAGATAAAATAAAAGAGCCACCTGCACAAGTCCCAGCTCACCCCAAACTCTGCACCTCTGACTGTGAAAGACCACAGAATCCAAAACCACCAGAGGCCTTTTCTACTTGTTTTACACAAAGAAAACGGGAACATGTGGAAGTGATTGTTGACAGGAAACGCTCTGCGGTGGGCTTTTGGCTGGAGCTGTTTGGTTTCAGCAGAAAGAGAACGAAGCAGGATGTTCAACACAGACAACTTTACTTCAACAGTGAGACCATCCTCAGGCTGTGAACCAATAATACACAGATTTAAACCTGATGTAAAGTGTAGGTCCATCCATCCATTAGTCCTTCTGTCTATCCATCCATTCGTCCATCCATCTGTCTGTCCATCCATCCATCCCCCTACAGCCAAGACGAGTTGACCTTCTGCTCCGTCTCATTTTGTGTTGTTTTATGACCAAACATGAGCAAAAGGAACTTCCTGTTCCAGCTTCCTGCCGTCCTCGGTCTGCAGGAAGCTTCACTTCGTGCTCTCAAGTTTTACTGTCACCTCACCTACATATAAACCTCAAGCTTTACTGTCTCACTGCTCCTCAAACATAGGGGGACAGAGACAACACAATAATGTACCTGCCACTGATCACATAAGCCAGTCAGTGAAGTCTTTATTACTCAGATCTATAGGTTCAGGTAGAGGTTAGGATGTAATTCATTAATAATAATGAATGTTTGATGAAGGGTGTTAAGAAAATACCTGATAGAATCATCCAGTCAGAGGTTCAGATCTCTTTGCCGCCACAGGATTCAGTTGATGTGGTAATGAACATGTGAATAAATCTGCATTATTATTGTTACACTCATATCTCCCTGAATTGTTCATGTCGTTCAGTGCTGTCGATAAATCATCTTTGAATTTGACATCAGCAGCTGGATGACCCACTGGTCTGTTTTCAGGCTAAGTGGGCGGGGTTAAACCCAGAGTGAAAGGAAGCATGGAAGGCCTTTTGTGGTAACACAGACGGAGGCCGTTTGTCGGTCTTGTGCATGCTCGTGTTTCTCTGCTGTGGCATGCACGACTGCAGTGATTTTCCACAAACACTCGCTGAGGTCCATCTGCTCTCACAGGAAGTCTCCACCCTCCTCCACCCACAGGAAACCCTGACCTCTGCTCGCTCAGGTCGCTGTTTAAAGCTCCAACAGGGCGGGGCCGTCTGAGCGAGCTCACACTGTTTACATGCTTGATATACAGAGACTGCGTGTATGTGTCTCTGTGTGTGTGTGTGCACGTGTGCGTTTGTTTTTCTGACAGGTTGAAATGTTTAAAGAACGGTTCATTCAGGATCAGTTTGAGAGAGATTGTTTATTTTCCCAGCAGCACCTGAAGCCAGCACAGCAGCCCCTCAGATGTATATTTACCCTGCGTGCTCCTCAGGAAGCTGCTGGTCTCGGCGTATCTGGACAGGTGGACCTCGTAGTCCATCTGCTGCAGGACTCTCTGGTACAGCTGGACCTCGGTGTCTGAGGCCGGGTGTCGCCCCGTCAGAACTACAGCCCGGCGCCGGTGGGGGGGCCTCTGAGACAAGAGCTGCAACTGAGGGGGCGACAGGAGTTCATGTGAATCAGAATCAGAATACTTTTTTTATCCCAAAGGAAATTATGTGGGTTACAGTTGCTCCAAGACTGTAACAGACTAAACTCTTTAAATAATACAATATGTTACAGAGTTTACAAATGTACAGATTGGTGTGGAGAACATCTTAGAGATCGCTTTAAGGGAGTTTGACACAGCTGAATGATACCCGGCATGGTGGAGCTCCAGTTGATGGAGCGCTCAGAGATGAACATTTGAAACCATGAAGATTTGTCAACCCTCAGGTCAGCTTGGTGCTCTGATGATGGCCGTCTGCACACGTTCAGCCTGTGAGGTGTTTCTTCTCACCAAAGAAGAAGAAATGCAGTCAGCTCAGCCCTGCAGCTCTGAGGCTGGGATGCTGTTTTCCTGTTGGGTCAGTGGCTGTGATGTCAGCCTCACACTGCTTCCTGTTATCCTTAATCTAACACCTTCAGCTTCCTGTCAGCTGACACAACGAGGCAGCAACGCTCCACTGTCTGGACTCCAGACAGATCGATCACAGACAGTTCTTTATGAACTGGGATTTTTACAGAGAAAATTCCAGATTAACTCAGCAGGAGGAGCACCATCAGACCATCCAACCCACATTCCAGACTGATGGACCGAGTCACATGACCCAAAACACCCTCATCACGCCCCCCTCCCCGGTTTTAATGTCTCACTCAGTTTAACATGATCTGTGATCTCAGCGTGTTCACTGCTACAGGATTAGAAATGAGAGAAATGATTTTACACATAAATACATTTGAATTATGTCATCATAGCAAATATTAAACCAAACAACAAACAGACATTTTTAATTAACCTGTCCGATTGGCCAATCAGAGTCCAGCTGATGGATCAAAGGTTCCTGTTTCAATTACGTTAACCCGTTCAGGACCGACTGACCATCACCCGTGGACTGGACTGTATTTTCTGGTTAGTCAGAATCTTTTCAAACCTCTGAAAGCTCATGAGGTAACATGGTGTTCTTGTCGTGGCTCCGGTCCTCTGCTCCTGTCAGACTGCATTAAAATAGATGTTGAGAATCTGCTCCCAGCAGTAAATCCTCACATCTGACTGGAAGCTGTAGGGAGGAACCAGAGAAGTGAACAGCTGATGGCCAACAGCTGAGAGTCAGCTGACACGAGAACAACACCGACCTCTGACCCTGAAGGATGGTCAAAGAAAAGTCCAGAAACTTCCCGAAAGACCTTAAAAGGTTTCATAACACATGGAGACACCAGGGACGGCCTCTCAAACATCAGACACACCAAAGAACCCTGAAGACACAAAGACAGAGCCTGAAACTTCGTAGAGGTGGAATAATCAGGCCCTGCATCACCCAGAGACACCAGTACATACCACAAAATACCTGTAGCATTCAGAAAATCCAGAAAGACTCAGGAAAGACCCAGAACCCTCCTGAGAGACTGAGAAAGACCCCAAAATACTCTAAAAGAGCAGGAACCCTGCAAGAATACTCATAAGTACCCTGAAGTCTGTGGAGACCATTGTGTTCAGGGTGACCTGCACGGTGAGCCCTCCTCTGCTGTCGCTTTAATTCTGCAGAGGTTGAATGACACACACAGCAGAAATACAACATTCAAACCTTTATTTAAAAGATTTTTTTACGTCTTACACAATAACAAAGACCGTTCAGATGTATTGATGAAGTTTGTTTGTCTTCATGCATAAAGACTCAATAAATTCCTTCTCAGCTGTTCATGTCCTGTGGGTCAGCAAAATGCTTTATCGATAAAGTTTTACTGAGCCACAGCATTACGGAGATGTTACAGCTCTTCTTGAGTGGTGTAAATCTAAACTCATTATCAAGTTTTCAGATGAAGATGGAATGAAAGCTCATTAAAGCCTCAGCGTTACTCCAACTCTGACCTCAGAGCTCTGAACACGACACTCAGTAAAGGGTGAAAGATGAGCAGACAGGAGTTTACAGCCCTCATAAAACAAACCAAACACTGTGAGTGTGTGTGTGTTAGTGTGTGAGTGTGTGTGTGTGTGTGTGTGTGTGTATGTGAGTGTGCTTGTGTTTACACTCTTGCTATCTGTCAGAAACTGGATCCTCGTGGCACAAATATTTCTATCAGGGACACCGAGCACAAGACACACTTAAAATACCCAGAACACATGCCGACTGGATTGGCTGGTTCTGATTGGTCCATGCAGCTGTCAGTCACCCCGTGGTAAAATAAAACCCTCTGCTCACAGTCGTTCATCCGTCTGTGTCTAAAAATATAGCAACAATGAGACAGAAGGAGCCTCGGCCCAGCAGGAATCCTCCTCCAGTGGATGCATTCAGAAGTCCATTCAGAAATCAAAATGTTTTAAGAAGAGTTCACTCCACTTTGCTGTCTCAGGGATGTTCACATGTATTTGAAGTGTTTTAGTTAAAACAGAGCTTTAGAGTCATTTTGGGTTCAATAATAAAGTTTATGTGGAACCAATGAGACAGTACAGTAATAAAGTGCCTTTGGAGAGATCTAAACATGAAACACATTTGAGGAAGTTTTAAAGCAATATGATTTTCACTAAACTGTGACACATGATAAAGTGGGCTACAGTTTGACAGAGTTTAACTGGAGTTAAAAATATAGTGTTTGAAAGGTGACGGTCATCTAGGAGTCTAGAAATAATAAAAACAGCCTTAAGTTTGGTGATGGGATAGTGTGGCGGAGCCCTCAGGTGCCTGACCATCACTGGCTCAGTGCAGGTGGTCCTTAAATGTTTGCTTTTTTTAAATTGAGTTTGGTGAGCAGCTTTACTAAACTGATGCTGGTGGGGGTCACTGTTGGCCACTCAGAATGACGTCATGGTGTGACGCAGGTATGCTCACCTGTGCGTGTCTCTGCAGAGCCTCCAGAGTGCACACGAACCTGCGGGTCAACATCTGGAGCGAGGATACCTTGTAGCACACATCTGACCGCACCGGCTCGTCCCCCACCATCAGGTACACACAGAGCGCGAGCAGGAGCGCGAGCAGCAGCAGGGGCGGGCCGGAGCGCCGGCGGAGCAGCAGGACGCACCGCATCACCGGAGCGCGAGCTTCACCGTACCTCCGTCACCTCCATCACCTCCGTCAGCTCCATCTGAGCCCGCTCAGAGCATGCGCAGTTTGAAGCCTTCATTAGAAAATAAAGTCCTGCTTTTATGTGTCCCGAAGACACGGGTGCGCGCGCAAGAGAGGCCGTGACTGCTGTGCTGCTCAGCCGCGCGCGGACCTGAGATCAGACGGAGGAGGTACGAACTCCACAAACTCCACAAACTCCGAGCTCACTCCTTTAAAAGGACACAGTATGACTCCTCGAAGTCAAATCTGCGCCGTCCTCCCCGCATTATCTTCTGCTCCGTCTAAACTGCTTTACCTCCTGTGCTGGAGCCACGCATCAGGCTGGAGCTGCTGTGGAGTAGCGGGACACCATCTGGTTTGAGTTAAAGCCAGCAGCAGGAGGAGGAGGCTCCGTGGTCAGGTTTCAGCTCCTCGGTCCGTCCTCTCCTCCAACCTTTCTGCACACAAACAGGAGGAAGCTGCTTTTCCTCCTCTCTACCAGCAGTCTACAGGAGGTCAGCTCCTCCTCGTCCAGATATTTCAGGCGCGTGCACTCCACGTGCGTGTGATATATATATATATATATATATATATGTACATACACACACACACAGACACACGTGCGTGCGAACATCTGTGTGACTATGTGAGTTAAAAAGCTCTCACTGTTTTTGCTGATCAACAGCTTTCAAACTGCATCTTTCTACTCTAAAATCTGGCAGATTGACTGGCCCAGAACCACAGCTGGCTTAACGTTCCAATTCTAACTGGACCCCATCCCCCACCCCCAGAGCTATTAAAGGGAAATTATCCACAGAGAGCAGAACTGTAAACATTTATCTGCTATTTTGATCCGGGAGTCTCCAGGCTGACCTCTGCCGGACGGTAGAGGAACTGCAGCGACATCAACTAATAAAAAACTATAAAGCAATGATGTGAACTGACTGTGGTTTTCTGCTTGGAAACATGCGGATAGTCTTTGTACGCTGACTTCAGAGACACAGATTTAATGAATAAACGGCACTACGTGGCAGCCTGAAGTTCTCACCCACCAGATGTTTACAGCTGTGACAGCTGCTTCCCGTTGATTCCATTAGGTCAAATAACAACAACGCACCAGCTGATTTACCAAAACATCGCTTTATTGGACTCTTCATTTTAACATGTCACACAACACAAACCAACACACACACACACACACACACACACACACACGCAAACCAACACAACACAAACCAACACACACAGACACACACTCACAAACAATACATTCTGGCTTTCTATGGAGGTCAAATGAGACTCATCTAATTTGGCTCCAACAGGCATCCACAGTTGTAGTCCAACAACCCATCCTGTTTGTAGTTTTAAATGAGTGAGAGGGGAGCATGGCCTCATGGGAAATAATTTCAGCTCTGGGAAAAATCTGCATATAATGGAAGGAGACAAAAAGACCTGGTTTACAAACTCAGCTATTCCAAGTATAATCCCAGATTAACCAACTATAAAACCTGGGTTAGTATCTGTGCTCTGACAGAAAGACTCATTAATTATTCTGACTAGTTTAAAATGTCAGGATTAACTGCACTGAGTCTGAATAACAAAGACTAGTTTTTGGGATTAAAATGACAGTTTAAATGTGGAGTCACGATGTGAGCATTAATCTTGACTTTAGTAGCAGAGACTGCGGTTTTTTTAGGCTTAGAGTGAACCCAGGTTTTATTTCTCTCAGAGCTGACATCACTTCCTCCACACGGCTTTAAATCCTCAGTGTCCGATGATCAGCAGTTTGCTGTTGGTGACCTCTGACCTCAGCCGCCTCGAATGTAGGTTACAAGGCGGTGTGTGTCTATTTGTGGCGGCTGCCCCTCCTCTTCATGGCCGCTGTGCACTGAGGGCAGTACCACTTCCCCTTCGGAGCCTCCGTCAGGCCAACGCAGCCGTAGTGGAACCACTCAATCGGACACTGAGGACATACACAGACACGGTCAGCACATACACACACAGACACACGTTTCCGTGGGAAACGGGTCAGAACCTGAAGGTAAAAGACTCACATCTGTGTTGTCACAGCCGACCATCTCTCCATAAGAAACCTGAAACACAGAAGAGGAGTCACCATCAGTCTATGGGGCCTCGTCAGTGATTGGTCCATCAGCGAACCTGATGTGTGCGTGTATGTGTGTACCTGGTTACAGATGCAGTATCGGGGCTCATTGGGGTCGTAGGTCCAGTCCACCTGATTGTTGGCCTCGGCTTCGGGCAGCACTGATGCCTGCTGGGAGAGCTCCTGAGCGAGCGCCGATGACGAAGAACAGGACGACAGTGAGGAGGAGGACGATGACGAAGACGACTGATGGTTGGAAGACTTAATGCTGCTCCTGTAAAAAGGAAGAAGAGTGAGTGTTTATCCATTCTGAGCGCTGGAGGCAAGCAGCCAAGATGGTGGTCTTACTTGGACTTGCGTCCTCGAGAGTCGGAGGTGGTGCTGGGGGTGAGGGTCTGGGTGAGGGTGGAGGCGAGGGCGGAGGAGGAGTATCCGGCAGTGCTGTCCCGGGACAGAGCAAAGTCCCTGCCCAGCTGGAAGTCGTTGTTTTTGATGGCCTCATAGCTTGCTTTGAGGCTGGACGTCCGCCGGCCCTCCTTCATCTGCTCACATGGATACATCAGCAGTAAAATGTTTAGGTCAGTAACACAGACAAGCACATCCGGTAGCCAGATGTCAGATTTTCTACCATCCTTCAGTCCTTGAACTAACCAAATGTGATTCAACATGTCTGATTTAAAAATTCTTTGACCTGCTCATCTCAGACTGATAGTTACTTGAAACTTCAGATTTGAGTTATACTGGAAACCCAACTAACACAGCAAAGAAGCACAGTTGAGGCACTGATGATGATGAACAGAATGTCTGCATATGACTTCAGAGGTGATGGAGACGGACCAGCTGCTCATGCTGTGAATGTGTTCTCTGTGGAACAAATGTTTCTGGACGCTGTCGCTTTTTTCAAAGAACTTTTAAAAGATTTTAACTGATCCAAAATGACAAGCTTGGCCTGCAGGTGTAATCACCTGAGAAACTCCACCCCTTCTCTAACTGGATGTTCTCTCACCTGAGCTGTGGCCTGCACCGCCTGGGCAGCAGCCATGGTGATGGCGCCGGCTCCAGCTCCAGCTCCGGGCCCTGAGGACAGCGAGCTCAGGTTGTAGGCCATAGGCTGGGAGGAGTTGACGCTGTACGCATTGTTGGTAGACGAGGACGTGCTGTTGGTACGGCAGCCTGCCGAGGACACACGTGTGAGACAGGCAACACATGGCAGGCGAGGGTCAGAGTGCTCCAGTGAGGGTCGTGGCTCTTACCTGGCGTGTTCTCTTTGGAGGCATCTGATGTGAGCGTGGACAGCAGAGCTTCAGACTTGAACTTCTTCTCTGGAACATGTTCTGTGGTGTGGTGGCTCGGAGCACTATATTTTCTCTCTGAGAGCACACAAACATGCGGTTAGCTGACACTTCCTGTTTCAAACTGAAAACAGCCTAAAGACAGACACAATACCATCACCAAGTCCCGCCCCAAATTTGTCTGAGCCTCACACTGCTTGGATCTGACACCATGTTTCTGTTTGCTGCTGTTGCCATGGTGAACGGTGGCATGGCCAAGAGTGGGTGATTTCAGTCGGTTAAATCAGTGTGGACGACTCAGAGAGGCTCATTGTGCTGATGTCACGACTCACGCGTCAACTCAAATGACCCCAAATGACCTCAGCAGGTAAGGTCTAACGAGAACAAGTATCGTGACGCTAAACTTTTAAAAGCTGCTAACAACAGCATGAGGACAAAGCTGGACAATGAAGTTAGTGTGGTCTAAGACCCGGGTTATCACTGCAGTTCAGGTTCAATTCAATTCAATCTTATCTATATAGTGCCAAATCACAACAACAGTCGCCTCAAGGCGCTTTATATTGTACAGTAGATCCTACAATAATACATAGAGAAAAACCCAACGATCATATGACCCCCTATGAGCAAGCACTTTGGCGACAGTGGGAAGGAAAAACTCCCTTTTAACAGGAAGAAACCTCCAGCAAAACCAGGCTCAGGGAGGGGCCATCTGCTGCGACCGGTTAGGGTGAGAGAAGGAAAACAGGAAAACAGGTTGATGCGTGATGTGTGACATCAGCAACTGGGAACACCTCCGCCTCGTTTACGTCATTGATTAGGTGGTCAATCAGTACGGATCAGGAAAGATGTGGGCGCTGATCCAGGCAGCAGACAATAAACAGATGTGGTGTTGGCGTGTACTCACTCTCTGTGGCGGCGTGTGAGTGAACGTGGTGGTTGTTGACAGGCTGAGACGGGCTGTCCATCTCCAACGATCCTGAGCACAGATATGGGACAGGAAGTCAGGCACACGTGACAGGAAGTCTAACATTCCCCTGCCGGATAGAACCAAAGAGCTACTCACGTCTCTCAAGGATCTCAGTGATGCCGGCGTTGTCAGCCTCCAGCTCCATCTTGAACTTGGCCAGTTCCTGGTCCAGTTTACGCAGGTGTCGATCCACCTGAGACACAGAGGACCAACGAGGTCAACAACGAAAACCAATTTTAAACCAATCAAGCAGCTTTTCTGTGACACATAAAGAATCTTTAAGTGTTGGGCTGATGGATGTGTTAATAATCTCACAGATGCCCCCAAAAGTTGATTCTGTTCATCTGGACGTAGCATTTTCAGTGGGAGAAATGTTTCATCACTCATTCAAGTGACTTCTTCAGTCTCAGCTGACTGCAAGTTTCCCCAATCTCATAAACAGTACATTCACATAATGACTGAAACTAACACCACTGAAGGAACAATGGGTTGGAAGGTCAGTTCCTTGATCATTAATATGCAAATTCTCATAGATCAGTCGTTGTTGATCATTCTCATTGATCAACAACGACTGATCAAATCTCACAGATGAGTGATCGATGTAACCAATAAGTGATTTATAAGTGAAGGGTCTGAGTTTAGCTGGTATCATTCAGTGATAGTGACAATGCTCTCAGACTGCAGGATAAGTAACTCCTCGTGGTTTTTTAGTGGCTCTTCAAGGCTCTTTCTGCCATCTAGTGGCGGCTGTGTGGAATAACTGAGGGTTCCTCAGATTTCTACATGTTAAAGCCGTTTAAGCCTAAATGTGCACCTTTACCATTCTGTGATCACCTGAGTGACACCTGAAGGAAACCTTTACTCACCAGGTCATAGATCTGATTGGCCAGCTGGACTTTCTCATCTGCATCTTCCAGAGCTTTGTAGTAATCCTAAGAACACACGCAGGTTTAACCCAAGAGCCACACACACACACACACACACACACACACACACACACACACACACACACACACACAGAAACAAGAAGAATCCGCCACCTCTGACCTTTTTAATGACCTCCATCTGCTCCTCCCTCCACTCTGGTTTGTTCTTCTTGGCATTTACAAAGAACTCAATGACCTTCTGCTCCAGCTGATCCGTGGCATCTGAAGGAACAAACAGGAAACAACGTGAGAAAACGCAGCACTCAGCATTTTAACATCACGTGTGTAAAGTCTGAGTGCGGCCCTCCCTCAGGTGTTTCCTCTCTGGTGAACTGCAGACTTATTCTGAGCCTGGAGATCACCTTTGGACTGTAGCTGTAATGAAATCAGAGCTGAGGACTCACCTGGTCCACACTCCCTCATGTGATTTGTTTCTGAGTGTTTCCTGCCAGCTGAAACCTGCAGCAGTGAGTGTGCCATGTGCGGATAATATTTGTCAGATTTTGTTGATTACTGATTGGATATGCTCTCTGACCTGACCTGCTTCAATGGTGCAGTATAAATAAAGTTTGATTTTAACTTTATTTCTCCAGCTCTCACTCAGTGAGTGCTCCTGTTATGTCACAGATCTGTGCCTCTGAACCAATGTGATTAAAACTGAAGTGGTTTCATCATCACTTTAAAGTTATATAGAGTCTGTGCATTTTTAAGACCAACTGAAAACGCCCACGGACCGAGGCTGACAACTTCACACAGCTCAGTCTGCTGATCCTAAAGACCAATAAATAACCTGAAAACCACCAGGATCTAATATAAGAGCAGAATTATGCTGTAATTAACACCTGGTTTATCATTTTTATACATTTAAAGTAAAGTTTTTTTGTTGCACATTTTTTTTAACTTTCCCTAAAAGCACATCTAAGATTAAAATATTTTAAGCATGTTTTTAAGCAGGGTTTAACCTTTTATGGCTGGTCAGAGCAGGCTGTTTTTAAAGCCCAGTAGAATTGCAACCACATAAGCTAGCGCAATAATTTTTTTTGCATATGAAACTGGAGGAGTACATCTTATGCATTCAGCTTGTCCTAGGTCATGGTTTCCTTCCACATATGGCTTTGCAAAAATTGTGTAAAAAGCATTTGCAGCAACAAAACCATAGTATTCCAGAAACACGCTTTGCTAATTACGATGAGCGCATCCGCCATTACCTACCTGAAACCAGAAGTGGCATCATCTTCGCGGAAAATGTAGGTTTTTTTTCCTATAGGGCATTTACAAAGATATGCCGGTGGTTTTAAAATTCATGTTTATGGCTTTCTGTACAGTTTCTGGGATGCTTAGAACTCAAATTACACTGCTGGAAATAGTTTATGTTGATGTACATGCTGTTTTTTGCAAATTTGCATTACAATATTTACTTTTGTTTTTCCTACAGTATATAAAAATTTGTGTATGTCAAAAATAAAACTATGAATACACTCAAAATAAATTTCCTGTGGTTGGAAACTACTTTGTGCAACTTTTTTGCATTTACAGTTTTGAGGGATATACCCCTGAAATTTCTCTAACTAGAAATATGTGTAAAAAAACAACAACAAAAAAACAAAAACAATTGTACATTCTTTTGTAGTTTATTGCACTTTTTTGCAATTCATGTAGTTACTATAGCAACTTGAAATACTCCCAAAAAATGGCACTACAGCATCTAAAAATATGAAGATAAGCTCTGGCAGACTTGGTTTTATGGTAGGTCTTAAAGGGTTAATATCCTGAGGTTTAAACAGATAGAAAAATGACAGCAAAGTGTCCAGCAATACTGGCCCTGTATTTATTTGGTATTGGATCAATACTGAAATCTGCAGTATCACACAGCACTAGCGCCCAGCACAGGCTCATTCAGAGTATCCCTAACACTGATTTATTATTACACCTTTCAGAGTCGCGTTTATAACACTGTTACAACACTGTTTTTTTTCTGGCTGCACACACAAGCGTTTAGAAAGTGGTTTAATTTATCTAAGTCTAAGTCCAATTAAATTTGTGTCAGTGATTGAAACAAAATATTTTAGAGGAAATGATTACTATTTTAATAATCCTTCATTTTAAATTTCAGTTCAAAATTAATTTTGTTCAGCAACTTAATTTACCAGAACATATTTTACTAAAACCTTTAAAACTCCCCAAATATTTACAGAAATCCTGTTAAATAATCTCAGTTTAGACCAAAGATAACTGATTATTTTTTTATTTATAAAGTGTTAAAATGATGATCAGGACCTCATGTGAGCGTCTAACAGCGATAATCATTTTAAAGTTGCTTTATTAGCAACTTTACTTTTCATGTGCATGAATGTGAACTTTCGGATCGGCAGTGTTAAAGGGGAGGGGTCCCTGTAGGTGGGTGAATGTGACCCTGCAGGTGGATGCTGTGCTGCAGTCTCATGCTGGTATCTACTGGGTTTCAGCCCGTTAGCCACCTGTGCTAACATGTGCTAATTAAGTAAGCGCAGCTCGGGCGTTCATCGGCGCCGGGACGCGACTCTGTTGCTTGGACAGTCCCAGCAGGGCTGCCACTATGTGTGCATTCCGCAGCACGCGTGTCCCCGGTGTGGTGTGGCCGGTGTGTGGCGCCGTTGGCGGCGGGGTTGTACGTACTCTGAACCTGCAGGTCCATCTCCCTCATTTCCGTAAACCTGTCGCGGAGATCCATGGGTAGCTGCTCGATCACTGCCAGGAGAAGAAAAGGCGGTTACCTGCTAGCACGGCTAGGCTAACTGCCGGAGCCGACCTAGCCGGTAAATAACACATATTTAACGCGCAGCAGAGCCCTGTGACACCGCCGCCGCTTCGTTGCAGTCCCATACTCACTCTCCAGGTAGTCCTCCAGGTACAGCATCGTGTTTAATTTAAGCTTTCGGCCGTTTTCTCCGACAATTCTCTGCTTTCAATATGGCGCCGCCTGCCAACGTCTGCCCAGAAAAAATACCCAGAAAAAAGGAGGTCATGGATGCTGACGCAAACGTCTGCCTGCGCTCTGATTGGTTCAAATACAGGCAGGCGTTGACAGGACAGATGCATCATGGGAATTGTATTTGTATTTACATTTATTTACGTCTTTTAGGCAGTACAGTAATCCTTTATTTATTTATTTATTTATTTGAAAATAAAAAGCAAGAGGGTTGTTTTTCTCAAGCCTTGTAAAATATTTCATTTCGACTGCACATTTACACAAAGCTTTGGGACATTTTTTTACCTGAAAAATTGCATTAATGACCAGCTGAAAATTATATTTACTTTTCTACAAAAATATGTGGACAGAAACAACTAAAGAGATAGCAAGAATATATCCATCTCACCACCATTTCTGTTCAGATATGTTTGTTCATGTATTAAATATTAGATTTGTGCGTTGTGGTACTAATTTAACACATTTAAAGTATGTGGACAAACAGTATAAGCTGTATGGTAACTTCTGTCCACATACGCTTGTGTTTTCACACATGTTCGGCTGTTAATTAAACATATCCCACTTCATGTGACTGAACCGAGCAGTGATTCTATTTTAATGATCATATATTAATTATAAGTTCTTATCATTGATTTTAATAACTTTAAAATGAGTGTACATGTTAGTCTATACTTTTGGGTATATATATTGTTTTAGATTAGTGTTATAAGAACCATCCATTTACCATTTAGATAGCCAATCACATGCGTTCACATAATTTTGATCACAAGTGTGAGCAGAAAAACAAACAGGCAGCCTAAATGGCCAAAATTATGTAGACACAAACGACATGTCTTACTGTATTTCCGTGGAAGTTTATGTCCACATACTTTTGTCATACATTTTTCTTTCTACGTGTTTATGTTCAGTGTCCGGCAGTCCCGTGTGTAACATAATAATATATGTGCAAATAGTCAGAAAGTATGTGGAAAATAATTACAAGGTAGCCTAAAATAAGTGTCCACATAATTTCGGGACAAAAAGTGCTGCTGCAAAGAGTTTATGACCAGAACTATGTGGACAAACACTCCAAGCGCTGTGTGTGTTTCCTGCAGCTTCATCCTCTCAATCTCGGCCTGCTGACCCCACGGCTGTGCGGCTGGAGGCGGACACATTCCTCTGTCCTCCCCCCGGACGCTGTGAGGGAGGAGGCGGAGCTGCTGCTGCTTTAATTAGTGAAGAAGGAGCAGCAGGAGGAGCAGAGGAGCGGACGGTTCGGATTGTTACGCAGCAGACTGCCGGAGCTCTGTGTGTGTGTGTGTGTGTGTGTGTCCGTGTATTTTGTGACAGTCTGGATCTGTGCGGAGGTGTGCGGACAGCGGTGACCGGTTCGGAGCGTGCGCAGTGAGGACCACCTGCTGCTGGTCACCGAGCGGGCCAGGGCGCGCGGGGACGGAATGCGGGTTTCACGCACGGAGCACGCGCAGTTCCTGAGCGCTCCGTGCTGTGTGAGTGCAGCGAGCATGTTGCCATGGTGCCCCGGGCTCAGATGAGCGGCACGCGGAGGAGCTCCGGTCGGGATGGCTCGCGAGGACGCAGTGAGGTGTCTGCGCTGCCTGCTGTACGCGCTCAACCTGCTGTTCTGGGTGAGAGGAGCGGGCACGCGCACGACTACAAGAGTGTAATTGCCCTTTAATGATCAGTGTGTTAGAGTCATTATACTAAAGCAGTCAAACAATGCAGTATTTTACTGTAGTAACTGTAGGTACTGTGTTTAGTGGCAGTTCTGTGCATAAAGTACTGTGTGTCTAGTAGTAGTTCTTTGTCTGGAGTACTGTGTTTAGTGGTAGTTCTGTGTACAGAGTGCTGTGTTTAGTGGTAATTCTGTGTACATAGTACTGTGTTTAGTGGTAATTCTGTGTAGAGAGTACTGTGTTTAGTGGTAGTTCTGTGTACAGGGACAGGCAGTGCTGGGGTGAAGCAGGCCGGGTGTTCCTCGCTGCCTGCTTCACATTCTCAGATGTTATTATAGGCAGCAGAAACATATCCATGTGTTTATTTCTGTGTGTCCAGCTGATGTCAGCATGTGTGCTGGGAGTGGCGGCGTGGATCCGTGACTCTCTCAACACCGTTCTCACCCTGACGGCCCACACCAGGTGAGTCTGGCCGGGCTTGCAGCTCAGGTATGAGAGCCAACCAGGTGACAGCACCTGAAAGTTTTAATCAGCTTTATCTGACACACCTTGTCTCTGATAGATGATCCAGATGTGAACTAAACAGCTGCTTTTGTGAAGCTCAGAGCATGGAGGCTAATTCATGTGTGTGTGTGTATATGCAGGTTGGAGGAAGCTGCCGTCCTCACGTACTCTCCAGCTGTTCACCCCGTCATTGTTGCCGTGTGCTGCTTTCTCATCATCGTGGCAATGGTGGGGTACTGCGGCACGCTCAGGTGTGACCTGCTGCTGCTCTCCTGGGTACGAATGCTCACATCAGACACTTCAGACAGGATCTTTACTTTAACCAAAGACGACATTTATCTCAGATTTTACAATCAGAAGCAGGAAGTCCACGTCCTGGATTCAGCTGACATTGAGCAGGAAACAGTCTCTGAGTGGTCTGACACATTGGGAAAAGCACAGATGAAGTCTCTGTTGTGAATCAGCCAGCAGAGGAAACATTGTTAGCTGCTCTGACTGTTGGTCAGTGTGTTACCTGTATGTTTGCATGACTGTTGATCAGTGTGTTAGCTGTGACAGGTCTACACTGAGACTGATGTCATGACACAAGCGCCCGCGGCTCCCGCCTTCCTGTGATGGGGTTGACATTTTGCGTACACAGTGAAGTGGGAACATCAGAAACCTGGAGCTGATGTCTCTGAACCTGAAGCCCTATGAGCACTGAGGCAGACTCACCTAAGCTTCATCATAATGACACACTCCTCAGGTAGACTGAGCTCTTATCAACTGGTTCTGCTGCAGCCTATCAGAGCATCATCTGCTCACCAGCTGCTAAACAGCTGCTAAACTACCTCCACACGCTCCACCCGCCTCACACACCTGCATATGGGAGGATTGAGCTCAGTCCAGAGTCCACCACTGTCAGCAGGTGTGCAGGTGTATGATGTCACACACAGCCCACTCTGGACTCTCAGGTAGAGCCCACAGAGGTCACACTGTCCACCCAACTGTGTGTTTGAACTACACCACCTGTTTGCTGTGCTCTGATTGGGCAGGGCCAGGTGTTGGGTGCCCCATTGTTCCCAACAGGTGATAAGATTGTCTCCGAAAGATGAGCTGCTGAGAGGAGCTTCAGTCTGCTACAGGGACTGCCCCAGGGCATGATGGGAACCCGCTCAGCCAGTTCCAACACACACACCTCAGTTAGTTGTGAGATTACATAACAGTAGATGTCACTCATGTTTGTGAGTGAGTAGGTTATTCAGGTGGACAAGGAGATAAAACCAGCTTCAGACATCACACATTACTGTGCTGCTCAGAGTTTAGAGCTGCAGACGCCTCGGGGCTGTCACTGAGGGAGGGGACGACGTCGGCTTCACGGCTTTCTGACAGAAAGGTTTTAGGTTGATTATCAGACTAAACTCGTCTCCGCCTGTGTTTCAGTACTTCGGCAGTCTGTTGGTGATCTTCTGTGTGGAGCTGGCCAGTGCTGTGTGGACCTACGAGGAGGTGAGAACATTGAAAGCTTTGAGTCCCTGAATGTGTCATGTAGTCAGACGTGAATGTGTTTAACCAACAAACCATCAGAGCAGGTAAAATTATAATCATGTTTCATAACTGAGCCTCTGTTCATGTGAAATTCTGCAGCTTTTTCTCACTGACTGATCGTCATGGCAACAAGTTTGTCAGTACGGAGTTACGGTGGTGTCGCACACATGCAAGTGTTTCTGTCCTAAACGGATCATTTCTCGCCTCATGCACCGGCTGGACTCCCGGCTTGTCTCTAATAATAATCAGGAATCTCAGACTTATCCGGCTCCTCTTTCAGCGCTGTCACGACACACCCGTCACCTCACACCCACCTGCAAAGTACTTTAATACATCTACTCCAGTACTGCAGGGTACATTACCTGCAGTAGTTCGTAGGTCAGTGAGTGTCAGACTCACGCTAACGATAACAAAATAAATATTGGAGGCTTGCTCCTCTGGGAGAGCTCAGAGAGCCTTGAGCAGCGCTTCCTGACTCGTTTCTTACAGCCTGAGCTTTTCCTGCTGATTTCTCAAAGTTCTCAAAGTTTCAGGTGATCTTCAAACTTTATAAACAACAAACTAAAGAAAAAATCTGATTGGCTCAATCAGATTTTAGGGGTGACAGAATATGTTCTTTAGTTTGTTGTTTATAAAGTTTCATTTTGAATGCTGTCTTTGAAGCACAGCAGTTTGAGCCAGCCTTTGAACTCTGACCTCAGGCTCATCGTTTATCTCTGGATCAGCTGCCTGCAGGGGGTTGTGGGTATCGTAGTGAAGTTTTTATTTTTCTTTATCAGTCGAGCAGACACTCACACATGGACCTCAGGTTGGTCCCTGTTTGGGGGGTTGCAGTAAAAACCTGAAGTTCTGAGTGTGTGAGGCCTCAGGCTCACTGTAGTGTGTTTTGGGTTTGTTGTGTGGAAAGTGGCTGGAATTCTTGCAGTACAGAGGAGGAGGAAGGTAAAATCAGAACGAAACAAAAGCCAAAACACGGCAGTGCAGAAGAACTGGACAAAGGACACGAGTAGACTGAGATGATAAATACCGGAGGTAATGAGGCCAGCAGAAGGAACAGCTGGCAGTAATCACAGGACGAGGCAGGGGAAGTAAATACAAAGCACAGCTGACAACAGACTACCAAAGATAAAACGAGTAAACAGGCGACAGACACACACGTACAAAAGTGAAATAGCTCAGACAACGGGGTACACATTGGAATAAACTACACAACAACCAGTGTTGGGAAGGTTACAATTAAAATGTATTCCACTACAAATTACAGAATGCATGGCCCAAAATGTAGTTTATAACGTATTTTGTTAAGTTACTCAATGTGAGTAATGTATTCTGAATACTTTGGATTACTTGATATATTGTCATGCTTTTTACAACTACATGAATGTACTGTTGCTTTTTTATTAATTTATTACTATTAAATGAAGGCTACTCGCCACTGAGCTAACTGAGGTTAGTTCATAGACTGCAGACTGTTAGACTTGATGGATAGCATTAACAACCTGCTAGCTGCAAATAATCATGTGCAGTTCTGAAAGCAATACCAACTAGATTTTTAAATCTTAGTATAAAATGAGTAACAGTAGGGTGGACATTAGGTAAGGCTGCACTTTTTGCATCGATCTCGTGTAGAAAACTATTTCTGTATGAGTAATATGTTTTCTTTCTGTCTGCTTTCAGAACTGCACATGATTATTTGCAGCTAGCAGGTTGTAATGCAGCCTTCAGTACTTGTAATAAATCACACAGCAACAGTGCATCGAAGATACTGAAGTGGCACATAACCCAGGTAGCTACCACGTCTAAAACAAGGTAGTTACAGTAGGTTAGTTTTTAAAAAAGAACTTACTTCCGGATGTTTCTTTAGGTTGGAGGTGGAGTATTTTGACACTGAGAGTAGCTTGGCTGCTGGCAAATAGAGTTTGCATTGCACGGTCAGATTTCGCCCGTCCCTTTCTTCTATAAATGTAAGGTGGTGGTGGAATTTCAAAGTAAGAAATGCATTCCTGCCCATGCACTGCTGGCTCTGTTGTGCTTGCTGTGGGTCCATTGTGTAACTGACGCCACCAACATTAACAGGACGCTTACATTAGAGCCTCTTATTGCGTGTTTTGTTTGGGTTTCTGGCAATGCGTTTAATGACCAAAATTAGAGAGTGGATAAAGAGGGGATAGCCTAACATATGAAACAAAGTAACTGTATTCTAATTATTACCTATATAAACAGTAACTGTAGTGGCATACAGTTACTCATATTTTGTATTTTAAATATGTAACGCCAGTACAGGTATTCCGTTGCACCCCAACACTGACAACAACCAAACTCTAGCTTGCTCAGCACAGCGGTGAACCACACTGATCCAACTGACAACCAACAGAACATTAAATACTGTTAGAAATATCCTGTCTCAGAGTGATGCTGAAAAACTAGTTCATGCATTTATTACTTCCAGGCTGGACTACTGTAATTCTTTATTATCAGGATGTCCTAAAAACTCACTGAAAAGCCTTCAGCTGATCCAAAATGCTGCAGCAAGGGTACTGACAGGGACTAGAAAGAGAGAGCATATTTCTCCTGTTTTGGCTTCCCTTCATTGGCTTCCTGTTAAATCCAGAATTGAATTCAAAATCCTGCTCCTCACATACAAGGTCTTAAATAATCAGGCCCCATCTTATCTTAATGACCTTGTAGTACCATATCACCCCATTAGAGCACTTCGCTCTCGCTCTGCAGGCCTACTTGTTGTTCCTAGAGTATTTAAAAGTAGAATGGGAGGCAAAGCCTTCAGTTTTCAGGCCCCTCTTCTGTGGAACCAGCTTCCAGTTTGGATTCGGAGACAGACACTATCTCTACTTTCAAGATTAGGCTTAAAACTTTCCTTTTGCTAAAGCATATAGTTAGGGCTGGACCAGGTGACCCTGAATCCTCCCTTAGTTATGCTGCAATAGACGTAGGCTGCCGGGGATTCCCATGATGCATTGAGTTTTTCCCTTCCAGTCACCTTTCTCACTCACTATGTGTTAATAGACCTCTCTGCATCGAATCATATCTGTTATTAATCTCTGTCTCTCTTCCACAGCATGTCTTTATCCTGTTTTTCTTCTTTCACCCCAACCGGTCGCAGCAGATGGCCGCCTCCTGAGCCTGGTTCTGCTGGAGGTTTCTTCCTGTTAAAGGGAGTTTTTCCTTCCCACTGTCGCCAAAGTGCTTGCTCATAGGGGTCATATGATTGTTGGGTTTTTCTCTGTATTTATTATTGTGCTATCTACTGTACAATATAAAGCGCCTTGAGGCGACTTTTGTTGTGATTTGGCGCTATATAAATAAAATTGAATTGAATTGTTTCAAAGACCACCACAAAGCCTGGGTCCAAACCCAGAGTGATCAGCTGACGTATGTTCACATGTTATGAAAGGAGCGTGATGGCGTCCACACGCCGCTGCTGCAACTTCTCTTCATGCTTGAAGTGAGCGCACGTTAAAGTGACCCCAGCTCACACACACCAACGTGTCTAACACAGTTGAGAATACACTGCAGCTGTGTTTCCTTCATCATGACCCTCAGAAACCTAAACTTCAGTTTCCTGTTTGTGACCAATCAGGAGCCACGGCTGTGTGACTCATGTTTCTCCATCAAGAACAAGCTGCAATGTTTCAGCAGCGAGCATCACCGATTTAAGATCTTTTTACTTTTGTTTCACTGTAATGGACATGGCGTGTGTGTGTGTGTGTGTGTGTGTGTGTGTGTGTGTGTGTGTGTGTGTGTAGCCCTCAGTGCAGCGCTCTGACATGATCAGCCTGAAGTCTCGGATGCCAAACTACGGCCTGCAGCGTTACCAGTGGCTCACACACACCTGGAACAGCTTTCAGACGGAGGTAACACACACACACACACACACACACACACACACACACACACACACACACGGTGCAGTCATGTTGCCTGTGTACTGACAGATGTTTCTTCACCTGGCCTCAGTTTAAATGCTGCGGTGTCATCTACTTCACTGATTGGCTGGAGATGACTGAGATGGAGTGGCCACCTGACTCCTGCTGCTCGAATCAGTATCCAGGCTGCGCTCGCCATGCCCACTACCACGACCTCAGCGACCTACACCAAGAGGTGAGCCATAGCTGCTAGAGGACACACCCTCTGATGACCCAGCTGCTCTTCAATCCTCCTCCTCTTACATGTGTGTGTGTGTGTGTGTTTGTTTTAGGGCTGCGGTCCAAAGATCTACAGCTTCATCCGTGGGACGAAGCAGCTGCAGGTGTTGCGTTTCCTGGGTGTGTCCATTGGCGTGGCTCAGATCATCGCCATGGCGCTCACTCTCACACTCCTCTGGGCACTTTATTATGGACGGAAGGCTCCAGAGCCGGACCCGCCCACACTGCCGCCACCGGATGACCCCGACCCTGACACAGCAGCACAGGCAGCCTCAGCAGACGCTTTAAAGCCAGGCTGCAGCCGCTCAAATAAAGGCTGCACCAACATGGCTGCCACCACACCGAAACATCAGTTTGAGATGGAACGACTTCACGCCGCCGCCTGAAAAGCTTCGTCCGGCTTGTCCAACACCAGACAACCTTTACTCAGTGAGAACACGAGCACCGGCAGCTTCAGAGCAAAGCCACACCCCCGATGACCTCCTGGCGTTACTGCAGCTCCGATCATCACAGAACAAAAAGCGTGTTAGCGCGTGCCTGTTGCTGATCGAGGGGAACACACCAGCTACGCATCATCAGTTTTATGTTAAAATTTAAGAATTCCTGAAGGTAAACTCTGGACTTACTGTTTAAATAAGGAAGGTCATGTGCTTTTTCTAAAGGAAACCAGGAAAATAATCTTTTATTTTTACAGTCTTGCTCTATCACATCCTCTCAACCGCACCACTGGATTATTGTTGATATCAGATGTAGATGTGTGCACCCTCTCAGCTTCCTGTTGGTCAGAGTGAAGGCGTTCCCACTCTGACAGTCTGACAGGTGATGGTATTGGGTGTAGCTGCTGCTCTGTTCGTGCTTCTCTTGGTGGACTGTGAGTCGTCTGAAGAACAGACTGTAAACTGAGAATGGACTGAATGGGGGCTTACTGCAGGTCTGGAGGAGACAAGTGAGACAGGTGAGGAAGAGAGGAGGCTGTTCCTGTCAGACATCGTGAACTCTAAAGGAGCTGATTTTGTTCTTGGGGATGATGAAGTCAGAGAACATGTTAGAGAACAGACTTCCTCCTGTTTGGACTCCCCGCCTCTAATGAGACCAAACATATGGACACAGCCGCTTGGAGACGGACTCCAGATGTTTTCCTGACAGCTGTGTCAGGAGCCACTGGAACATTAGATGACTTTTGAATTGGATTATTTATGGAGCTCTCTGAGAGACTGTACACCCACAGGAAGTGTGAGAGTCTGTGCATGGTGTTGGATATTTATTGTTTGTTATTGCAGCGTTTTCACTGGAATAAAACAAAGTATTAAAGCTGTTTGAGACGGACGGCTTCTCCTCTGCACTTTAATGGCTCCTTACTGTAACAGCTGGGACTAAAATAACCTCACAGCTTTGTTCTGATACTCAGGTGAGGGCATCTGTGGATGACCCAACTCTCACAAACTGTTTGCTGTGATGATATTTCAGATTATTGAGATGGGGCGATGTGGGAGGAGCTTCTGGATTTGGAGTGAAACCTGTGACATTCCTGCAGCTGCTGGGAGAAAGCGGAGACGGTAACATGGATACAGGGTGTCAGCTGCTTGCAGTGAAAAGCTCTGCACATCCAGCGAGCATGAAATCCTACCTCTACTACCACTGTACGCTTTATTAATAGGTCGCTGACTCTCGCCGCTCCGGCCTCAACTGTCCAGCGCTGTTTCATTCAGGCTGCCAGCGTCTGTGAGGGCAGACCGGCTCGCTTTACTCGCCACGTCTATTTTTATATCACACGGCTTATCGTACACTCATCTGATCATTGTGTAGTTTCACAGCATTTCACGTATCGCACAGGCCTCTGAGACTGTCTCTGATCATACACCGCTCTCACATCAAAACCACGTCAAACTCGTGTTTCCTTGTGTTTGATGAGTCGTGTGATTCAGCGTGTGACAAACTGAACTTCATCTTTGTTTGAGCTATTTACTCACAAACCTACGCACCTGAACCCAAGCCTGTCCCTTCAAAAACAGACAAGCCCGGCTCATAAATCATTCTGTCTGTCCTGTGGCCCTGAGAAATAATCTGTGGGTTATATTCAGTGTGTTTCACAACCTGCTGTGAGGCTGTGGATAGGCTAGCATTTGTGTCAGTGCGGTCACATGACCAAGTGTGAAAGGCACATCTGGAGAGCTGTTCCTCTTACACTTGGTCATGTGACCACACTGACATGATGGCCATGACCATGGAGCTCTTCATATCTGGAGCTTGAGTCAGCGCATTTACGGACATATGACAGCAGAAGCATCCCGACCCCACGCAGGGGTCCCTCCGACCCCACGCAGGGGTCGCTCTGAGGGGCAGGTAGTATTGTCAGCAGTGCAGTGTGAAGACTGAGAAATGCGTCAGGTCCTGTTTTAAACCGTACACGTGCACACACGCATCACTCAGTGTTTGTATAAAAGAACACGCTCACAGAGACGTCCGTCATCTTTTATCGTTTCCTGTGTTTACTCCTCAGTGTAGATCTCCTCTAGGTGTTCAGGCCAAAAGAGTCTCCCAGCATCCTGAGTACCTTTTTAAAGGTTCCAGGGGCACCACGGGATGGACAGTTATATCTGCTCTCATTTTAGATTCTAGGTTTAGTTTAATACGGGGCCATGTGCCACCTGTGCGTAAGAGATTTGTGATTTTCAATATTACTGAATAAACAACTGGTTGGTCTGAACCTCAGGAAGCCTCCAGTTGCTGCTGGCCATCACAGTAACCACTGACTGTGAGTTCCAGGGGGAACAGGATCTGCTGTGGTGGAGCAGCTGATGCTCATAGAGGAGCAGTTGTTCCAGTGGTGGCTGGTTTGCAGCTGCAGACAGTCTGAAGCTGGTATAAAAGTGATGTGGTGCTGAATCCAACCATCACCTGCTCTGTACCCGTCCATCACACACCCACCTGTTTAACCTGCACTCATCTGCCTTGTATAGTCATGGTTACTTTGAATAACACTAAATTATGGTTATTTTTTAAAAGATGTTCCATAATAAGAATGGAACTCTAGCAGCACATCATTTATTATTCAAATACAATTCAGGTGTGACGCAGTAACTCAGCTCAGCTTCAGATGTAGAACAGCAGCAGTGGAAACACTGGGACTCAGAAAAACCAGCCCCTGAAGTCTAACACAGTGTGAGGAATTTGGTTTTTATGTTGTTTAAGTTCTGGTTGGCAGGATCGGATAGTTACACTTCCAGCACTGATGTTACTGATATGGCAGAAACAGGATGTCACAGAAATGACCTTTCCCAGCTGTCCATGTTTGGGAGTCGTTCCCAGACCTCCCACAGCTGGACATATTCTGGATTCCTGCTCTCTGACTCTGCATGGGAGTACAGTGTCACATGATCTCTGGAGCCATGTGTTTACATACAGTCTGTATGCAGCGCTCACACTGTTAGTGTTCGTGCTTCATTTATGTATTTATTCGACCCCAGTTCCAAACAGCTGGGATGCTGTCTGTTTGTATTTCTGTCTAAATCATAAATACAAACAGAATGTGATGGTTTTCAAACCTCATGAACTCATTTTATTCACAACACAGAAACATTACATGTTTAAACTGAGAAAAGGAACCATTTTAATTAAAATATTAGCTTGTGTTGAATCTCATGGCAGCGACACATCTGTGAAGTAGGACGGGTCCATGTTTCCTCTCTAACATCAGTCTGTGATGGTTTGTCAGCTGAGGAGAGCACCTGTTCCGGTCTGATGGAGCCTTTCCAGATGTGCCAGCTGCCAGCCTCATAGGCACTGACGATGGAGCCATGATGGTGCTTTAACCTGCATGTGTGGAAGGCACGGTGCACTGAGTTGCACAAGGAGATTTCTCCAGATGATCTGAATCTTGTGATGTTGTCATGTACTGTTGTAGAGGATGTTCACAGTGAGAAACATTATTCTGAAAATGTTCCATAGATTTTTTCGTACATGGGTGAATCTCTGCCTCTCCAAGATGCCCTTTAGAGCGAGTCATGTTATAGACCTGCTGCCAACTAACCTGATTAGTTACGCAATGTTCCTCCAGCATTTTATCAGTATCCACCTTTTTCAGTTTAAACATTTATTTAATGTTTAAATATGTTTTCTGTGTTCTGGTGTGAATAAAATTTGAGGTGGAGATTTGCAAATAATTTTACAGTTTCTTTAGGTTCAGTTTGAAGCATCAACTCTAATTTGCACAGATAATAAGTTCATGTATGTGATGGTGATGGTTTCTGCAGACAGAAGCTGAGTGACTGATGATGTGCATGAGAGAACATAAAAGCTTTGCTCAGTAGATAATGTGTTGTATGAACCTGATAATATTTATTCTTCAGAGATCTTCTGCAGGGTTCAGGCTGCAGGCAGAAACATGATTCATTGCTTCTCGGTAACTTTCCAACATGATGTTTCTGTCTGACTCCCAGCGGGATAAACAAAGGTCTCCAGCACAACCAGAAAACTCATTTGTTGATGCTGGGAGGAAGTAAAGCCTGGATGGCTTCCTGCTCTCTGTGTCTTCCTCTCTTTTCTCCTGTGGGTTGTGCACAAACTCAGATTTCTAAATTAGGACAAACTGCTGTCATCACACTGATGTGTGAGTGTCCTTCTGCAGCAGCCGGCCCTCTTACTTCAGAAGTGCCCTGCTTCCTCTCAGAGATACTTTGGATTTCTCTCTGAACACTCACAGCTGTAAACACACCCACATCCACAGCTGCTCTCTGTAAACACCTCTGCAAATATGCAATGAACACCTTCACCACACGGTGGCAGCGTCTTACCAGAAAAGTTCCTGGTAATGACCAGCATTACATTCTGGTCTGTTGATCTGAAATGACTGCAGACTTCTAAAGTTTCTGTGTTAGTTTTTAAAGCTGCAGTCTGAGCGCTTTCAGCTGCTAAAATTAATCAGGTATGTATTCCAGGAACATCACGTTCAGACGTACAGACGTTCATCTGACACTATTCTGAATAATGTTAGCATGCCTCAGGGCAAGCTGGATGCTTCCAGAGTCACAGCACAGTCTTGGGGTTAAGTGTGGGATTACATGAGTGCTGCCCGCACCCATTTCTTCACATTCTATTAATTTTACAAAGTTTTAAACTCTTTAGAAACAAAAAGTTCTTCATAAAAACACTGAAGTCCTGCATTTAAAACCCAGGTCACTGCTGTCCTCCAGCTACACTCTGAAGACAGTTTGTCTGTGGATGGATGATATGGATGGATAAAGTGCTCACCTTTTGCGGTTGTTTCTTCTCACTGGTTCTGGTGGTAGATTCGGCTAAATTTGACAGGGACCGGCAGGGCAATGACCAGCATGCCACTTAGAGAGCAGATGGAGCTGAAGATCTTCCCCATTATGGTCTTTGCTACCATGTCGCCATATCTGAGAGAGCAGAGAGCCAGAGGTCAGCCCAGCTGTGAGGTCAGCAGCAGTGTGATATATGTGCTGATATAACACAGAGAGAAAAGAGCAGACAGAACCGTCTGCGATTCGTGTTCTTTAGTGAATCGTCCACACAGAGCTACAAAGTTTAGTTTGAGTGTGTTTCACTATCAAACATGTTATTTTATACCACACACACTAATGTTGGAGCATTTCTCATGCGGACGCACTTTATAAACTAGTTTGAATGCTTTGGTTCTGACTCTGGGTGGCGTGGTGGTGCAGCGGCAAGCACTGTCCCTTCACAGTAAGAAGGTCCTGGTTTGAATCCAACGCCCGGTTGGTTTTTGTGTGGAGTTGTCCTGTTCTCCCTAAGTCTCTGTGGGTTCTCTCCAGCAAGCATTTATCACTTCTAGCCTGGACTACTGTAACTGGTTAATTATCAGGATGTTCAAGTTAATCCAAAATACTGCAGCAAGAGTACTGACAGAAAGAGAGAGCATTCCTGTACAGAGGAACTGTGATTAGTTAAACAACCAAGCAAAGACTAAAAACAAACAACAGGTGAGCTCATCACCTCCAGGTGTGTGAAACTGAAGGGAGGGAGCCAAGGATAAGTCCTGTGTGTGAAACACAAGGCCAGGTTAATTCACACACACAAAACTCATTCACATGAGTGATAAGAATATCCAGGTTTAGGGTTACTTCACATATTTACTATGTAATCATATATACTCATATATGCACATTTATACTGGAGTGTTTTATATATTGGAATCACATGTTAAGCATTTAACATACATGTTCAAATCACAAGAGCCATATATTTAAGTCAAATATTATCTACAATTATATTAATAAAGTTTGTGCCACTTGTTGTATGAGCACATGTGGACCAATACTGTTTGAAAATCTAGTAATCAGGATTAATAAGTAACCTTTGATTGTGTTATGGCCAACGGTGAACTTAGGGTTAATTCAACTTGGCACTGCTAAGTATGCACCTGGGACTCTCTCTCTGCACGTCTCCTATAGCCGATATGGTAAACAAACAAGGCCCCGCTGAGGATTCACCTGGGATTCTGTTTTCTCGCTTCAGTTACCCGAAGTCTAGAAAAACCTTTCCTTATCAAATATAATAGCCTACGAATGAAAAACATGCTAGCTCTTGTTTAGAACTGAGTTTGCTTTCATTCATAGCGATTAAAACTGGTCTAACCAATCTAACGGCATGGGGGGGTGTGGTTCAGTACTGAAACTATACAGTGGCTTGCAAAAGTATTTGGCCCCCTTGAACTTTCCCACATTTTGTCACATTACAGCCACAAACACGAATCAATTTTTATTGGAATTCCAGGTGAAAGACCAATACAAAGTGGTGTACACGTGAGAAGAGGAACGAAAATCATACATGATTCCAAACATTTTTTACAAATAAATAACTGCAAAGTGGGGTGTGCATAATTATTCAGCCCTCTGAGTCAATACTTTGTAGAACCACCTTTTGCTGCAATTACAGCTGCCAGTCTTTTAGGGTATGTCTCTACCAGCTTTGCACATCTAGAGACTGAAATCCTTGCCCATTCTTCTTTGCAAAACAGCTCCAGCTCAGTCAGATTAGATGGACAGCGTTTGTGAACAGCAGTTTTCAGATCTTGCCACAGATTCTCGATTGGATTTAGATCTGGACTTTGACTGGGCCATTCTAACACATGGATATGTTTTGTTTTAAACCATTCCCTTGTTGCCCTGGCTTTATGTTTAGGGTCGTTGTCCTGCTGGAAGGTGAACCTCCGCCCCAGTCTCAAGTCTTTTGCAGACTCCAAGAGGTTTTCTTCCAAGATTGCCCTGTATTTGGCTCCATCCATCTTCCCATCAACTCTGACCAGCTTCCCTGTCCCTGCTGAAGAGAAGCACCCCCAGAGCATGATGCTGCCACCACCATATTTGACAGTGGGGATGGTGTGTTCACAGTGATGTGCAGTGTTAGTTTTCCGCCACACAGAGCGTTTTGCATTTTGGCCAAAAAGTTCCATTTTGGTCTCATCTGACCAGAGCACCGTCTTCCACATGTTTGCTGTGTCCCCCACATGGCTTGTGGCAAACTGCAAACGGGACTTCTTATGGTTTTCCGTTAACAATGGCTTTCTTCTTGCCACTCTTCCATAAAGGCCAACTTTGTGCAGTGCACCACTAATAGTTGTCCTGTGGACAGATTCCCCCACCTGAGCTGTAGGTCTCTGCAGCTCGTCCAGAGTCACCATGGGCCTCTTGGTTGCATTTCTGATCAGTGCTCTCCTTGTTCGGCCTGTGAGTTTAGGTGGACGGCCTTGTCTTGGTAGGTTTACAGTTGTGCCATACTCCTTCCATTTCTGAATGATCGTTTGAACAGTGCTCTGTGGGATGTTCAAGGCTTGGGAAATCTTTTTGTAGCCTAAGCCTGCTTTAAATTTCTCAATAACTTTATCCCTGACCTGTCTGGTGTGTTCTTTGGACTTCATGGTGTTGTTGCTCCCAATATTCTCTTAGACAACGTCTGAGGCTGTCACAGGGCAGTTGTGGAGCTGTTTTGCAAAGAAGAATGGGCAAGGATTTCAGTCTCTAGATGTGCAAAGCTGGTAGAGACATACCCTAAAAGACTGGCAGCTGTAATTGCAGCAAAAGGTGGTTCTACAAAGTATTGACTCAGGGGGCTGAATAATTACGCACACCCCACTTTGCAGTTATTTATTTGTAAAAACTGTTTGAAATCATGTATGATTTTCATTCCACTTCTCACATGTACACCACTTTGTATTGGTCTTTCATGTGGAATTCCAATAACATTGATTCATGTTTGTGGCTGTAATGTGACAAAATGTGGGAAAGTTCAAGGGGGCCAAATACTTTTGCAAGCCACTGTATATGAAACTGCACAAAGCAAAGCAGCAGAAAGTTTCTGAACTTCAGCAGTATTAGAAACTCTGCGCAGTACAACCCAAACATGGCAGGCAACGGCATTTTACCCACATTTGGTGCTTTAACTTGAACTGTGAATATAAATTATGTATGGTGTTAGTATTAGATCAGGATAAAGTGAAAGTAGAAAGCATCTTGTGCCTCATCTTATTCAAAGGCAACCAGTTGTATTAAATTCCCGAAACTGTAAGTGAACTGCAGTCATCATTATGTTGGTGTGTGTGCTAATTAACTGGTCCATTTTGGCCATATTGTAGAAGTTCATTATCAGTCACTTTGCACCATCAGAGGATGAAGCTGACTGGTAACATTCAGGGTTAAAGTTGGGTTATTCCTATTCTTTCTTTTTTTTCTAGCAATAACAGCAGTAAGAAAAATCATGTTAGCTAGCTGCATGTTAGCTATGGTGCATGAATCTGGTGATGGTTAGTTTATAATATCAACTGATAAATTCTGTAAAATTTCAAATTGGCCATCTGAGTTGTCAAATGATCTTCAGGAATTTCCTTACAGCATTTTTCTGCATGAGACAGCATATAGTTCAATTTAATGTAATGTTGATCAATATTAGCTAATATTATCCAGGAGAAAGACAGCTCCGTGTCAGATTTGATCCTAAAAGCAATCTCTCCATCAATCAAACATTCTGTTCTAACCACCAACCCAGAATATGTCATTTTATTTTTATTCAATTGCCCTTCAAAGTTTTGGAAATCAATGAAAAAAGAAAATAATTCTTCCTGACACACATCAACAAATAGAAAAAAGAATCTTCCCATTGAATCTTTTTTTTTTTTTTTTTTTTTTTGTGATTTCCTTCCTCGTTGGAGATATAAGTGGCCACCCAGACTGTCCTCCATTTAGGACATCAGGAATTAGTAGAGTAGCTCAAATAAGTTATGGACATGAATGAACAGGCTGGTTCTCAGGTGGATATGGTAGAGTGTTGGATTTTATTGATTGATTGATTGATTTTGTTTCTGGGTCTTAGATAAGTTCGGGTACTGCATAATCTGTTCACTTATACCTATTAGACTAGGTTATACAGAACAAAGTATTTGAATGGATCGATGTAAATATTTTGGGGATTTTTTTACCATTCATTGCCACAGTTATATCAAAAAGAAATATACCTATATCGTAATGTAGTTTAATTCTTCAGAGTTATAGAACTCTCTAAAATGCAGATCTTTGTCCACAGAGCCCATCAGGAGAAATGATGAAGTTTTGAGGATTGTAATGGTGGGGAAGATCGGCAGTGGGAAGAGCGCCACAGGAAACACCATTCTGGGACGAGACTTCTTTCAATCTAAGTTCAGTTTGAACTTGATAACTTTTCACTGTTCTAAAGCTGAAGCTGTGGTGGATGGGCAGAAGGTTGCAGTCATTGACGCCCCAGGCCTCTTTGACACCACCTTCGGCATGGATAAAGCAGCTAAAGATTTTTCCCAGTGCATCGGTTATGCTTCTCCTGGACCTCACATCTTTCTGGTGGTCATCAGGTTGGGCAGATACACTGAAGAGGAAATGCTGACGGTTCAGAAAATTCAAGAAGCCTTTGGCCAGGCAGCAGACAAATACAGCATGGTTCTCTTTACTGGTGGGGATCTTCTTGAGAACAGGTCTATAGAGGAGTTCTTGGGGGAAAACTTAGAGCTGCAGGAACTCGTGGCCAGATGTAATGGCCAGTACCACGTCTTCAATAACAAGAAGAAGGACCGAGCTCAGGTCACCGAGTTGCTCATGAAGATCAGATGTATAGTTCAGAAGAATGGAGGAAGCCACTATACCAATGAGATGTTCCAAGAGGCTGAGAGAAAAATCGAGGAGGAGAAACAACGAGTCCTGAAAGAGAAAGAGGAGCAAATACGCAGAGAAAGAGAAGAACTGGAGAAGGAAATCCAGGAGAAATATGAGAAAGAGATGGAGAAAATCACTGAACAACTCCAGAATGAGAGAGAGAAGGAGCGGAAAGAGAGAGAGGAGGAGAGTGCAGAGAGGCAAAGGCAGCTTCAAGACATGTTGAAAACAATACAGGAACAGCATCAAAGAGATGCTGAAGACGCCCAACGAAAACTATGGGAAGCCCAACAACACAGTGCCAGATGTGAAGCTGAAAAAAGAAGGACAAAATGTGCAATATTGTGATTTATTCAATGAAAGCCACTCTGTGATCTTAGTGGAGGAAACAGTGTCAGTCAGTGTCATGGCAACTAAATTCACACATTAGAAAACTCTAATCATTGTATTTGAGCCTCATGATATAAAACTGACACTTAACAGGTTCACCCACTGAAAACTACTTGGTTGTCTTTGAGCAGCATAACCACACCGCAGATATTCATACCTGTACCTAACTTTTCATTGATTTTTATTTTTATTCAGTTGTTGGTTTGAAAAACACAAATAAACATAAAAAAACAGATAAGTTCAGTTTCATTTTGTTTAAGTATTTGAGTTAACTGTTTCTGGTTTGACTTAGGCACTAAAACACCTGTCAGGTCATCACAGACCCATTTTACACCTATGTTCATTAAGGAATTTGGATAAGCTCATAACAGAGAGCTGCACAACCAACATGCATGTATGAAGCCAAATTAGACAGGTAACATCCTCTTGTTAAGGGTCCGATATTGAGGACAAGAGTAAAACAACGATGGTCCAGAAGAGCTTGATCAAAACAATTGATTTTAATGAATACACGCAGCGTGGGGAGGTGTAAACTGCAAAACATCAGTTGTAAATCTCCGCCCAAAAATACACTTCAGATTGCTTTTATATCATCAGGGTATTATAACGCCCCCTCTTGCGTTTACAAGCACATAATTTGCATCTTAAGAACATTATTTGCCTCTTTTACAGACAATGATCAATTTTAAGAGATAAATGCAGACACAGAAGTTCCCCTTTCTGGCATCCTCTTCCAAATATGGTGATGATCTCAGGCCTTTGAGGTCCCCATGGACTTGTCCTCCTTCTGTCACCTGTTGTCAAGTAAACTCTAGTGCAACATGTTGCTGAATACACTCAGGCCTTTGCTCAGCTACTATTTTACTGTAACAATATACTCAGCATATAAGATTTTAAGATTATAGATTTAACTCAACGATTTAAAGTGGTTATAACTGCACCTGTAATAAAAATGTTAATATGTGATTATGATAACCCCTGTAATACAAATTATAACATAATGCCAACAGCTTCAATAAATGCTTTGATGAAATGATAATTAATGCAACGATAAAGATGATGGTTATGAACAGTAGCAATAAAATAATTTCTTTAATCCTACAATTCCCTCACCGTTTTCTTGTGTCACTCCTCGACCCACTCTGTCACCTCTAGATCCATTAATGGCATCATGGGCGCCGAAACCACCATTCCCAGGTCCACTGCCTTCGCTCTGACCCTCTCTAGCCGTCCTCTGACTCAGCAAATCAGACAACAACCTCATGTCATCTAGGTGGTCCAGTAATAAAACGCCAGCTCCCACTTGAAAACACTTCATGCTTAAGTGGTCTCTGCTCCTTTCCTGGGTCCCTCTCTAGTGGAAATCTTCTCCTGTAAAGGATAGAAAACAAACAGCCTCTCTCTGCTGCACCTCACTAATCTACTGTGTTCATCTAATGTTCCTTTAATTATTTTAAAGTTGGTTCACAATATCATGTTCTGGGCTCTGTCCTTTATATTAACTTTTCTTGATCTTAATTTACTTAATCTCAATGCTCTTTATGTGTGTGAGCAACACTTTTAGTTCTATTAAACACACCCCGGGTAAAATATACACCATCCCCATGTCAGCCTAAATCTCCGCTAGAAAGCACACTTCAAAATTTCTATCAGGATTTACGCCTCTTTTTGCTTCAAGCATATACATAACATGCAAAAGTTACTGTTAATGCCGGTTAGACAAGTTTCCATTATCTACAACATTTTGTTTCACCCGTCTCACCCCCACACGTTTCCTGTTCACTTATTGCATACTTATCTTTAACACCTTCTACCTCAGTAGTTGCTAAGCAGAAACAAAGCAACATGTGTTCCACCTTTGCCCTATAAAATAAATCTATGTAATATCTGTATGTGTAAGCCTGCATTATAACCACTTATTCTAGAAATCAAAAAGAAATAAAACCTTTTCTACTCCTAAAATCGTTTTCCCCAAAGCATATCTTTTTATTCAAAAATGTCCCGCAATTTCCCTTTAAATTTGGTGTACAACTTCTCATGAACACCAGCCTTTTATCTTCTAAACAGGATTCAGTTCATTTTAATCCTTTAACTTAAACATGAAAATAACAATTTCTGCCCCAGGTTTACCATATCTAAATCATCCAAAACTCCAAAATGTCATTAAATGATCCTAAAACCTTTTTCAAATTACCCCTTAAATTCCCCCTTTATATTTGAGACATCTTATGTCTCAAATATAAACAAAAAACTCAAAATGCGTCACCCGGGCTTAAGAGATTAAAGGGAAAAACAACAAAAGGTTAGTCATCTCATCTGTCCAAGCACCTCAGCAATCCTCCTCTCAGGTATTTTGCTCCGGCCCTGAAAACCTGTGTTTAAGGAATGAAACCAATTTAATCATCATGTCACATCCTCTCGAACTCCTCGCTCCAGCCAGAGCCTGCATCCTTGGAACTTCCTGGAAACAAAACCTGTACTTTACATTTCATACTCAACTCTCCCCCTTTATGATCCAATCTGTGTTATAACAAAAAATAAAACTTAAACAGAACAATTATCAATCATGTGTTTCTTCAGTTAATGGCAACATAAGTTACATCAACAAATGTTTCCCTTTTAGCATTTAGCATTCTCCCAACAATATAATGTAATACCATAATCTAACCCCAGTAAAAAAAAACAACAGAAACGTTCTCACAGCAAACATCAGCAACCCAAAATCAGCATCCTCTTTCTCTTGCTGGCATGGCAAATTGTTTGTCCACATTTATTCATCCCCACCTTGGTCCAGTCACACACATTCCCTCACATGCATTCACACCAGGTATTGCTGATAGTGGAGGCTCCCGCGCAAATAAACAGATACTCCCCTCTCAGCAAAATGAGCTCATTCACTTGTTTTACCTTTTTAGGAAAATAGTTCTTTATACTTTTGGACTGGATTGGTTCGCTACAATCCTTTTAAACAGAGACTCACAACCAATCAGGTCCCCACCAGTAGACTCCTCCTCAGCCAATTATAATCTGGAAAGCCCACGTTATGATTGTTCTCCCAAAAACTTTGTCAGCGCTGTTAGTTCACTCTCTTTCAGGCCTGCTTCAGAACAAAAATGAGAAAAAGAGAGCTGGTTATTAGCTCTTCAAAGCACAAAACAAAATCACCTGACAGGTTTTTTCTAAGTGCACTGTTACAAAATAATGGGCCCCCTTAGACATGTCCATGTTTAATAAAACTCCCTCTATTAAATAAAAAACAACAACCTCAAATATCTTAAACAGTCTTAAATGTCACCCGTTCAACACACCGAAAACCTCATCAAAAGCTGCACCGTTTTGCACACAACAATGTCCCCTTTAAGCACTTTACCATACTTAGATTCAGCATAAGATATAAACACGTTCAAACAATGTGTCAACACTAAATTATAAATTTCTTGTCCAAACCTGCACCTCTGAACAGTCTACATTGCTTCCTTTCTTTAAGGCCTCCACCACACAGACACACAGCAAGCGTCTTTGTCACCACTCCTTTTCAGCTAATTTGCATACTGAGTCATATCTCAACTTCAGGTTTTAAGTGCATTTTATTAACCCATTCACACCATTATATCAATCATGAACTTAGCAATCTGATTTAATTGCATATGTTTGTGTACTTTAGCCAAGTTTTAATCACTATCTATGCATTAATCTTCATGAGCTTATCTCTGTAAGGTTAGTGCATTTTCTGTTTGTATGTGTGATTTTGTAAATGTTTCTTTTGCAGTGTTTCAGACTCCTTTACAATTCTCAAGCTGATTTAGACAGGGAGTGTTTTCTCTCTATGGCTCATCACTGGTCATTGTTAATGACATTTCCCCTCCGCCTCAGCCCAGCGGCTTTACCCTTCAAGTCCCGTCTCCACCAGTGAGTCCGAGCTCACAGGGACTTAGGCCAAGTAATCGTGACTGTGCCTGCCTTAGGTTGTCCCAGGGTTTTGAGATGGGATCTTACCCGTCATGGGCTATCCAGCCTTCCATACTCGCCTGATACAGGGGCCAAATGGGCAAGGGTGTTATCAGGTCTAGGGGACACACTGGTTCTGGAAATTAAAGGAGTGTAAACTGCTTTCTTTATTGCATGTGTGTATTAAACTTTCCAACAATAATTTCACATGTAACAATTTGTGTACGTGTGTTTTCAATTCATTAATGTAATTGTTAGTTGATGTATTTATTTTTCTCGGTCTTTCTCTTTTCTAAAACATGTAATTAATATAATTTTATAACTTTTTCTTAAAACATGCATTCGCTTCATCTTCTTAGAATTTAACTCGTCTGTCTATTTCTCTGGGTGCTCC
Organism: Oreochromis aureus; assembly: GCF_013358895.1. Classification (NCBI taxonomy): domain Eukaryota; kingdom Metazoa; phylum Chordata; class Actinopteri; order Cichliformes; family Cichlidae; genus Oreochromis; species Oreochromis aureus. The sequence continues at coordinate 23,438,639 of NC_052958.1, read as the reverse complement.
CCTGACACAGTCAGTCACACACACACACCTTCCTGTCACACACACAGCAGCACAGTATTTTCTGTTTCTCTCTTTCCTGTTTCTACAGGCTAATCAAACTCTTTTAGTTTTGTACTTATATTCTACAAACCCTCTGTAATTCTACTAACTCTTGATCTAAAATGTAGCGTCATTCACACAATAATTTCATAATCGTCTCACACACAATACCTTTTAAATATACTAAATTCTTTGCATTTCTACTCACAGCATTCACACACTTGAACTGCGACAAGAGTTCAGGAATATAACTCAAAATACGCTTTCCTAAGAGTATTTTAGACATGCTTTTCATAATCAGAAAGAGCAAGTCCAAGAAAAACAATTGAAACCTCTAATCATTCTCACAGCACACGCATAACTGGAAAAAATAAAACACCCCAGCATTTATTGCTGAAAAGAAGTTACTATTGAAAGTAATATTTTAGTCTTCGGTATATACAGTGCACTCAATACTGTCACGGATTGCCGGGGCAAGCCGTGTGTGAATTATTAAGGACCCAAGATGCGGCAGCTCTGGTGCAAGTGAGTTTATTACCCAAAAGTAAATCCAACAGAGATGGCGAGGATGAGCGTAAAACTAAGAAAACCTAAACTGGGAAAAACTAACAGAAACAGAGATGCAGGGAGGCACGGGGAAATACACAGAATGACGGACGGAGAGACGCAGACCATAACATATCAAATAACGCAGACGAACCCGCAACTACAAAGACAGAAGACCCGACTTAAATACACACAGAGAAACACAGGGAGATTACACACAGGTGGTGGACACAGCTGGGAGTAATTAACAAGACGAGACAGCAGGTAAGACTGAACACATTCACAAGAGACGCAGACCTTCACCATAAAACAGGAAACAAGAGAACACTACACGAGGATGCAGACAGGACACTGAAAGAGAGACAGAATAAAACACATGGAACCTGAACTAAACATGAGAGCGAGAAAACAAAACCTAAACCAGAAGTAATAATCATCATCATCATAATCACTAATAGCACAACAAGAGAATACGAGAACAAATCATAATATAATAAACTCAACATACTGGGTCCAACGGACCCAGAGCCATGACAAATATATATATATATATATATATATATATATATATATATATATATATATATATATCAAAACTCAGTCAATTGCTATACATCCTGTAACAACTCAAACTTTATTTATTTATTTATGCCCTCTAATAAACACAAATGGCGTCTTAAACACACGCATTCAACAATGTTTGCAGCAGTACTTGTGAAACCAACTGTGGTTTAAGCAGTTCACAGCTTCCTAATTTGCATTTTCACACACACTCCATCTAAAAATGGCATCAGCACTTCAGCTCAGTGCTGGGTCAGACTCCTTTCACACCAAACCTCTTACTTTATATTACAAAGACGTCCTATAATTACAACTGCAGAGATTATCAGGCCTATTAACACCTACACAATTTCGACAAATTTAAATTAACGGTCCAACCGATAAACTCTGAGTTTTTTGTCATCAATTAACCAGTCTCGGCCCCGGGCCGTGGTCACATATCTAATGCCCTAACACAATTTAAAAGCGTCCTACGCCCAAGTTCCGAACTTTGCTGACCAAAAAAGTGCAAACCACCGTCCCGGACGGTAAACTGACCCAGTCAGTAGCTTATTTTGGACCGTCCTCAGTTGTCCACGATTGCCAAATCGGACTATCCCTTCCAAAGGAAAATCCTGAGCGTCCCCAGGAAATTTGGAGCATCACCTCTGAACAATGCACTTCTCAGAACTCCCAGAGTCCCGTTCTACAAAAATTTAATTACTTTGAAGACACCCCATAAATCTACACAAGCAATCTTATTGATGTCCAAGCCCGGCATTATATTCAATTGAGACTTTACTGTCACAAACTATTCACCAATTACCTATTATCCTATATTCTCTTAAACATTTCTGTATTTTCTCTTGTCATTTCTTATTTCTTGAACTCAGTACTGTCACTTTCAAAGTTTCCTTATTCTTACTTCCACTTTCAATTCTCATGAGACCTTCACCAAAATCAAACCAGACATTTACCAGTAATTTCAGTGTGTAGACTTAAATTTTCAATGCCCAATTTGGCACACTTTAATTCAACAGGTAGTGCCTTACCTTTGAATAAGCCGGCTTATGTCAAGTCACTTCGACCACTGACTCGTGTCTGCCCGTTCGAGCACCTCAGACCCTCTCGGTCTTAACCTCCAACTCTCTCCCCCCTCAACCACCGGCCAATGCACCAAATGTTAAGGGTCCGATATTGAGGACGAGAGTAAAACAACGATGGTCCAGAAGAGCTTGATCAAAACAATTGATTTTAATGAATACACGCAGCGTGGGGAGGTGTAAACTGCAAAACATCAGTTGTAAATCTCCGCCCAAAAATACACTTCAGATTGCTTTTATATCATCAGGGTATTATAACGCCCCCTCTTGCGTTTACAAGCACATAATTTGCATCTTAAGAACATTATTTGCCTCTTTTACAGACAATGATCAATTTTAAGAGATAAATGCAGACACAGAAGTTCCCCTTTCTGGCATCCTCTTCCAAATATGGTGATGATCTCAGGCCTTTGAGGTCCCCATGGACTTGTCCTCCTTCTGTCACCTGTTGTCAAGTAAACTCTAGTGCAACATGCTGCTGAATACACTCAGGCCTTTGCTCAGCTACTATTTTACTGTAACAATATACTCAGCATATAAGCTTTTAAGATTATAGATTTAACTCAACGATTTAAGTGGTTATAACTGCACCTGTAATAAAAATGTTAATATGTGATTATGATAACCCCTGTAATACAAATTATAACATAATGCCAACAGCTTCAATAAATGCTTTGATGAAATGATAATTAATGCAATGATAAAGATGATGGTTATGAAAAGTAGCAATAAAATAATTTCTTTAATCCTACACTCTACATTTTCAACTGATGATAAACAACACCTAATCCAGGGGTGTCCAACTCCAGTCCTCAGGGGCCATGTCCTGCAGGTTTTAGATATCACCCAGGGTCAACACACCTGAATCAATTCATGTCAGTTGAATTGAATTGTTCTCACAGTCCTCAGCCATGCCTTTTGCCCAGACAGGAAACAGCCACCACCCAAAACCAGGTAACTCAAAGAAAGAGAAACTATAATTAATATAACAAAACATTTTTAGAAAAAACACATAATGCTATTATGCGTGCGCCTCATAATATCAGTGTTCGGTTTAAATAAAAATGATTAATAAATTATATTACTAAAATAACTGCAAACCAAACTAATAAAGTGAACAAATGGACTTGATTTACCCATGTGTGGCTGATACCATCACACACAACCCCTCTTCAGGAGTCTCGCTGATACAGCGAGAGAGGAAGTCGGCTGTAACGTTGCTCTTCCTAGGAATGTGCTTGATGATAAACCGGAAAGGTTGCAGTGCAAGGTACCATCTTGTGATCCTTCTGTTCTTATCTTTCATCTTTTTCCATCCACTGAAGTGCACTGTGATCTGTCTCCAGGGTGAATTCTCTTCCAAGAAGGTAGTACCTGAAGGAATCAAAGGCCCACTTGATGGCAAGGGCCATTTTGCAGGACATACTTCTGTTAATGCCCGTCTCCTCTACTTGGTCCTTGTCTATTGCTTGTATAACATGCTGGAACTTTTCCCGTCTCCTCTGTCTATGACTTTTATGAGGCATCCCAGATGCAGCTTCCCAGTCCTCATTAACAAATGGCAAGGCACCGAAAACTTCTGAATTTTCACTAGACTTTTGAGCTTGAGCTCTAGTAACAGCCACATTGCGTTTATGATTCTGGTCCGACTCCAACAAATCAAAAAGCACTGGAAAATCTCATCCCAAAACAGCTGAATAAGGCAAGTTATCAACCACCCCAACATTTAAAAGGTAAGTCTGTCCATTCACCTTAATGTACATGTCAGCTGTTGAGTACATCTTCTCATCTCCATGCACACAACAAATGGGGATGTATCACTGACACGGACAATACAGGGAGTGCAGAATTATTAGGCAAATGAGTATTTTGTCCACATCATCCTCTTCATGCATGTTGTCTTACTCCAAGCTGTATGGGCTCGAAAGCCTACTACCAATTAAGCATATTAGGTGATGTGCATCTCTGTAATGAGAAGGGGTGTGGTCTAATGACATCAACACCCTATATCAGGTGTGCATAATTATTAGGCAACTTCCTTTCCTTTGGCAAAATGGGTCAAAAGAAGGACTTGACAGGCTCAGAAAAGTCAAAAATAGTGAGATATCTTGCAGAGGGATGCAGCAGTCTTAAAATTGCAAAGCTTCTGAAGCGTGATCATCGAACAATCAAGCGTTTCATTCAAAATAGTCAACAGGGTCGCAAGAAGCGTGTGGAAAAACCAAGGTGCAAAATAACTGCCCATGAACTGAGAAAAGTCAAGCGTGCAGCTGCCAAGATGCCACTTGCCACCAGTTTGGCCATATTTCAGAGCTGCAACATCACTGGAGTGCCCAAAAGCACAAGGTGTGCAATACTCAGAGACATGGCCAAGGTAAGAAAGGCTGAAAGACGACCACCACTGAACAAGACACACAAGCTGAAACGTCAAGACTGGGCCAAGAAATATCTCAAGACTGATTTTTCTAAGGTTTTATGGACTGATGAAATGAGAGTGAGTCTTGATGGGCCAGATGGATGGGCCCGTGGCTGGATTGGTAAAGGGCAGAGAGCTCCAGTCCGACTCAGACGCCAGCAAGGTGGAGGTGGAGTACTGGTTTGGGCTGGTATCATCAAAGATGAGCTTGTGGGGCCTTTTCGGGTTGAGGATGGAGTCAAGCTCAACTCCCAGTCCTACTGCCAGTTTCTGGAAGACACCTTCTTCAAGCAGTGGTACAGGAAGAAGTCTGCATCCTTCAAGAAAAACATGATTTTCATGCAGGACAATGCTCCATCACACGCGTCGTCCAAGTACTCCACAGCGTGGCTGGCAAGAAAGGGTATAAAAGAAGAAAAACTAATGACATGGCCTCCTTGTTCACCTGATCTGAACCCCATTGAGAACCTGTGGTCCATCATCAAATGTGAGATTTACAAGGAGGGAAAACAGTACACCTCTCTGAACAGTGTCTGGGAGGCTGTGGTTGCTGCTGCACGCAATGTTGATGGTGATCAGATCAAAACACTGACAGGATCCATGGATGGCAGGCTTTTGAGTGTCCTTGCAAAGAAAGGTGGCTATATTGGTCGCTGATTTGTTTTTGTTTTGATTTGAATGTCAGAAATGTATATTTGTGAATGTGGAGATGTTATATTGGTTTCACTGGTAAAAATAAATAATTGAAATGGGTATATATTTGTTTTTGTTAAGTTGCCTAATAATTATGCACAGTAATAGTCACCTGCACACACAGATATCCCCTAAAATAGCTAAAACTAAAACAAACTAAAACTACTTCCAAAAACATTCAGCTTTGATATTAATGAGTTTTTTGGGTTCATTGAGAACATGGTTGTTGTTCAATAATAAAATTATTCCTCAAAAATACAACTTGCCTAATAATTCTGCACTCCCTGTATTGGGTGGCACAAAATCTCTGTGTATAAGTGTATGAGAACTGCCAGAATCAAGTAAAGCTCTTAAAGTTGTTCCATTAGCTTCAGTTTGTATCATTTTAACAGTCTGGTCACAATGGAGCCCATGTTCAGCATGTGGACATGGCATGAAACACATTTGAACCATCTTAGCTGAAGTTTTTAGGGACATTGGCTTTTGTTACATTGGTAACAAAAGATCCTTTTTGAATTTTTTAATGGTCTGCCAGCAAACTGGTTCTCACCCACAGGAGTTTTATCAGCTGACAATGGCCTTTGATGATACATCTGGGCTGATTTGGGGCCTTCCTTTGACATTTTATTTGCATTACAAGTCCAGGGTTGTCCTTTCCTCCTGGCAGCTACAAACACAGAAGACGAATTGTGCTCTCGTATCCAAACCTGTAGCTCAGGGGACAACATTCTCAAATATTGTTCAAGGATGATTATTTCACCAATTTCTTGGCTAGTTTTACCTTTTGGCTGAATCCACTTTTCGTACCGATCTTTAAGTCGAGCATACAACTCCTTAGGGTTCTCATCAAGCCCGACTTCAAGTCTATAGAATCTTTGCCTGTAGGTCTCAGGGTTAACATCATACTTGGACAAAACAGCTTTTACTTTGTCATAATTGAGAGAGTCATCAATATCCATATGAACATATGCCCCTCTTGCCTTGCCCGTTAGCAGTGATATTAATCGAAAAACCCAGTCTGTTTTTTCCCCACGATATGCTAAGGCAATGCCTTCAAATGTAGTCCGAAAAGGCTCAATATCATCACTATCAGTTAACTTTTCCAGTCTGGGTTCATGGAATGGAAACTGACATGATAATGACTCACTGGATTCAGCTTGAGCTTGAGGAGAACTACAAATGTGAGGTAGCTCCCTTGACTCTGGTGACTCTGTGGTAGCTAATGGTAGCTCAGGCACTGGTGATGTCCAGGACTGCACCTCCAACTGTAAAAGCTGGAACTGATGTTGCAATGCTTTGAATTTTTGTTCTTGGTGTGCAATTACCTCCTCTTGCCTTGCTTCCCGAGCCTCCTGTTGACCCATTTGAGCTTGCAGTATTGATATCAGATCTGACAGAGTTGTCTCCCTTTCTTCATCCTCTGCGCTCCCGACCATTTCAGAGACTCCAATTTCCTCCTCCACATCAGCTTCCTTCTCCTGAACAGTTATTAGACCTTTCCTCCCCAATGCTTTTTTCTTGTTTCTGGGGGTAAAAAACCTCAAAAAGAACAAAAAGCAAAACTGTGTCCTCAACTGAAAGATCCCACTTCTGACATCAGTTGTGAGGGACCAAGCAGCCAAGGCATAGAGGACATGAAAAAATGTCTTCGAAAAGTATTTTCTTTATTTTAACCCTCAAAAAAGTTCAAAAGACAAAATTCAAAAACATAACTAGTGGGCCCATAAAAGAGGTCAACTAAATATAACTCTACAAAAAGTAATTTCCAGAAACTTAAACAAAGTGGACACAACTTAACTCACAAACTAACCTACTTACAAAGACACAGGAGGGTAGCTTTAATGGTGGTTTGGCCAAACCATTTACACACAATAGGGAGAAGAAAAAAACAAACCAATACAAACTAAGCACAGAATAGCATAAGTAAACCTAAAACAACCTTGTTCCTGATAAGCACATGGTTGGTCCTGCTGAGCAGGCATTTTGTTCTCAGAGTGCTCAGCTACGCCTTTTGCCCACACAGGAAACAGCCACCGCCCAAAATCGGGTAACTCAAAGAAAGAGAAACATAATTAATACAACAGAAAACATTTTTAGAAAAAACACACAATGCTATTATACGCACGCCTCATAATATCAGTGTTTGGTTTAAATAAAAATAATTAATTAGCTAAATCGCTGGACATGCTCGTAGGCAAGAAGTGAAGCAGCTAATGGCGGTGAGAAGTGAGGGGGAGAGCAGACACAATCTGACTACTACCTAGACTTGTAGTCAAGACCGCCTAATCCGAGACCAAGACAAGACCAAGACCAGAGGGTATCAAGACCAAGACAAAGACCAAGACCAGAGGGTATCGAGACCAAGACAAGACCAAGACCAAGACCAAGTTGAGACGAGACCAAGACCGAGACCGAGTCGAGACGAGACCAAGACCAAGACCAAAACCAAGACCGAGACAAAAAAAGTCTTTAAACTGCAGCCAGATGCTGCTTCGTTTACAGGTGTCAGGCATATTTATGTGTTTTTGCTTTCGCACAGCCCTCCTCACCGCTGTCTACTGTCTCACTCACTTGCTGAGAGGACAGACGCATGGCTCCACTTGACTGTCGCGTCTCTCACCCTCTCTGTTTTCACATATAATGATATTATCCTATATCCTCGCATGTGATTGGCAACAATATGGAGGATTGGAGCATAACTGAGCCACTGTGTGAGAGCTGAGCAGCGAAAGGAAATTAAGTGAGGGTAGAAATGACTGAAAGATTATTAGGCTCTGTTTTGAGTTTTGTTCAAAAAGAATGACTTCATATAGGAAAAAAATAAATATCACATATGCAGGACACCTTAAACTAGTTTTTAATTAAGCAGCAAGGCAGAACAAAGTCGGGGCCTGTATCAAGACACAGGGACTAAACTCCAATTCAACCAGACCCAGAACTGATCCGAATTAAAACAGGACTACAACAGTTCAAAATCAGGACTACTTAGGACTTAACCAAGATGGAACCAGAATCAGAACTAGATGATAGTAGCACTGAAAATCATCATAGACCTGCACTACACTTATTTTTTAATTCTACCAAAGTACGCTATTTAGATTCTGAAAAGTTTATATAATTATTTAGCCTTGTTGTGCAAACAAGCCTGCATAACTTAATAAATATAGAATTTGAAAAGTAACAAATGGTATCTAAAAGAAACAGGTACTAGATACATGTTCTGATGAGTTTTGGCAAACAACCATTTGACTAACATGTGTGTCTCACCTGCTCTTGTTCCACCTCTGTTCTGTCCTCATTCTCCATCTCCTCTCTGCTCCTCTCTCTCCTCTTTGTGCTGACAATCAAGCCAAACACCAACATCATCAAATATACAGTTGAAACCAGATATTTACATACTCTTCAGATAAAAACACAAACACTTTTTAATTGTAACATCAAATCAGACTAAATGTTTATTTTTTTAGATTGATAAATATAAAAACATATTTGTTAACTTTAAGAGTAAAGAGAAAACTATATGTATTTCTTAATTGCAAATGGCACCAAATTGTATTCAAAATTGAGCCACACTTATGTAGCTCCACAATTCTGTTCCTGGTGTTTTGGTTGACATCTCTTGATTTTCACATGTCACAGAAACAGGCTCTGTGTTTTGCCTTATATGCTTCCACAGCTGTGCCACCAATTTACTCACATGGACTCTACTAACCTATCAGAAGCTTCTTAAGCTCAGAATGGAATCGTCTGGAGTTTTTCTTATTAATTAACAATAAACTTAGTGTATATGTTCTCCTAAATTTGATGAAAGGGATAAAAATAGACAGCTCTGTCTCTCTTTATTCTGTCATTAAACTAATTCAAAAGATTAGTTTATTTATCTAAAACAAAAGTTTACTCTAAATTAATGTTTAACAGTAAAAAATAGTTTTTATGTTTTCTACCTAAAGTGTATGTAAATATCTTGTTTCATCTGTGAATATACTGCTGTGTATTGAAATTCCTCTTGTTTTGCATAGATATACTGAACAACATACAAAGCATAATATATAAAATAACATCTACCTGAGTTTTTCTTTGAAAGAAGCTTCTTATGTCCATTGTTGTGTTCATCAGTACACAATTGAAACCGATTTAGAGAGTTTGTTTAGCCGTGGAGGGTAACAACTGAAAATATGAAATGTAGGCTAAGACTCTCTAAAAATCAGCATTGTTGTTCGGCTTTTTATTGATCCATTTGTTGATTCACTCGAAGAGCAAGTAACGCAAACCAACTGATCAGTTTGATATCAATCTTTTGTGATACACCGTCATATTTACATTATTAGTTCAGTACGAATGATTTGCTTTGGTACCTGGTCAAACTTAAGCTGTCCTCTGTCTGCAGCAAACTCGCAGGCAGCAGCTTCTCCCTCCTCGCTCACATGCGTGCTGTGCTCAGTCGCCTAGTACCTGAGCTCGGATCATACCAAAATTAGGGGGAATTTACGACGGTGCCCCATGCTTCTGAAAAAATGACCCGGGCTTAAGCCCAGTAAGCCACCCCCCCGCTCCGCTAATGGTTGACTCCAAATCTCCCGAACACTATGTCGAATTGAGAACGGAAGACCGAAACAGCGAGACCAAGACCGAGACAAGACAAAAGTCCGTCGAGACCAAGACAAGACCAAGACAAAAGTCCATCGAGACCAAGACCGAGACCAAGACAAAAGTCCGTCGAGACCAAGACGAGACCAAGACCACGTAAAAGTGGTCTCGAGACCGGTCTCGAGACCAAGACCGGTCTCGAGACATCCAACTCTACTACTACCAGCACACCTTTGCACCGGAGGTTTTCGTAAAGCTTTTATTTTGGTATTTCCATTGATCCGTACAATAAATTTGCATGTTAGCTAGATATTTAGTTAAATCTAATTAGATTTAACATTTAACATTTAGATTTAACATTTAAAATTGTGTTTTAAATATGAAAAGTTACAAATATTTTACTAAATGTTGTAAAAAAAAATGACTCAAAAAAACATGTTTTTGTAAGGTTTTGAGCTAAATGTGGAAAAATGTTGCCGTTAATTTCAGCATGTTTCACTTTACAAACGGCGCCCCATATATTTCTAAGATTTTCAGGGCTGAGTACAATAACCTCAGTTTTATCTGAATTAAGAAGCAGAAAGTTAGCGGCCATCCAGGTCTTTATGTCTTTAAGACGTTCCTGCAGCTTAACTAATTGGTGTGTGTTATCTGGCTTCATGGACAGATAGAGCTGGGTGTCATCTGCATAGCAGTGAAAATGTATACTATGTCTTCTCATGATCCTGCATTGAGGGACCAGTTGATCAAATCTATATTCTTTAGGTTTTAGAGAACAAGACCGAGAGTCTCTATGAGGGTTAAAGTTAGATGAGACTAGACAAGGACATGAGAAGCCAAGCAGGAAAAATAAGATGAGAGAGAGGGAGAAAGATGCAACCGCCTCCGCCAAACTGCCCTTTAAAAACGCATTCATTACTAACACTCTTACATGAGAATATTATTCAAGGTTTAGGAACAGTTTAATAGATAAAGGGTACAGACATGACTCTTAGTGATGCTAGAACAAACACAAACTGTTAAAATCTCCCAATTCTTTTAATCTTTGGGCTGAAGGAAGGACAATACTCGGTGTATAAATGCTCAATCAACAATTATTTATTCCATACAATTCAACACTTTATGAGCACAAACCATCATGATGGGGAGACCTGCATGCAGAGGGTCCCAGCAAATCTCAAACTGGTGGAAGGTTACTCAGCCTCTTATAGCCTCTAGTGGCCCCCACCTAGTCGTAAAAGCCTAAACATTCACATTCTTTCTCTCACACGGCGCCTAAGTTATGACCTCGGCTCCTTGTTTATCTCCTCCTGATGAGATGGGGCAGAAAACCTCTCTGGTATGTTCTGTTCTCTTCTAATCAGACAAATAAGGCCATGACTCTCTGAAAACGGTATTTCTTATAACTCAGCAGTATAATGCATCATAAAACAATATCATTCATTCACAATAAATCAGCAGTCTAATCTAATACAAATCAGTTTAATAAATCTAATAGTTATCACCTCTTCAGGAGAATAAAGCAAACTAAAACTACATAATAATTTCACAATCATTAATCAGGGGTATAACATGGCATAAGATAATATAATAATCTCACAATTCCCCCTTTTGATCTCTTTTTCAAAGAGATCACTTACATCTTGCAATCCAACATTACGAGGTCCATTTCTTCTTGCCCTTGAGGCCCTCTGTCCCCCTTTAACGGGTGGACCATATGTGCGATAATCTCTGTGTTTGCGCAGTTCAGATTCAATAAAAACTATGATTACAACAACAACAGTAGTTACAGATGATTCCCATCAATCCCCAGTTCTCCCACAGCTTTATTTTGGTGCTCCAGTTTCCCACCCCCATCTTGGTGCTACCTTACACCCTCAAATGTACTCAGACTAGAACCTCTGTCCGAGGGGCTTTTAACCTTTATTTTATTGCTGCAGCTACCAGTGTCTTCCAGTCGGGTGATTCTCTGCTCTTCTTTCTTCGACCTCAGGGGTTAGACCACCCTTCAGTCGTTGCACAGATCAGGGGATTATTCTGCCCCTATTTCAAACAACGATCTGTGGATTCTGGGGTCACAGCCGTGTCCCCCTTTTTACCGAGAGCCTCTTGAACCTCGTTGGTCTGGTGTTCCTAGTTTTTCGCCAACCCCTTCATGGTTATTGCTGTGCTCCTGGAATCCATCCTCTTGAGGTGACTAGTCGGAGCCCAAACGCCATGACACTTGACCCCAGTTGCTGTCTTGGCAGTCTCTGTGTCTGTCTCTGCTGCGAAGGATCCTCGTATCTCCGTGACCTCGTCTGGTGTCTGTTCCCTTCTCTGTACGAGACAGAAAACCAAAACACCTCTCTGCCTAGCCTTGATAATCTAATGTTATTGTCCATTGTTCTTCCAGTGATGCAAATTTGGTTTAGAATATCATGTTCAGGACTTTTTGACCCAGGGACTTATTCTAATCATAGTCTATGTGCGTGTAAGCGTGTTTGCATTTAGCCCTCTGCACTCAAAGTCATTTCCTGCAATATATCAGTCTGGACATCACGCCGAACGAAGCTTATGACCTTCAAAAGACTGAGTGCCAACTCATTATGAGCACATTTGCAATGTGTGTGTAAAATAAATCAAAAATTAATGAACCATTTCTAAGTCTAACACATTATAAGCTTAAGTTTTACCATACCTAAATTATTAAACACACAAATAAACTCATAGAAATTTTCATATAACCATTGTTTGATGTTCAAACGCAACTTCCACTTCCCCCTTTTTGACACACTCCCATGTGTCAATTCACCGGAGCTAGAAAATTAAAAGAAAAGGTTAGTGACATCATATCTCAAAAAGCATCAGAAATTCTCCTCTCCTGTCTCTCTTATCCTCCTACTCCTGCAAAAACAAAACAAAGCCAAGCATCCACCCTTCTCTTGCCGGCTGGGTGAATTGTTTGTCGGCATTTACTAATCCTAAAGTTTGTGCAGTCTTTGTCTCAGTATCAAGCCAGTCCATCACAGTCCAGTCACATGCATTCATTCACACACATTCATACCAGATGTTGCTGATAATGGAGTCTCCCGCGCGACCTATTCGAGCATCCATCACAAGCAAGATGACGTCATCATTCTAAAGGAAACTATTCCTTGTTTTTTGGACTGGATTGACTCACTGCAATCCTTTTAGACTCAGGACCATCTCATGTGATCAATGTCCCATATAAGTGAATTTCTCCAAAGCCCATTATAATTATGGAGAAGCACACTTTGCAACTGTTTACAGTAAGAATATTTTATAGCGCTTTAAATTTCAATCTCTTAGGCCTGGTTTAAAGAGCTGATTGTTAAATCATGAACTCACAAAATATCACCATATCACCCCCGGTGGATCACACCTCTCAGATGTTTTTATCTCAGTGCACTGTAACAAAAACGAAAACAGATGTAACCAACAAAATACTAATAAAATAACACATACTAGGGCCCGTTGCAGACATGTCCAAACATAAAATCATCTCTCTCTCGCTTAGAGAAAGAAAACAACCCAAAGCTCACTGATAAAATCAAGCTATCGCTAAGCAAAACCCAAAAATCAACCAGAAATTCACAGGAAAGTTTTGCTTCCTGCCGGGACAATATTGTGAAGGAATGAGAACCTCAGGTACCGTAGCACCTTTTGTTCCTCCTTGAATTAAATGTCAATCACAGAAAATGCGGGACTCCGACCTAAAACTTACACTATTAGTTCATCATTTTCACTCTGTGCCACTGCTCCTCACCAGGCTGTGTGAAGCACAGCAAAGAATTCAGTCAAGGCCTTGAGCCATAAACAGACATCACGCACAGACATTGTTTTCATAACCAGACAATTTTAGACCATGTTCCTTAAATCTACATAAATGCTCTCTGGGTGACATAAAACGTATTCTAAGTAATCAATGGCTCCTCATAAAAATTATGTATTGGGATGTTTGTGTGCAGCATTTTGCATATCAGCATAAGCATTTGTTAGCAAAGCATTCTTCATTGCACAAGCGTGTGCATGTGTATGTGTGTGTATCACTTCTCAGTGAATCAGCATTTCGATTTGTGTGCGTGTGTCATTTCTCACTCAATCAACGAGTGCACATGTGTTCATGTGTGTGTTTCTTTTCATTCTGCATTAGTGTATGTAGATGTATGTGTTTGTGTGTGTTTGTGTTCATCACTTTCCTGTTCTGGTGTTCTGGGTAAACCATGGCCTGAAGCGTGCCCTGAGGTCCTGTCCTCCTCCTTTTCAGTCTGTTTGTGACCGTTGCTGGTGCCGCTGCTCAAAGTTCTGTCCATCCTGGTTCTGGCCCCAATTGGGGCAGTCCGTTTCTCCAGTGTCCATGCTCACTGCAGGTGAAACCTGCATCTTCCTCTGTATTTTGTCCATTCTGAGGTGCCTTTTGACCTCACTTGCTCCTCCTGTCCCTGGCACGCCCTGTTTGTTTTCATTCGGGCTTGGCGGGCGTCTCGTCACAGCTCTGTCAGGTGAAGGTGTCTGAAATTCTTTTCCCCCGTGTAGTGAAACGGTCTCATGCAGCGATCTCATGCAGCGGAGGCGGAGGCGCTAAACCTAAGGCCCTTGGGTTTAGCGCTCTCCGTCTCCGCTGCATGAGATCGCTTTCCTGCAGCACTGTTGACATTTTCAGGTCGTTGTTGTGGGTCCAGCCGCTGCAGCGTTTGGTCAGGGTCACGTGAAAGATGGTAGAGGGGAGAGCAGGAGTCCAGGTCAGCCTCGGCTTCCAGGGCCGGCAAAGCAGCCTGTAATTAAACATAAGGAGAAAAAACAAAAAACAAAACAAAACAGACGAACAGGAAAATTATGTTGTTTTGGCTGTGTTATTCAGAAAGGGGAGAAACACTGGGCCAGGCCCTGTGTCAGCCTTCTCTCCCCCTTTTTTCTCTTTTTTCTCACGATATAATCAACTCATAACCCACCAAGTTGACAGGACAACATGCACATGTTCAAATTCTTAAGATCATGTTTAAACTCACAAAAGAGAAATTTCTTTCCGTCAGTACTTGTGTTGTTCAATCAGCAGAAAACACCTCACAATTTAACTCTTAACCACTAAATTTTGTTGTTTCATCACTGGTTGGTCATACCAGTCTCTTTATTTTCTTTTTCTTTGAAGTTAAATTGTTGTCCTGCAACCCAGAGGGTTTATTTGTTAGTAATGGATAAACTTCATCATTAAAAACAACAGGTGTATGTTAAATTTCCCTGCTTCAATCTTGCCGGAAAATCTTCACGTGTTCATGAGCAGTGTTGGGGAGTAACGGAATACATGTACCGCCGTTACGTATTCAGAATACAAAATATGAGTAACTGTATTCCGTTACAGTTACCGTTTAAAAAGGTGGTATTCAGAATACAGTTACTTTGTTGAAATAAATGGAATACACGGCGGTACTTCCCTGTTTCATATTGTCGCGGGTCAGGATTGTTTGGGTTTGTTTGACAGCTACGTTCTGTTGTTCCAGGCGGCAGCGTTACGGTTGCCATGGTTACAGGGTGACGCTCTCTCTCTGCGTGTTTCCTGGGTGAGAGAGCACTTTTTTGTTGTTGTTGTTGTGCTAAGCTAAAAGGCAGAATGCTACAGGCATGGCCCTAAAGCATGTAGCCTGATGGGCAGTGTAGTCTGTGCTGCAGGGAGAATGGACTGCCATACACGTTATGTGTCTGTGAGCGAGGGAGGGAGAGAAAGGAAAAGTCCGAGCTGTCACGGAGCAAAAACGGGAGCTGGAAGCATGTAAATGTAATAATAACCACAGCAGCCAAGAAGAGTGCCTGACGAGCCCAGCTGTAAGTAAGCTATTAAGACTCAACTGTACACTGTGTTCGTGTTTTCCTCCGGAAAAAATAAGTTCCGTTGGAGCAGCCTTTCAACGCCTCTCTCTCTCCCATAAGCAAAGTTGACCCAGACAACAAAGTAAAGCTAGTTTTCGGCTACCAGCCCGACACGAACCCGACGTATTAGCCAGAGGTCCCTTTACTACGTTTGAGCCATGGACCTTCAGTAACAGTAATAAATCACAGCAATAGGACATTCATGTAGTTGTAAACAGCATGATAATATATTAAGTATTCCAAAGTATTCAGAATACGTTACTCTCATTGAGTAACGTAACAGAATACGTTACAGAATACATTTTGGGGCATGTATTCAGTATTCTGTAGTGGAATACATTTTAAAAGTAACCTTCCCAACACTGTTCATGAGTGTAAGCTGTTTTTTCATTGTGTGTGTGTGCATTGTAGGCGGGTTATTTATAACTTTTTCTCAAACAAGGCGTTACCTTAAAAGGAGCCTTTCTCTCACATTTCTCTGCTTGTGTGTGTTTTTGTTTCACCTTTTGTTGTGATGCTCCGGACGCCTTCCCAACCTCCACAAGTCTGTTGGCCCCAATTTTATGTGTAAAAACTTCTCTTAATTTCTCCTCTAATTCTCTCCTCGCTGCTGTCTTTTCCACAGCTGCTGATTCTTGCTGGGTGTGGTTACCACTACTATAATTTTGCTTCGGCCGCTGTGCTTGTGGTGGGCAGTTGGTCCAGGTCCGTAGCCACCTGTATTAACACACTAAGAGATTTATTTAATATCATTTTCATCACTGTTAAACAGATAAGCAGGTAACACGCCCACCTTGACAGTGCAGACTGCATGCCAGTCTCCCAACACACTCCTCTCTCTCTTTTTTTTTATTATTTTTTATTACACCACAGAGTAATACACCCAATTATGCCCGTCTATTTCTATGTGGCTCCAAATTCCCTCTTTATTTAATTTCACACTCGTCAGGGGACAGGCACACAACAATTTCAACCACTGAAACGAGGAATTCAACCTTTTTTATTTTTCACTAATATAGAACTCAACCTTAGATGTCAAAGCATTTTCTTGTTCTATTCCAGAATAAATGTAAACCCGTGATTACACAGCGGTTTCAGTGTTACTCTGTTATCGTTTGTGGGCCCTCAGCTCTCAGGTGATAAGCCTGGACCTCCAGACGCCACTGGTCCGTACGCCGCGTCCAACGCACGGTGGGGGAGCCAACCCCAGGGCAAAATAATTTCCACAGGTACACTAGGCGTCAACCTTGGATCCTAAAATGTGTCTCCGCTCTAGTGTCCTCCTATTCACACATTAACCGTCACTGTCACCATGTTCATATTTCACACACAGAAACACACAAAGAGCGTGTCTCACATGCAGAAACACACACAGAAACCTCTGAGCTCACCTTTGAAATGCAAGCGCACCACAAGCCAGACTCTATTTCACCTCTATTTCATATGCTAAACTTTGGCCGCGTCTTAGAAGTTTTCCCCGTTTCTTGCAACAGAAGCCAGTCATAGACAAAATTAAATGTGGAAGGTAACGTGGGCTGCAACTAGACTCAACGTAGTATGTTATTAGTTTCTTGTTAGAGGCAGTTCCTATGACACACTGGAATTCAGCCTCAACTTATGATGTTAGTATCTCGCGCCGAAAACCAGACACCGACAAATTTAATGTGAAAATACGTGTAACTCAGCGAACAGATTAATTTGGAAAGCCCAATATGCACATTTGGTATTTATAATACAACAGGCTGTGCTTCCCTTTTGTTTTGGACCGGCCCTCTGTTCGCCTTGCCCCACGATCTCACCACAGGCCAAATCTGCCCTTCCTCAGCACACCAAAGATCCGGGTCACCAGGCACCAAGTTGTTAAAATCTCCCAATTCTTTTAATCTTTGGGCTGAAGGAAGGACAATACTCGGTGTATAAATGCTCAATCAACAATTCTTTATTTCCATACAATTCAACACTTATGAGCGCAAGCCATCCGGATGGGGAGAGATGCATGAAGAGGGTCACAGCAAATCTCAAAATGGTGACGGGTTACTCAGCTTCTTATAGCCTCTAGTGGCCCCCACCTAGTCGTAAAAATCTAAACATTCACATTCTTTCTCTCACACGGCGCCTAAGTTATGACCTCGGCTCCTTGTTTTTCTGCTCTCTGTAAAGGTGGGGGCATGGAATGTGGTCTGTCTCTTCTATTATCGGCACAAGGTCCTCTGCACCCAACGTTCTCTTCATGATTCAGCAGTATGCAATGTCAAGAAACAGTGTTACACATTCAACAGTATCGGATAATGCAAATCAATTTAACAAATGTACTGTCCTCCATTTAGGACATCAGGAATTAGTAGAGTAGCTCAAATAAGTTATGGACATGAATGAACAGGCTGGTTCTCAGGTGGATATGGTAGAGTGTTGGATTTTATTGATTGATTGATTGATTTTGTTTCTGGGTCTTAGATAAGTTCGGGTACTGCATAATCTGTTCACTTATACCTATTAGACTAGGTTATACAGAACAAAGTATTTGAATGGATCGATGTAAATATTTTGGGGATTTTTTTACCATTCATTGCCACAGTTATATCAAAAAGAAATATACCTATATTGTAATGTAGTTTAATTCTTCAGAGTTATAGAACTCTCTAAAATGCAGATCTTTGTCCACAGAGCCCATCAGGAGAAATGATGAAGTTTTGAGGATTGTAATGGTGGGGAAGACTGGCAGTGGGAAGAGCGCCACAGGAAACACCATTCTGGGACCAGACTTCTTCACATCTAGGTTCAGTTCTAAGTCGATAACTGTTCACTGTTCTAAAGCTGAAGCTGTGGTGGATGGGCAGAAGGTTGCAGTCATTGACACCCCAGGCCTCTTTGACACCACCTTCGGCATGGATAAAGCAGCTAAAGATTTTTCCCAGTGCATTGGTTATGCTTCTCCTGGACCTCACATCTTTCTGGTGGTCATCAGGTTGGGCAGATACACTGAAGAGGAAATGCTGACGGTTCAGAAAATTCAAGAAGCCTTTGGCCAGGCAGCAGACAAATACAGCATGGTTCTCTTTACTGGTGGGGATCAACTTGAGGACACGTCTATAGAGGAGTTCTTGGGGGGAAACTTAGAGCTGCAGGAACTCGTGGCCAGATGTAATGGCCAGTACCACGTCTTCAATAACAAGAAGAAGGACCGAGCTCAGGTCACCGAGTTGGTCATGAAGATCAGATGTATAGTTCAGAAGAACGGAGGAAGCCACTATACCAATGAGATGTTCCAAGAGGCTGAGAGAGAAATCGAGGAGGAGAAACAACGAGTCCTGAAAGAGAAAGAGGAGCAAATACGCAGAGAAAGAGAAGAACTGGAGAAGAAAATCCAGGAAAAATATGAGAAAGAGATGAAGAAAATCACTGAACAACTCCAGAATGAGAGACAGAGGGAAAGGAAAGAGAGAGAGGAGGAAAGGAAGAGGGAGACTGTGGAGAGGCAAAGGCAGCTTCAAAACATGAGAACATTACAGGAACAGCATCAAAGACAAGCTGCAGAGGCCCAACGAAGACTATGGGAAGCCCAACAACAAAGGGCCAGACATGAAGCTGAAATTGTTGTGAAAACATGTAGAAAAGTGAGCAAGTGTTTTATAATGTGATTTATTCAGTGAAAGCCACTCTGTGGTCTTAGTGGAGTAAATAATGTCAGTCAGTGTCATGGTAACCAAATTCACACATTAGGAAATTCTAATCATCTGAGTATCTGAGTCAATTAAACTGGAATATCAGTCATTTAACATGAATGCCACATCAAACGTGTGACACTGTAAAGTCTGTAAACGGCTCTGTGGATGTGAGTTTGGAGTCTAAAACTGTTGCTGCTGAATGAAGGTAAAGAGAAGAAGACGCCTAACCCATCCATGTACCAACAACATTACTGTAATGAGGGGTTTTATAGCCACTAGACTTCTTCATGAAAGCTTTTAAAATCACAGATTTCAGCTAGCTGTTGTTATTCCAGTATTTACGTTTGTCCAGATGTTCCAAGAGTTTGTCAGGTACATGTTATGTTAAATCTCCAGTGATTTATTATCAAATTTATACTCAGGTGAGTCTAACTGAAGTCTGTACTGTATCAATAAAGCTGAGCTGTGATCTCTTGTCGTGGATGTTTCAGATAAAACCCAAACAGTCAGACAGAATCAGTAATCCTGTGTAAACATCGAGCTGTGGTTAAACATCTGTTTTCCTGTAAGTTGATCACCACACTGAACAGTTTCCTCTTAATGATCAGTGAGATAGGTGTGACGGATACTTAGACTCCAGAAAATAGAGCTGATACAACGTTTTACCTTCAGTTTTATGAATGAAGCTGCAGTTCAGTCAGTGTCCACATGGAGGAGCCAGAGCTCTGCACTACCACCACACGTCAACACATTCATCAAAACTTTAAAACACCCAAATAATTCTGCCCCCCCTTTAAACAGAAAGACAGCAGCGGTGTTCCCAGCATGCTCAGTGCTCAGACGCTAGGACAGGGGAGAGACCATTTCTGTTGGTACTGCTTTGTGCTGTTACTTGTATTATTTAGTTTATTTTTATTCCTTATTTCATTTTATCCTGCCTCCCCAGTCTATTCACTGAGGCCTGTCTCACTCACAGCTCATCACATGGGGTATCTTTAGCCCTCTGTGGTGTAGGCCATCACTGATGATAAGCAGCACCTAATCCCTCATGCTGTGGTATCAGGATATGTGATCTGAGCTTCTGAGAACTGTTTCTCAAAAATAAAATAAAGCTGAAAGTGCCACACATCAGAAGTATTTTCTAATACTCCAGAACATACAGGGTTACATGTGAGGGTTAACGTTTTGGGGGAATATATTTTAAATCAAACCTCTACTTTTTAGTAAACCTAACAAAGTCATTTTATTGCCTAAAGAAACTGAATCTAGCGGCCAAAGTGAAACAGGTGATAAGCTGTTATCTTACAGTCATCCAGGAGTGTTCTGATTGAGCCTCGCTGAGCGGCACCTTTATATCCTCTTTGTCATAAACATTAGGTATGTCTTCATTATAGCCATCCCATAATTTTTATAGTTGGAGTGCACTGAATGTTTTATAAAAATCAGTTGAAATTTCACTTCAGTGATGTTCAGATGGTGTTACAATCCCTTATCCAGTCAGTGCAGTAATGTTAATGTTAACTGTGGTCAGTACAGACACACTTTCACTTCATATTAAACCAAATGGGAACAAATTTAGAGGTTACAAAACATTTAAGCATGGTTTCATGGAAAAATCTGAGGTCCAGTATGTTTCATGACTTGACCACATGTTCTTTTTAAGATGTCAGTCAGCTTTAAAATGCTGTTATAACATTAATCTAAAGCAAAGTAGGTAGTTTACCAATCTCAGCCAAATAATGACTAAGAAATCCTGAGTGTATTAACTTAATATCACAGCTCAGATTAGCTGTTAACTATCTGAAGCTGAAGGCATCAAAAGAGGTAACCCTAACCTCATAAGAGAGGCAGAGCAGACTTTTTGGGAAAACATGAATAATTTTTGGTTTGTGTCAGTTTGAAGGTTAAAACTATGGTTTTGTTCATTAAACAGATCCTTGTGGACTGTGTGTGTGTTGTATTTGTTTTTCTTCTAGTCTTGGTTTTGACTCTTGTACATGTTAGTAAGGATTTCTGTTGCTCTCACAGTCAGTGTTGCTGGTTTCTCTCTCTGAACATGAGTGGTTTGGAGGAAGAGAAGGATAGAGCAGAGTCTCCATGAACCAGCTTCAGTCTCTGGAGAGTGACTTGTCCAGAGATCTTCCTCCAGTCTTCAGTCATGAACCTGGACTTCCAGAGACGAAGTAAGAGCCTGTTTCTGCTGTGAGCTGAGCTGAAGATGATTCATGTAACAGGAAGGAAAATGCTGCTGTGACTGTTAGATTAGCTTAACTGATCATGACATAAAAAAGATCAAACCTATGAAACACTCGGGACAGTCAGTGGAGCTGAGTCCTCAAATCCTCTGATCAATATTTGTATTATTTCAAAGACTTCACTGATCTTTAACAGAGAGTCCACACAACATTTTTACAATTTAATACAAATAAAAATAAGTATAATTAAGACACATTACACATGGTCATTTTCAAGGAGAAATTATTGTTTTAGTTATATGGAAACATGTTCCTGACATTTGTTAATGTGACCGTATTATAATGCAGGGTAGTACAGCAGCCTGGATATTACATGTACAGTTCTATGAATGTAAAGTTAACATTTTTATCTGCAATTGATTTCTGCCTGAACACTTTAAATCTGACTGAAGACATTTTTATAGTTGTACAGAATAAAGCTACCACTGAGTTTGTGCGGGTTAAACATATATATACAACCGTGAGCATCACTCTCATCCTGTAATCTGACTGAATACCTTCAGGTTACCGCTTCAGCTGGTCGATTTAATGGAAAAATAAATTCAGAAAAATCAGCATCACTGAATTAGGGACCAGGATGAATAAATCGCTCAGATTTCACAAACAGTTCGATGTTTATTTCTTTTCTTTTTTCAATAACACATGAATTAGAATTATCTTTATTTCAACATAAAAAAAAAATAAATCGATAACAAAGACAAACCTCACCCAAATAACATTTCTGAGTTTTAAAATAAAAGAAAAAACTTTAATGTCAGTCTACTTTTGCACTTTTCTCTTCACTTTGTCAAAGTATAAATATGTTATAAATACCAACACATACAATAAAACAACCCCATTAAAACAATACGTTTTGAAATATTGACAAGAATATTAAAGGTTTCCATCCATTAGCTGAGTGAATGATTCCTTCCATCGCAGCTTCATAATTAGCTTTGACTCTTTGCTCTATTTTTGCCAAAATTCTAATCTGCCCTCCACGTTAAATGCTCCACAAGAACAATGTTTACATGAAGAACACCTATTAGAGCACAACCAATGTCCAAATATCCACAAATTTAAATCAGTGCATAAAGATATGACTTTTATGCAGCACAGGGATGAAGGGGAGCATTACAGCTACAAGAGATGTTTTCAATATAAATATTTCCAATGTGATAAGGTATTACTTTGGTGTTTGGATTTTAATGATTAATATCTCATTTACATGGCAACACTTCCCAGATTTTGTGATTTCTGTGACAGAGACCAAAGGAGAGAGACTCAAAACCATGATCATACCCTAGAAATATAAATTGTCTGCTGATGGCTTCATTTCATAAAACCAGACTTCTTGTTGTGTTGTTCAGGGTCTGTCTTTCTTTCTTTCTTTCTTTCTTTCTTTCTTTCTTTCTTTCTTTCTTTCTTTCTTTCTTTCTTTCTTTCTTTCTTTCTTTCTTTCTTTCAACAGATTCTACTCTGCAAGAAACTTTAGATGAACATAACAGCTGGAGACAGCTTCCAAGATGGACCCTCTCCATGACACTCCAATCAGGTGCCAGGACATCTTTAAAGCCTTACCTGATGAAAAGAGACCCATCAGAGTGGTTCTGACGAACGGCGTTGCTGGTGTTGGAAAAACCTTCTCAGTACAGAAGTTCACTCTGGACTGGGCAGAAGGTTTGAAGAACCAACATGTCAGTGTGGTGATTCTGCTTTCATTCAGAGAGCTGAACCTGATCAGAGATGAGCAGTACAGTCTTCTGCAGCTGCTCCATGTTTTCCATCCAACATTACAGAAGGTCACAGCAGAGAAGCTCGCTGTCTGTAAACTTTTGTTCATCTTTGACGTCCTTGATGAAAGGAGACTTTGACTGGATTTCACCAACAGGAAGCTCGTGTCTGATGTCACACAGAAGTCATCAGTCAGTGAGCTGCTGACAAACCTCATCGAGGGGAATCTGCTTCCCTCGGCTCTCATCTGGATAACTTCCTGACCTGCAGCAGCCAATCAGATCCGTCCTATCTGTGTTGACGTGTGTTGACAGGGTAACAGAAGTACGAGGTACTTCAGGAGGAGATTCAGTGATGAAGAGCTGTCCAGCAGAATCATCTCACACATGAAGACATCCAGGAGCCTCAACATCATGTGTAGAATCCCAGTCTTCTGCTGGATCACTGCTACAGTTCTGGAGCACATGTTGACCACAGAGCAGAGAGGGGAGCTGCCCAAGACCCTGACTGACATATCTGCTCAACCAGACAAAGAGGAAGAAGAACAAGTACCTTGAGGTACATGAAATGAGTCCACAGAAGCTGATGGAGGCTGACAGGGAAGTTCTTCTGAAGCTGGGGAGGCTGGCATTTGAACATCTGGAGAAAGGAAACATCATGTCACAGAGGCCTTAGTGTAATCAGGAGTTTGTACAGAGATCTTCAAAAGAGAGTGTGTGATCTTCCAGAAACCAGTCTACTGCTTTGTTTATCTGAGCATCCAGGAGTTTCTGGCTGCTGTCTATATGTTCCACTGTTACAGTAACAGGAAGGAAGAGGTGCTGGAGGAGTTCCTGGGAAAGGACATCTCATTGCCGGATGTCTTTTTGAATTGGGTCATGGAGAAATCTCTTCATAGTGAAAATGACCACCTGGATCTGTTTGTTTCCTTCCTCCATGGCCTCTGTCTGGAGTCCAACTAGAGACTCTTAGGAGGCCTGCTGGGTCAGACAAAGATCAGTCCAGAGATCATCGAGCAAGTCATGAACAACTTCAAGGAGATGAACAGTTTCAATGTTTCTCCTGACAGAAGCATCAACATCTTCCACTGTCTGATGGAGATGAACGACCTCTCAGTAAATCAGGAGATCCAAGAGTTCCTGAAGTCAGAGAACAGATCAGTGAAACTCTCAGAGACAGCTCTGGCCTACATGCTGCAGATGTCAGAGGAGGTTCTGGATAGGTTGGACCTGGAGAAGTACAACACAACATTTCAGGGACGACAGAGACTGATTCCAGCTGTGAGGAATTATAGAAAAGCTCGGTGATGCCAGATGTGATTAACGTTATAAATCTGTGTAGATTAGTAGTTTAATTTTTCAAACATTCTCACTATAATGTTCTTTTTCTTCTTGTTATGTGTTCTGTTTGTTAAAGTAAGATACATGTCAGTTTGTTTTTATTTTATTTACACAGAGATAAGAGTTCAGTTTTAATTAAAAAACATCTTTTTGTTGACATTATGTTGAAAATAATTCAACGTTATTGGTTTGATAATTGTGTTTATGCTGAGCAAGTATTTCAAAAGCTCAAAGTAATACTGAGAAGCAAAAGTTCACAAAGTCATCTGTCTGCTCATCCACAAATGTAGTTGTGTTCATATTTAATCAGCTTTGGGTCTGATAAACAGTTAACTGGGAAGTGTCTGGTTGTTACTCATGAAACGCATGAGATCAGTACAGAGTTTCTTCTTTATGATAACATGTTGTCTATGATATGTCATCACAAAATTTCTGGCTGTGGACACTATGGGCTCTCACAGAGTCGAAATTATTGGGTCAGCTCTGAAAACTGACCCCTCCCATCTGAAAGAGCCGGACCTGAGTGGAAACCTGCTGCAGAACTCAGCACTCAGTCTGTCTTTTGCTGCCATGAAGAATCTAAACTGTAGACTAGAGTCTCTAAGGTCAGTTCACTAACACTGATCTTGTTCCCAATGAGGACAGCCCAATATAGTTTCATCAAAATGTTGTAGACAAAAGTAAAAGACCTGTTGAAAGTTTAAGAGATTATGCTCAAACCTTTTTCTAGTCCCTGTCAGTACTCTTGCTGCAGCATTTTGGACCAACTGAAGGCTTTTCCTTGAGATTTTAGGACATGATGATAATGAATTACAGTAGTCCAGCCTAGAAGTAATAAATGCATGAACTAGTTTGTTAGCGCCACTCAACAGGATATTTCTAATGTTAGTGATATTGTGTAAATGGAAGAAGGCAGTGTTTAATATGTGCATTGAAGGACATCTCCTGGTCAAAAATGACTCCCAGGTTCCTCACAGTGTTACGTGGGTGTCATCTGCATAGCAGTGAAAATGTTTGTGAATTGCTTAAATAATCTAATCAATAGATCATCTAGCATATTCAGTCAAGGAATCGAATATGAACGGTACAGTTATTAAACATAAGGTTTCTGTGGGATGTGAATTAAATAAATACTTTATACAGTCAGTAGAAGAATGAACTCAAACTTTATCTAATAATATTAAAGTTGATGAATCATCAGATTAATTTTACATTCCAGAGGTTAATGAAGCAGACATCATAGAGATGTTTAAGATATTACCAGATTCTAAGGAAAAAAACATTTCTTTGGACACTTGACAAAACCATTGTCACATCTCGGAAATGTATCAATTAACAATAAGAGATTTCCAGATGTTACTCCAGTTTTTAACCTTCCTGTTGTGTCAGATTCAGTATCGATTGTGCTGCACATTTAAAAACCTGAACACATTTAATTGGGCTTTCAGTTATATCATCTACATGATCTATTCTTTATTCAGATTGGAGTGTTGCAGATTGTCAGACATCAGTTGCGGCGCTCTAATCTCTGCTCTGAAGTCCAGTCCCTCCCATTGAGTTCCTGATGAAGGCTCTTAGGGTCCTGTTGACCTTGTATAGGTCTAGGCATTCCAGTATCCAGCTCTGGGACATCGATTCATAGGATTTCTTATAATCAATCCAGGCAGTGTGCAGGTTGGTCAGCCTAGTCTTGCAGTCTCAGGCGACTGCTCGGTTTACCAGTAGCTGGTATTTTGTGCCTCTGGTATTCTTTCTGTGCCCCACTCATGTATTGGCCCATGTGCCTGGTCATCTTAGCCGCTATGATGCCTGACAGGAGCTTGCATGTGGTATTGAGGCAGGTTATTGGCCGGGAGGTGGATGGGACCGGTCCCTTCTGGGGGTCCATGAGGATCATGACTGTCCACCATCATCTCTGTGTGTCCCTCTGGATCTGACAGAGGATCATCACGGCTCTGCTGCTCTGTCTTTCTACAGTCTCTGCAGACACTGAGACACCTCCACTCTGCGCCAATGTGGAAAAAAATGCTTGGTTTATTTAAAAGAAAAAACATAATTGAAAAGATCAAATTAAACATTTATTCGTAACTCTGTGAAATGTAGAAGAATGAATTCAAAATAAAGATGAGAATTTTTCCTGTTAGTATGATTTTGATTCAGCTCATATAGATATCATTTTTTAAATGAACTATATACCAAAAAAGTAACATCAAATTACTTTTCCAGCTCCATGATATTATACCTTGTGTATAATATAAAAGAAGATTGATATTATTCATCAGTAAGATACATAACAAATATTTTCTTTCAATGTTAGCAGCCAAGATAGAGTCAGTGTTTGTTATTGCCATTACTGTGTCAAAACTAATCTGATTCGTATAATCCAATTACTACTAGCCCCAAATCAGTTATCCTAATCAAAAATATGTTCACTGTATTAAAACTGTCATATTAACGCTAATAATGTTTTGTTTATTTTATCTATGTGCAACATAATTTTTAGTCTTATTTCTATCACAATACCTAGGACGTTGGGTAAAATTCTCAAAGGTCATAAAAGGTAAGAAAAAAGGGAAACACCAAAAACAAAAAATTATAGAAATAAAACGTTAATCTGTAGAAGGTAAAATCATGGAACATTTTTCATTTTAAATAAAAATGCTTTAAAAAATAATTCAACTATAAAATTATAATTAAAAGTGTGATTTTTGGCTAAGTTACACATTACCTTAGATTCTGAGAGATTTCCCCTGAAAGATTTTCTTGGTATTATTTTTCTTCCATACATTCAGGAACCTTTTACATAATTCAGTACAAATAAGACCCAAACTCTATGGAACTCATTGATATGCTTGATTATTAAATCTAAGTGTTACTTACCAGGTCAAATCTGTTACTTTAATTCCAAACATTTTAAATTAAAGTAATAGTTAAAGCTTTTTCATAGGCCAGTAATGAGAAATAATGACTTTCATGAATTTTTATTTGTATCTCACATAAATAAATAAATAATAAATATTTAAATTCTATTGTTGGCAGTCATTGGATACCATTTTAATTCATGAAACACCAGTTTGAAGCGTCTTCACCTGATCACATGAACGAGTCTCTTAAATATTTTCTTACTACCATTTTTACTGTCTGTTATGATTATTCCTTCTCCTCTCTCATATTAGCATCATCGTTGGTTTCCCATAGCAACTGGCCTGTTGGTCTTCTCAGCACAGTGGTTGTCATGGTGATATGCTGCGCAAGCAACCCCCGTCAGCATTGGACCAATAACCACAGATGGACGACATCATTTCCTTTTATAGAGCCAACATGTTGAAGGCCGGGCAGACAGAGATAGCAGGCTGACAGTGAGAGTGGTCGATGGGAAACACCGAGGCTGCAGGACGCTGTAAACAACAACAAACAGCAAACACTGAACCAGGGCTGGTTCTATACTTTCTTCTGCCCCGTGTGAGCTCAGGCCCCCATCCCACCAGAAGGGGGGATTCATTGGCCAATTTGGGTGAACTGACAGATTAAAAGGGTCCAGAAGGAGGGGGTTAGGGTGTAGTGGTTTAATGAATAAATGGGAAAGGAAAAGTTCATCTTCATGATGCCTGATCATCTCTCAAAATAAGGATCAGTGAATAAGCCTGAATGATATTATTGGTTTATATTAAATATATATCTCTACCAGCAACTGTAACAGCCAATATATGAAAATGACAAAAGTAAAGAAGAGGTCAGAGAAACACCTTCCAATCATGTTATGAGAGTTGATGTTGCATTGTTTGTCCACCAGAGGGAACTCTGCAACTTATCTGTTGGCAACATTTTTGGAACAAACAGGCAGAACGTGAACAAATTTAAAAAATGAGTGCTTGCTTTTTAAATATCTGTCTTAAAAATAGGTCAAGCTCTAGTTACTCGTTTAAAATGTTTTAGTGATCATTAAAAACTTCTCACTTACTTTCAGGCACTAAAGATGAATCTGTGAGACATGGATAACGGTGGGGGTTTGGATTCAAATAAAAGTGTTGCAACTTCTTGGGACAGACATGAAAAATACTGAAATACACCAGCTTGTATCCATGAACATGAACTAATAAATGATACTTATATGATGTCTTTGTAGTGCAACTGTTTCACCCAGTCTCTGGAGCTGTGATGTACAGGTTGTCAGCCAGAGAGTGTCCTCTCTCATCCACACTGCTTTAAACCCCTACAAAACAAAACTGTGGCTTTATTAGGACAAGAGTGAAAGACCCACACCCAGGGTGGCAAGGGACATCGTACTTTGGATTATTTTATTTATATCATTTCAATCATAAAATTGTTTTTATTAATGTCTCTTTTGAGCCCGGGTACTCTAACAGCTGTTCCTAGGACTGCACTCTTCTGGACAGAGATCTCCAGTGTAGTTCATGGGATCTGAGATTATAGAGTCCGGATCAAATGTTGAAGACCACTTGGAAAGTGGCAAAAAATCATATTTTGCATGGTTGGATCTTAACGAGGTTCCAAGTAGAGCTTCAACATGCAACAAATGAGAGGGAGACAAGACATATTTTTTTGAGCATGCAATTTACTGAAAACAATGCTTAAACTGAAACAGGCTGTTTTACAGCTGATAAAAAAAGTTTAGGACCACATGCCTTTAAAAGGCCAAATCTGTGCAAAAATGTGGATTCATTGTCATTTTCTGTCAGGTGCTCACACTGTCATAATGTTCTGATGGCAAAGGCAAGAAAAACTTTCCCTTTTTGAACGTGGTCGGGTTGTTGAACTGCACAAGTAGGGTCTGTCGCAGCACACCATCACTGCTGAGGTTGGATGCAGTAAGACAGTCATTTGGATTTTCTTAAATGATCCTGCGGTTATGGAACAAAAACTTCAAGCAGAAAAGCCAAAAAAATTTCACAAGCGCTGAGCCAGAGGAGCCAATTGCACTGTAAAAAAGAAAATGTTGAGAAAACTTAAAATTTCAAGGCAACATGATGCAAGAGATTTTTGAGTTTTCTCAACTTTTGCCAACTGTTGTTGACTCAACTAAGATTTACAAGTTCTGCCAACTTGGATCTTCTTGTTCACCTAATTAGGATAATCCTGGAAGTCTAACGAAGAAATTCTGGTTTCAATGCCATGTATTTCTGCCTTCACCAAACACAGATATTCTTGTTGAGTAATCATACAATTCTTACTCCAGTGAGTTGAAAATTTACCTATATAAACAAAGGAAAATGTATGTTGTTATTATACTTGAAAAACACTTAATAAATAGATATAGAATAAAACAAAGCACAATTCAATGTTATCTAAAAGCTTATTTATTTTGTTCAACAGTCTTTTCAGTACATTTCAGAATGTCATGGGTAGTAGGGTGAATTTCTGTTAAAAAAAACAAAAAGAAAGAAAGAAAAGAAATAACAAACAAACAAAAACGTGTTGCCAGTTTCTTTTGGGTGCTTTGAGCACCCCAGCAGAGACGTTAAAATTCCAGAGTCCAGAACCAAAAAAGAAAAGTGTCCAGCAACTTAATAATTCATGCACACACACACACACACACACACCCTGACCGTCTTGTAAAAGCTGAACATAACTATTGCACATTAAATAGGGTAGTGCCACAAACGATTGCCTATGCACCCAGACATTGACATTTTACACAGGCTTACTATGATGAACTATGGAAGTTAAAAGGTATTAGAAATGTTACCATCAATGAAGAGGAAACTAACACTATAACAAATCTTTTAAAATACTACAAGACAAATTTTCACCATATATTCTCAACAATACAGATTCATCTGACTAAAATTTACATTTCGAATAATGATTTATCCACTTCACCTTCATATTGTCCGACCAGGCCAAAATAAGATGGCCTGAATTGCTTCAAAGGTAAAACTCATCTGCTTTGGGTAATCAATGTTGAGGGCATACAGAAGGCCAAAGAGGTGTGCCAGGGCAGTAGAGAGATCTGGAATGTTATGTAGCACAATGTCCCCTTCAACACAACTGGATGTTCTCGCACAGACGTATCAGCATCGTCATCTTGTAGGATGGTGAGGATGGCAACTGATGCACCGTTCAACACTGGTTCCAAAATGTCAGTGTCCTGAAGAAAAGTAAAATAAGAATTATTGAAAGCTAAGAAAAACTAAAGACAAAACAAATTTCTAAAGATTTTAACTTTAACCTCTATACCATGCTGGTCGTTTGACCCATGGAGGTTTTAAGAAGAAAAAGCTTATTTTTTTTTAATTAATGCCACCTTGTGAGTTTTGTACAAAAATATTTTCTGCTATGGAACAACCACTAACAATGCCCAGCAGCTGCTCAGCAGAAAAAAAGGAGTGAGAGTTATGACAACTGCAATCCCCACTATAAAATTATCTGGACTGCACTGAGAAAGTGTACATTTCCATTTTGGATAAACTCATCCTTTAAAAACATCTCATAGCAATTAGTTTTACTTGCATTAGTTTTTGTACTTACTAAGCACTTCAGGAAAACCTCTGTTGCATCTTGTCTTGAGGAAAATGGGCAGGCCTCTCAGTGCCCGTTGGACACAGTGTTGGATGTCTAAAGAGTGTTCAGTGGAAAACAAAATTTCAATTAGTGAAGTAACATGGTGTACTATACACAATGCAAAATCAGAACTCTCATAGTAATGAGAGTAAAGCACAGGTCAGACCCAGCAACACGCAAAAAGCATACAACCCCCGCCCCCAAAAAAACAACAACACCACCATGTTAACAATTTTACTTTCTTTTACAAATTAAATAAAATACTGCCAAATAAGAACAAAGCAATGACTCATGACATTCATTTTACGGACATATCCACTGATGTGTTTTATTTGAAGCCAACATCTTTTCAGTTTCTGTTAAGAGAAAAGTATACTCTCTTCTGCAAATGTCAGATAAAGGAGCACTTCACTCACCTGTTCATCAAGTTTATCCAGGAGGTCTTCCATCTCCTCACCAAGAGCTCCCTTCTTAGACCAGTACAGTTTCAGCAGGCCAGGCACAACTTTGTCAAGGGATGCATTGAAGGTCCCCAGGAGGTCTTTGCTTGTGATCCGATGAAATGTTCAGATATCTAAACAATACATTCACCAAAATATTGTCATTTACTCAGCACAGAAAATTCCTGGGTAGCTGTCTTGGACAGTCTGCACCATGTTATATGCCTGACTGTGTCATCAACAGCAAAACCTACCTACTTCAAAAATCTCTCATGAATACGTCTTTTGCACTGGAATAGAAACACCTCCCACAAAACCCAGTATCAATATGAAAATACATATTATGTTCTAAGTTGCACCAAAATCTGTGACCAATCAGATTCTGTGACCTGCCTTAGTATTCTTTCCCTAACAATCTCAGACTATAGAAGTCCTATTTCTAGCACAAAAGAAAAAAAAATACATGCTAAGTCAAAATTATGAGATTGCCTTTCTGTTTCACAATTTCGATTTAGCATGGGGACTCTTGTACTGGCAGAAATGTTCAGGGTAAGGATTTCAATATAACACTGGCAAGGGCCTTGACTGGAGTGGTAGCACAAGATAATAAAGTTGGCCAATGCATTACCCCAGCAAATACCGTACTGCTTCAATATAAGTATAAATCATGCCCAATTTGAATAATAATTAAATTATAAATAAATTAGGACAGTCTTACCTCCTCAGAGGAAAACAGCGCAGGTCATCTCTCCTGGACCTCAGATACCATAGGCTGACACTCCACGACCTCTCTCCGCCTGAGAGAAAATGTTTGCAATAATGAAACATTTCAATATAATGTAGAAAAAAAAAAGAGAAAAAAAAAGTTACGGATCGGACTCCACGATCCTTACTGCTGCGCATGCAAAGTCGGACCGTACAGATCGCGTCTACCCGTGGAATTGTACATAAAATCAATACTTAACTCCACCAACAAAAAGGCTCTCAAAACAATACAATACTTTCCACAGCTTTGAAGGATGGGTCAGGTGTATCCTTCGTGGCCCACCCTATGCCAGAATTCATAGCGCGGCCCAGCCGATTCTAGTTTCAAACAATGGCGGCAGCCACTTAGTTTTAATATTACTCTTATTACTCTTTCTGGGTCACAAAGTAAACTTTTAAGGTATTTTCAGGCGAGAATGTAGCTGTGTAAATTTCAAATATCTGCTCAGTTTATTAAGACAACACATTTTTGCAAAAATGCTTCTACGTTTTCGGAGACGTCTGTTACCACCAGCTTCGATAGCTAGCTGGGGATTCAAGGCTCGCTAGAGCAGCGAGAACAGCGAACTCCTGGCATATCATTTTCAACCCCCCGCGCGGTCCTTCGCTAGCTTAAACATGATATATAAGTCCCTTAGATGACTTAAATATGTTATTGTTTGGCTTTTTTCAGTGCTTTACTCGTTCCACCCTCCTGGGTCCTCAGGAGGATGCAGCCTAGCGCTTGTAGAAAATCCTAATAACAGATGTCGTTAGCTTACCTGCTAGGGCAAATGGCCGGCAGCTCCCGCACCTGTCCAAAAATGGTCAAATAATACACTCCAACTTCAGACCAGGTAAAATCTGTAATGGTCGAAAAATTGTAATTTTCATCCAATTTTGGCCACGTTTGTTCAAAGTTTCTTAGCAGGTTTTCAGTTCAGAACACATCGACAAACCACTATCACACAGTCTGCTCAGACTCGTTTGGTCTAGTTCAAACTTATTCAGACCACGACGTGTGCCAGTCACCTACGGGGTTTCCACGGTTCCCAGCTCGACTCAAAAATCTACTCAAAAGTTGATAATCTTTGTTATGCTCGCTAGAAAATCTTAGTTAGGACAACAATGGAAGAAATTTGTTGGGCAGACAAGCTATTTTAGGTTGTAAATGGAAAGTTTTATTTCTAAGTCAGTTTAATTTGAAAACTTTACTCAAATCAACAATTACTAGTTATCGTTTTTACAGTGTGGTGACAAGACACTGGACAATCCTGGATCCAAATTAAGGCCGTTACTGGTGCCGACTGCAGCCCCATAACCATCACACATCACACATCAGGAATCTGAGACTGAAGAACTTCAAAAACAAAAAACGTCCTCAAAGCCCTCGTCTCGTTGAACGCCACAGACCTGACTGTTTGGACTTTGCAAGAGAGCACGAAACATGGGACACTGAAAGATGGAAGGAGTTTTATTCTCTGATGAGAAAAAATTTAACCTCGATGGTCCTGATGGTTTCCAACGTTACTGGCATGACAAACAGATCCCACCTGAGATGTTTTCTACACTCCACAGTGGAGGGGGCGCCACAATGGTCTGGGGTGCTTTTTTCTTCAGTGCAACAATGGAGCTTCAGGAGGTGTAGGGGGTTTTCAACAGGACAATGATACAGTACACAATGCCCACAGAACCTCTTCCAGGAGAATAACATCACTCTTTTGGACCATCCTGCATGTTCCCCTGATCTAAATCCATTTGAGAACCTTTGGAGATGGATGGCAAGGAAGTTTACAAAAATGGACAAGTTCCAGACAGTACAGACACTTCGTACGGCCGTCTTCACCACTTGGAGAAATGTCCCCACTCACCTCATAGAAATGCTTGCATCAAACATGCCGCAACTTTTGAAGTGATCAACAATAACGGTGGAGCTACTCATTACTGAGTTCATGTTTGGAGCTTTGATTTCTCTTTTGGGCAGGGGTTAGGTTTTTTTTTTTGTTTTTTTAGACTTAGTCTTTAACTTTTGATCAGGTGTAAAACAGCCTGTTTCAGTTTAAATGTTGTTTTTGATAAATTGCATGGTCAAAAAAATGTTTTGTCTCACTCCCGTTTCTTCTTGTTGCATGTTGAAGCTCTACTTGGAACCAGTCTGCACTTCTGTTAAATTCATGTATTTTTTAAATTTATTATCAATTTAGTTTTTTATATACTTGGCATAAACAGTCTTCCGTACAGCAGTCTTCAGCTGAGGGGTCTCATCATTCCCTCATGTAGCCTCGGTCCGCCCCTGCTGACAGAGAAGAAAACATCCACCCTCCTCTTCCTCAGCTGCAGCTTCATCCTCCAGCTGCTGGACCTCCTTCTCCTGTGAATCAGACACCATTGTGAAGCGTCTCTCCATCCTCTGAGCGCGTATCCGCCTCACCTGCGGACTCCGGGACACTTGATCACCTGCAGCCGCTGAGCAGAGGCCGCCTGCGGGCTGGTTTTGTCGGCCTCGTCCATCCTTCATCATCCTCCTCTTCATCAGCAGACATGTTGTTCAGGCAGGATCCGTGACGCCGCGGTGACTGCTGATGGATGGAAGGAGCCGGAGGAGCGGCTAGAATGACGCTCGGCACGTAAGATGGAGGCTTTTATTTCCTTATCTTGGTTTTTAATCCATATTTATTCAGAACATGGCGCGAGCCTGAGCTCGTTATTCAGAGGACATGACGTGCTGCACGCGGCGGACAGCTGCAGCAGGTGTGCCTGCTCGGTGTTTTTCCATGAGCGGTCAGGCTGGACTCTCAGCTGCTCTGTCAGCTCATCAAACTGTGCTGGTGTGAGAGGTGAGCAGGTAGACATGATGGGCTTCAGGCCTGAATCAGTCACAGCGGGGTTTACAGCACCATCATCAGCCTCCTCTGAGACACATTCGTATTTTAATGGAGGAGGTAATCATTTCAGACAGAGAGGCTTCATCGAACTGTCCACAAACATTTGGCCATGTACAGCAGATGGGCATCTGCACAGATCTGTTTTAATCAGGACTTTGATGTAAAAAACAAAAAACAAAAACAAACAAAACACAGCTGCTCATTTATTTCCATGCATCGATTAATCGATCACTTCTTTTTTGACTCTAATGTTCAGGGCAAACAGACACCTGACCGGCTGATTATCAGTTATTGGATAAAAACGTAACTGATTTTTTAAAAATTACATTATGTATGAAAAGCAAATAAAGTAAATTTAATCTGGAGTTTTTTTAAATTCTCTAATAAACTCATGTAAATATCAGATTTTAGTTGCTGAACAGTTTGAACAAAAACTGAGAAAGTTTATGGCAGTGTCAGAGCATGATGATGAACATTTGTAATTTTATGACATTATAACAATAATTAATTAGTCATTCAGTAAAAAGTGCTTTGTGTTCATTATTAATTGTTAGTATCCTGGTTACCAATGAAGTAAACCGTTCGCTTTGAGTCCTTTGTGTTTATATCAGAGTGGAATCAATCCAGATCAATCATTTAAATGTACATTTAAATGTCTGCATCTGTTGTTTATAATATTAAAGATTTTCAGCAGAGTAAAAAATGACAGCTGCAGACTTATTTAAGTAATTATTAAAGGTAACCTTATTCTGTTCATTTCCAGCCTCATACTCTTATTCCTGGACTCTTCTAGAGTAGCTTTGCATGATTGAGAGTTAAAAATAATCTCTTTAGGAATATTTAGGATGTGTGATGGTTAATAAGGAAAAGCACAGGTCTGCATTAATTATCAGTTACACCTTATACTAAATCATTTGGGGCATGAAATGTCAGAAAGCTAAACACTCCACAAACCTAAATAATTCAGAGTGATTTATGTTTACTCTCTTTTGGTGGCGCTTTAGTTTAAACTGCGCTGTCCTGCTTCCCTCGTTTAGCCACCCACCATCAGTCAAGATGGATGTGGTTGCTAAGGTTAAATCCAGCAGAGTAAACACAACGGCAGCCATAAACAGAATCTCCTCTGAGGGCTTCTTCACATCCTTAAAGAGCGACCTCAGAGGAGAGCCGGCTCTCTATGGAGGATTAATCAAATCAGCTGCAGCACTGACTGGGAATTAAGTCCTGAGGTGGAGATGAGGACGGTGATGATGAATAGTTCCATGTGGTGGAGTTTGTCTTGTACTTGAGGGGAAAACATGCAACTGTGTTTCCATAAAACAGTCCTGAGCACTGCTGCCTCTGACATTTCCTGGATTTTAAGAAAACATAAACAGCTTCCTCATTTTTTTAATATCTGGAGATTCTACATTTCCCCAGATGTGACTTCTGAAGTGGAACTACGGCTTCATTAACGCTCCTGTCCCTGACTTCCAAGTCCCAAGCAGAACTACTGAGCAAAGATCGCCCAGCTCTGTAAATGTCTTAATTAGAACTCAGAGATGAGCACGGCTGTGGCATGAACAAACCATTTAAACTCACCAGTATGACTCTCAGCTAACTTACTTACTGCTAACTATCAGATGTCCAAACAACAAACCAAACTTTCAAACTATCTACCAACTTACCAACCAACTAAATCTCTCAATCTTTATCTCAGTACCAATCTACCAACAAGCTTCCAGAGCTGTGTATCAATGAAGCTAATTCTGACTAACCCTGCAATCTATTTAAGCTCCCTGTGAAACATAAACAAACTCTTATTAATGACTTCTTTTGATTTTAACTGAACTACAGTCAGAGTTTGAATGCAATGAAACTGCTAGTGTAGCTAAATTAAAGCTAGCTGGCTATCCACCCCTGCATCCTGGTAGTGCTCCAGAAAACAGTAATAAACATTTCATTTGCTGTTGGCTGAAATCAGTATTGTTTGGCATTAAACATAAGCTGATATTATAGGTCATGTTGGTGAAGTAATTTGGTACTGAGATGGTATTTTACTAGCAATAATATTACAAAGTTTATTTTGTCCCATAAGCTGATAGTGCTAAGTTAGCAGCCAGATTAACTGTGACATTTGGGTAGTACGGCTGACCTTATCTATTCAGGACACATTGATAGCTTGTAATCTATCAACATTAGCACGCAAGTTAGCATTAACTAATATTAGGCACAGTCAGTTTTGATTTTCAAATCTAAACAAAGAATGACTAGCCTGCCAACTAATTTTCACATGATGTTGGCTACAACATTGAGACAGGTGGGCCTCATGAGATAAAGCAGTTTCTAGCTTTTGTTAGCACACCTGTCAACCTACCACTCAACCAACTATTAATCAATCAATTTTCCTAACCAAACACGTGACTTGTCAATCTAATAGCCTATGGTGCTTCCACAAACCAGCTATTCTACCCAATGACCTCATCTACTTACCAGAATACCAATCTACTTACCTGTCAACTAACTTGACTATCTGTTCACACACCACGACCCATTCTCCTAACTACCTACCTTTGTATCTATCAAAAAAGTTGCCATTAACCTACGTATCTCACCAATAAAACAAATCTCATTACTTCTTGAGCCTCACACCTTTCTGAAAAATGACCAGCAGTAGCCTATCTAACCACCAAACAACCAACAAACCTTTTTACTTTGCATGTCTGAACTATTTATTGTTGAGTAATAACTTGGTGTAGGGATTGTGAGGAGCTGTCGACTGTATCTGGTAATCAGCACTATAGCTTAAGGTGCTGCTCAGGAGTATTGTTGGGAGAAATAAACAGTTTATGTTGAAAAATATTTCCCAAACATTAATTTAGTTGTGGTTTTTCTAATGCCAAATGTCTCTGTCTCCACAGCTGGTCTCTGACCCAGCAGTACAGCGATGGTGTATGCCCAGACATCAAACACAGTCGGTGTCAATCCCTCCATCTACTTGCCATCGTTCATGTATCAGATGTCATTTAACTACTCCAAGAGAGAAAACTCAACTGTCCTGGCAACCTTACCCACAACTCCCCTCTGCAGCCTTGAGGGCACGTCCTCCGGCCAGTTGAATACTACCTCTGTCCCTGATGAGCTGACTTCAGGTGAGGTTGCCGTCCTAGGCTTGGTGTTTGGGGTTCTATGGCTGGTCTCCATCTTGGGAAATGCCCTCGTATGCCTGGTCATCCACCGAAGCCGACGGACTCAGTCCACAACCAACTACTTTGTGGTGTCTATGGCCTGCGCGGACCTGCTCATGAGCCTTGGTTGTGCCCCATTCGTCCTCTTGCAGGTTGCCTCTGGACGTTGGCCAATGAGCACAGCAGCTTGCAAGGCTGTGCGCTATCTACAGCACCTTTGTCCAGGTGTGCAGGTTTACGTCCTGCTTTCCATCTCAATAGACCGCTTCTACACAATCGTCTATCCCCTCAGCTTCAAAGTGTCCAGAGAAAAGGCAAAGAAGATGATTCTGGCTTCGTGGTTATTTGATGCAGCCTTCGTCTCCCCCTGCCTCTTCTTCTATGGATCTACATCCACAGTCAGTCATTGTGACTTTTTCCTTCCTGAGAGCTGGGGCAGCATAGTCTACGCAGTGATTCACCTTCTCATTGGTTTTCTGGTGCCAGCTGGATTGATCATATCGTTCTACCAGAGGGTGGTCAGGTACATCTGGAGGATCAGTGCTGATGGCCACACTGTGCGGCGGACAATGAACATTGTCCCACGGACTAAAGTCAAGACCATCAAAATGTTCCTTATGCTTAATTCTGTTTTCTTCCTCACCTGGACACCCTTCTATCTCGCCCAACTGTGGCATCCGAGGGAGTCTGATGGGCCCAGCAGGCAGGGACTGCTTTTCTTCACAGCCATCACCTGGATCTCCTTCAGCTCCACAGCATCCAAACCCACCCTGTATTCTGTCTACAATGCAAACTTCAGACGTGGCATGCGGGAGACCTTCTGCATGTCATCCATGAAATGCTACCGCAGTAATGCCTACACCATCACCGCGAGCTCCCGCATGGCCAAAAAGAATTATGTTGGGGTGGTGGACATCCCAGTGCAAGCAAAGATGGTGACTAAAGACTCGGTCTACGATACATTTGACCGAGAAGCTAAAGAAAAGAAGGTAGCTTGGCCCACTAATGCGAACCCTCCAAATACCTTTGTGTGAATGAGCTTGGACAGTTTTGAAACTGAACTCACAAACATAAACTTGTCTAACATAGCACAGTGCCAGTGGTGGCAGGTGAATTAGCTGGAGGCTAACATGCTAGCACTGTATTTAAGTAAAAAGTTCACCGAATGTGTTCAGATTGTATAAAGGGCTTTTTTTTGATGTGACAAACCCTATAGCAGCCATATTGGTGATTTTTATACTTCAGATTTCAATCAGAATTTGTTTTCGTGCTGTGTTTTGATGGATCGTACTCCATGGATGAATTCCATTTTGTGTTTTGATGTCAACTTGTTAGCTAGCTAACTGTCTGTGTGGTCATCGATCATAAAAGTCTTGTAACTGCATCTGGTTTGCTACAGTAATGTACGTGGTAGATGCTAATGTTAGTAAAGGCTAAAATGTTAACAATGACATTATCTGCTTTGTCACCATGACTGAGTAACGGTGAGCTGGTTAGATACCAAAGCCCTGGATTCAAAGCTTGTTCAAATAAACTGGGCTGAATCAAAGTGAAGCTCAGTGTTTTCCAAAAAAAGAGACTAGATTATGGACTTGAAAGCTGGATAGGCTTTGGTAACTTGGAGTACAATCAGGATCAATTATGACTTTAACAACCATGTCAGCAAGACCCATTCAGGTTCAAACTTAGCTGAGTGGTCATAGCTAAACATGACAACATGCAGACACTGTTTGATTCAGTTCAGTTTCAGAATGGTGCTTGGTTCTTAAACAGCATCAAGGCAGAACTCGTTTGGTGTCGAAGTGGATCGGTAGCTCAAATCTTAAAGTGCGATTGCAGAGGGACTTAAGTCCTGTAATTTCTGATTGAGTTCCTCAACATCATCCTCAGCACTGCTGTGTGGAAACGCTCAACAAGGACAGAACCTGAACATTTGTCCTCCTTCCAATGTGCTGAAATATCCAGACTTGAGATCAAATGGATGTTCAGTAATGAGGATCCTTGAGGAGCTGTATGAATGAAACAACCAAGTTTGTAGCTGTGATCAGTTCTCATGAAGTTTGATCAGTGTGATTAAAGATAATTTGTTATATGAAGGAAATTTATGAGTTTTTGTGGGAATATCCAGGAAAATGTTCCAGAAGACAAAAGACAGAGAAACAGAAGCAAGCTTTTAGAGAGTGAAATTTAATGAAGTCAGTAAAGTCACTGCTGCACAATCACCTCTTTCTGTTTTTAAGGCATTGGTAAATCTGAGACTTGTGCACGTTAATGTGTGGATATCTGAAGTCTGCATATACATTACAGATCAGGGGTGAGCTGCATTAGTTGGTCCTAATATTAGGTCAGTGCACCACGTATTCCACTGTGTCATCGTGTATTTGACTAAAGCTCAAAAACACTGAGAAACTCTAGGATTTGGTTGGACCTCTTTCAGCAGCAGTGACCTGCAGTGATCTGCAGGTGTCACTCACCTGTGCCACAGCAGCAGCTTGGTACAGGTGCTCTTGTTTGCTGATGGTCAGATAATCAAGTCCATTGATTAACTGATATGGATGCAGTAACGACGTACTGAGGTTTTCACACAGTGCCTCTGCAGACTGCTCAGTGTGTAATAAATGATGACACAATGGGAAACATTACATGCTGCAGCATGTAATGTTTCCCATTGTGTAAATATAACCAAAGTACCAAACTTTAGTTTGGTAACCATAGTAACCAAAGTAAATATAACCAAAGAGCATGCTCTTTGGTTATATTTACTTGATTCTGTGACCTGCGGAGCTTCACCTTAGTTTTTATTGTGTGGACCTTGTTTTTCATGTAAGGTAAATCTGTGTACCAACTTACACTTTAAATGTTCCACAGTGGACGTTCATGATCCCTGCAGAATGAACACTGTGGCTCCATCTGTGCAGTTGGTGCACTAACACACCGTCCAATCAGATCCCATAGTCTTGAGACTGCGTTTCATCCAAAGTCCCTCTCTTCCTTCCTGCAGCCAGTCACAGCACTTCCTGCGAGTCTGCATCAATCTGCACATTGTTTACGGGACACTCATTACCTGCTGTAAGTACAAATGTTTGTGATCCATGCTTGAATCTGACTATCCCGTGTCCTCAGATTCATGTATGAACAGAAGATACTCTGAGCTTCACTGAGGATCAAACAGTTTATTTGCTCTTAGACATTTTAAACTCACATTTTCTACAGTCATAAAACAAAGTGCTTCAGCTATGTTTACAAAGGTGCACAAAAAAAAGAGCTTACAAGCTGTTCAGAAACAAGATTTCAGATTTTAGTGCGTGAAAAGAAGCCGCAGGCACCGACCTGCTCGCTGCTGGTTTAGTCAGTCCTTCAGCTCACAGACGTTATCAGGATCAAACCAGAGGAAAGCCCGGCTTGACCCAACAACCAGACAACAATACACAGAGGCTGTCCAACAGCTGACCCAGGAACAGCTGCACACACACACACACACACACTCTCACGTGTCACTATAGGAGTTTAGAAACAGGAGTAATTGATGTGACCTGCAAACCACCACAGAAAGACATTGATCCTCAGTTCAGAGCATGTATTTGTGTCCTCAAGTTTAAAATTTTTATTCACTGGAATGGTGATTAAGCTTCAGCTCCACAAACAACTTTCTGCTGCTTCTGTGTGAAGATGTGGGATCTGACCTGCAGCCAGGAGCTTTTGTCCCCCCCCTGCTGGCTA
Source organism: Oreochromis aureus (assembly GCF_013358895.1). NCBI lineage: Eukaryota > Metazoa > Chordata > Actinopteri > Cichliformes > Cichlidae > Oreochromis > Oreochromis aureus. Next base: position 23,396,396 of record NC_052958.1, on the reverse strand, counting down.
TGAGGGTTACTACATGCACTGTACGAGGAGGTGAACCTCCGTGCTGAGAACAGAGGGAGGTTTATTCTCTGGAGGTTTAAAGGTCTCATAAGTCCTGTGTGAGTGATGAAATGCAGGAGAAGAGGAGGAGAAGGAGGAGGAGGAGGAGGAGAAGAAAGAGGAGGAAGAGCGTCTAACTCTGCCCATTGCTGCTACTGATGTTGTTGTTCTTGCTGTTCTTGGACGTCTTGTTGCCACCGCTTGGAGGCATTTTCTGCTCGTCTCCGGTGAGCAGAGCTTTAATCTCTGATGGAATCTTGCCCTGATCCATGGCCGAACACCACTGCTTGTACTGCAGGAGGACGACAGGAGACAGGTGAACAGCAAGTTACAGTCTTTATACACACACACACACACACACACACACACACACACACACACACGTATTATATATATTTAGCTTAATTCAAAAAGCCACCTATAAATAAGATGTACTTTTATTATTATTATTAAAAGAAAAAAGTGGTGGAGGTTTGGGCATCACAGATCACCAGTGGGGGTTTAGAGGAAGACTAACTTCTGATTCTGACTGTGTAACGATTTAAAGAACAGAAGAAGATGGTCACCATGGTGAGAGCAGACCTTTCGCTTCCTCCACAAAAATCAGATTAACCAAAGTTTGTTTCAGGTATTTGTGCAGACACACCGCTAAAAACGAGGCGCACTGGATTTATCACACATGATAAAACGAGAGCCTCGTACTGACGACGAGCATCTGACCTGACCTTCATTGTGTTCTCATAACTGCTGGAAACTCAAAGCACAGCTGAAGTTAAACTCCTGACTCATCGCTCAGAGAGCTGCAGTTGTACCTGTCCAGGTGACTGCGGTCGTGTTTTCACTCCCAACAGAAACTGGGTGAAGTAATGTTAGTTGTGATGTTTGTGTGGGTCCAATTTTCAAACTTTATTTAAATACCAGGAAACGGAGCGCAGAGAGACTTGTGTGTTTAAACTGGGAGTGTGTCTGACCTCTGTGGTCGGCGTTATGAAGCTTCTCTCTGACACAGAGCTCAATCATGTGTTTGAAATCTGAGTTCATGTCTAACTGGTGTCTCACCATCTCAAGCTCCTCCCGCAGGGCGCAGATGGCTCTCTCCTTACTGGAAACCAACTCCTCCAGGTACTGGTACCTTAGCTTCTTCCGGGCTCGGCACTCGCGGGCGCTCTGCCGGCTTCGCTCCAGTTTGGCCTTCAGGTCAATTTTGGCGGGTTTACGGCCACGTTTTCCCGGCTTCTTCACTTTGCCTGCCATCTGATGACAAGCAGACACAAGTGATAAATCAGACACAGGACAGAGACACCACCAGGTCTGTTAATATGCTTTGAGCAGAGAGGTGATACCTGTTATTTCTGACTGGATTGGTTGAGCCAGCTCACACACAGAACACCTGGATGTGCTAAAGTTCATTTACAGTCAAAGCTCTCAAATTAGCATCCAGATTAGACCTCAACAAGCAGAGTTGGCAAAACTCTGTACTTAAGTAGAAATACAAATACTACTGTTAAAAAATACTCCAGTAAAAGTTGGATTTTTACTCAAGTAAAAGTAAAAAAGTACCAGCTCTGAAATGTACTCAGAGAAAGAAAAAGTAGCTCCTCAAAGAACATTTCCACCACCTATTTTTATGCAGCAATGACTGAACCTTGTGTTATATTAATGTGATGACATAACAATATTAGTGAGTACAGTCAGGGGCTAAAGTGGATTCAGCAGGTGGGTGAACACTAAAATCAGTTTTAATTGCTCAGTGTTGGGGAAAAAAAAAAAATCATAACTCACTATAATTTCTACTGAGAGCTCCAGTAGATTTTCTTAGTGTTCAGGCTGTGATCAGCTGACCTGCTGCTCTTTGTGGATTTACACACCTGAATTCAACCAGATGTGAGCAGCTGTTTCGTGAGTTGTCCTGGCTGATTTCCATACACTGACAGTACACTGTTTATGCTGTCTTTATATCAGACACTATAAAGTTGGTATGAAGGTGGAATTCAGTGAATGAGTCTCAGCATCATCAGTTAAAATTCAAATGAATCTCTGCTACACTTCATGTAAAGTAAATCTGACCATGAAACCACAGCCACTGTGAACCAGTCACATACTGTTCTTTACTTTAAATCCATCACAGTACAGCAAACTAACCTGTTTATCCTGCACTAACCTGCAGAGGATTTTCATGCAGGCCTTAAATAACACAGTTAAGTCTACCTCAGTTTGTTTAGCAGCATGTTTTACAATATAAAAAAACATAATTGCACATGTACAGACCCAATATCTGATTGGATAACATATCTGATGAGGACTTACAAGGAAGCTTTAAATGAGCCGTCCCTTTTAAATCTAAGCTCTCTTCTTCATTTCCTGTCCTCTTTCTTATCTTTCTCCATCTCTGAGTGTAGTTAGCTCTCTTTCTTTTCTCTCCCTGTGAAATACAGCAGCTGGACCTTTAGCTAGCAACACACTGTGTGACAAACTGCACACAAACAGTTCGTGTGTTTGCTGATGTTTGTTGAGCTGATAGAAGCGCTGCATTTCAAATTACCTAACACAAAACATTACTCCCTTTATCCTCGCTCCTCTTCAGTAGCTAGCTAGATGCTGAAGTACTGTGAACACAACCTATGGACACCTGCAGTCGTTCTGGTGTTGTGGTTAAAAATAAAAATTTAAAAACTTGATGAATAAATGAATAAATAAATCAAAACTCCGGCCCACTGTAACCCCTGACTGCGTCACGTGATTGGTCCTCTTTCATCTCTTTTTATGCCACATCGCCTAGTGATTAATAAACGAACGGGATTTCCTTTCATGTGTTTCTGTTTAGGCTCAGATCGGTTTGAAGTTTGGAGGCTCGCAGTAACTGAACTACTACTACTATGACTCCCCTCAAATGCGTTAAAGGAAAAGTAACGAGCCTGTCTGAAACAGTGTGGAGTAGAAAGTTAAGATATTTGTTTAAACATGCAGGGAGTAAAAGTTAAAAAATAGTCAGAAAAAAACCCCTACTCAAGTAAACTACAGATACAGTGACAAAGTATTTCGTTACCGTATCATCCAACAAGTACGACTGACTTCTACTGACCAATCAGAACACTGGAAAACAGCGTCAGCAGTCCTGAAATCCCCCAGACCTCGGTGTGAGGACAGCAGGAAGTTTTTTTTTAATAATATCTGACAGCTGATGAATATCAGCATTAAATAAATCAGCTTATTGTGAGCTGCAGACAGTTTACAGCAGGTTTATTGTTCTATAAATAATTTCTTATCCTTCCTGAAATAAACATGTTTACGGCACGGGGAGCTAACGTAGCCTCTGTTAGCACAAAGGATACACAGCTGTAATCTAGCCCGTTAACGTAATTCCTTCTTAAACGATACTATCGACACTGACAAAGGTGAAGTGACCAAACGTTAACTAGTTAAAGCTGTTAACTAGTTCCCTGCAGTTTCCTTTAGCCGTTAGCAGCCATTAGCAGTCGTTAGCTCGCTCACCTTGTTGTCTTCCATGTTGCTAACGCTCAGGCTGCCGTTAGGTCCGCTCAGAGATCACACTGTGTTCCCGGAAGTCTGAACGGAACGAACCGGCTCGGTATCGTCAGCGAGGGTTCCAGAAGCAGCTCATCAATCAGTCTGATCACCGATCAGTCTGACGGCTCCCTGCTTTGTTTACATCTGCTGACGTCTGCTACGCGTTTACGTCACTTTTTTTTTTACAAACAAAACTTTATTAAATAAAATAAAGGAACAAAGACAGCTGCCAGTAAGCCGGAAATAGTGAGATGGTAAAATAAATAAACAAATAAATAAATAACGTCAAACCCGAGTAAATAGTCAGATAAAAACTAATTTTATTCTTAACAAGTATATTAAAATATATCTGAGTCACTCAAACGTTTAATGTTCAGAAGCCAAATATTAAAATAATTCGAAAATCTGTAAGTTAGTGGTAACAAATTATATTTATATGTAATAAGTAAGATCCCGCTTTAGTTTGATATATTGAATGCATTTATACCATTTTTATATGTTTAATGTGCATAAACTGTGTATCCACTTAAACCTTGGTGTAATCAAAGAAGTTACCACGCCTCATGATATCGCCTTTAAAAACCTTGTTAGTTTCTAAGTTAAACACTTACATCATTTTACTCTGGTGAAGAAATGAATTATTGTGATATCATCTTCATGATTTGCAGTAGAGCACAGAGCAGGTCTTGAAAACTGCGTTCTATAACTACACGATAAAACTCTGGGTTTCCCAAAATGAGAGAACAATAAAACTTCTGCTTTTCTCCGACCTGTTCCCTTTTCCTTTCCCAACCCTCCGCTCACCAGAAATTCTCACTTTTCACAATTACGGTCTGAATTTGGACGCTCAGTTAAAGTTTGAGTCTGAGATCACGTCATGTGAAAGAGTGAAGTTGTTTTTTAGAATCTCATAATTTGGATCTTAAAAGTAAAACGCTTTACTGTCTGTCTGATGATTTTTGCCTCTAAAATTTAAAAACTCTCCTCAGTAAATTAAATATCAAACTTTGGAATCTGTGACTGAAAGTTCACAGTTCAGAGGTGAAAGTTCACACTGTTTACCCAAATGCTTTAAGAAGTTGATACATACATATATATTTTTCAACCTTTGATGTTTTAAATAAAGTTGTTCACCTGCGTTCTGCGGTCATCAGGTGTAAAGAAAACAGAATAGTATGAAGTAGGTTTGTAAGGGTCGATGTTGTCACAGAGAAGAGACGGTCAGTGTGTCCAGGACAGAAACTGATGAAGAGTCTGAGCTCATCTTTACTGCTCAGTCTTCAGTATACACCAATTCACTGTTGGATATAAATGCACATATATTTTATTATTTTACTTAAAGTCTTTAAAGAGCCATAACTTTACACCATATCCACCTCTCCTCTTCCATCATCATCTCATCATTGCATTCAGAGGGTGAGAATTCATTAATTCATTCAATTATTCATATTAAGAAAACACATCCTGCTGTCCCTGAGAGTGGATTCTATGATGACATCTCCTCACAGGCCAAAGGTCAATTGTATGTTAATCTACCCATGACCTGCTGACTAATCCTGTTACATCAGCTGCTGGAAATTTAGAGGAAATGAAGATGATGTTGTGGAAGAAGGTTATACAAATATCAGAGCTTCTGTTCTGAGTTTACTTCCTCAGCAAGTGGGATTAGAGGGATTAGCACAAAGAGACATGGAGAACAATCATGGTGGATCCTGCTGAGACTGTTCAGGTGAAGTATGAAGTCATCAGACTACTGTTACACACACTTTGTTCATTCCTCTGATATCACTGATGATAGATGTTGTTTTAAAGATCATGCCCAGTTCTGTCATGATGCGTGTGAACACGTGTGAAGAGAGCCAGAGATTAATAACTTAACAATAACTAATGACTAAATGCAGAGAGGTGTATAAGCACATAGTGAGTGAAGAAGAAACACTCAGTGCATCATGGTGTAGCACCCAACCCATGTAGCTAGTATTCAAATTAGATCAAAGAGGTGTTGTAGCACTATGAGCAGTGCCCTAGGTTCTTTAATTTAGTGGCTTGCCCTACTAACCCGTAATGCTGATGAACTGATGTTTGTACCAGATTACACTTCAGAAAGTGCAAACTGTCAGTAATGTCTGGGGTTGCTGACGGTGAAGCAGCTCTATATGCTCCTCCTGTAGGCCTCCTTGCCCTGTTTGATGCCCCTGCTAGGTTGGCTCATGCAGTGCTGTACAGGGAACTATCCCACGAGTTCTGATTAGAGCCTGTACTTCACTTGTCAACCAAGGTTTTCCATTAGGAACAACCTGGATGGTTTTAGTCACTGTCACATTCTCTACAAAGCACTTAATGTAGAAAAGGACAGGCTGATGATAAGCCAACATTGGAGAATTCTGCTCTCCCTTTCTAGTCCCTGTCAGTACTCTTGCTGCGGCATTTTGTATTAACTGAAGGCTTTTCATAGAATTTTTAAGACATCCTGATAGTAACGAATTACAGTAGTTCAGCCTAGAAGTAATAAATGCATGAACTAGTTTTTCAGCGTCACTCTGAGACAGGATATTTCTCATTTTAGAGATATTGCAGAAATGGAAGACAGAAAACAAGACACAAGAAGACACAGGCTTACATATTTGTTTAATATGTGCATTAAAGGACATATCCTGGTCAAAAATGATTCCAAGATTCAAATGTCCAGCTGGAATAACCACATTGACAGAGCCTTCTTGATGTGTTCTTCTGCTTCCCTGGCCCCTGTGTCTGTGGGGATGTTGTTCACTCTGTGTTGTAGTGTCCTAATGACACCCAGGTTGTACTCCAGTGGATAATGAGAGTCAAACCTTAAATACTGATCTGATTTACGGTACACATCAACTTTTAAATGTCCCCTATTACTGATGGAAATCTCACAGTCTAAGAAGGCTAACCTGCTACTTTTCATATTCTCCCCAGTGAATTTGATGTCTTGGTCCATCGAGTTAATGTGACCGCTGAATTGTGGTACGTCTTGAGATTTGATTTTCACCCAGGTGTCATCCACATACCTAAACTAATGACTTGGGGGTGTTCCAGGGTAGCATAACAAAGCCATCATTTCTGCTTTTTCTATGCACAAGTTGGCCACAATGGGTGAAACTGGGGAACACCAGTTAGCACTGGAACCCCAGGTAGTACTGACCCTTGTATGTGAAATAGGTGGAATTAAAACAGAGATCCAAGAGCAAACATGCTTGGTCGGTGCTGAGAGTAGTCCTGTTGGTGAGGTCGGGGCCTTCCCGTAATCTCCTATAAACTACTTCCAATGCTTCCGTGACTGGAACACAAGTGACTAACATCGTACGAGAACATTGTTTCATCTGCCTCCATAATGACATCTCTCACCTTCTCAACAAAATCTAAGGTGTTCTGGATGTGGTGTTCAGAGCTGCCTACCAACGGGTTGAGCATCAAAGCCAGAAACTTTGAGATGTTATAGGTGACCGAGTTGATCATACAGACAATTGATCTTAAAGGTACACCCTATTTATGTATCTTTGGTAAACCATACAGACTTGGTGTTGCTTCCCTTAGAAATAGCCTGTGGTATGAGGTCCGGTCAATAGCGTTGTCTTGTTATACCTGCTTCAGAAAATCTATCACCCTCTTCCTGTAATTACTTCCTGGGTCTCGTTTCAGGGGCTCATGAGTATTTTTGTCACTGAACAAATTTTCTCATGATAGTCTCTATGGTTTAGCAAAACTGTGCACCTACCCTTGTCCAGCAGAAGGATGATAATGTTGTCATTACTAACTGATGTAAGTGCCTTCCTCGCCTTCCTCCATGCTGATGTTGGATGCTGGGGGCTTTGCATTGCTGAGACAGGCCGAAACGTTTGTCCGCAGCTGCTCTGCTTCTACGTCTGCAATGTTGTTGTTTCAAATTTCTCTTTCTGTGGCTGTGATCAGTTCAACTAGTGGGATTTGTCTCTGCGTCACAGATACCATCATGATGCCATGACTGTCACATTTACCTGCCGTTCCTCCTCAGGTGATCCTAACTGGTTGCTATGGTTATACCTCTGACCTCTGTACCTCCTGCGGTACCATTAGAGAAAGTGAAGTGAAACACTGTGTCAGAATAAAAGACATAACACTGCTTTTATTTTTCAGACTCACCGTTTAGAGCAGCTGCGAGGCAGAACATGTGAGGCCATCACTACTCTGTGCTCGTGGATCAGATCCTAATCTCTGCTCTGCCTCAGCGATCAGCTTCTCTCTGAATCGAACTGAGCTGCCGATCTTCTCACAACTTGTTCACGAGTGTTTTAGCGTTCATTTCTTTAGATTTATGGTCTGCATCGTGGCTACAATGTAGCCACAAACTCCCCTAATTCCACACTCTAACCTAACCTGCACCTCTAGAAAAATACCCGCATGTCAGGTTGATGCAGCTGCTGTATTTGGTCTGTTGAACACCGTTGATTCCTCCTGTGCATTTCTAGCTACTTTTTCAGCAGCCAGAAATTCTTTTACTTATTCATTTTTTAAACCTGCTGGCGTGAGATGAATCAGAGATGAAAGTCTTTACTGTAAGAAGAAACAAGTGTGCTCAGAGCATCTGAAAGCAGCCATGAGATGACAACCGTCTGTCTGATGCCTTCATCAGTGAGAATTAGCCATGCGTCCTAATTGCTCCAGTATGAGAGAGCTTTCAGTTTTCTTCTGCTTGTGTCGCTTCCATTGTCATCTCTGTGCTCGCCATCCCAAGACAACTAGCTGATTCAGAAACATTACACAATCAGCAAGGTTACACAAACACACAAAAATATCCCATCCACCACAATCTGACATTTTACCAGCATGCTGGCAGTATTTTCAGTGCTCCAAGTACACAGATCCCAGATTAATGCTTTCATTGTTTTTGCAACACGTTGAGTGCAGCAGAGCTCCACATGAAAGTCTCAGGCCTGAAAAACACTATCAGGCTCCGTTAGATCAGGTTAATAGTGTAGTCGTCACGAGAGCAGGACTTTTTCTGTTTCTGTGACGGAGAGGAGCAAAACTGCGTCCGTGTTTGATCTTTGTTCCTCACAAAGTGCATTCTGGGTAAACTTTCAGGCTCATATGAGTGAGTATAGGTGTCTGCAGAGAACAGGTGAGAGCAGATGGAAGGTCTTCTTTCATCTGAAACCAGGGTCATCTTCAGCTGTGACTTACACTTTGCAGTGTATTGTACAGTGAACTTGTCGTATATTTCACAGTATAATTTGCAGTATATACAGTATATTTTGCAGTATAACTTGCAGTATATTTCGCAATATATTGTACAGTATATGTTGCAGTATATCTTGCAGTATAATTTACAGTATAACTTGCAGTATATTTCGCAATATAATTTGCAGTATACAGTATATTTTGCAGGACACAGCAGTGTCGGGCTTTTCCAGAGGCAGTATTTTGCGCGTGCGCACTGCATCGCTGTCTGCGCCTTTAAGAGCCCGCTGCGCTGAGCCGAGCAGCTCTGATGATGACGCCATGCTGTTATTTTTATCGCGGTGACCTCATCGTTCTATGGCAGCACCAGGACTTCACCGAGTCCCTCCGCCGCTTCTGCTCTCCTCTGCGACCCGTCCTCTCCGGTACACCAGGCGGTCTCCCCCGGTTTGTCCAGCCGGGTCGGAGGAGCTGCTGTCCGGACTCTGACGTCGAGTTTTCAGACGGTGAGTTCACCGAAATTTCTGGTTAAAGAGTGACCGAGCGGCGGCTGAAGTTCCGTTACCGGGCCTAAAGTTAAAGTTCGTTCCGTGTGTCAGCCCGGGCTAACCCCGCGTCTGAGGGGAACTTAGCGGGAAAACGTCGCTGTTCGTCGGTTTCTTTTTAAGTGAGCCGGAGTGGCGGTCAGATGGTCCTGAACGCGGAGACACACCGATAAAATGTGAGAGAACAGCGGGCTGAGAGAGTTATAAAACGGCTAACGTAACATCCGAAATGTCGCCCACACCGCCCGAAGCTCCCAGAACCAGCGAGGAGCCTCCAACAGTAGCCAGGCCTCCCTTAAATCAACCTCACACTACAACAGCCCAGGTTAGCTCGTATAAGACCGTCTGTGACTGCGCTAAAATATACCGAAACTGCCTTAAAATAAAGACAGAACAACATTTGTGGGTAGTAATGTCCTTTTAAATAATAGTAAATTCACTTTATTTATTTAAATTACCCTTAAACTCTGCGGACACCACTCATATTAGCTCATATTACAGTTCCAGTGCCTGCAATTTCCCTTAAATATGCCAAGGCTTCCTTAAAATGAGAACTATCGTTATGTATGTGTATTAACATCCTTATAAATAATAACTAACCCAGTCTATTCAGGCAGATATCCATTAATTACCGCGGAAACTCTTTTTATCTGCTCATCTCAGTTTCATTTTGACCAGTCTTCCTTAAACATGATGAAACTTCCTTAAAGGTAAAATATGAGCATTAATCTCCTCGTGATTCACTCAGATAACCCTGAACACCACCGATGACAGTGCTGTAAACATTAAGCTCTCCTCAAATCTGCCCAAACCTCCTAAAATAAAAGATAAAGCCTATATGTTTATATTAATGTCTGATAAATGAAGCACCCTTCAGACTCTCAGATAACCTTTAAACTGCTGAGCATGCTTTTAACAGCACACACTAGACTTCCCTTACTAAATGTTAAAGGTAAATTTATTTTAAATATAAATAATATATGTAATGGAAATGTTCCATTATTTTTTTTTTTTTAAGTTAAATAAACCTCCAAATGTAAATAAGTTATTACAAAGTTAACAGGTGACCATTAGGTGTGTGAATCAGGTAAGCTGAGTAAATGAACCTCACACTTCTCTGAGTGATCTGACCTCAGAGTCTCGTTTCCAACTTCAGAAGAAGGTTTTTCGTTTAAATTTGAAAACCGTCTCTCTGTTGCATCATCTCTACACACCGTCAGTACAAACACAGGCAGCAAATCGGCATGATCAACATACTGAAGGATAATATGAGTATCACAGGGTCCACACAGCATGTAGAATAATAAAACTTTGGATTGAAACACTGCAGGGTTAGATCAACCCAGCCGGCTGCTGTAGGTGTGTGCTGTACAGATATACCAGTCCAGACAGTCCCCTGAGAGTCTGTGTTCTTACAGATATCCAGACTGTGACGGAACAGAGTTAATGAAATAAAACAGTTGTGGTTCATCTCAGTGGTAATAACAGTCTCCTGAAATGGGTCCCTCTTCACTCACAGCCTCGCTTTGGAGTTCGTAACTACTCTACCGTGTTTATTAGACTGATCACGTTCACTTGTCTGACGCTGAGTGGGCGTGACCTCCTGTCTGCCAGAGCGTCTCCTGAAGTCATTGATCTTAGAAGACTCATCACAGCGCGTAAACTATGGGGGACCGCCTCAGTGTCCTGCAGCTTTCTGACAGCAATGGTCACCTGAAGACTGCTTCGTACCTGCTCTGACATACACCTGTGCAGGGTCCATAATAAGGGAATGTGTCGGGTGCTCACCTGTGATCACTTGAGTGATTGAAACTTGGCATCTCAGCAAAGAACATAAAGGAACTGAAATGATTTTGCAGTTAATCCATAAACTGATGGTTTAAGCTGCCAATAATCGATCTGTCAGTAATCAATACTCACCTGTGAGGGTGGACCTTTATCAGCCTAACCGGTGTTAGATTATTTCATAAGCACTGTCAGGTTAATGAAAACCAGCTAACTCACATATTATCTGTGCGTTTCCTTCAGGAAAGGAAAACCTCGCAGTTTTCAGTGGTTTGTTTTTAAACGTTTGCACCGATGCTGAGAGGTGTCAGTTTAAAGCCGGTGGGTCACATGACCAGAGCAGTGAATTATTTTTATTTATGCGTTTAAGTTTAGTGAGGGTGCTCAGTGAGGAAATTTAAGTGTCATGCAGGTCAGTAGGATGGTGGTGAAGCCTGATCAGTGTCCTTCAGGGAACCGGAAGTGATGTCAGGGTGACGGCCAGCTGCTGACAGCGTTTCCACCAAACACAATTAAACGCTCAGTCATGGCGTTGTTTATCGCCTTCACAGCGCTGCTTTACTTCCTCTTCAGCACAGTGAGCTGATCATGTGATCGGGCTGAACCACAAGTTCCTCTCTGTAGCGGTTTTGGAAGCCTCATTTTAAATTTTTTTAATCATAATTAATAATTAAAAAAATCTGCTGCAGCATGCCTCACCCACCTTTTTACCAGCTTCTTATTTTGAATGCTTGTCTCCGGGTGATTGGTCGACGCTGCAACGTCACTTTCAGAGTGTTGGCTCAGGTGAGCAAAGCGGGAATCTAACCTGTCTGTGTGTGATGTCAGCGCAGGGCTAAAGTCCTGTGATTGGCTGCTTTTAACCCCGGGTTGTTCACCTTTGGCCGGGCTCCACTGTCAGCTCAAGCTCTAAGTGCACCTGTCACATGTAGAGGCGCAGAGGAGCAGGAAATGGCAGCGCTCTTTATCTGATGGTGTTTGGGCTCTCTGTGTCTCAGAGGCCCGACTTTACCGCTCTGTTACACCTGATAACAGCCCCTACCTGGACTCTTACCTGTGGTGTAGAGTTGAGGATTAGGCCGGCGCTCGCCCTCAGACTAAAATCATCATGACGCAGAGCTCAAGCCTCCGGAGAAAACCAAACTCTGACAGGAGGTCAGCGCTCAGTGAGCGCCCACCGCTCAGATTATTTTTGTTTTTCTGCTTTAGTGACAGTGACATCGGCTTGTCACACAAATAACACTCCAGGCCTATTTTTAGGTTTTTGACTCAGAAGGACAACTGAGCAGCCTGTTTGTCTCTCTGAGTCTAAATACAGTAGTGATGTTGTGCAAGGTGCCTGGTCATCTCACTTCCTGTCACAGATCTCCTGCTGCAGGGGTTCATGTTTAACATGAAAGTTTTATAGGTGGGTGCCAATTAAGACTAATGGTAATGTCATGGCTACGGTGGGTCACGTGACCCCGGCATGAAGCCTGAGCTCAGTGTGTGATGTTGCAGGAGGCTGGGAGGTGATTTGGGTCGAGGCGTTTCTGCAGACTGGTGCCCGTGATGCCATCTGTTCCCGTGGCTCGTAGCCGGTAATTTAACAGATCGGGTGTCAGAGCAGGAATGTCCTGGCTTGGAAAAACATCAGCGGGATCCGAATTATTGGACTGAAGTGGAACCTGATGTTGGAGACACAGCCAGAGGCTCCAGCTGCTGTTTGAAGGCTTCAGAAAACACAATCGTCCTCTTTCTTCCTGGTTCAAGGTTCCAGGCTGGTTTCCTCTTGATTTTACATTCCTCCTTGCAGGCGCTAATTCAATTCCTCCACATAAACCATCCGTTCTTTCAGGGGGAATGTAGGTCAGTGCTCTTTGGAGGGATGGCTGTAGTTTACACAATCATTTTAATGTGGACGTGATGCTAACACACATGAAGGTTGATGTTGGAGCTGCAGTGCTGTGTGTGCAGCTCACTGTGGCAACTCTTTAAACACCATCACAGCTCTGCAACCACTGTCCACACTCCTTCAATCATTGGTTTCATTTAACCATCACAGGTACCACTCTCATCAGTCTCATCTCTACCTCATCCTCTTCCTCCTCAAGCTTCTCCCGAGTGAAGTCTAACACATGAAAACAAAGAAGAACGTGCTCATTTATTCTCGCCATTGTCAGCAGCTCAGACATGTGACCCTCACGTCTCCCCACAGCTGACAGTGAGCCAGCTAAACAGCAGCAGCTGGTTATACACTAACATTGTGCCAGCTGATGTCAGGCTCGAGTGTCTAAAGCAAGGGTCTCAAACTTAAATGAGCTGAAGCCCACTTTAGTGTTTTCAAGTAGTACTAAAAAACAAACAAACAAGAAAACACACACAAATATTTCCAAAAATGTAGTGTTTTCTGTTTGTTTGTTTGTTTTTTAGATTTCAAATATTGTATAAAAAGACAAAACTGCAAACGTGAACACAATATTTTTTTTTGTTCCCTCACTCTTAACTAACTGAAGCCTTACAGTGAACTACCAAATAAATAAATTGTTACTCTCTTTCTGGCCAAACACATGGCAGCACTTCTCCTATAATTTTGTTCATGTTTAACAAAATAAGACAGACATTAGTTTTTACACTTTGGACATTAGTTTTTTGACTGCTAGTGTTTTCTTTACAAATAACTCTCTCACTAACACAGCCAATCCTTCAACAATGGTTTTACTCTCTGCTCATATTGCCTTCATATTAAAATGTTTTTTTTGCTTTTTAAAGAACTTATTTTAACATTGCACTCTACAACACGTGGGCCGCAAGGGGACCCAGGGCTGTGAGTTTGAGACCTCTGGTCTAAAGTCACACTTTCCCTCTGATAAAGTGTCTTAATTACATCTCGCATCAGTTTATTCATCAACAGTCCAGCAATGTTAGAGCCACTCCAGAGATGCCGGTGAGTCTGTGGAGCTACGGCGTCGCCTCCGTGTCATTAACATGTTGTAAATGTGGTGCAGCCTATAAAATGTATGAAATAAAATATGGGGATTTTTTCTGGGTCTCCTGGCTGTATACGGGTCAGTCCTGCTTACAGTTACTATCCCAGGTGGATGGTTTCACTTTCCTCTGGCTGAGACCACAAGTTTAACGGTCGACCACTCATGTGCTGAACATCACTAAAATGAAGCAGCAGGACCCTTTACAGATGTGCCAAGCAACTTAGAGTCCCACTCTGAGGAGACATGAGCAGGAGGAGGAGGAGGAGGTGGAGGTGTAACACGTTTGGGGATTTTTCGGCTCTAACTTTTATAGCATGAGGGAGTTTCCAGCTGCAGAGCTGTGAGTCAGCCTGAGACCAGCTTCTGTCATACCTGCACAGTTGGATCAAGTCAAGTGGCTTTATTCTCACTTCAACCCTGTGCAATGGTACAGTACACAGTAAAGCGAGACGGCGTTCCTCCAAGCCCATGGTGCTGCATATAATATACAACAGACAATCAACACAGGACTACATAAAGTGCAAGTGTGCTAAAATTGCAAAAAAACCCCAAACAAACAAAGACAGCACAACACCAGACAGAACAGAACGATACAGACACAAGATAGTGCAATTGAAAGGTGCATCAATGACAGTGGGTTGTGCAAAAAACTGAGCATTGTGCAAAAAGTAGCTTGATGTATGAAGGTGTGCGTTTTTGTGTGTGTGTGTGTATGAGATTGTGCAGATAAGTGCTTCAACACCTGAGCTCAAAGAAGCAGTTCAATCATTCATCACATTTTTATGAGCTCGAGCACAGAAACCAGCGCATCGCTGATTTCCTACACAGCTCAGTATGAAGGTGTTATTTGATAATTATTTTCAGCTGGAAGGTGAGATCACCTGCATGTAGTGTACCTCCTCCCAACAAACGACTGATTTAAATCTGTATTATAGACTGTAAGGCCCGCTCCACAAAACTCAGGTCTGTTTTTCACGGTTTTCAGGAAAGCAATGAGAACAGCGCCGTAACTCTCCAGCTCCTTCCTCTGCTCATGTTTCAAGCTCTCTATAAAGTTAAGTAAAATTGGGCGCGATGCATCTTGTGTCATCCTGGTGTGCCGGACAACCTGACCCACCTGTCTCACGGTCATGGTTTTCTGTGTGAATAAAGTTTGTCGTGATTTGGCGTGGCGTTGTTAAACGTTTCTGAAGCGACTGGGATGCAGACTCACTCTGACTCTGTTTGTGTTTCAGACTTTAAAACTGAGAGTGATGTCATCAGGAGAAAAGACGGCTGTTGGAGTGAATGAAAGCCCCTCCCCCTCGCTGCACACACACACACTCTGAACCACCGTCTCACACACAGTTGGGATTGGCTCTCTCTCCCTCTCTTTCTCTCTCTCTCTGGGGCTGCCATCGGGATGACATCATACCCGGCCGACACAATGGAGCTCTTCATCCTCTGAGGTTCCTGGCCAGACTGCATCACTGCGCTGGACTGCCGGCCGGGACGCCCACAAGGAGGAGGGGGAGGAGGAGGATTACTACTAGGGAGGGAGGGGGGTGGGGGGGGTGGTAGGGAAGTGAGAGGAGGCAGCTCACATGTGTGAGCGTGCAGGGTCGCGGACTGGACTGGGTATGGCAAGGCCCGGGACTGTGCGCCCCATCGGGCCAGAGGCTCTGGTGGCGCTGCTGGAGGGGGCGCTGGACCGGGTGGTGCTGATTGACAGCCGGCCCTTCGTTGACTACAATACCTCCCACATTCTGGAGGCCGTCAACGTGAATTGCTCCAAGCTGATGAAGAGGAGGCTGCAGCAGGACAAGGTGCAGATCGCCGAGCTGCTGCAGCATTCAGCCAAGAAGAAGGTGAGTAGTGGGGGTGGGTGGGTGGGGGGTGCTCAGGTGTGGTTAGAATACGGCTCAGATTCAGAACGATGCATTAGGTTAAAGTACGAAGCAGGCCAAGGGACAAAAGACTGGTCACTGTGTCACAAACTGTATATAAAAGATGGACACAGCTGTTGCTTTAAGTGCTGCTGCAATGTTTTCAGAGTCAGATGTGACCGTACCTGATGTGGTGAGTGGAGTCGTTGGGTGATGCTGACATGATTTGCCATTCATCTGCACATGCTCACTGAGGCATTGTTTCTTGTTTCAAGTTGATGGGGATTTTTTTTTTACAAGCTCAATTTCCTTTATTATTATGTACAGATTTATTTTTTCTTTTCCTGATCCTGGATGTACCTGTGTATCTGTGTTGCAGTTGGAACTGCAGGCCGATCAGGAGGTGGTGGTGTACGATCAGAGCTCTGCCGACCCAGCCGCTCTGAGCTCCGAGTCCTTTATCAGTGTCCTGCTGGTTAAGCTGGAGAGGAGCTTCCCCTCCGTACACCTGCTCTCAGGTGAGCCTCCCTGCACCCGCGTCGCTCTGCCATTACTGAGGTTCAGAGTGTGGCCTGTAGGGAATGTTTAACTGTGTATGTATTGGGGGTGAGCATTTTGCTGGGTTCACCGAGTTGCGATGATTAATCTTGAGCCTCTGACTCTGGCGTGCAGCTGTAATCAAAGTTTAAACAGGAAACCTCTGAAAGCGAGCGGCTGCTTCCCGCTGGACGTCTCTGCGACGCTATTAAACCTCATTTACACTCGTTAAAGGTGATTAAAGTGAGACAGCAGTAGCTAATGGGAAGGAACCAATCAGATTATTGATTTCTGATCGGCTCTAACTCTGAGTGAGCATGCTGCAGCTGCCTGCAGCTATTTCTACTGAGCGTGGCATTATGTAACAATGATGTAATGCTGCATGGTGGCTCCACCCTCATCAGAAAAACCAAACAAAGTGCTCGCTCTGAGGTTTCAGTTACACAACAGCCACTTCCACCAGGAGACCAGAGTCTTCATCAGCGCTGAGGATCACAAAACACGCCCGTCAGTGAACTGAGTCAGAAAGGCATGTGAGCAGGAAGTGCTCCAGCCTCAGATATGTTTAAATCCATAAACACACAAACTGTTAAAATTAGCTACAAAAACGAAAAGAATATTTAATTTTTTAAAATTACAATAAGAATGTAAAAGAAATGCTTAAAAATAAAAGAAAAAATATTTTTAAAATTGCGAAACATACTTAAAAAATATGAAACTGTAAAACATTACATGAAAAAATAAAAATTTATAAAAAGGGGGAAAAATTACACAAATCAGAAAAAAATTGAAAAAAGTCAAAAATGGAAGAAAATCAGTCAGTAAACTTAAAAAAAAGGTGACAGAATTTAATTGATTAAATTTAATAATTTATTTTTTAAAAAGTACCAGAACATTTAAACCAGGAGTGTTTGGGCCTCAGTTACAAACTGTGTGAACATCTATCAGGTTAGAGTTCTGTCTTTGTATTTTGTACAATCGTGATCACAGGTGTAGTTATAGATCAGGACATTTTCTTTACATGATCAATAGCTGGACTCACCTGGCACTCAGCCTGAAATTCTCTGCTGGAAATAAAGCGGTTTCCAAAGGAGGCTGCTGAACATCGATGCTCTGGCTTGTTGCCTGGCAACAGGTGATGAGGATGTTTGAGTCGAGCAGAGACGAAGATTCAGTCTGATTCCTGCAGGAAAGAAACGAACACGACAGCACAGCTGTTGACATCATTATTATTTCACTGTCAGCTGACTCTGTGTGTGTGTGTGTGTGTGTGTGTGTGTGTGTGTGTGTGTGTGTGTGTGTGTGTGTGTGTGTGTGTGTGTGTGTGTGTGTGTGTCTCAGGTGGGTTCTCCGAGTTTTCTCACCTTTTTCCTGGTCTCTGTGAGGGGAAGTCCACCCTGGTTCCTTCCTGCATCTCTCAACCCTGCCTGCCCGTCACCAACGTCGGGCCGACCCGCATTCTGCCTCACCTGTACCTGGGCTGCCAGAGGGACGTCCTCAACAAGGTGACACAGCACCACCCCCACATCACAGCCCTGACCCTGAACGCTTAAAAAAATAAATAAATAAATAAATATTTTTTTTAAATTCCAGTTCTTCTTGGG
This sequence comes from Oreochromis aureus, assembly GCF_013358895.1. Lineage (NCBI taxonomy): Eukaryota > Metazoa > Chordata > Actinopteri > Cichliformes > Cichlidae > Oreochromis > Oreochromis aureus. The sequence continues at coordinate 23,378,340 of NC_052958.1, read as the reverse complement.
GTCCAGCCTCTCTGGTCTGGCTCTGATCCAAACCTGTGTTTGTTTTCCAGGACCTGATGCAGCAGAACGACATTGCCTACGTCCTGAATGCCAGCAACACCTGCCCCAAACCGGACTTCATCCCAGACTCCCACTTCCTCCGAGTCCCCGTCAACGACTCGTTCTGTGAGAAGATCCTGCCGTGGCTGGATCGCTCGGTGGAGTTCATAGGTCAGCATCAATTGCCCGCCTCTCTCATGTGATTGAATAAACCAGACCCTATTGCTCTCTGCTCAGTCTGAACTTTGTTGTGTTTCAGAGAAGGCCAAAGCCTCCAACGCCCGAGTCCTGGTCCACTGCCTGGCTGGAATCTCCCGGTCGGCCACCATCGCTATCGCCTACATCATGAAGAGGATGGACATGTCACTGGACGAGGCGTACAGGTAAGAAGTCAAGACTTCTGACCGGACCAAGTCTGTTTGTTTAAAATGTTTGAACTCTCAGTTTTCTGAGTTCTTCCTCCTGTGATGTCATCAGAGGTCACTGAACTCTGAACATAACCAGGTTGTAGTCATCAGTCAGCTATTGACAATGTTTCTGAAGCCCCAACGAGCAACCAGAGACAAGTTTAATGAATCTGTTTATAGACATTTATTTTACATCCACGTAATGTTTGCACGACAGAATCTGGAGCTCAGACACTCTGTTAGTACACGAGCCTTACAGCAGCTATATGATTGGGCGGATTACTCAGACGCCACCAGATGGAGCATCGTTGGTGAGAAACACCATGAATCAGTTAATCTCGGCCTGATGTTTGTTAACACTGTAGTTAGTTCTTTTAAAGGTGAAAGAACGAGATTGAAGGCACAAGTGGCAGAAATTAGATTTCCCCAAGGAGTGGATGGACTCTGCTTTGTGATAGGGTGAGGAGTTCAGTCATTCGAGAGCGGGTCAGAGTGGAGCCGCTCCTCCTCCACATCGAAAGGAGCCATCTGACGCGGGAGCCTCCTGGTTAAGGTGCTCCGGCCGGGCATGTCCTACCAGGATGAGGTGTGGACGCGGGACCTGCTGGAGAAATTACATCTGTCGGGTGGTCTGGGAACCCCTCACTCACTGTTTCCCCAAATAAGCTGGAGGAGATGGTGAGAGGGAGGTCTGGGCTCCCCTGATGCCGCGAGATATGACTCCAGATAAGCAGAAGAAAATGGCTGATTTAAAAAAAAAAAAGAATTCTTTGGATTTGAATTTTTATTGAAGTGATGGTCATGAATTATCCAACAGCATGCATTATTCATAATGTATGGCACAATGTGCCACACTTTTCTGTCGCAGTTTAGTTTTCAGATGATAATTTACTGACTTTTAGACGAGTCGGTTCATCTTTTTTTTTTCTCAACTAAGAAACAGTCACTAGGACGATCCCTAACAAACACGGTTAGCAGCTACAGCTGCATGTGTCAGCCTCCACCTGTCAGTCAGAGGCCACGCCCCTAATAATGCAAACTTTAAATGTGTGCATGTTTGGTGTTGAATGACGCTGACAGCCTTAAGTGTTTGATCCTCATTAACCTTTCGTGTTGCTTCCTGCCCATAATGACGCTCGCTGTTTCTGTTCCTTGCTCAGGTTTGTGAAGGAAAAGCGGCCGACCATCTCTCCCAACTTTAACTTCCTGGGTCAGCTGCTGGACTTTGAGAAGAAGATAAAAAGTCCTCCTGGTACGGACGCCAAACCCAAGTGTCTCCATCCTCCGGAGCCCAGCAGCGAGGCCTTCCCTCAGCCTGAGGATGCGGTCCCAACGCCCGGCGGGCCCCTTCTGGAACCTTTGACCCTACCGTGCGTTTTAGCCAATGCCCCTGAGGAGCGCCTGCTGGCTCAGGCTCTGAGTGGCCTGCAGCTCGCCGACGGCTCAGAAGACAGCGCCCGGTTGAAACGCTCATTCTCTTTGGACATCAAGTCATATGGCGAGCCCGGCGGGGGCGCCACCCATCGGGTTTTCGCGCCTCACAGTGGGTCGGGGGACAGCAATGACTTCTACAAGCCGCCATCCTTCAAGGAGACAACGAGTAAACCCTGCCAGTTCTCGCCAGTGGAGGAGGTTTCGGAGCAGTCCACGCCGGAGCAGAGCCCTGATAAGGAGGAGGCAGGCAGCCCGCAGCCAGTGGTGTCGTCGGCCTCCAGCGGCTTCGCTAAGCCACCCGCCGCTCCAACCAACTGCTCCCACCACTTGCACCGGAGCGGGAGCATGGAGGAGAACGCCACCAGCTTCCTGTTCGGCCTCTCGCGGAGCCAGCAGCACCTCGCCAAACCAGGAGGCAGCAGCGCCCTGAAGGGTTGGCACTCGGACATCCTGCTGGGCCCTGTCACCGTCTCCACCTCCTCTTTGGCCGGCGGATGGTACCTCTCCTCAGAGTCCACGCGCTTCTACTCTACGTCGGCTATCCTGAGCGGCGGCGGCTTCACGGCGTACAGCTGCAACCACGGCCTGGAGGCGGTACGGCGGCGGCAGCGGACACATGACCGCGGTGACTCGAGGAGGAGCTGGCACGAAGAGAGCAGCTTCGAGAAGCAGCTGAAGCGGCGCAGCTGCCAGATGGAGTTTGGAGACGGGATGGCGGACAGCCGCTCCCGCGAGGAAATGGGCACGGCGGGGAGTCAGTCAAGCTTCTCGGGCAGTATGGAGGTCATCGAGGTGTCGTGAGTTCACGCACACAACACAAATCAACGATTCCGTGTTGTGTCAGGGCCGACCCTGACAGCGGAGGACAAGGAGGGGACGGAACCAGGAGTCAGATGTTTTTAAATGCAGGTAAAAGTCGAATAAATCAAACCAGCTATGACTCGATCAGGTCAGATTCACGGTGACAGAACTTCCTGTGTGAGCGGCATTCATGGGCATACAGGAAGTGTAGCAGCTCTTAAGTGATGACAGCAGGGTCCAATGACAGGTTTCTGCTGGGGTAACAACCTTTCATGAAGGTCAGACCATCTGAGTGGTCTCAAAGCTCGGCAGCCATCTTGGTAACACCTATGAGCGGTTGGCTTTAATCCAATTCGTCATATTAATGATCGTCTTTCTGCTTTCCACAACGATCCACTCAGTGTGATCGGAGCTTGGCCCCCCGACCACATATTTGACATCATCTGTACAGCGTAATCTGTCAGGTCAAATAAACCTGACCCTACCTCTGACCAGTCTGATTGTTCCCTGACCTTCATGTTCCACAGTAACTGCCCAATAAGTGCCTTTATGCCTTTCAAGATGGCTGCCGAGTGGTGAAGGAGTTTGTGATGAAGCTCATCTGTGTTTGTCTGGTGGCAGGGGCTTGTGAGAGTACTGCAGCTTTACGTGGGCATGTCCATAGGGCGGGTTAGAACCATAGGGTGGCGTGACCTCTGAGCTCATATCAGGATATGAGGTCTGGAAGAAGCACTTTGGGAACTGGTTAACATGTCCGTTCTGTTGTGGTAACTCGTTAAAGGGCCGAAACGTCACTCCAACAGTTTAAAAACAGGAAATGCTGAAATGCGTCCAATCAGAGAGCTGCTGTGACTGAACACTCACCGCTGCTTTAACATGTCATGTGCAGACCTGTCTGAGGGACTCGCACTTTAAACTTTATTTTTCATTTCTAATCAATTTGTGATTGAAAACTGTGGCTGTAGTAATCAATACGTCCACCAGAGGCAGTACTCACTGCAGCCTGTCAGCTTTGGGACGATTTTTTTCTGTTTTCTGACGTTAAATCAATACACTGATGTCAGACATCGCCTATGTGTGTTGCCGTGGTGACTATTCCTGCTGCGCTTGGACCTTCTGATTGACGACAGGAAGTGAAACAAAGACTGCCAAGACTCTCTTGGGGGGGGTGTCAAAGGAGCTTGTTGGCAGGTTAACTCTCAGGTGTCCTCTGAGGCAATCAGTGGGGATCTCTGGCCTCACCTGGACGGACAGCAGGTCATGTGATCAGACATATTCACAGGTAATCTTGCACTACTGTGGTATAGAGGGTGGTTTGATTCAAAGTGTTTAAAAAGAATAAAAAAATATGACTTTTCAGACGTGTAAGTTTGTCTGCTTCATCTTTAAAGTTCAAATCTCACACTGTATGGAAGACCAACGCTGCCAAAACATACAAAATACATGCTCTGACGTGTCATTAAAGTGGATGTGAAACTACACATACAAAGGCTAATTTACACCTCTGAGCCCTGCTCTCAGACACTGACATAGATGTAACTCTGAGTGGTTTATTTTTAGAAACAAATGCTTAAAGTTTTAAAAACACCTTCAGCACGATTTTCTGTCAGTACAGAACACGATATTTTTTCCCCCATATTCATTTTCCTTTGGATTTATTGAACATAAAAACAAAGTGAACAAATTATTGATTATAAAATAATCAACTAATTTCACCTTATAGAATAAAATGAATTGAGTGTAAAAGAAATTTCTGTAATTGTTTTATTTTCATTTGTCTCATTTATCAATAAATGAGAAAAATGAATAAATCTAATGTAAACAGTTTGAAATATTAACAAAAGTTTATACTATCAAAAATGATACATTCATTAAACAGATACTCCTGTTTTATCTCCTTTATTTCCTATTTCCTGTATGGAAGTCTGAAATGTACAAAACATAAAAGAAAAAGTATAAATAAATCAGAATATGTGATTCAGTTTTTTTCATGCAGTTAATTTCTCTGTATGAAACGTTGCTTCATCATTCTCGTACTGTAAGTCAGGTTTAATGTAGTTTTTGTATTTTACATGTAAATATTTTCCTCCTGCAGATTTGTAAGTAAACAACATCGATGATGCTGTTTTATTCCAGAGGAGTTTAAAGATTTAAAGCGACAGGTAATGTCGCTAATGGACCAATCAGCAGGCTCCGCTCAATGACCGCTCCTCTGGATGCTGAGGCTGTGGTGACGCACACTTCAGTAACAAACAAGAAACTGTGTTTAAAGGTTACCCTCAACTGAAGCTTTCACCAGCAGGGGTCAGCATTGGCTGTATTACCTGCATGTCCTCAGCAGGCTTCCCTGTTTCCAGCCAGTCAGGAACAGGCTGTTAATGACTCACCTAGGGTAAATGAAGGCCACACTGACTCGTTTAAACAGGATTCAGATGTGCACTGTGATTGGTCCAAACCTGACCACAGTCTTCAGGGTCAGCTATTTATGAAGCTCCAAGAATGGGGTGCGTTCCAAGTATCTGGATGATGGCCATAATCTGAGCTGTTCCAGTTCTCCAAAACACTAAGGAAAGGAGCGTCAGTGCTTCCTTTAATGCTTCCTTTAATGCTTCCCTTAGCAGAGGAGACACTGGACCATCCTTTATGAAAGGGGAGGAGAAAACGCCACCCTATAATTCATAGTTACGGACAATCTTCACCCTTTATGACAACAACGACAATACAGAGCAGAAATGAGCATGTAAATGTTCAACATAAGTTTATTTTCCATTTCACCCATAACCTTCTGATATATTCAGTTTTTATCAGCAGCTGTTAAAATTACATGTTACATTTAAACGCCACACTAGTGGAAGAAAAACTACTTTCTGTTGACCTGCTGCTGTGTGCAGAACGCTGTATGAGCTCAACGTTATGATCTATAACAACTGATCAGAGTGTGTTTAAGGTTCTGTGTGGTTACTGTTCAACCCATCAGTGGAGAAAAGGAATTATACACAAGAGGTAAACATAAGAAAATAAGACAGGTTTTATTTTACGGACTACTGGACAGATGCCTCGGAACATTCAGCTTGAAGTTTTAGTACAGAGACAAAGTTTTAACAGCAGTGAGCCATTTCCTCTGATAACACCTCCCTCATGAAAATGAGCCGTCCTTTAGCAGCGATCACAACCACAGCAGGCACAAGGCAGGATTTTTCAGATTTTGTGCAGCTTGCAATTGTGTGTCACAGACTTTTAATTCACATTTGTCATATTTGTGTGACTCATTAAGATATTCTCCTCCTGAAGGTGAAACACGTGTGCTTAAGGCCAGCCGCAGTCACAAACTCTGAGTCTGTTCACAAAAGGTTTCACAGAAATTCCAGTCACGTGACTTGGGGTTTTCAGTGTCATCACCATGACAATTCACTGATTTTTTTTTTTTATTATTTTCATTAGATTATTTCATCATTCACAGCTCGTCTCCCTGAGGATTCTGGGTAACAAACTGATCTCTGGGTTCAGTCCATGTGGAAGAGTCCTGACTGTACTCGGATACTTTTACCTGTAACTGAGTACTAGTACCATGGTGTTGTTTTACTGCAGGCAGAGGTTCTGCCTCCTCTGTTGCTGAGTGTGTCCTGTCCCAGCAGGGGGGGCCCTCACTGCCTTATCATACAGAGCGTTTTCTTTCCTGAATGTGGGCTGGAAGGCTGCTTCAGGTGACCTGATCAGCACTGTTCAATAAATTGAAGATTACTGGTTTATTGAGACATTTATAGATCAAAAATCAATATTTCCCTCATTTTGGAATATTTTTAAGCATATTTATAGGTTTCAGTGGTGAGCACTGAACTGGTTCACTGATAACATTCAATCCATATTAATGTAAATATCTATCCATTCTCCTCTGCTTATCAACTTGGTAGGATCGCGGGTGAGGGGTTAGTTGGCAGTGTGTTGCAAATCCAACACAGAGACAGACAACCATTGGCATTCAACAGAACTTATTCCAGCTAATTTTAGACTTGAGTGTCAAGAACAAAAACACATTTTCCTTTGATAAACAGGTTAATTATGTTTTTACATTGTGTCATAGTTAGGGCTTACAGATACTAACAGAAGCTAATGGAGGTTAGTAGCAGCTAATAAAGGCTAATAGCAGATAACAGTAGCTAAAATTAACTAAGGGGTAACTAACATACTCCAGCAGCGGAACAAACAGCAGTGTTATGGCAGAAAAGTTCAGCATATCCTCAGCAGCTCACCTCAGTATAGTTTTTATCAGTGGGAACTGAGCTTAACTGAGTCATCGACTCATGTCTGAGTCCTTTCATGAAGTTTTGCAGCCTCCTGCAGAGTAAACAGATGCACACTGCCAGCCTTTACAAGAGGGAAAACTGACCCGGATCTGGACCTGCAACTTTGCAGATGAACAGTAGCCCACATTTTTGAGGTGAACCCAAAATATCTAATTGACACATTTCCGGTTTTTATTTCTGATTTATTGCTAAGTATTGATATTATTCAAATGTGTTAATAATGTATTTTTTAAACAGTAGTATAAATATGCCAGTTGTTATGAGGTAAAATCTAGATTTGGTGTTTTTGATCTCTCCTACAGCAGCCACCGCAGCTAGGATTATGCTCTTGATTTGGGAGGGGTAAGAAAACAAAACTCATCTGATTCCAGCTACTGACATCTGTTAGTGAAAAATTTACACACTGTAACTTCAATAAAAAAAATATTCATAATAAAATGTTTCTAGTTATTTTTGTTTTTTGTTTCTCTGTATTACCATTATCATAACTATTTCATTAGTTCATATTATTCTGTGCTAGAATCTTCTAACCCTGGTTAACAGGCTAATCGCTGCAGATTTATTGGCGTGAAGGGGGCGTGGTCAAGCAGGCAGACTGTCCTGTCAGTCCACACTCAGGGCACACTCCGCCCTCTACTGCAGTCCGCTGCTTTAAAGCTGATCCAGAGTCAGCCGCAGGTTAGTCTCCGCTGGAAGCTCCCGAACAGGAGTTCAGTTATTCAGACACAGAGTCTAGGCAGGAGCCGGTGAAGCGCCCGGAGCTCTCAGCGCGGACTGTGCCATGTTTCTATGACCTCGGGATTTTTGAAGCCGCACCTGCAGGTGAGTCTCCTGATCCGCCGCGGGGGTGCGTTGAGGTCCGGGTTACTCCGGCGGCTCTGAGCCGTGGGTGGTGGTCTGTGAGCGGCTTCGAGCCTCTGACCTCAGTGGAACTGCGGACCAGAGCAGCTCGAGCTACCCTCTGTTCTGTGGCAGCAGCCCTGCGGTCACGGGCTCCCACACCAGATTCCGCCGGAAAAATCACACACAGTGAAGCTGTGCGCACACACACCTGAGTCCTCTTTACCTGAAGCTCCAGTGTCTCGGCCTCAATTCGGCTTCACTCACAAACACAGACAGGGCTCAAGTGAGTGTAAATTAAACTTTTATGGCCGCTCACTCTGTTGCTGCTGGTGTGTCTCAAAGAGACTTAGTGAATGGGTGACTGGAGCTAAAGACCAACTTTAATGCCAGTTTATTCCGGATAGAGGGGCTAGGAGCGGGCAGTGTGTGCGCCGGGATGCCTGGAAGCTTCCATTTCAGCTCCCAGCTTCTCATTTACAGCCCACGCCTTCATTTGTTCTGGCTGGAGTCCAGTTCTTCTTAAATCAACAGAATTTTAAATGGAGTTTGGCACGCTGTGTGTTCATGAGAGAAAATGAAGGTGAAGGGCAGCTCCTCCCTGCGCCCGGGTGCTCGCTCTCTCCGGAATAAAAACACCTGCCTGCATGTGATGGCGGATCCGAGCAGTCAGCGGGCAGGTGTGTGAGGCGGCCCAGGCAGTAGGCGACCCTCCCCGGCTATATGCGCAGGGCTGCCCGGTGCTCTAATTCTTCGGCAACGGCCTGGAAGCTCTCTGCTCCTCTCGGTGGTACCGTCTAACACCTGGATTCATGTGGAGCACTGAGCCTCGTGCCATCACTGCAGAGAGCAGAGCAGCTCTCAGGTGACCTGACCGGGTCGCAGTCACGTGATGTTTATCAGAAAGTTCCTTCCCCCCCCCACACACACACACACACAGAGTATAATGAGCCTCTCTGAGGTCACGTTTAGGTCACTGTTACTTCACTGAGGTAGTTCTCACAGGAGGTGTGATCAGACCTGCTTCAGTTGTGTGTGAGTCTTTACTGCTGGAGAATGGGGTTGTTTTTCCTGCAGGTCATAGGTCAGCGGGCTCTGAAGCTGAACAGTTGGAGGACCTTTGAGCTGGTTGTGTAATCGAGTGTTTGTATGTGGGCTTCCTGTCAGGCTGCTGCAGGCCACAGCTGGTCCTGGATCTGTGCTCTTCATGGGAACCATCGTCAGCCTGCCATCCTCCTGAGAGACTTGCAGGATATTTCGGGATGTTTCCACGCCTGTGGTGCTCCACTCCACCTCTGATTGTGTTCAGCTTGGTGGTTGGAGGGATGTGTCCATGGCGAGCAGGTCTTAACTGTGCTGTACTGTGCACCATAACGGACTCCAGGCTCAGCGGACGTGTTGTCATGAGGGTCTGTGTGTGATGTTAACAGCAGGTACAAACGGAGTGAAACACACATTATGATGATATCACTTTTAAACTTTTCCCATAAACTCTGAGATCAAAGTGAAAAACTTCTGTCCCATCTTCTGGGCGTCTCCCTGGAGCTCTCCCGGTTTGGCTGTGTTGTGGTTGCTGTGACGACAGTGTGATGTAACTGTACCTGCCAGGTGTTGCTACAGGATTATGGCTTTGAAATGGGAAACTGGGGGCGGTTGGGAGTCGGGTTTCAGACTGAGCCGGCGGTCTGATTTTTAGCAGAACAAAGAGGAGGCAAGGGCGTTGGCGCACCTGTTTCACCTGAGACTCACCTGACACCAGGTGTCACACACTGTCGTAAGGAGCAGAGACAGGAAGTGAAGGAGCTCAGGACCTCCTGAGGGGCTGACTCTTTATTTACTGAAGCACACCACGGCCCCCCTGCCCCATCCTCCACATGGGACTGTTTCTCCCCAGCTGCATGGACCAATCGCAGATGAGAATGGATTTGGAAACAGGAAGTTGAATCTGAAAGCTGAGACTTTGACCTAGAGCTGGGCGATAGAACGATAACGATATGTATTGCGAGATAACTTTTTCTCGATAGAAAAAATTAACTATTGCGATAGGCCTCATCTCTCTTGTCCTCTTAAAAGAAAAAAAAGAACAGCCAATCCAAATTAAGTAGCGCAGAGCCGAACCAATCACAGCCGCAGCGTCACGTCACATGACTTGTTACGTACAGCACAAGTGCCAAGGCGCACATGTGTATTTGTTTGGGAAGCAGCCAGCCGGGCTGCCCAGGTGATGGAGGAAATGAGTGTGCCGACTAGAGAAAAATCAACCGAGAGCGTTACCGAAGAAAAAAAACAGATGATGGTTCCAATGCCGGAGAGCTTGTCGAACGGAAGGGCCACAGAAGTTCCGTAGTGTGAAGGTATTTCGGCTATTTCAAGTCTGACAAAAAACAGTAGCGCACTGTAAATTGTGCCGAAAGCAAGTCTGGAAATACAATAAACCGGTGCATGCTCAATCTCTGACTGAAAGCGCTAATTTATCATTCGGCTTTTGTCAGACTAAAGTCACTGTTAAAACTGTTTGAAAAGCTAAGCTATACAACAAGGAGAGATTGAGAATTTCCTTTTAGTTCTCAGTTTATTTGATATTGACAAAAGTTAGTCAATTTTGTCTGTTCTTCTGTAAAACAAACTAAGATTTATTTTTAGAATTAAAATTTTGTTTCTAAGTGGAATTGACAATTTAGTAGTCTGTTTTGTTTTTTCTGTTTTGAAACTTAAACGCTTTAGTGGCTGCCTTTTGTGTAGTTTGCAATATTTGCCTTTATTTATCTGAAACTGAAGTCTCATGTTCTTTAAGTACATCTACCCTGTTGAACTTATTATGGAAAATAAATATTTAAATCAAAACAAGCTGCTAATTATTTCACATTTTACTTGTGAGCAACGGCACATTTAAATCTTACAAATATAGTTATTTGGCTTATATCGTGATATATATCGTTATCGCCTGAAATGAAAAAAACATATCGTGATATGAAAAAAATCTTATATCGCCCAGCTCTACTTTGACCTGTTGGGGGCGCTGCGATGCACAAAGCTCGGTGAGAAGAATCCGAGGCCATTTGCTGTGCTCTGCCCGAGGATCCAACAACAGAAGAAGAAAACAACAACACGCTGAGGTGTGTTAGGTACCTGATCAGAGTCGGTGATGTCATCAGGCATTAAAGTCCCGCCTGGAGACTGGTGTTTGGTTTCTATGGCACTACTGAATCGTCGATTAGGAGTCGTGGGGACACGTTTAGTTTATGAAGTGATGAAATGCCAGATCAATAAATCCCAGGTTCTTCTTCTTCTCTGCTGATCAAACTTCTGATCTGGTCCAGATGACCTGTGACCAATACCTGATCAATAACTGAAGATCTGTCTGCACTCTGAGCTTCAGGAGAAGCTTTGAGTCTGAATCAGAGGCTCTGTTGATCAGCTGCTAAAGATCAATAAGTAATCGTGACACTGAAGTGTGATGTCATCAGGCAGCAGCTGTGTAAAACAAATAAAATTTATTTATAAAGCGGGTCAGCGCCACAGATGAATCGGGACACATTATCGCTGCAGGTTAGGTTAAACTTTATTGATCTCCATTGGGTGCGGTGGGCGTGGCCTGCTGATAAGGCGCGTTTCCCTCACAGTGAGTCATTTATTCTAAAAGGAAACAAAAAATAAACCCCAAGTTTGAATTCTGGGTGGGTCTAAAATCTGATAAATGATTACTGATCAAAGATTAAATCGCTGTTTAGTCACCGTGTAGGTTGCGAGGAGCACGGCCTTGAAACAGGAGAAAGAAGACATCAGTGACTTGCTTAGTCTCTGAGCTGTTCTGAGTCTTTGGTTCCAGTGTGGTATCATAGCTTAGCTTCTTCCTGCAACCGCTTACAACCATCTGCAGACCGCACGTTTCCTTAGTGACCGGTTTTGATAACAGTATTGGGTGTTGCATGACTCTTCTGCACAGAGTAAACTGAGAGTTGTTTAAGTCTCCTCCTCCAAATGGCCTCTTCAACTGACTGATGGATAATCAATCAGTTGTGAGCAGTTTTAAGCCCACTCGGTGTTTCCACTGCCACCTGTCAGGTGGGAGCCCCGCCCCTTCCCTCTCCCCCACCTGTCCGTCATTAGTGATTAGTCAGGCTTAAAGCGGAGGATCCTGGACGCCAACTCACTGCTGCAGCGAATCCCGGCGCGCTGCACCGAGCCCTGGATCCTCGCTAATCCTCCACATTATGCTTGGAGTCAGAGCAGCTTTATTCGAGCCGTCTGCGGCATCGACCTCACACTCCGCTCACCTGTGGACGACTTAGACAGGTAGGTGCTCACTTTGTTTGTTACCGAGGCTTTGTGGTCTGAGAGGACGCCGTCTGTGGGTTTGTCTGCTGCAAGGATGCTACGGTTCAATTTCTGGATTCAGAATAATCCGCTCTCCAAGTTCTAGATCCTCCCTTTCAAAGCTGCTTCCTGTGATTCGCTGTCATTCACAAACTGGTGGTCTCAGGTCACAACAAGCTGAGTTTATCATGAATCACAGCATCTGCAGCCAGATGTTTTGATTTCTGAGGAGATCTTTGTTAAACCCAAACCTCAGTCAGACAAGTGACTGACACTCCCTCCAATGGAAGCAAAGAGAACTGCTGATGTGAGTGGGCGGGGTTTATCCTAACCTGAACAGAATTTACGACCAAAAGACGGAGACTGAATGTCTGTGAATGATCCACGTGGCACAAAACATTGCATCTGAGCTCCTGAGGAGACAACAGGAAGTTGCTTTTATGCTGCGATTTTGGAGCCGCTGGAGTTGTCACTCTGAGGCTGCAGTTTGGTGGTTTGAGCCGGTTCAGCTCACGGCGCCAAAGGTTTCCTGTCTGTCCTCAGGGTTTAAATCATCGTGTTGGTGCGAAACAGAGCAGCTTTGTTGGTATGTGGAGGTCAGAGGTGTGCTTCATGTGTGAGAGAGAATCTGGTTTCATCATCATCATCATCATCATCATCATCATCATCATCATCATCATCATCATCATTATCATTAAAAAAAAAAAAAACTTATAAAGCACACTAAAAAAACCAAGGGTATACCAAGGTGCTTGACAAAATAAAATAGAAAAAAGGAGATGGGAGAGGGAAAAGGGAAAGGACCTGGCACTTATCAATTATAAGAATCATGACAATCATGATGCTTAAAAGTAGTTAACAAAGCATAACTGTTAAAAAAGTATCAACGCACACCAAATATTAGCTAGGTGGAAAAGCAAGATTAAATAAATAGTCTTTAGCCATGATTTAAACAATGGCATAGAGTCAGATGCCCGGATAGCAACAGGAAGATTGTTTCATAAGACTACAGCTACAGCAAACGCATGGTCGCCCCGAGATTTCAGCAACGAGGTTGCTCCAGAAGTAGTTGGGTAGCAGATCTAAGTGCTCTGACACGAGTGTGTAACCTAAGAAGCTCATTGAGGTAGCTCGGCGCCAAATTATTGATAATTTTGTACGTGAAGAGTAGTATTTTAAATTGAATACGGTACTTAACTGGCAGCCAGTGCAAGCCATCAAGAACAGGAGTGATGGAGGAAAATTTCCTGCTACCTAGGGCTGTGCGATATGACAAAAAATCTCATATCCCGATATAAGACATTTATCGTCCTGACAATGATGTAACTCACAAAAATGTAATATTTTCTGTGAATCTCGGGCAGCTCGACTTGCGTGAAGTTTTTCCAGCTGGGCGTTCTTTACCTGGATTCGAGTGTTTTAACCGATGCATGAAACTATACATTTTTAGACATAAGTTGTAACTGCCACCATTTTCTTTCAAAGTTTGAGTCTAAGGTTTATTTTTTAGCACCTGATGGCTCTTTTTTTTTTTTTTTTTTTTTCTTCTCATCTGTAAACTCTCTGCATACTCTTTCACGTGATTAAGTTTATTTTGAAAAGTCTCAACAGGATCTTGAGCTTTATTGTGAAAGGTTTACGTGGAAAACAAACAAGCGGACAGCGGAGCCACGCGATGGTTTTACTGTCATTGTTGCTAACGACAACACATAAAAACAGGCGCTTGTCCGTCCATAGTGTGGTTATATTAAATAGAGAACTTTAAGAAATTAATATAGCCACTACAGTGACCATCAAAACGATGAAAAAATAAACTGTTTACAGCAATATTTTACAACACCACGAAACAAACAATGGCTTAATGGGAAATGATAGACGTTTTTATATCGTCATCCGATATATATCGTTATATCGAACAGAGAAGGGAGGAGGAAAGGCCAATCTAAAGAGAGTTGCAGTAGTCCAACCTGGAAGTCACGAATGCGTGAATAAGTTTTTCCAGGTCATTATGCGGAATATAGCGCTTGGCCTTAGAAATGAGACGCAGCTGATGAAAACTACGGCAGACACTTACTTGTCAAATTTAAACAAGCTATCCAGTAATATGCCCAAATTACTGGCATAATCAGAAGGGGAGCTAACAAAGGGCATCAGAGCAGCACACAATTGGTTGCGGGGGATTTTACTATCGAACGCCACGATCTCCGTTTTCTTTTCGTTCAGGACAAGAGAATTACTCTTGAACCAATCTTTAACCTCACGCATGCATTCACGAAAATAATGAAAACACATAGCAAGATCGTCAGTAATTCCAAAATAAATCTGTATATCATCAGCATAGCAATGAAAGGCAATATTATACTTCTCAAAAATTGCTCCGAGAGAGCAAATATAATGAGAAGAGAATTGAACCTAATACAGATCCTTGAGGCACACCACAGCGTACAGGTACCGAGGAAGACGAGAAGTTGCCCAAATTAACCGAGAATGACCTGTCAGTGAGATGAGATTTAAACCAGTTAAGGGCAGTGCCTCTTATACCCACAGTATGCTCGAGTCTTAATAGAAGAATGTTATGATCCACCATATCAAAAGCCGAGGAAAGGTCCAATAAAACCAGGACCACAGAGCATCCAGAATCAGTGCTTACAAGTAGGTCATTGAGAACTCTAAGCAAGGCCGTTTCAGTGCTGTGGCTTAAAGGCAGACTGAAATTTCTTGGCAATGTTGTTCACGTCTAAATACGCCTGAAGCTGAGAAAGAACTAGTCGCTCCAGGATCTTGCACAGAAACGGAAGCTTAGAGATCGGTCTATAATTCAAGAGATCATAACAATCAAGATTCTTTTTTTCTTTTTTCAGAATAGGCTGGACTACGGCATGCTTAAAGGCCAGTGGGACAGATCCAGAGAGTAGAGAAAAATTCATTAAGAATAGAACGCTCGGTCCAATTACATCAAAGCAGCCCTTAACAATGCATGATGGGAGAATATCAAGCACAGTATTGGTGTTTTTAGTTGATCAACTAGCTGGTTTAGAGTTGAAAGTAACACGTGCTCAAATTGATGAAAAGTTGAATTACACTCAGAGGAAAAGACAGGATAAGAGGCAGACGAAGAGGAAGAGATGAAACCTTATCTAAAAAAAAGAATTTGAAAACGCTCACAAAGAGCTTGTGAATATGGTAAAGGCATATCAGAACAGGGATTAACAACAGAATTAAAAATTTTAAATAGCATACGGGGGTTGTGACCATTAGCCAGAATGACTTTGGAAAGAAAAGATGCCTTAGCCATTCTAGCAGCAGTTTGAAAATTTGAGCGGCTAGTCTGTAACCTATCATAAGAGACCTGAAGTTTATCTTTTTTCCACTTTCTCTCATCACGGCGACAAACACGTCGTAAAGCACGCGTAGTATCGTTAAGCCAGCAATGAGAGTAGGTTCTAGGGCGCTTCATTTTGATGGGAGCAACAGAATCAAGAATAGAAGAACAAAGAGTAATAACATCAGTCCGGGTTTGTGTGCTCAGCTCTCTTCCGCCTCGTTGTTAATGTCACAGAGCCAAAGTCAGACAGACTTCAGTGACCCGGCCGGCGTGCACGCCTCTTTATTCTTTTCCGCTTTTGTCTCAAATATCTGCTGACGAGGTGGATTAACCAATCAGGAGGTCCACGGGGTGTGTCTGTGCTCAGCGGCAGGTGTACTTACAGCTCAGAACTTCTTTGAGATCAGTTCAGTTCTGTGGCTCTGACTGGAGGAATTTTCTGCTGAACCTGTTTGAAGCGCCCTTCATTGTGACCTCTGATGTCAGCAGGTCATGGTTGTGACTGCGGCCGTGCCTGCCACAATCTGTGTCAGTCAATGATGCTTGGTGTGTTTGTAGACGCACTCGTTCACTGAAACTCACTCTCACAGAGACGAGCCGCCCTCCACTCGCTCTCAGGCCTGATGATAAACGGCAATGTGCTCCTCGTTACTCCCTCGCTGTGAGCCGGTGTAACGAGGCCGCCTGTAATGGGCGCCATGACCCTTTGAACAGGAATGAAGACTTCAGCACTTTCAGGATTACTCAGGATTATTTTTAGCCTCCTTCAGCGTGCCGGCCCTCGCGGACCTGCTCTTGAACAAACTGCAGGTGGAAATGTGCCTCCGGCTGTGGGTCTGAAAGCGGGTCAGCTGATGAACATGTGCTGCAGCGTCCAGTGTCGGCGCCACGCGGTCACTGCTGATGAGTATGGATCTTTTCCGGAGGTGATGAAACTGTGAGCAAATTGGCGTCAGTGACCCTGATCACTTGATCACTGATCAAATGTAAAACTTTTTGTTTTACATTTTTATTTAATAAAATGTTTCTTCAACATACAGTTCACTGTCAAATCTGCAACAATCTTTAAAAACAGATTTAAAAATAACACTGTAAAATTACAAAATGAAGAAATAAATGAATGAAATGTTTTTAAAAGTACTTGCAAGAAAAAGAAACCAGGGAAATCTAAATAGACATGATTTAAATAAAATTGGAAATGAGACAAAACACTGCAAATAATTGAAGTTACAAGAAAGTCATAAAAAATGATTTAAAAATAATCAATACACAAACAAATTCTAACAAATGTAAATACAATAATAAAAAGGAAAAAAGTTCTGAAATAATAAAATGCAAAATGTCAAAATAATTTACAGAAAACAAGCGTGATAAAAATATAAAACTAGAGAACATGAAAATAAACGTGTCATAAAAGGTTTGAAAGTGAACTTTGAGGCATCAAACTGTTCCTCCTGCTGAAGCTGCAGAACACGCTCGGTATTTGGGTTACAGACCAATCAGAGGACGTTAATCAATGGCTCCTTGCTGTGAAGCCGGTCACATGATTCATGACCACCATCGGAGATCAGAGGCTTCAGAGACGTTTGGGGAAGCAGTAAACAGTAAAACTACATAATTTTATTATTATGTTTTATAATACGTATTAAAAGTCCAAGTTTTTTTTTTTATTTCGTTTGGAAAAATGGGAAATGATTAAATCACAAACCTGACAAAAAAAATTCTAATTTTTTTATTTTTATTTTTTTTAAAGCTGAAGTTTGCTCTTGAAATTTGAAGCTAAAAATATGTGAAGATTTTAAATAACAGGGATTATTTTAATAATTTAGACAATGTCTATAAGAAAATGTCTCCAGGAAATGATGACATCACTACAGCATTGGGTGGGGGGGAAAAAAAACCGGGAAGACTGAAAATTAGAGGGGCAGTGGTGATGAAGTTGTGATTGAGCGGATGAGACGTGGCGATGGCTCTCCTGTGTCAGCTGATGGTTTGTGAGGCAGCGGCAGACACCAGAAGGAGTTTCCATGGTAACAGAGCTGTTTCACAAGCAGTTTAATATCTGAGAGATGAGCAGAGCTCATTCACCATCTGCACTGAGAAACCTCAGCGAGGAAACGGGGGGGGAAAAAACTGAGACTCAAACTAAGAGGAGGAGGAGTTCTGTCTGAAACATGGATGCAGTGTGAGCGGATCACTGGATGGAGGGTGTGTGTTCCTCTCCACCTTCACTTGTATTAGAGTTTGATCCTGACTTTGTTTCAGGGGGAACGCTGTGAGGTGGATGTTTGTAGTCGGAGTAAAGATGGAGGGAAGCCGATGGTGCTGCGGTGACCTTCTGAACCCTGACATCAGAGTGTCATCTCTTTATATGGGTGGAGTCTCACGGTTCTCTGCTTCATGTTGGACCTTTCCAAGTTTAGAGGCCCAGAGGGTGTGGCGGCCCGAGCAGAGTGTTTTTCCAGTGTCTGAGTGTCGGCGTGGAAACGCCTCCCAGATCAAACACACAGTTAATGAGTGACCGACAAGGACGTTCTTATCAGCCTGGTGACTCCCCGCTTCATCTCTTTAATGTGTCACTCTCCTCTCCTCCCGCCACTCACCTCAACACATTTGTTATTCACAGCTGGAGTTCCTTTGAAAGCCAACCTATCCTCGATTCCATGTTTTTGTGACATCACAGCATCCTATGTTCATAATGTACTCATAATAAACATGGCATTTTATTTTGTTTGTAGCCTTTTAAGACTGACCAATGGATTGTGGGTAACTGAGGGGGCTTTTAGGTGTGACTCGCAGCGAGAATCAAAGTGAACTTCTTTTTCTTTTCCCTGACACAAGTTTAAATCTGTGTGCTTTTACTTTGAAATCCACTTGGCATTTAAAGGATTAAAAAGTGTGTGAGTCACAGGATCAGTAAGGAGCTTTACCTCTACATGGACACACACACACCTAATCCCCACCTTCCTCCTGCTGAGTGAAGGATACCGGGAAACGTTCAGGAAACTTTATTTAAACAATCATGCTGTAAACGCCTCGTTATCGTAAAGCTTGCTGACCTCACAGCGGCGTTGACGTCCCGCCTCAGATAAGTGAGAAAAGAAGAAGTGGCTCTCGCCGTGGTGACTGAATCTCCTCCCAGAGCAAATAGAGATGACAAAACTGAGCCTAACCAATGTGACCTTTGACCCCCTCAGCTTCCTGTGGTGTCAGGAGGAGGTTGGCAGAAAATAAACTTCATCTCCATCAGAGAGGGGGGCGGGGCTTTGTGGGAGTAATGATGAAGATTTAAAGCCACTGGGGCTGCACAGGTGGGTGGAGGTGCTCAGGTGTAGTCAGGTGACCAAGTTAAAGTCAGGATGACAAATGTTTTGGAATCACTGTAGAATCAAGCCAGAGGATGATGGTTGAGTAAAACTTATATGATCATTCAAATTTGAAAACACTCAGATGATCCTGCAGTAGTGTCACCGCCCACCAGAGACATCACAGCCTTCAGACATGAACATCTAGAGCTGATCTGGAGTTTTAAAATATTTTATTACACTTTGTCTTTTCTCACAATTTAAAAAAAAAAAAAAAAAAAAAAAAAAAGCGGCACAGTTATCATCCTCACTTTAGATCCTTCCTGAATGTCATTATTCAGTGGCGGTGTTCCTGCGTTTGGATTTTATTGGTTTAGTGGAGAAGCACACGACGGATTATGTGGTTGGTTCTTCTTCATTGGTTTCTGTATCTGCTGTCTTTGTACTTTCTGAAAGCATTGACAGCATCTTGTATATTTGGCTCCTTTAAGCCGTGGATTTTGGGGTCATGATGGCTTCCTGTCACACTGGAGGCAGGGTCCCGATGAGGTCACAGATCCGGTCTTGGCCCTGGTCTCAGTTGGTTTGGGTTGTAATGCCTGTACCTTGACTCTTCCTCACCTTTGTGTCCTCATGTTTCTGCTGCTGTCACCCGCGGGGGCTCATGATTGGAGGAGCTAACCAGTGTGTTTTGAGGTGGTGTTTTGGTATTTTCACTCTGCTGTTGTTACATCACTTCCTGCTTTGGGCTCATTCCCCCTGATCACGGTCTCACAGGTTTTCCGCCTCTGCAGCACAAACAGTATGGCTGCAGCCTGGTTGCCATGGTTATGAGTCCCAGCTGAATGGCGCTGTGGGAAAAGTAATCACGCGTCGCTGCACTGTACATACTGTGTCATTAACTGCCATAAATCTGCTCGGGGCCCCTTTGTGTGCTACGCCGTTTTAATTTCCCTGCCGCTCTGTGGGGAACGCCCAACGAGCCGGTAATGAGATGAACTCTCTGAGGGCGACTCGCCACTCAGCACTCAGAAACATCCAGATTAAACCCTCGTGTTTCAGCAGCCATCCTGGATGCTCTGGCAGTACTCGCAGCAGCAGCCATGTTGGCTGTCAGGTGGTTGCTCTGTCATCGTAGCGTCCATACCTTACAGGTTGAACCACTGCTGCCTCTGCTGGACGTCAGAGGAACTGCAGCATGGCAGCCTCATTTTCAGCCTTGAGGGGTTATAGAGTTTTAGGGGACCCACAGGCCTCTGAAGAGCTGCTGTTTGGCCTTTTTTGTGCCATTTCCACTAATTTAGTTTTAGTAAAGTGATGAGTTTTGACGCCTCAGCATATATCAATAAAATTGTGGTTTAACGGCACCAGTGCATTCCAGCAGTGTCAGGAGGTCTGAGCTTTGTGCAGGTGTTTGGTCACAGTAGATAAAAATGTATTACATTTACCCGGAGCTAGCGTTTGACCCTGCAGTGTGGTCATGTGACTCATGGTGTGTCTGCGTCTCTTCCAGCTGATGCTCCACCGTGAAGCAGCATGAACGGATACGAACCTCCAGCTCTCGCCTCGGGCGTCTTCGGCTCCTACAGCTCGCCCATCAAGTGAGTTTCCCAGCAGCCTTTTCTGCTGTTAGCCATGATAGCCACATTAGCTCACATGGTCACTTTTTGAATGTGAAACACTGTTAATAATGCTTACTCTGATATGAGGCATGACCTGTGCTGTTTCTGTTGTTTATGATCAGTGTTACACTGATTGTTTCTGAAATAAGAGAATCTCTTCAGGTTTTAAAATTTTATTTTAATGCTGAGCTTTTACTGGACTCTGGTCAATTTTGTCCATCAATTCTTTAAGTAAATAATTGAGGTTAATATTGTATAAAACATTTTATTTTAAACAGTTTAATTTTACTGTGTGTGTGTGTGTGTGTGTGTGTGTGTGTGTGTGTGTGTGTGTGTGTGTGTGTGTGTGTGTGTGTGTGTGTGTATTTTGTGGCCATTTTTAAAATGGTTTAAACAGTTTAGTAATTTTTGAAAGTATTAGTTTTAAATATTCAACAGATTTCAAAATAAGATTACAAAACTACAACATTTTTTAATAATCCCATAAAATACAACCATAAATTTATGTTGTAAATGAACTCTGAGTAAATGTAAGCATAACTGCAGAGAAATTGTAAGAACTGAAATCTTTCATTAGTAAATCTTGTATTATGAATTATAAAATTATTATTATTTAAAACAAATACTTTCGTATAGTCTGTGGGAAATCTTAAAAACTATTTACAGTCAATTTTAAACGTATTTGAAGTAGAGATGGACCGATCCGATATTACGTATCGGTATCGGTCCGATACTGACATAAATTACTGGATCGGATATCGGTGAGAAATTAAAAATGTAATCCGATACATTAAATATAAAAAAAAACACCTCACAAAACTTGCGACATGGCGTAACTCGGCTCATAACCGTAGCACGTTGCAGCAGTATGCCTCAGGTGATAGAGCGGCTGTGTGTATTTGTAGCCTCGCTACCAAACCAGCATTTCATCTCCGAGGAAGTTATCCCAGAGAGAAGTAAAGCAAGTGTGCAAGTTCATCTCTGAATGTTTGTAAAGCGTTCCCATGTTAAGCTTAACAACCGATATATGGAGCGACTGCCTCTCTCTCTCTCTCTCTCCCTCACCTTCCTGTGGCTACTTCAATCGTGAAACTGATCAATGATCAGCTGATCGGCTTTTCTGTCGGGAGTCCGTCTCTCTTCTTTGTTTTTGGCCCACTTTGCACCAGAAAGAGGAAACCAGCGGCGGAACAACAGCAGCACGTTTAAGCTTGATAAGCTGTTGTTAGAATTTATTTAATATTACTTTCTACACCAGGATCCTTTTCTACGTAGCTGACGGCTGGTAACTGTGCAGGGGCGGATCTAGCAAAGTTTAGCCAGGGGGGCCGATAGGGCATTAACAGGGAAAAGGGGGCACAAAGAAATACTTTTCTTTCTTATTCTCATTTAAACTATCTAGCTTTTAATAAATAATTATCTGAATCTTACACCCAAAGTTTTAATCTTATGTAAAATGTATAGAAGTCCATTACTGTATATAGTAACTATTAAGTCTAATATACCCTAGTAAGCTATAGTACTTTTTCCTTTGGGAAGGTACCATCTGTGCAGTCTGCAATTGTGTTGAAGAAAGATGTTGAATCTATTTAATTATTCTTGAAAAATAATTTAATTCTGTGCATTTTTTTTCACCCTGCATTAAATTAAAGTTGATTACGTCGATTAAGCATCATGAGGTGGAGGGTGGTTCCCTATTTTTTTTTTTTTGCTGGGAGTTTGCAACCCTATTAGTTAGGTTGCTTAATATTTCTGCTAAGTACTCTTTAAAATACCAGAATAGGGAGGATGGAGTAGGTTTAAGTTTATTAGATTGATCAGTGTTGCTGAACTATGAAATATTTTGGGTGCAGTGTATTTTTTACATGCAGGTATAACAGAATAGCTTTAGTGTTATTGTTTATTTAAACTTGAGTATGAACTTATACAAAATGCAGCAAGATATTAAAAAAACAGTTTTATTGATTAAAAAACACACTATATCGGATTCATATCGGTATCGGCAGATATCCAAATTTATGATATCGGTATCGGTATCGGACATAAAAAAGTGGTATCGTGCCATCTCTAATTTGAAGTGTGCACGACAATGTTAAGTTTTGTTAATAATTCCAGTTATTACTGAATAGCGCCCATTAAACAGTTTTAATGATTAAGTCTGAACTTTTGTGTGTCAGATGTTTGTAAAATGACAGTTTTTGGAGGATTTTGTGGGCAGCTGAAAGCGTCTCTGAGTTTCTGATCCGTGCTGACGCTTCTCGTCTCGCAGCAGCAGAAGTTAAGTATTACTGCAGCTCAGCTTCTCTCCGAGAAAACCTCAGATTAAAAATTAATGAAAACTCAAACCGGACACGCTTCGGGAGCTTTGCTGGTCTCCGTTACGTCTATACCGAGGCATCCACTTCTGTGACGGCGTTATTAAGAAATAAACTGAGATGTGGACAGGAAGCAGCTGTTTGACCTCTGGAATAGCAGAGACCGGATCTCATGGTTTCTGGTTCTGATGCAGGACGGTTCTGTTTTTCCTGGGTCATGTGTTTATTCACGGTCCCCAGTCCTAAACACATCAGCGTGTCCCTGTCCACATAAGAGGATAATCTGGGGTAGACCAGCTAATTTCTCTGGCTTGGAGTCGTATATCGAGACTGAAGATTGATCTGAAATCAATGATTATTGATATATAAAATCAATAATTATTTAAAGAGGATCTCACGTATAACTTCATAAGAATAACTTCCTGTGAGTTCCTGGCACAGATTCAATTGTGTGGCAATTGTCAACGGTGTGTCACATGACCAGCTGTTGTGCTGCGCTTCCTGTAAGGCAGGGGTGTCCAAACTTTTTTCACTGAGGGTCACATACATAAAAATATAGGAGGGGCTGGGCCACTTACTAGAAATTAGGTGTATAACCTTAACTGTAGCGTATTAAAGTTAGAAAAATCATTTGAAAGTGGTCGAATGTGTTATATTGTTGAATATAATTAAAGACAAAACTGCCTTCATCACAGCTTTCCATAAATGGATCTTTATTGATTTATTCAGAAAAAGCTTTGGTCGCTCATTCTCAGAACAGCAGCAGATTTCTTCTTGGACAGAAGATTTACAGCACAGAGAAAAAACAATAAAGGGGAAAATGGGACGGGTACATTTCAAGCTTGTTATTTAAGTTCTTAGGCTTAGCAACACACCTATTAGCGTTCGTTTGAAACGGTTATCAGCATTAACAGACTGAACTGGACTTAATAACATGAGTCCATATAATTTTAGTAAATTATTCTGGTGAGTATCAGCTGCGCTGGGTATGTAAATCGGGCCATTCAGCCGCAGTGCTCATCGTACGCCACTCCTGCCAAAAATCCGGACAAATGTCACTTGATCAAGGAGCAGATCTGCATCAGATGAGATCAGCTGACTTTGCGTGTGCGTGCGCGGTGCACAGCGGTGTGTACTCTGTGTGTTAACAAGAAAAAGGCGCATTATTGATATTTGAAGCATGTGTACCTGCACATTAACACACGGGTACTGTGGAATATATTTTTTACTCACCTAAAGCGCTCGTGCTCTCGTCCACTCCCCGCAAAAAAATTAGCAGCTGTGCGGTGTCTGTGACATCGGTGCTCTCATTGCATGTGATGGAGTAAAAATCAAAAGCACAGCTTTATCAGACAGTTGCAGTTTAATGTTGGCTGACGAGTCTTCAGTGCGTGGCACAACTGTATTTCTGGACATGTTGTTGAAGTCCTGCACTTTTTCCGGGCACATTATTTCGGTGACTTTAACGAGGCAGCGTTTTATGAGGTCTCCATCTGAAAAAGGCTTGCCATGTCTTGCGATGAGTTGGGCGACCTCATAGCTGCTATTGGAGCCTTTTCCTGGACAATTTGAGCACGAATTTAATGATTAAAGCACGGGCCATTTTCTATTCTATTTATAAAATTACTTGAGGGCCAATTAAAAATGGACCGCGGGCCGGACTTTGGACACCCCTGCTGTAAGGTGTCGGGTTTCGTGCCAGCGTGGCTCTGATGTAGTCTGTAATCGCGCTCATTCATTATAAACGTCTTCATGCAGTGAATTAAAGTGTGAACGCGCAAAAGTATCAAGTGACACAGGCGGGATGCCGGTCTGAGATTAGCACAGGAGGGGATGCGGGAAGTGACATCATTAAAAAACTGTGTAACAGAAGCCACACTCAGACACCTCAGAGATGAAGTGAAATAAAACCAAACACTCATGTAATATCCCTGTCGGGTAAAATCACCTGCCGTCCAATCAGAATGTGCTGTTGGTTGCATCATCAGCTGATCTCAGATCTGACCTTTGACCTCCTAACTCTGTTCTGCTTTCTGTCTCAGCGGCCACGATGCTCCATCTCCAGAGCCTCCGACGCACAAAGCCAAGACCAGTGCCAAAGCTCTTTACGGTGAGGACCCCCCCCCCCCCACCCCCTCCATCCTCCCGCCCTCCCTCCTCCTCTTGGGAACCGGTGAGGCTGTCCTGGATCATTCTGGACCTCTTTTATAATAAAGCTTGGTTCAGAGATGACATCTGTGATTGGGGTGGTATGATGGGTAGCTGACTGTAAGGTGTCTGCAGGTGTGAATGTTACGTGTGTGAGGAGCTTAGAAATGGTTTAAGGTCATGATGTCAGTGAGGACTAAACAACACGCACAGATTTCTCTGAACACCACAGTCTAGTCTTCATCACTTCAGATTTCAGGTGCCTTTATTTTTGGAACAAAGTGAGACTTGGACTTGAGTTTGAGACTCCAGGTGAGTCAGGTGAACTGAACCAAAGCAGGTAAAGCAGGTAAAAATCCTCTGTGAATGTTTGTTTGATTTATTGGATTTCAGAGAAATGAGACATTAAACGTGAATGATCCATGACCTCATCACGACCTTGTTATCTGCTTTATCTTCGTTAACAGGATCTGAGGAAATCTATTTTCTTCGTTCATCTGCCAAACACAAAAAGAAAAGTCACAGTGAGACGTGTGTGTGTGCTTGTTTTTGTTTGCGTGTGTACCATGTTTACATATTTTTGTGAGGACCAAAACGTGGACTTTTACTATTTTTGTGGGAACCAACAGTCCGTTATAGGGAAAAGTGGCTGACCCCACGGGGTTTGAAGGCATTTTTGAGATTCAAATTGTGGTTTTAGTGTCAGGGTTACAGTTAGGTTATGGTTTGTATTAGGCATTCATTTTTGATGGTTAGGGAAAGCATTATGTCAATTAGATGTTCCCACTAAGATATGAAAACAAGTGTTTGTGTTTATGTGTGTGTGTGTTTTTTTTTTTTTTTTTTTTTTTTTTTTTTTTTTTCTTGTGTGTGTTTCGTCGCTTGGGCGTTACATGTTTGCAGAATAGATGTTTCTTGTGAAGGATCAGTTATCTTCAGACAGAAGTTTGAAGTCCAAACTCGTGGATACGGCTTGTGTTGTCAAACATCTGTAACGGCACAGATGTTTGATTCATGTGAGCTAGCCCTCGGGTCTTACTGTGAACACATGTGCAGTAGCTCCTGGTCTCTATCTCCTATGATCTCCGTCACAGTGGACTTTACCTCAGTGATCATGTGACTGAAGTTCAGACCTCCAGCTTTCATTTTAGGGCTTTAACTGAAGTTTTAGACTCTTCAGCCATTGACGCGGGCCTCCTCAGTTCATCAACAGGAAATCAAAGTTTTTGCTCACCTTGACATTTATCACAGCTGTCCAGTGGGCCTACTGTTGATATAAACTTCAGTTGGAGGCGCTGAGTGTGAGGTAAATGTGGTGCGCTCAGGAGCTGCAGGATTATGGAGCTGCTGTGTGTGTGTGAATGTTCTCACTGCAGGAACGATTCCTGCTGAAACTTTCTGTCGTGTCTGAGTCGGGAGGAAGATCTGCAGCATCCAGAGACTCCAAACAGGATTTGGACGGCTGAGCGTTAACCCCGTCAGAGGCTCAGCGTTTATTCTGAGACATGTTTTCAGAGTAGGTAGGATCTGGTTACTCTGGCTGCTCGGGTCTTTCCTGGGATCCAAATCGGCTGCCGTGTCCGAGGGTTGTCAGCGCTGTGTTTGCTCATGTAACCGAGATAAAACAAAGGTTTTGACCACATAGGTCACTTTAACATTTCCTTGGACCAGTGGAGAAATGCTGTCTAACAGTCTCAGCAAACCCAGTTAGCCCCGCCCCTTAACCTGCAGGAAGTCCACACAGCTGGACTTTAAGGCAAGGCTTTCATCTGATCCCTCCTCCATGTGTGAACGGCAGTTTATTGAAGTGAAGAAGAAGCTCCAGCCTGAGCTCAAGTCGTTCCTCTGTGATGAGAGCTGAAGGAGTCAATGCTGTTTTTGTTTTCTCACAAACACAAGCCGAAAGTCCTGGCGCTTGGTGGAGAGGAGGATCATGGGTAATCTATGAACCTGTTACCTGTTGGTGCACATGTGGATGAGTTTTTGTTTTTTTTGTTTTTTTAACTGTGAAATGACACATGGACTCTGGCAAGGATGTCACTGTTGGCTGTTGTTCTGCCGCTGATTTGTGAGCAGCTATGTGCAGATGTTTGCCTGTCCTCCTGACGGGTGGAGATAACGGTGACAATGTATATGTAGCTCTTATCTGCGGCTCTCAGCAGCCTCTTTGTTCCCGTCACAGCTGATAACGTCTGTCACCTCCTTGCCGAGGGGCTCTGAAGCAGCTGATTTACTGACGTCCTCCTGCAAACACCACCTTTAATCCATCACACGTCCAGGTTCACTCTTCTTCTCTGTTTAATTCAGAGCATTGTCATGTGTGGTGCTTTAGTGTCACCTGTAGGTCATTGGAGCAGCATAAAACCATCTTCTCATTACAGTCTCCTCAAACCTTCTCTAAGACCATCAAATCAAAGCTGAATGCTAATTTCCAGCTTCAGTCAGGAAATATGAACACAGTCAGCTTCCTAGTGGGACTTTAGGGAGACATAAACATGATATTCAAAGTCCAGAATAAGATTTTTTTTTTTTTTTCGCTCTTTTTAACAGAACAAAGGAAACATTACACCAAAACCAGCATCAACAGCCTGACAGACACGTCGCAGTATCATGTGGAGGTCGGTGCTCACGCCTGCTCCTCTTGCCATGCATTTTATCAAACCCAACGTGTTCACCTTTAAGGTTTTCACACACAAACTGACCAAAAATCACCACTTAAATTATTTAAAACATAAGCTGTTTTGTTTGTGGCTGTGATCGCTTGAATCTCCTGCTGATGTTCAGTTTCCTGCTGTGACTCTAACTCTGTTCAGCACCTGACCACGTTTGTGCTGGACCGCAAAGACGGGATGATCACAGTGGATGACGGCATCAGACGCCTCCGTCTACTCGATGCTAAAGGGAAGGTGTGGACCCAGGAGATGCTGCTGCAGGTGGAGGAGAAGACGGTGAGCCTCATCGACTTAGGAACGAAGGTGAGGCTGAAAACCCGGATTTATTTTTATGGTTTTGGAGGTTTTTTGTTTTGTTTTTTTAATTACAAAAGGAAAAAAAGAACACTGACTCTCAGTGTGTCCTCTGCTTTAAGCTCAGTGTGTCCTCTGCTCCAACTTTGACTTGTGGGTTTTTCTTCTTCAGAACGAGCTGGAGAACTTCCAGATCGGCTCCATCCAGCACTGCCAGGCCGTGATGAACGCCTGCAGCTACGACTCCATCCTGGCTCTGATCTGCAAAGAGCCAGGTCAGACCAAACCCGACCTCCACCTGTTCCAGTGTGATGAAATCAAGGTAAACAGCCTCTGATTTGGCAAGACTCTAAGCTAGCCCTGAGCCAAAAGTCATGAAACACTTCAAAGTTGACTTTACTGTGTGATGAAGGAGTCTGCTGTGAAACCTGTTTGCTGCTAATAAATGAAAACTTTGATTAAAATTCAGCTTTGATGTAAATGGCAAAGGACCGAGGGCAGAGCCCTGTGGGACTCCAATAATGCCGGCCTGTTCGGACAGAGTTAGATGTCACGTTATCAATGTGTTTCATCCTGATGAACAACTTGAAGATCCGTGTTCTTACTCCGATAGGCGAATCTGATCCAAGCTGACATAGAAAGTGCCATGATGGATGCCAAAGGAAGCAAAGTGAAGAAACGGCCGGAGACCCTGAAGTAAGAGCTGAGACCCTCTGAGGGTTACTAACCCCAGTTTCTCATGCTAGAAGTTGATTGGCTGATCTGTCTGTCTGCAGGATGATTCTGAAGAGTGACGGCATTATCCCCCCTCCCCCTTCCGCTCCTGCCCCCCAGCCACCACCGTCACCTGATCTGGTGGACGTAAAGAGTCGTGCAGCAGCCTGGTCGGCATGGACCAATGAGCAGTATGAGGGTGAGTGATGTCACTTTCTAGAAGCCTGAGTCACCTGCGGTTCAAACCTTCTGGTTGTGAGGGGCAGCCAGTCAGAAGGAATTTGGGTTAAAGTGGGAGGAGTTTAAACGGTTTGTTTTGCAGAGTATTTGGGATTATCTCTGACCAGCTGCTTCAAGCTCACATTTTTTTTTTTTTTTTTTTTTGATAGTAAAAGCAACAAATACTGAGATACTTTATTTAGTTTTATTACTACGTCCTGTCTCTGTTGGTTTTCAGTCACTTTAATATTTTCTCATGAGTCAGGTGTTATGTTTTCCTCACGCATGTGCTTTCTCCCTCCTGCAGCAGACGATAGGCGGCTGTCGCAGGACAATGGGCCGGTGGAGATGACAGCAGCTCGCGTAGACCGCGATGTGGTGAGTGTCCCATCTGTGTGTGGGGTTTAAAGGCTGATCTGAGAGCAGCTGGAGGAGCTGAACTTGAATCTGAGGTCGGCCCGGGGTTGCGGCACAATAGAAGACTTAAGCCGATTGAAGAAGGCTGCTTCATTCAAGCGTAATCAAAGTTTGGAAGCTTTGGAGGGCAAATCTGCTTACATAAGGGAGCTGAGAGCGCTGAACGCTGCGCTGTTGTTCAGGTTTAATCATTAAATAACGCATACGGGAAACCTGCAGGCCGCCGTGAAGGTGAATCAAACATTAAAAGATCCTGAGCACAGCTTCTCCTGTTCGCAGCAAATCCTGAACCACATCTTGGACGACATCGAGTTTTTCGTCACCAAACTTCAGAAGGCTGCCGAGGCCTTCAGCGAGCTCTCCAAGAGGAAAAAGAACAAGAAGGGCAAGAAGAAAAGTCCTGGAGGTGAGAAGGCAGCAGAGCCTCACCAATCAAAATATGCAGTAAAACTGCTGATACTACAATACAGTAAACCAGAGTGAGGGATGTGCTGATCAGTGATCAGCTCACTGTCAGCTGTTTCCCATCAGGCTGCTTCAGATTTCTGAATCACTGCATCCCTCAACAATACATTTATTGATTTATTTCCAAACTGTTTTAATAAATTAGTGTGAGTGACAGGAACACCTATCCTTCCTCCCTCCTCTGAGTCATGTGACCTGTGACTGACCTCAGGTAAACAAACTGACCTCTGTCATGTTCTGTGTCCACCAGAGGGCGTCCTGACGCTGCGCTCCAAACCTCCGAGCGAAGACGAGTTTGTCGACTGTCTGCAGAAGTTCAAGCATGCCTTCAACCAGCTGGTACCTCCTCCTTTTCTTCCTCCTCCTCCCCTTGGTCATTCTCCTCCTTCCTCCCTCCTCTCACAGTTTATTTGCTGATATAAAACTCACTGTTCATAAATTAATCTTGTGTCCGTGTTTTCTAATGCACAGGTTAAATGTATTGATTATTTATTGTGAGATTGACTGAATAGTTTTCTTGGTGATAAACCTGCTTCTTGCCTCATGAGCTCTCTGTGCTCCGTCTGCAGGGGAAGCTGAAGGACCACATCCAGAACCCGAGCGCCGTGGAGTTGGTCCACTTCCTGTTCACGCCACTAAAGATGGTAAGTCACCGTTAGTGCCTCACACAGCTACTTCCTGTTTGCACTCTGACTTCAGGCACGGAGCTGGAATAAACCCTGAGAACTAAAGAAAGATAGAGGCTCCACCTATCATCCATCCATCCATCCATCCATCCATCCATCAGCTGAGAGGCAGAATCTCTCCTCCCATCAAACCCCTGACATGGAGGAGGAGCAGGAGGGACTCGAGACCAAAGATCAGTGTGACGGCTGGTCCACAAACACCATCACATATAACAACTGCTGCTCCAACCTTGAATCTCAGGTTCTAAGGGTTTAAAGCAAGGGTCCCCAATCCCAGTCCACGAGGGCCGGTGTCCCTGCAGGTTTTAGATGTGTCCTTGTTCCATCACAGCTGATTTAAATGGATAAATTACCTTCTCAACATGTCTTGAAGTTCTCCAGAGGCCTGGTAATGAACTAATCATGTGATTCAGGTGTGTTGACCCAGGGTGAGATCTAAAACCTGCAGGGACACCGGCCCTCGTGGACTGGGATTGGGGACCCCTGCTTTAAAGTCTCAGTTCCACCCTCAGACCACAGGTGGAGGCTTCAGGTGGAACAACAGAGCAGCTACACCTAAATGTTCAAGTTTTTATTGTCACACCCTCCTCCTCCCGCTCAGGTGATCCAGGCTTCGGGCAGCGTGGATCTGGCCCGTAGCGTTGTCGTTCCTCTGCTGACCAGAGACGCCATCGACTTCCTTCACGCCTCGGGGACGGCGGAGGAGAGACACTTGTGGGTTGCCCTGGGAGACGGATGGACAAAGAGCAGGTCAGACAGGAAGTAACCGATGGATCAGTTGCCTGATTTGATTGGTTGATTGATCAACGTCTTTGTCTCCTAAAGGCTGGAGTGGCCAAAGGACCACTATTTCCCCCCGTGTGTTCTGAAGTTTCGTGATGGTTGGGAGCCACCTGCGTTGCCGGCGATGACCCAGAGTCGTGAGCAGGAGCTCGCTCAGCTTGCCGAAAGCCTCGCCAATGCCAACCTGCAGAGACCGGAGGACCCGAGGCCGTGGGTGACTCAGGAGGTGAGGGGCGGGACGTGAAAGCGGCTCTGAGTGAAGCTTGTCTCTCACTGATGCGGCGCTCACTCGTAGTGTTATTTATTTATTTATTTGTGCTGCAGGTGGCGCTGCAGAGGTTCCCACCTGCTGACGGGTATGCCTTCACCAACACCTCCTACAAACGCATGCAGATCCTGGATCAGGACACAGCCGTGGCTGCTTTCAAACACGCCGCCAGCCGCCATGTAGACCGGTAACTGCAGGTCACATGACGCCCTGGAGAACTGATCCCACCGCTGTGCTTGCTCTGCTTCTACGAAGGCCTGGGAGGGGCAGAGTCAATACAGCAGAATAAAGAAAAATCACACAACAATCAACAACGAGTAGATGAAATGAAAACAAAATTTATAAAAAATTGACTAAAGAAAAGAGGAATTTCAAACATGAGGGAATAAAGAAAACAGTAAATAAAAATTCATTCATAAAAACGCTAACGCTAAGCAAGCTAACCGCGCTAACGCGTTAACGCCAGGCAGCACTTGCACAGGGTGATCTGCATTAACTCGCTAACAGAGATTTGGTGCGTTAATGCGGTTATGGCGTTATTGTCATTTTAACGAGATTAACGCTGACAGCACTAAAGAAATACTGAAATATTTCTTTGTTATTAAAATTGCTGACATAAATAATAAAATCATTAAATGCTAGTAATTCTGCTTGTTTAACTACATTTATGTTAAAGGTGAATGAGATCATATACTCCCTTTAGTGTCATTATTTCTGTTCAAATATTTAAAAAAATAAAGTAAATGTTTTGAAATTAATAAATACAATAATAATGTTAAAAGTGTTTAATTATCAACGTCAGAATGTTTGGTTTATATTGGAATATAAAACAGAGGTGAGGAAATACAATCATTGATCAGTAAACTGAAGTTTAATCAGCTAAAATATTGATGAATGTTCTGTCACTTCCTGTTTGTCCTCCTGCTGCTGATTGGTTTTTGTGTTGCTGGTTTTCTTCTTTGCTCGTTATGATCTTTGTCTCCTTCTGGCTGACACTCCTCTGATCTGTCGGTGGGACATTTCTCCACGGCTGCAGCCGTTTAGTTTGTCATCGAATTTTTACGATGTTCAACAGCGTCATGGCGTCAGATCCAAACCGATCAGACTCTTAAAGTGAGAAGAGGTTTTTGTTTGACCTGATGTTCCTCCTCGGAGTCTGATCTAACTTTGAAGTTCGGTGTTTGGACCTGTGGAGCTGCTGTGCTGCTTCGGGTCCTCTCTCTTTCTCTGACTGAAATCTTCCTTGTTGGTGTGTTTCAGAGGCTTCGACGCCGACGGCAGAGGGCAGCCCAAAATGTTTGCCAAATCGAAGTACGACTTTGTGGCGAGGAACAACACAGAGCTGTCGGTGCTTAAAGACGAGGTGGTCGAGGTAATCGTGTTAGTTTTCTTCTGCTCGTGGTTTATTCCTGGATTCTGAGTAGCTTAGCATGATTCAGAGTTCAGAATAATCCTCATGTAGCTGATACTAGTATCAGCTCACCTTAGTGTTGCCCCTCCTCTATGAAAGTGCCTTCCCCTAAAAAACAGGTCTCTTCTGATTGGCTGGAGAAGGTTTTAACAGCTGGTAGGTGGGGCTTCTGTGTCATAGATGACATCAAAGCGATCCAAGAGTATAAAATACTGAGATAAACTGAGTGTTCAGAGCTTTAACATGTAGAAACCGACTTCATGTCATATTAAACATGCCCATCTCCATGGGAACAGAAAATATGAAGTGGAAGGAAGTGGGGAGGAGGGGGAGACCGTGTGCAGTAATCCCTGACTCTTGCCTGGCAGGTGCTGGACGACAGGAAGCAGTGGTGGAAGGTTCGTAACGGCTGTTGGGCGACGGGCTACGTGCCAAACAACATCCTGGAGATCACCAAAGCAGTGGACATGACCAGCCGAGGAGAGCCCATCTACAGCCACACCGTCCAGGTAACGCACGGTCACCGCAGCGGCTCACTTCCTGTCCCGTCACAGTCACCTCAATTCATGTTCTGTCTTTATGATCAATCATCAGCTTATGATGCCAAGGAAGGAGTTTGAGTTGTTCAAGGTAGGACGAGTCGGGTGTGTGTTTCTAGCTCGCTGTAGTTTCCAATTCCTGCGTTTGATTTGCTGTGATCTTAAAGGGACAGTGTCACGTTTGAGGGAATCCGTTTACCTTTGAATTATGAAATGACTCTCAGCTGAGAGAGAGATTAAAGCTGTTTTTCCTCTCAGTCCTCAAAAGTCAGTCCTGTGGACTGCACCAGGAGGACTCAGAGCTCCGTTATATCTCCAAGGACATTTACTTATTGTTCTAATATCAAAGGAGTTTGCAAAGAAAAGCGTCTGGACTTCTTTGAGTTGCTTGAAGACGTTTCACCTCTCATCCGAGAAGCTTCTTCAGTTCTAAGGTCAAATGGCCGAGAGTCCCAGATTTAAACCCAGTGGGAGTATCCCCCCCAAAGAGGGACAAAGGACCCCCTGGTGATCCTCTAATCCTCTAATCACATGAGCCAAGGTGATTAGAGGATCACCAGGGGGTCCTTTGACTACGATGACCTGGATGACTGAGAACCTTCACAGACATATTGTTCTAATATCTATTATGTTATTATTATTATTATTATAGAAATCTGCCGAATAAACTCGATTCTTTCTTATGTTTAAATTCAGTCTGTACATATAAAAAGTTTTCCATCAATAAATGCAACAGTTTTATATATCAACACTGAAAAACTGTTTTATTAAATACACGTTTAATTTCAAATATCAATTTAATAAAACGATTTTATCACAAACATGATAATTATATACAGTGGTCACTCGTTTATCGCAGGAGTTGCGTTTTAAAAATAACCCGCGATAGGGAAAATCCACGAAGTAGCCAACTTTAGTTTTTTACAATTATAATAGATGTTTTAAGGCTGTAAAACCCCTCACTATACACTTTATACACTTTTCTCAGACAGGCACGAACATTTTCACATTTATCTCTCTTGTTTAAACACTCTCAAAGTTCAAACCTTCGTAGAAAAATAAGTCCAGTATTATAGAATGAAACCAAAGGCACCCACAGGTACATTTGACAGTGCCAAACGTTTCGTTGACATTGTTGTGTCTGTTGGGGAGAAAACTTACAACCATACAGTACAGCACTTCAGAGTCACACTGCTAGCGGTTGAAGATTTATGTAAATTTGACAAGCTGAACGCATTCTGTACTGTACAGAAGATACGGTACGGAGGAGAGTGATTGACAATGGTTTACAGCCAATCAGGATGTAGAACACGATGAGTTGGGGGGGAAACCCCTGCAAAATAACGAGGCCGCGAAAGGTGAACTCCGTTATAGCGAGGGACCACTGTATTATTATTATTATTATTATTATTATTATTATTGTCGTTAATATTATTTATAGTATAATATGAAATTTTGCTAATACATTTTAACTTCTTAACAATTACACTTACATTTATTCAATTTATTTTTACTTATATTCTAATTTTTAGGCTTATTTTTAAATAGATGGAGGTGTTCCTAATAATTTGCGTATGTAGATGTGGAAAAACAAATGTAAAAGAGTAAATGTGCTGATCTTTAAAGGTGGAATTTCTGTGTCAGTTTAACTGATTGCACAGGTGTGCCTAATATAGCGGCTTCTGAAATCTAAATCTACCTCACATCTGAATCATGTGATCAATAACACGATCAGGATCTTAAATTGTTATGTTACATATTATACAATGTCACAACAACTCTTATTCTGAAAATTAAGCTTTTATTTTAAACCCAAAATAAATAAATAAATCATTTTTATTTTTAAAATGAATACATTTGATTTTTTTTTTTTTTTTTAATTGTGATGGATTATCTTTAATACTTTATTTCCTGTGGAGGTTTTCAGTGTAAAATGCCAAAACCGACAGAAACTCAGTGACATTTTTCTTCGGTTTATCATGATGCTGCTGTAGATCGCTGAGTAAACACTTACTGTTGGTGCCACTGTTGTCTTAGCAAGGCTAAAACAAAGCTGTGGACTGTCCCTTTAAGAGGTTTTCTAGGATCAGGTCAGTCTTAGTGACCAGTAGTGGCTCCTCACAGACCCTGGGTCAGTTTGCAGTGAGTTACACATGTTGATTCATCGTCTCATCGCCATCATCTGTCTCATTTCTTGCTGGCAGCAATTACTGGGAGAGCTTAACGAGGTAAACTCCACTGAGACTCTGATTGTTGTTGCTGTTTGAAGGGAAGCACTCTGCTCGCCTCCAGCTCTAAACAGACTCCGCTTTAGATATTTCAAAGTTCAAAACAGTCTTTCTTCGTTCACAAACGTGTCTCGTCATTAGTCCAGGTCCTTTTTACACCACCTGAAGTTCCAGCAGAGGGTCGAAAAACCTGGAAGTATGAAGAAAATCAATCTGACTGATGAGAAAGTAAAGGCTGTGCTTCAACAGGTTTTAAAAGCTGCTGCAGATACTGGTGGCTTAAAATTACCTGAAGGACTTGACCAATCAGGAATATTCAGCGCTGCAAGCCCCGCCCCCAAAGTTGACCTGATGGCGTGTGAAAATGATTCATCGTGAGCTCAATTTAAAGTTCCTGAGATAGAAATCCAGTTTATTTTATACAGACAGCTGAAAACGATGTGTGCTGCCCCTCTGTAGGCTTCCAGGAGTCAGCCAATAAGAAGAAAGCAGGCTTTTAGGGAGGAGCTGCAGCTAAGGCACCGAATAAGATAAATGAGGATTATTTTGAACTGTGAATCATGGAAAGCTGCTCTTGAGGAGTCATGAGTGAAACATGGAGCTGGAGATGAGCAGACCGCTCACCTGTACACTCACCTGTACACTGAAAAACCCACCTGTATCCTGCAGAAACAGACCACAAGGACAGAGTTTGTCCCCAGCAAACCCGTTGCCACGCCGATGCCCCCAGCCCCCGCACCGGTTCCTCCTGCTCCCGCCCCCGCCAGGGTCCCCACGCCACCACTGCCTCCTCCGGCCGCAGAGCCTGCAAAGCCGGGGGGCAGCAGCAGCGCAGTCAGCCGACAGAACAGCAACGCGTCCAGCGACATGGGCAGCGTCGCCATGAGGGAGCAAAACAGCCACAAACCTGCTGTTGCCGCCGCCAGCCGTAAGTCCAGAAACACCCACTGATCCAGCTGTTCAGCCCCAACACCTGTTTTAGACTCTGTTTAAAAACTCTATGAAAAACACAAGCAATCCCGTCCTTTTTAAATAAAGTTCAGGAAATCAAACCGTGATCAGTTTGAATACTTTTAATATTCAGACTGACTGAATAAATGTTTCTACTTAAAGAATCCACACCGTCAGAGGCAGGTGACGTGGTACAGGTGACCCTGTTTGTGTTTCCGTCCATAGGCAGGAAGTCGAACATGGAGGAGGTCCAGGACGAGCTGATGCACAGGCTGACGCTCGGTCGCAGCGCCCAGAAGAAATTTCAGGGTCCCGCCCGCAGTGGCAACACGCCGTCGGTCAGCATCACGTACGACTCGACGCCAGAAGAGGTCAAAGCGTGGTTGGAGGCCAAAGGCTTCAGCCCCGTGTAAGTCTCCTGCTTTAACCCGGACTGACCTTCACACGCTCAGTTGATCCTAAAGTTTAAACCTGTGTTTAGAGTAGGAAGGAAACCAGAAAAACACAAACTGGACTCAAGTCTGAGAGTCAAGTCTGAATGTGACCAGTCAGGCATTATCCTGACAGTCATGTGACTAAAACGTTTGGATTTACGACCAAGAACAGGAAACGTTCACCTCTGGAAGCTTTAATGACAGTTTTTCAAAGTAAAATAATCCACAGTGTGACTTTCATGTTTCAAAGCGGGTCATATAACTAGTCATCATTTTTAACCATCTCATGATTGTAGTGTGAAACCACAAACTGTAAACTGTAACTGGACTTATTTGGAGAGGCTATAATGTGTGTGTGTGTGTGTGTGTGTGTGTGTGCGCAGCACCATCACCAGCCTCGGCGTGCTAACTGGCGCTCAGCTCTTCTCGCTCAACAAGGAGGAACTGAGGACGGTTTGTCCTGATGACGGCGCCCGAGTCTTCAGTCAGGTCACCGTGCAGAAGGCGGCGCTCGAGGTGGGTGTCGCTGCTCAGACCCGACGTCACCATCAGATTTATTTCTATTCATTATAAGCAGTCTGATTTTAAGTGAGGGAAGCAGAAACGTCAGTAACTACAGGAAAGCAACAGAGACAGGAAGTCACTCTGAGGAAATATGTGAAATATTTCAAAATAAAGGTTTGGTTTGATTAAAGCTGGAATATTTTAGAAATAAAACTACAGTAATCCCACCTCATACTTCAAATCCTCAAGAACAGCAAAAATATTTTAATAAAACACAAACCTATTTAAAATATATTTTCAGAGTAAAGTTTGTGTATTCAAAGAATGAGGCAGTCATAATGTAGCGCATATTCTTATAAAACAGGAAGCATAATTTAAACACTGAAGTTAAAATGGTCTTGGATTTCATAGTCTTTATATTTCACTAATGAGTTCATACTTATTTGAACACTAATATTTTACACCCAATATAATGAAAAATTAGCCTGTTCTAATATCCTGAAAATAGTCAAGTTTATTATTATTATTAAAATTAATTGATGTATTAATTTTAATTATTAATTTATTAATTTTAATTTCATGTTCAGGATAAAATTTTTAAAAAGAAAAAACAAAATGACTTTTTTGACTATTTAAAAACTCTGGGTCAATTTTTTTTTTTTTTTTTTTTTTTTTTTTTTTTTAACATCACACCTTTGGATTTTTCACTGGATGTTTTGTGAATTTGTGTGTTTGGTTTTTTTGTTGTTTGTTTGTTGTTTTGTTTTTGTTATATCAGCTGTTTGAATGAATTAATTAATTGAATTAATTAATTAGACTTTACACATTTTATTAAAAGGCTTTTTTTTTTTTTTTTAAGGACTAAAGGAGATGAACAGCAAATAGCTTAAGATCGCATTACAATAATAACTGTATTATACATCCATAGTACTTTACAGAAGAGTCAGTCCCATACATCCCATTAATCTAATGGTGGAGCCACAATATTTAAAGAATAAAGTTTGAATATTGAAAAGAATAAAACTGACTAACTACAACTTTAAGTTTCAAATAATCTAAAAATGAATTTTGACCTGTTCTCCTGCCTTTACTGAGTTTAGCTTCCTTAGGGACATCCTCATCATGATTATGTTCTTAGATTAAAGGATCATTGACACAAACGTTCTGTATTAGGACGGATTAGTTTTCACAAATGAATCTCTGATGGTGAAATCGTGTTATTGTTCACTTCAGTGTCTGTCAGTGTGGTTTTATTACTGCATTTTATCGGATCGTGTTGTTAGTCGAGGCCAAGCTTCCTGACAGCTGATTGGTTCATCAGACAAACGCGGGAAGCAGGAAACAGAGACAAAACAAAGTTTAAGTGTCTGACATATCAGCCCCGATTTAACTAGTTACTGAAGTTAGTGAAAATGAAAGAGGGTTAAGTCACTGAGTTTGACCACCAGAGGGAGCCGACAGGCTGTCGGTGTTAAATGGAACAGACAGATGAGGCTCACTGAGGTTTATTATTATTATTATTATTATTATTATTATTATTATTATTAAAACGTTTCATGCTGGAATACAAATCAGATCACTTCCTGTAATAAAATCTAAACTTCTTTGAAGGGAAGTGTATTATTTGTAGACAACAGCAGCAGTTATGATCCTGATCTTGATGTTGTCAGATAATCTGAGGGGTCAGAGGTTGTAATCTCTGTAATCTGTTTGCTGCCATGTGTTTGTGTCTGGAAGCTGGAGGCCTCTTCACGATCTTTTCTGTCTTTAAGCTTTCTGTCGCCAAACTCTGGCAAGGTCTGGTGTTCTGGTGTCTGTTTCCCACCTGCAGGTTTTCTTCTGAGCCTCCTTTGATCTTCTGATTCTGTTACCACACTCATTAAAGGTATCGTGTTCACGTAAATGCAGCTTCATTCTGTTGGCCAGATTTAAGGAAACTGCACGAGATGGAGGACTGATGGGGTTTTACATTCTGTGGTATTCAACAGGAGGTCCTCCATGACTCATGACAAAATTAAGATACTTAATGGGATTCAAGTCAACCTTTAATTTTATGTCCTCTTTGGGTACCAACATGTTCCAGTGTCTGTTAGTACAAATTTTTTTTTTTTTTTTTTTTTTAACTTGGTCAGAAGATGTCAGGCTAACGTGAGACTTGTCCATCCTGGTTTGAGGCACATGTTTGAGGGGTCTTAACTGGGACTTACCTGTCTTACTTTTGGATTGTTGGCCCTTTTTGGGGTTGGGGATCATGGTCAATAAACCACTTAAAGTTCAACAACTTATTATTGAATCAACATTTACCATTATTGTGTCTTGCTCTTCTTCTTGACTTGGCCTCGCTGGTCTTGATGTGGCCATAGGTTTGGGACTGTTGGCGATTTGGACTGGTTTTGAATTTAGATTGTTGAACTCCTGTTTCGCTAAATTAGTGACATGACTTAGGAGCCAGAAAGGCCCAAGATGCTGCAGCAACTGCTGCTTCTTTCGGACTTGTTGTTCTCAACTTGAAAATCCAAAGTATCCCAAGCTTAGGACTAGTTGGTCTTGATGTGGGGGGAACAAGTCTTAAACGTGTCTTAGTGCGTTAGACTTTCTCGAATTTGAATTGTTGATATTGGGGAGTTTTTTATTCTAACAAAACTTTCCCATCAGATCTCTTTACCTGGCCCTTTTGGATTTATAGTCTATAATTAGCCCACAGATGAAGACCAACATTGACCGGTTGCACCGGGGGATTTGTTCATATCGACACAGGACTCCAGACTAGTTTCTTTTCTCAGAATTCCTGAATCTGGCCATCAGAACGAGGCTCCAGATGTTTCATGTGTAGCAGCATTTTTAAGGTAGTCAGCATTAGGCTTCCTGCTGTGGCTGTGCACAAAGTCCTCCTTAAACTCCCTGATTGAAGCAGCTCCAGAACAATGCCCTTCCTGTTGACCCTCACCTGTTGCTAACTCACAGCCCCACCCTCCCATAGAAACCTGGATGTGTAGTGATTTTCATCTTCTTTTGGTAAAATGTGTAAACACATTTTCCATGTACGGATCTGGGTTTCAGGACTTTCTCCAACACATCAATTGTTAATTTTAGCTCTGAAACATCCAGATTCAGATCAGCTGCTGAACCCACAATCTAGACATGGACCATGCTGAATGGTTTGAAATACCATCTTAGATAAGTAAAGTGGCGATATACCCATGAAAGCACCTGTAATACTGAAGCGTCTGGTAAGTATAAATTAACTGTCTGTGCTCCTGGATCAGTTTTTAAAACAGTATTTTAAATAAAGTGACCAAAAAGTTTCAGATGTCAACCAAACATTTGCCTAAAATTGTTCAATCTGCCTGTAAGATCTTCTGCACCTCTGGACCTTTTGCAAGCTCATTAAAGTAAAACTACATGTGAAAAAAACATTTTACTTCACTAAATATCAAAATAGACTCTTGAAATAATAACAAAAAGGGAAATTAGTTTGAACTCATTAAACTAAAGTAAAAATAAAAGTGTCTCCTTTGCTAATTTAGTATAATTCATTAGAGCCGCCCTGATGAGGCCTTGATGGATGTTTATTGAGACTCTGGATGTCTACAAGACTGTGAATGAAAAGTTTTTATTCAAATACCAGAACTGAGTTTTCATTTATTATTGTTGGACAATAATGAAAAAGACTAAAATGGCGGGCGGGGGGGGGACAAAAATGAAATTAATCATTTTGTGTTTTATTAGTTTTAAAACTCTTCGCTGTCTGATTGCTCGTCTTACCTCATGTAACTGTTGTTACATGAGATGTAAACGTGACATTTGAGCTCTGGAGAAATCACAGGTCACACTCACAACAGGAAACATCTGGAAGAGGTCCAGAGGTGCACATGAGACGACGCTGAAGAGCAAACTGATCAAATTTCAGTCGCATGAGGGTTTGTCCTGTAATTGGCCACTTCGTGTAATCTTTTTGATCACTTCTCGTACCTGAACACTTCGAGCTTCTTTCCACCTGAAGCTGGTTGCACAAATATCGGCCCTTCGGCCTCAAACACTATATTTTCTCCCTGCGGTGAATGAACTGCTCCAGATCACCTCCTCTCTGGGGACACACAGACTCTGTTCTAGCAGGTGTTTGTGCCACCAGTTTCAGAAAATCCCATTACCCAGCATGCTTCCTGACTCCACACCGTAGACACATTCATCCACATGCTCTTTGCAGCTGGCAGCGGCAGTCGCCAAAGGCTTCCCGAGGCTAAGTTTACACCAAACTGCAGCCAGCTGGCGCCACTAGGCTCTGACCGACAGAAGATTTTCTCCTCGACGTGCCGAAAAAAATCTTCTAAAGCGACGGCACTGACGCTCAGTAGATTTTACATTTATTGCTTCAAAAGCTCAGAGGTCGAGGGGAGACTTTCGGGGGCGCTCTAACGGGCTGAGGTGGTCCGGGAAAGCAGGAGCTTGTAGTTTGTACAAGGTAACAGACCGATGTAGATAAAAGCTGTGGATGAGTACCAAAATTCAAACTTTGCTTAAGATCAGCTTGAAAAAAAAAAGGTTATAATTACGTCGTAGTTTCTGACGGTTCAAGTTCTTGGAGAATTTTTTTTTTTTAAGAGAAACGATTCATGGAAATGTCTTCAAAGTCGCGACGCTTCTGTTGATCTGCTGTACTGTGATTTCTTTTTTTCTTTCATTTCCTCAAATTTACATTTTAATGTCACAAGAGAAAACTTTTTTTTTTGGTTCTCTTAAATTTCCCTTTAACCTTGAATGGGCACCTGGTTAAAGGGAACACTCTGCTTTGTTTTTGCTGAGCTTTACTGAAACAAAGTGTTTTTTAGTGCGTGATTATTGGTGGAAAACTAAACTGCAGTGAGGAAGTGCCGGACACGTGAATCGGGCAGGCTGTCTAAATGGGCTCGTCTCACGAGGCGGCGCTCGAGAGTCTCCTGAGATCAAATGTGCGTTTGTGTCCTGATGAGTGTTTGTTCATGTCTCTGTTTTGTCTGCGTCTCCAGAAGAGTGCAGGCTCCGAGCTGCAGGAGATCATGAGGAGGCGGCAGGAGAAACTGGCAGCCAGCACCTGTGATTCAGGGGTGGAGTCTTTCGATGAAGGCGGCCCCCACTGAGCTCCACCCAGCTCCTCCCCTTCCTTCCTCCCTCCCTCTTCCCTCCCTCTGCTGTACCTTTTTTTTTTTTTTTTTTTTTTTTCAAACCGCAGCCTGCTGCTCTCTCAATCCTCAGGCGGCGGCCGACCGCGCGGAGTTCGTGGAGATCATGCGGCGTAGACAGGAACTCCTCAGCTCGTCTCCATAGAAACAGAAACCGATCGCCCACCGGACCGCCCACACACAATATTCTGCCATGTTTGCCTGGAGTTCACATGAACACTTTGTGGACTTGTTTAGTTGGTGAAAAGCTGTTCGCTCACCGTTTCCAAAGCAAAGCCTCGCAGTATTAACGTCAGTGCTGCGCCCGGTCCTCTCCGCTTTATCACTGCGGTCAGGTCACACATAGGAGCGTTTCATGATGTAATGATGTAAACACACTGCACTCTAAGAAGACTTGGGGAGATGAGACATTCAGGACTTATGTCTTTTGAGTTCAGATTGTGGAAAAGGCTAAAAGCAAACAGGAAGTGCTGATCCTGTGTTTTTATTTCCAAAGAGGGATTGATCCTGCACACGTGGATTATTCCCTCTGTGCCTGGGCACAGTGAGATCACGGAGAGGTTAAAACTGAGCCTGGTACTTTAGACATGCCTGACTGGTTGTTACAAAAATGAAAATCACTAAATGAACATTATTCTATCATCTACGCTAACAGACTGATAAATATACATTTAAGAGTTTTTGAGAGAATTATTTGATGGGATTTCATTTTCTCAGATTATATTAAAACTATTTGATAACCAAACAGAAGCAAAATGAAATGCACATAACTTTATAAAAATAACTTATGAAGAACATCTGTCACAGAGTGAGTGATCAGATTTCTTACAAAAAATGATATTTGGTAATCAGCATTTTTGCACATGAATAAAAATGCTGATGTTTTTCAGGCAGAGGTAACAACCAATGAAACAAGCCGAAGCAGCTGAGGTTGTTTGTAATTGCTCAGATCTGAAAGTCTTTCTTTGACTTTGTTCTGAGGGTAAAAACACAAAATGAATGTAGTTGAACTCATCATGCCCCGTCCAAAGCAACAGGTAGCCATCATGTTTCTGTCTCATTGGTCGTCTTACCTGTTCGAGCTGCAGGTGATGTGATGCCAGCGAGTGCTGACTATATTCAGCTCGAGTAACAAAAGCTTAGACTTGGTGTCCTCCCAGGAGGAGGCTGATAGTAATGGCAGCAGCAGTGACATAAAGCTAGTAAGACGAACAATCTGAAAACTGAAGCGGCGAATTCTCAAACTTTTGATCGAATCACTGCAGACTTTAATGTTTATTCTTTGAACATCCACCATGATGACCATTTAAAAATGTATCGGTACATGAAGTAACATCAGACTCAACGTGAAGGAGCTAAACTTAGGATGACGTGAAGGGTGAGAAGCCCCTGCAGAAAAGTGTTTTAACAGAAATCTAATGGGGGAAAAAAAATCTGCAAATTGAACTCTGTATATTCTATCG
This sequence comes from Oreochromis aureus, assembly GCF_013358895.1. Classification (NCBI taxonomy): domain Eukaryota; kingdom Metazoa; phylum Chordata; class Actinopteri; order Cichliformes; family Cichlidae; genus Oreochromis; species Oreochromis aureus. The sequence goes on along the minus strand of NC_052958.1, from coordinate 23,334,276 downwards.
AAAACCTGATGGAAAAGAAACATTTTACCCCTGAAAAATCTGCATTTTTGTTCTTCAGCTCCACAGAGCTGCATTCTGTCTGGATGAGCTCGAGAGCGCCCCCTGTGGCACAGGTAGTTCACAGGTTTAAGTTCACATTTTAAAGGTTACACGCACACATTCACATGGACTTGATTTCGAACTGGATCACAATAATGTCTCATACAATGGAGTCCGGATCTTTCACATTAAGGGTTATAAAGGGTGTAATCTGTTTTCTTAACAGGCTTTTAATGTGAAAAATCTGCCCTTTTTGATCACTCTGAAAATCACCCAACCCAATCAGTGAGGTGACCAGTGTGACTGAAGCGATGATGTGGTCTAACAGTCACGGTCTGATGGTTTCCGCTGTGACTGGATTGGTTCGTGCTGGTCACGAGCACGCTCAAAGTTATTTGAACACTGGCTATTGTTTGAGAATTTACCGCCAAAAATCAGCAACAGAAGCTGTTCAGATCAGTGAGCAAAAAATAAAGTAAAAACATGCAGACTGTTTCTGTTTGTACAAGCAGCCTGAAAACACTGTAAATGAAAGATGTAAACACTCATAGAAAAGGAAATGTACAGAATTGAGCCTGTACTCACTGTGGCATTGATTGTATTGATTTTGTTTCCACTTATGCACTTAATCTTCTGAAGGAAAGTTTTGTCTTTGTCTGAACTGTAGCACCGCACTGTAATAAGAATAATGATTAAAGCAGAGTAGTTTACAGTTTATGAAGAATTGCTTGTTGCTAATGAGAGAACAGTAAAAGTTTATGTAATGTAGTTTTACCCAAACAGATGTATAGAGGCCAATCAGGAGGAAAGGTTAGAGTTCATTTGTACGTGTATAGTTTTTTTTCGTGCCTTTTCCATGTAAATCTGCTCATTCTGCAATAAAATATTTACCAAAAGCATTTTTTTTTTTTTTATGTCATCACTGAGCTTTTTTTTTTCTTCTTTTTTCTGTGATCCTCACGTCTGCTTATGAGCCATCTTTCTTTCGGAGCTTCATTTTGGTTCAGAGCAAAGTTCGCATTTTTAAATTCATTCTTTAATTAAATACCGTATTTTTCGGACCATAAGGCACACCGGATTATAAGGCGCGTTAGGCGAAACAAAACAGTCTGATAAGTCAAACTTTACTCAACTCATTCTTTTTGCTTCCTCCACTTCTGTACCAGTGATTCATTAATCTTGAATTCTCTCGCAGCTGCTCTATTCCTGTGTTTTTGCAAATTAATGACTAACTTCGTATTGTGGATGGATTATCTCAGTTGTTCTCCTGACTGAAATTTGATCCATTTACAGCAGCGGTCCCCAACCCCCGGGCCTCGGACCGGTGCCGGTCCGTGAGTCATTTGGTACCGGGCCGCGAGAGTTGAGGCTCAGGTGTGAAATGTATGGTTTTTAGAGTTTTTATCGGTTTTCAGCGTTATTTTGTTATCGCTTTTATCGTTAACTCAGTTTTCCTGGGTCTTTTCGCTAGCGATCACGTAGCACATCATTATATACCAGCTAGTCCAACTTCAGTAACCCTACAAATGTTACTGCTGTGTAGTTTTCTGTTTTCCATTACGTTGGAAGAGATAGCAGAGCTGTACATTTTAATTTTTTCAGAAATCTCTTAGCCAGAACATGCTATATCATTGTTAGGTGGAAACTAGCGAGCTAACTTCCTGCTAATTTCTAACTCTGTTAAATTTAATAAATTCTGTTTTCATGGATGCCTGGATGTTAAATTTAATTGTTACACCTGGTAAAGCAGCAACACTGATAATTTTATTTAAGAATTTAGACAGTTTTTAACTCTCAGTGATGCCGCAGTGTTCGTTTGACTTTGGGACCTGAAGAAGGCGGAGTTATGGACCCAGATTACTCCAGCTGTGTCCCAAAACGTCGGCTGCATCCTCCGGAGGCCGCATTTGAAGGCCGATTACGTCACAGTCAGGCGACGAAGGCTGTCCCAATTCGTCGACTCCTTCAAATGCGGCCGACAAATGCGTCCTTCATTTCCCCGAATTTGAAGGATGGGTTGGGTGTGTCCTTCGTGGCCCACCATATCCCATATGTATCATATCTATCTAATAGACTCCAATTTGTTCAAGTAAATGGAGAGTCCTCTTCACACACTAAGGTCAATTATGGTGTTCCACAGGGTTCAGTGCTAGGACCAATTCTATTTACATTATACATGCTTCCCTTAGGCAGCATCATTAGAAGACGTAGCATAAATTTTCACAGCTATGCAGATGACACGCAGCTCTATCTATCCATGAAGCCAGGTATCACAGACCAATTAGTTAAACTGCAGGAATGTCTTAAAGACATAAAGACCTGGATGGCCGCTAACTTTCTGCTTCTTAATTCAGATAAAACTGAGGTTATTGTACTCGGCCCTGAAAATCTTAGAAATATGGTATCTAACCAGATTCTTACTCTGGATGGCATTACCTTGGCCTCCAGTAATGCTGTGAGGAACCTTGGAGTCATTTTTGACCAGGACATGTCCTTCAACGCACATATTAAACAAATATGTAAGACTGCTTTCTTCCATTTGCGCAACATCTCTAAAATTAGAAATATCCTGTCTCAGAGTGACGCTGAAAAACTAGTTCATGCATTTATTACTTCCAGGCTGGACTACTGTAATTCATTATTATCAGGATGTCCTAAAACTCGCTGAAAAGCCTTCAGCTGATCCAAAATGCTGCAGCAAGAGTACTGACAGGGACTAGAAAGAGAGAGCATATTTCTCCTGTTTTGGCTTCCTTCATTGGCTTCCTGTTAAATCCAGAATTGAATTCAAAATCCTGCTCCTCACATACAAGGTCTTAAATAATCAGGCCCCATCTTATCTTAATGACCTTGTAGTACCATATCACCACATTAGAGCACTTCGCTCTCGCACTGCAGGCCTACTTGTTGTTCCTAGAGTATTTAAAAGTAGAATGGGAGGCAAAGCCTTCAGTTTTCAGGCCCCTCTTCTGTGGAACCAGCTTCCAGTTTGGATTCGGGAGACAGACACTCTCTACTTTCAAGATTAGGCTTAAAACTTTCCTTTTTGCTAAAGCATATAGTTAGGGCTGGACCAGGTGACCCTGAATCCTCCCTTAGTTATGCTGCAATAGACGTAGGCTGCCGGGGATTCCCATGATGCATTGAGTTTTTCCCTTCCAGTCACTTTTCTCACTCACTATGTGTTAATAGACCTCTCTGCATCGAATCATATCTGTTATTAATCTCTGTCTTTCATCCTGTTTTCCTTCTTTCACCCCAACCGGTCGCAGCAGATGGCCCCGCCCCTCCCTGAGCCTGGTTCTGCCGGAGGTTTCTTCCTGTTAAAAGGGAGTTTTTCCTTCCCACTGTCGCCAAAGTGCTTGCTCATAGGGGGTCATATGATTGTTGGGTTTTTCTCTGTATTTATTATTGTGCTATCTACTGTACAATATAAAGCGCCTTGAGGCGACTTTTGTTGTGATTTGGCGCTATATAGATAAAATTGAATTGAATTGAATTGAATTGAATCCCAGAATTCATAGCGCGGTCCAGCCAAATTTCAGCTGCCAACAATGGCAGCCGCTACTAAGTTTTAAAATTAGTCTTATTAATCTTTCTGGGTCACAAAATAAACTTTTAACATATTTTCAGGCGAGAAAGTAGCTGTGTAAACTTCAAATATCTGCTTGGTTTATCAAGACATCGATATTTGCAAAAGTGCGCTGACGCCGGAGATGTCTGTTACCCACCCGCTCGATAGCAAGCCGGGGGGGGTTCAATGGTCACTCCAGCCGGCGAGAGCAGCGGACTCCCGGCTTCATCGTTTTCAGACCCCCGCTCTTTCGCTACTCAGGTTAAACATGATATATAAGTCACTCGGATAACTTAAAAATGTAATTGTTTGCCTTTTTCGGTGTTTTATTTGTTCCGAGTAAATCGGTTTGGCTGAGATCAAAGTTATTAGATTATTAGATTAAATAAAACTTTATTAATCCATCGGGTGGGTTCCTCCGGGATTTTCACACAGCTGAATAAACGTCAAACAGAAAACTGATTAAACCGAAGTGTGAGATGGTCGATAATTTACGCCAGTGTCCTGTTATATTTTAGATAGCAAGGAGCAGACGGCCGAGTTTATTAAACTCCACAGACACAGCAGTGACGCAAATCTGAAGGCTAGACCGTCCCATTTCACAGCCTCGCACTTCCGGCCTTCTCGGTCTTTGAAGGACCCGGCCCACGTAGACCGCGAAGACCGGGTCCTCCGAAGGATGCAGCCGACGTTTTGGGACACAGCTGGATCCGTGTCCGCGAGGCTCCTCACTACGGTAGCTGTAATGCTCCGACAATCCATGAAGCCGTTCGTAGCTTACCAAAGTCGTACTAAAACATTTTCGACAGATTTTTGAGCGCCGTGTACCACATAAAATCGGTTCGAGGTCAGTAAGCACAGCCAGAATTCATACATACATAACGCGGACCGGATTATAAGGTGCACTGTCGATTTTTAGGAAAATTAAAGGATTTTAAGTGCGCCTTATAGTACGGAAAATGAGTGAGTGAGATGGTCAGAAAAGCTAGAATCATATTTGGGGTTTATATTGTGTACTCCATAAAGTTGACGTTTCAGTTGGTGACCTTTTGATTATATTGTTCTCTCGAGTAGTACTCACGACTCTGTTGTTCAAAAGAGCTACTGTTTTATATTCATGGTACTATATAAATCCATGTATTCATAACTATGGTATTTTAAAATGATATCGCTATTATGCCAACACACATGATGGTATCTTAAATTATTATGTAAGATCATACAGTTATACTTCTTTCTGTGTCGTGAGATTAAATAATTTGAAAATGCATGATAACTTTGAAGATGAATTGAACTGTTAGCCTAAAGTGTGACTCCACCCCATCATCGAGGTTGCACAGCTCTCTGAGCTCTGCAGCAGCCGTTCTGTTGGAGATTTGCTGCTGTGCTTGGATCCTTGTCCTGCTGATGTCCCAGTTTGGTCCCAGCTTTAGCTGTGGGACAGACGCAAAAGTGACAAAAGTAAAGCACACACTGCTTTATTGCAACATTTTTATTTTGTTCCAACACACACAGTAAAACTCTGTGACGGCGACCCGAGCTCGGGATCACCCTTCAAACTGTAAGTGACACAATGCACAATAATGGCACCAATGACGTACGAGTTCGACTGGACACACACTAAGCAAGAAAGAACTGTAGAAGAGTTTCAGTGCTGAGCTTCACAAAACTGTCTGCAAGTTCTGTCAGTTTTTAAAAATCTTTTTTTGACAGTCATACCAAAGTGCATTTCTCAGACCCCAGATGCATCCTCCACGTCCACGCCACGCTTCTAAACGCTGAGGCGTAAGAACCGGCGCCGGCAAGAATTCAGCTCCGAGCTCAGAGAAAGACGATTCACATTTACAGCAACTTTTAAAAAACAAACCTCTAAAGCAACATCTCCACAAGAATAACTTTGCAATGACGAGTAGAAACAGAATAGTTAAGCAGTAGTAGTAGTATGTACAGTACATCTGATATCTAAGAGTGACATGGAAACTATTTCAGATCGAGCGGCGACCGAACCGAAGTACCCAACCGTCGAGGATCTGAGACGGCTGACAGGTAAAGACTTCAGGTGTGGTAAGCACAAGGCCACAAAGATGAATCATTTCACAAGTGGCCAGCGGCCTTTTTACACATTCATTGATTACTGAAGTATTTGCACAAACTTAATGCAAGGTGTCGCCAAAATAAAAAGCTGTACTTCAGCATTGAGTCAGAGTTACCTGGTTTAGTATTCATTATGGGAACAACTAGTAAAGCAATTTAAAAGCTTTGCTCGATGTGCCAAAATGTAATTATTATGGAAAAACAAACTGTAAAATTCAGTTTGGTATGAAATCAAACTGAATTTTGATTTCATTCATCTGAAATGTGCTCCACTTTTCCCACCATGTATGTTGCAGTACACTTCCTAAAATGACAATAAATTTTGATTGTAGACTGTAGGAAGTTCAGAAAATGGGTTATACATTTTATAAGCTTGATGAAACTTTTAGCATTTTACCAAATCTTTTATTTGGATTGTTCAATCAGCTTTTGTGATTCATTCTAAAGTCATAGCTATCCCAAATTATTACACTCCACCGTCCCCCAAAGTTGAGCTCTCATTTTGACGACACCCTGTATGTCCTGAATCGAGTGTAAAACTTTGGGTTCATTGAAGTCGACCACTCATCTGCTCAGTAGACATTCTCTACAATCATTGAGGAATGATGGAAATGTGAATATTCTTCTGCCCTTCATGTGAAATACTCGAGATGATGAACAATGAAAACTAAATCGCTGAATAGAATCTGATCTAACTAGCAGACACTGATGCTTCAATACTTTTCTGTACAGATCGAATTTGACGAGTCGGTCTCAGCCATTCGCAAACCGACAACAGGGGCCCAAAACCAGCAAAAACCTGAACTGTGGTGTTTTTTATTAAATGTCCGTGCTCACTGGTTTTCTTATAATGCCCGAAAAATCCTTTCAAAATTTTAAACTGTGGCAAAAACAAAACCCAACAAAACGCATTTTAGTGAAACGCACATGTTTAAAATACTTTTAGTCTAATACATACTAGACTGTAGTATGTGGCATGATAAAAATGTAAGAAATACTACATAAAATGTTAAATGACTAAATGTTGGGTGTTTTGCTCATTGGAAACACTACAAAAAATCTGTAATTAAAGTTAAAATAGAAAAAGCTTAGAGTTCAAAATGAACAAGAAAACAAACCGTTGTGAAGGAAGTTTCTTATAAACTGTCAAATATACTTACAGGATGCGTACGCATCTGTTTTGTTGCACTACAAACGCTGGATCACACATGACGTCCAGTGAAATGTACGCTAAACGTTTATCAGTGTAGTGCTTCTTTATAGGAAGTCACTGTGGGCATATATAAGAAAACCACTGACTGCATCGGGACATTGAAATGCAGATATTTTTGTAACTTATGTATTTTGTACTTTCTAGTCCAGATTCAAAGGTATAATTTGTAGTTGTGTAATAACTGACTGCACCCATAGATGGTGAAAAATCTGTTTATGTGGGACCCAGAAGAGCTCTGCTGATATGCTGAGCAGATATGTTTCCGTGACTTCGGGCAAGTAACGGGGAAACTTGTGAGATTCTGTCTCCGATGTCCATGCTGTCAGATACGGTCCTTTTCCTCTGCCAGTCCGATCGGACAGTCCAAAGCTCTACAGTAGTCCTAACGTTAATCTACAGCTCCAAGCATGGTGACTGCGTGCTGGTCGCCCACGGTGGGAAGCAGCAGCAGGATGCTTCCCTTCTTGTTCAGCAGCTCGGAGGTCTCAGTGCAAATACAAACTACAGCTCTACAACCACAGTCTCTAGCTTCTAAACTGGCCTCAAACACGCCGAGCGGCGACGGATGGCAGCGTGGGGACGGCGTTCCCCTCGACTCGTTTGTGCCCTCTTGTTGTACAGACCTAGCAAACATTCACACCGCTAGTTTGATCACGATAAAGTTCGGCTAGTGTTATGATGATGATATTCTTCTGCCGTAATTTGCAGCAGAAATCTGAAAAGTTTCTCATTTTTCACTTCTGAAGTTTGGTATCTGCAGCCATGATGGAAAGATGACGTAAGTGTCTCCAAACATCCGATTTGTGCTCATCTTGGGTTCGCTCTTTAGTGAATGTTTGCTGGGTTCTTCCCGTGCAGCAGTCCTGGCAGTTAATCAGCAAGCTTGAGCCATCGGGGTTTTTAATTATCGACGTGTGCGGTAGGTGTGGCAGTGCGTAACGATGGAATCTACCGCCGCCGACTCCTACGCCCCAAAAAGCCAGGAAAGCTGCACCACGCGAGACGACGGGCAAAGCAAAACCTGAACCTAAAACGAAGGTTTGAAGGGGAGAAAGAGGCCAGTGTGCTTGCTGGTTTTACAGCGACTCCTGAGATTAAAAACATAAATAAAAATGAAAAACCACTGACTCCGTTCCACCTGCGCCTCAACAGACGCAGCTCGTCAACGCTCCTCCGAGCCCACGTTGGTGTGAGTCAGTCCAGTTCAGAGGGCAGGGCTGTGGTTGAACATGTTGGTCAGTCAGTGAAGGCTCCTTAAGGCAAAACTCCATCCCATGCTTTAACACCAATTCAAAGAAAGAGACTGATAATAGTTTTCTCTCGCCCAGATGTTCTATGTTGTGGTTTTTTGATTTTGATACTGATGATGAAGCGAGTCTTCTTCTGCAGAGAATGGATGCCTGAAGCACAGGAGGTTGGGGTGTGTTCACAGCCTGCAAGACAAGCAGAAGGGTTTAAGCACAAAGGGAGGATTTAGTCTAAAACACAAAGACATTTGTTTGGATCAACAAGAAGATGATGGATGCAGAGGTAAATTCAATTTAAATTTAGGGTCAAACCTTTTATCACACATTAGTTTCTGAGGTAGACAGCTATCAGACCATGTCATTTATATTTATACACTTAAAAAAACTTTTCTTCATAACAGAGTTTAGGGTTGGCCTTACTCAGACCTGACTGGGTTCACTGAAACTAGTCCAAGATATTTAACCACTTCCTCTAGAAAGATGTTGCTAATCATCATTGGTAGCAATGATGATTAGCAGGGTTTTCTCCGGGTACTCCAGCTTCCACCCACAGTCCAAAGACATGCGACCTGTCCAGGGTGAACCCCGCCTCTTGCTCTAGCTGGAAAAGGGTCTAGCCCCCCGCGACAAAGATAAGGATGGATGGATGCTCGAAATGATTTTTTATACCGTGAATAACCTTAAAGCATGTTACAAATCAGGACAAGCCCTGACGTTTCGGGTTTGACTCACGTCTGGAGGTGTCCTCATTATGTCTTGCTGGCATTCTCGTAGATGACGTCCGAGGTGATGGACTGCTGCTTTTTCTTCTGCCACATTAGCATGACGCACTGATGGATGAACACGTACTGCTCCTGCAGACAACAAACACATTTGAACTAATCGTCCACCCTTTGATACTCACGATCACAAATTCAGGCCATTGAGGACACGTTGGCAGAATCCAGTTGACAGTTTCTAAAGTGTGGACACTTAATGACTTCTTCAAGTAACTGTCTTATTTACACATGTATGTGTTGGTGTGATGTGCAAGTGTCTGACCTCAGTCTGGACCATCGACAGGCGATGCGATCGCATTTCCGACACCATGCCCAGGATGTCGACATACTCGTGCTCTCTGATGTGCTGCATCAGGCGATCCAGAGCGATGAAGGTCCCAGTCCTGCCGACTCCAGCACTGACACAGACAGGCGGCATCATTAGAAACCAAATCGCTCCTGCCGCTAGTCCACTAATGGACATCATAATGGCCATTACATCATCTCTCTAATTGCATTTTTATGACTCCGACTGTCAGGAAACGAGTCGCCTTCCTGCTCTGAGAAAATCAAACCTGCAGAAATCAAACTCGGATAAATAGATTCACTCCGAGAAAGAATGAGGACATCTACCCACCGCTCGTAAGACCTGAACGCAAACTGGGACGTCAATGGCAGGTGGGTCAGTTTCCACTAATGGAGAACTGACTCAGTTCTGGTTCTAATACAGAAGCAATATGAAAAAACATGGACCTCATTGGGTACCAGAAAATACCAAGAGGAGGACTTTTTATGTCTCAGTTACAATAGAAAACCATTAAAAATCTGTCGAGCACATACCCATCTGTCAGAGTCAATATGGTTCCAAGTATTTCTACCAAAGAAACGCTCCACGGCTCTAAAAGTTATAAGTGACATCTAAGGAAGGGGGTGGATTTAGGATTTTAGGAAAAGCCATGAAATACGAGATGATGGGGTTTGAATGTGACACATTTACACGATTTTTAAAATACCAGGTGGTCTAAATGACCCAGTCGGTGGTTCTAGTGTTAAGATGGCTCCACAGCTCCACAGATTACTGGTCCTGAAGTTAGAAACACTGAGATCAGGGAAGGGCTACAGAAAGAACCTCTTCAATGATTCCCACATTGCCACAAACCACCATTTTCTTCCTTTTAAATAACCCCAATTTTTTGCCACATCACTAATTCTTGCGCTTACTATTTACTGGACCGGGGTTCGGTTTTTTACTTAATCCAATTCCATCGAGGATCCTAGGATCTTTGCAACCATCCAGAAAATCCAGCCCATGTTTGTAGAACTGTATTGAGTAGAACCATTAATAGTGGCATATATCGTGCACTAATGTTTTATTTTGAAGACCTTCGCACATTGCTTCTCTGTTTAAATTATCAAACTGCACCACCACTGGGTACGCTGTTTCATATTATTTCATTTCATGAGCAGGAATGATGAAAAGTTTCAATATATATTTATTTGAGATTTTCCATGTATCCACCAGAGGACGCTAACAGATGAGTCACAGCAAGATAAAACATCTGCAGATGTTTTTAAGGAGTGGCCTTACCTGCAGTGGACGATGATGGGGTCTTTGGTCCTGTTGGCCTGCTGGCGGACGATATGGACGAACTGCAGGATGCTCTCGATGGCGTTTACCGTGGGGACGCCATGATCCGGCCACGAGGTGTAGTTCAGGTGGAGGACGTCCTGACTCTCATCAGCCTGCAGGTTGCAGTAACAGTTCACGTTAGATAAATGCACTAACTGGAAGCTTTTGTCAGTAGCCATTTGGAAGTCAAAGAAACTCACATATCCAAGTCTGAACTTCCTGATGATCCACTCTGGAGACTCGCTTTCAGATAGCAACTCCACGCTGACCTCACCGTACATCACGGGGTCCTCATTGAAGGGCCAGTAATGATCACACTTCACCTGAAAACATGAAGAAAATTACAGCCGCAGTTAACAATGACCACCAGGGGGCAGAACTGTGCAACTTCTGTCATTTTACTCCCACACTATTTTTTTTAAAAGAAATTTTCGTCTTCAGAGTCCCCCCAAACACAAAATATTTGTGTGTATGTATTTTCCCCTTATTTATACTAATTTAGCAATATGACATTAATAACTTCATTGTGCAAATAAAAAACACAACATCTTATTTGTTTTTATTCTTCTAATTAAAAAATAATCTTTTTCTGATCTGATGACGAAGCAGCTGAAAGAAGGTGAAGATTGTGATTCTGTGCTGAGCTGTAGGGGGATATGTGTAATGTGACTGTTTGTTGATTGTGTTAATCACATTACTTGTGCTCAGTTTTAATAAAACACCAATAAAAAAAAACACCAAAAAAAGTAGAACCCTTCGAAAACCATTTTTAGGAAGTATTTGCTACTACAAATTTTCTTCAAAACATTATTTATTAATCAATCTTTTAATACTTGTTCTAATGAATCATCTTTAATGGCAAATTCGTGGAATGTCTGTCTATTTTTACGTGTCTGTTATTTTTTTGATATAAGTATAAAATTTGAAGCTGCTTGAAACCTCCAGATTTTCCACTTACAAAGAGTTCAACTGATTAAACCTAAAGTCTCACCCGGCGCCGTTCGCTGCACTGTGTGAGCATGACGATGATTGGGGATTTTTGCTGCAAAACCATCTTCCAGAAGTCATTGCGGGTCTCAGGCAGCGGACCCTGCGTGGCGATGTACTCCTTATTGTGTCTGTAGCCCTGGAATCCAAACACGAGCACAGCTTTACAGAAGAAAAAAGTAATTCATGCAAAACATGGACTATAAAAGAGATGAAAAACAAATGGATGCTAATTCCTCACGTTTGTGTTGTGGATGTACTCACGGGTATGTAATTGGCGTTGATGTAGTCTGAACCTTCGTCATTGTGCATCGAGATCAGCTTCACCCGACTGAAGTCATCTTAGAGCAGATTTTCTCTCGTTAGTCCCAAGATAAACTACAGGTTGTCACCAAACAGTAAAACTTGACCTCGTACTCCGAGGAACACGAGCACAAACGCTCACGTGACTTTAGAATCAGAAAAAACGAAAGCTCTCCATTTCTATAAAGGCACCTAATAATGGCGTCTTCACTGTAGTGGTGTGCGCTGGTTTCATGATACAACTCTGTCGATTTGATTTTTAAGTCAGAGAAAAAGCACCGCGGGGCTCCATTTTGCACATTTATTGCAGACCGTCTGATGAAGGTAAATTTTCTCTGGGCAATAAATCAGTAAAAGTGGGGGCTCATGGTTGATTTTATAGTTTCACCATTATCAGCGTGTTGCTTTCAGTCCGGCCCCGCCTTCCTCTTTGGTCTGATGATCTTGTTTTGTTTTTTTTATAAATCTAGACATATATACATGTTAGTGGAGACTCACAGGGGAGGATGTTGGTGTATCTGTTCTTGGGCCTGTTGATGGGAAGGTCAGCGGCATCATGGGAAAGATCCAAACCAATGCTCTTCAGATCCTGGGAAAAAAAATTAGTACTTAGTAATCAGCACATTTCAGTTAAGTCCATGAAAATTAAGCATCATTTAAATCTGATTCAGATTTTAAAATTAAAATGCTCTTAAAAAGCTCAGAGATTATGTGAGATTTAGAATGGACCCAATGGTCTTCTCCTCATTTCCTGTTCCTGTGCTGGATGTTCATATTAAACATGACCAGAGTGCCTAATAATCAGCTCAGTGCATGTACACAAATCCCTGCAGCCTGCTCTAAGCAGTGTTTATCGCAGTTTTTTTTCTACTCTTGGAACTGTATGATGTAACAAAGGGTAGACAGAAGCCCCACCCACCTCCTGTTCAAGTTCAATCACAATAAAAGTGATTTGATTTTGATTTCGATTTGATTTTTGTTTTCTGTTTGTGAGGGTTAGAAGAAAGCTGGTTTAAATGAAGAGGAGCTTAAACGGCTTGTTTCAAAGAGCAAATGAACTGAAGCTCGGTATCAGATAAAGAAGGATTATTCTGAAGTGTGAATCATGCATAGCTGCTTGAACAGACAACAGTAAAAAAATACAGGTGGAAATGAGGGGAATGGATCCACTTTGAATAAATTTATAATACTGGGTTTATCAAAAAATAATCAGGTTTTAAAAGGCTGTATTTTTTAAGGAATGCTAAATTTCAAAATACCTGGATGAATATAAAGTTTTACATAGAAAACTTTATATAATGTCTACATGTGTCTCCCCTCAAATGAGCGGCACGTGTCCATATGACAGTAAAATCCATCCCATGCTTTTGCAAGCAGGTCTGCAGCAACTGCTCTTGCCATGCTACCTACCAGCATGAATGTGTTCTAACAGTACATATTTTGATTGTTACCGGTGAACGGCTGTGGAATAAAGCAGTCTAAAATCAGATGACACGCCCACTATAGCATGCAGAGGTTTAAGCCTCACCGCAGTTTGAGCGCTAGAGGAATATTTTTAAAAATTTGACTTCCTTCATTTCTACTGAGTTGTTGTTTTTTGTGCTTCAGTTTAGTCTGTTTTTATTTATGTAAAGAAAAACACAAAATCAGGCGCCACCTAATAATTAAGCATCTCACGGTTTTTCAAGTAAGGGGAAGTGTCGCCCCAACACCCCTGAAAGGCACACCCATGCATCTGAATAAATATATAACTAAAAGACATATTTCATGTAAAATGTAAACATTTAAACGTTATATGTAAGGTGATGAAATATTTAAGATCCTGCTTACTTGCTAACATCAGGTGACGTATGAGAGCAGCGTTCACTCCTACTGATCTAAATCGACCTGCAGACGTTATTTCAACACTGACTAGCCTAGAAGCTTCTCAAGGTCATTTTGGGTCATTTATTTACTTCCTCTTTTGGTTTTTGCTACAGAAACGCCACCAGAACGAAAGTTAAATGATATAAAAAAACACAGAGAGGGTTTCAGATGCTTCCCTCTGCCTCTCAGGACAAACGTCAGGCCTGTTGGTCTCAGAAAACGTGATTAAAGCTGTACCTCAAACTGCAAGGAGAACTTGTAGGCAGAGTCTTTGCTCATGTCTTTGAAGAAGGCCTCAAAGTCGTCCAGCTGCACTGGGCTGAAAGCACAAAAAAACCACTATCAAATGGCTGACACCCACCACCGTCTTTACATTTCGCTTTTAATCTCACCGGGGACGAAAGCTCCAAGTCCTACAGGCAGACGTGTGCTGCACAAAACCTTTAATGAGCTCTAATGTTAGACCTGAAGATCTCTTCACCCCAAACAACCTGCAGCTGGTTCTATGAAACCCTCAGGCTTGTATATTCAGCTCACCTCGCCAACATTTCTTTAGCTCACACTGCAGCAGTGTAGAAGCCTTGATGCTGCCACCTCATTCATCCATACGCCTCACTGAGTAGCTAAGCTACAGCTAGCTTGCTAATGTTAGTTTTTAAAACTGGAAAATTTTAAATTAAGTAAGTTTAAATAAATCAGTCAAGAAAAATAAAGAACAAGCTGCTGTAATACAATCCAATTGCCCTGAATGAAAGATAGATGGGCCTATGTCTATACAGCACCAGCTCACAGGTAGGCAGGTAAGTAGCTAGAAAGAAAGATATATAGGTAGGAAAATAAATAGGTAGGCAGGTAGAAAATAGGAAGGACATAGTTAGGCAAGATGGGAATAATTAGGCATGGAAGAAGGCAGGTAGGTGGGAAGAATACTGAAGATGCAAAGGCAGGAAGGTAGGTAAATAGACATGCAAGTGGGGAGGTTGGTAAAGAGGTAGTAAGGCAGGAAGAAAATAAGGTAAGGTAGGTAGTTAGATAGGGAGATGCTAAAGTAGGTAGATAGAAAAGTACTGTAGATAGGAAGATGGGAAGAAAGGTAGAGAGGTATACGTGTAGGTAGGAAGGGAAGGTAGAAAGATACTGAAGTTTCAAAGGTAGGTAGGCAGGCAGATAGATGTAAGTAAGGAGATAGTTAGGTAGGCAGTAAGGGAATAACACAGGGATTTGGTTAAGGAGAGGATAACATAGGTAGGTAGAAAGGAAGGTAGGAAGGGAAGGCATGTAGTAAGGCAGGAAGAAAGGTAGGGAGGTAATTAGGTAGGTAGGTAGGTAGGTAGGTAGGTAGGTAGGTACTAGGAAGGTGGTTAAGGAGATAGGTAGATAAATGGCAGTTTGAAGAAAGTTGGAAAGTATCAGAAACATCAGGCTTCAGACTTCTTTTACATTTGTTGATCACCAAAAACTTTGCATTGGTTCTTAAAACACTGTTACAGGTAACCAGCATAAACAGGTAATTAACACATAGTCACTACACCGCACAGGGAACACTTACTCCATAATAATAATAAGATGCAGCAAAAATGTGTCTGTTCCCACTTAAAGGTCGAAGGTCTTCCAATGCATTAATGGGTTCATCACTAAGGTAAAGCATGAGCAATTTCATGCACTTTAATAAATATTTTGTCCTGAAATAATTTATTAACAAACCTTTAAACACCCACAAAAGTCAGAAATCCCTCTGAGCACACGTACACAGTTAATGTTGGTTCAATTTCTCAGGAGACTGCTGGATAAAACTGTTTTCTGGCTGAAGGATGGTATTAGTGGTGAACACACGCGCACACACACAGAGAAAGATGAAGCCCACAGGCTGAAAGCTGCATGCAGTCGTCGTTACCTTGTTAGCTTCCGTTTCTTTAAAGCAGTCTTGCTCCTATAAAATACAAACATGTCAAGTCCTTGTGATGATTTCTGACCCGTCCTTCACTCACATCATTAGCTCATGTTGGGCTTTGACCGATGCAGGTTTTTACCCCTTTATGTAGTATCACCCCTTGCTGTGTGGTTTGTTTTCAGTTCGTTTGTAAATTGCTCATTAAACCCAAAAAGCTCCAGCAGAACAAACACAGTCCAGAGGTTCAGTTCAAGGATTCCAATTAGCTGAGGTGAAGCCTAGCAGACAGCTAGCTGCTACACCTTCCTGTGTTTCCATATACCTGACAATCAAAGAGGCCACACCCCTAATAATAGAAACTTTAAGCCATATTACAATTTAAACATGTGGGTTATAACAACATATAAAATCTCACCCCGAACAGTTTCATATTGTCTCTGACTCCTGATATGCACCCCACTTAAGCTGTTAAAATCTTCTTCAATATATGATTATTCTGTAAAAAAAGTTTAATACAGTTATAAAGGGGGAAATCACCTATAGATATGGCTGTAAACATGTTTGTTTCTGCTGTAAAGTTTTAACATGGGAGTCTAAAAAGTTGATTCTGTTAATTTGGATGTAGCGCAGTTTCTTGATGATAAATATCCAAACTGTCATGACCATTGATCAACAACCACTGATCAAAGACCTTTGATCAATGTCAACTGATCAATGGCCATGAGTACCAATCACAGCATTGTAAGATGGTGACAGATGTACCCTTAGGCCTCCTCTTCAATTCAGAGATGGTCTTTCCCTTTTTATGTAAATGGCCTCCTTGACTCCGCGCTCACACCAGCGTTCCTCCCTGTCCAGGATCCTCATCATTGAAAGACTGTCCACTGGCCTGTAGGCGTAAACAGGCCGTGAAGTCCTGCCTGATGAGGTAGCTCTTCTGTGTTGTGCCATCCCGTTCGCCAGAGGTTGTTTGGTTTCCCTGATGTATAAATCACCACAATCCTCCTGGCACTTAACAGGGTACACTATATTACACTGTTTGTGCCAGGGGACCCAATTTTTGGTGCAGCGTGTTTAGAGTAAAATGCATCTCGACTGTTCCAATACTCCTGATCACTAAGGGCCTTTGCCTAGGCAGCAGTTGTTCTTCTCTCCTGGATCGCCTGGAGCTTTCTCTCACCATTTTAGAATACTGTGATTGCAGCCTCTGCTAAAAATTAGAGGAACTGCAGGTTTTCAGCATTTGTGCCTATTTGGAGGTTGAAGGTTCAGACTTTAGTTCCACAGTTAAGAGTCATGGGCAGGTAAAATATTCTAATTAAAGCATTTCTTTTATACATTTCTTGAATTATGGTTCGTGGTTATTATTAACATGACAGGTTATTCAGTTTTAAGTCATGTGCTGCTGAGTTAAAGCCTTTACTAAAATATATGCAGACTTTAAGTGGAAGTAAATGGTCTATTTTAGATCAAATTTGTAAACTGCCACAATGCTTAAAATATTAAGATATTTGATAAAACACCAAATATCTTTCTTAAAATGTATTTAAATGTTATCAATAATCACTTCATTTTTACTTACACAGTACAAAATTAGAAATATTATTTCTTTTTTGGGCCTTTTTTGATAGGAGCAGTGAAGAGTGAGAGGAAAGTGGCAGGAGAGAGAGAGGGGGGGTGGACATGTAGCAAAGGGCCACAGGTTGGATTCAAACCCAGGCTGGCTAGGTCATCCCAGTGAGCTAAACCAGGGCCCAGAAATATGATTTTTAAAGCTCCAATCAAATCAAAATCAAGTCAGTTTCCATTTGTAAGTACAATCAGTATGACAAAAATATAAAATAATATTTTATTCTAGAATAAATCTTACATTTCATTTTTTGATGTGAATAAAATTCCCAGGTTATGATGAATGAGCAAATATAAATGCCTGTGTCAGTATTAGTTTGTTTTTTTAAATGATGCACCATGGCAACATTTCACAAAGGAGTTCATTAAATACCAAATACCAAAAATTTGGAAATCATCATCATATAAGCATCAAAACTGAGGGTTAGAACTGTCCGAAAATCAAATTTCAATTCCATTCAGCTGTTTCAGTGGGTTTTTCTTACGGGACCAATTTTGCTTCCATCATTATTTTTGGGTTATTTGAACAATTCTGAGTCATTTGCATAAAAATAAAATATCTAAACTGTACATTAATTATTCCAGACACTTACGGACAAGATGATGAGTTGTAGTTTTTGGAAATTTTTGCCTATCTGAAATCTTATTGAGGTTCCTATTCTGTCATATATCTATGCAATAATAAAAGTGGCCTGCTTCAGTAAGATAGATTCACACAAATCACTTTTGCATACAAGGCCAATACCGAACCCAAGCATCGGTCCAACCCAACAAAGCAGAACTTCAAAAAAAGTCGACCCATCAAAGCAAGACAATGTCATGCTCACAAATACTGTCTTCATCTAGATCTGCTACCTGCTTAATGCTACAGTCACACTAAGGAAAACAAACCACGGCAAAACCTTAATTACTGCAAAGGTGTGCAATAAACTTGCCTTGCCTCTGAAATAATTTTTGAATTTGCTTTGGAAAAAAGAGACCAGGTCTGCAACCATTCAGTCAGTTGCTGGCTTCAAATGTATCAACACAGCTTTAAAATAACAAAAAAGATAGAGTCAGTCTGCTATCAGTTTACAATTACATTGGCTCAAGTTGGCAATAACATGCAATCTGTTTGTGATAATACGGCAATTAATTGGGGTAAATTTGCTTAAATCACAAATCTGTTGCAGTCAACATACACAGAAAATAAAACAAACACACATTCATCTCATAGATTTAAAAATAACAAAAAATAACACAGCAGTTTACCTGTACATACAAGCTTACTTTTATGTAGGAATATAATATAATCAGTTGGCAACCAATTGAGTTGAGGTCGTTATTACAAAGTGATGGATTGTAGATGAATTGCAATTATCAGTGCAGACTGACTCAGACTTCAGTATATTGGCAATCTTTCTGCATTTATACATTAGCAAGATCTTATTTGTGAATCTTCTCCAATTTTTTCTGAGAGTGATTGTAGTCAGTCCAAGTTGGAATGCGACCGTTTTTAAGACAGGCTGCTTCCTACCAGGCGACCTGTACAGTCACCTTATGATTGCCCAGAGGTTAAAGGTGTTACACAGTTAACCTGTGGATTACCCAGGAGGTCAAGGAGGTTGCCGTCCTATTTTCACCCTAGTGTGACTGAGCCATTAAGTATCTCCACAGTCATGCATCTTCTGTAATTTTTGCTCTTCATACTTCGGTATCTACGTTCAACCATTTAACACAAATTGTGTTACCACAAATTGTGTTAAATTGGGCCAAATTTCCCCCTGAATCACTCACGATGTCCTGAAAGTTCCTTGGTTTACAACCAAGTTTTCAAACATCAAGTGGGAGGAAATCTGGAGACGCTAAAACACAATCCGCTAGTTCATCTTGATTCATCAACATGCACATCACATCTACAATCTATGAGAGAACAGAAATCACAACTGAGTAACAAAGAGTCTTCTAAAGAGAAAGTCCACAAAGAGAGAGACAGGGAGCATGCAGACACCAAAGCCGGAGTTAGCATCGAGAGTTCGCTTCATGCTGAAGTACATCCAACATGTTAGTAGAAATACACTCAATGTGACTTTGAAGGTTTAACCACAGACACAGCATTGCAAGACAAAGTTCAACATGTCAGAAATCACATCTGACTACCTGTTTACGCCGGGAGTTCCCTGTAGTTTTAAAATGAAGTGTCAAAATGCTAAAGAAAAGTCTGGTGATGTTTTATATATTAAGTTTGATATATTTTTGTTCTTGTCAACAAACAGTCACATATCCAATCCAACACTGAGTGTTGTCTCCTGTTAGCAACTAACACTAAAGAAAACATTACAAATAAAAATAAAAATAACCTAAAGGGTTCCAAAATGGATCCCTGAGGAACACCAGATTTCATATCACAGAGTATAAACTATTTATATTTATTTATATAAAATGTTTTTCTTGTTTCTTTATTTTATTTGACTGTTTTTTTTTATGTTTATCTAGATATAAACATGAATTAGTAAACATGAATAGTAACAAATTACAGCTGATTATACTAGATAACTTAAAAATGGTCACATTTGTTTTTTGGTTTCGTCCCAAATAAACTGATGAGTTAGAATTTTGTGAGCATTAAGTGTAACACAATGCTATAAACACACACCCAAAATTGTATTCAAATTTGAGTACTGAAGGTCATGCATAAATAAAACAGTAAATCCCTGGTGACACAAAGATAGATCTTGGGTGCATTTGTAACATAAACTATGTATTGTGCTGAATTGAGGTAGCGGTTCTTACACAAAAAGTACCAAACTGAATATCCTGAAGCTTGGTGGTGATGTGGAGCATGGATTATTGAAGAAACCTGTTACATTTTGGTTTTAATCCCGATCACTTTAAACTTGCAAAAGAAGACAATGGCTTTACAATTAGGCTAATTCATCCAGTCATATTAAATGATTCTGTCCTGGAAAAACAACACAGGCCTTGAAATTAACCCTTGTGAAAAACTAGACTCAGTATCTAATCTAAGTAAATTTTCAGATAAAATCTTAGTGAAGACAATTAGAGAACCATCACAGGACATTTTCAGCCACACCATCCCTATGCAGTTGTGATATGCAATGAAGGCACTAGTTTCTTAAAAAATGAACGAGTGTAATTTGGCATGGATAAAACTGAGGGAGGAGCTCGAGGTGGTTGGATAGGTCTATTAATGTTGTACTTTTAAACAGGACATGACTATTTGTTTTCTGCCAACCAAAGCAGTCACTGCCCTACTTTAACTCTGTGGTTATTATTTTAAACTTGATGAAGTGGTTATTTTAACCCAAACCACAATGCTTTCCTGATTGAAATGCACCAGAACACTTATAGCCAATCAGAAGTTATTTCATTACTACAAAAAAGGATCAATGGTTTTGACCCATTTCTCTTGTTTTATGTGGACCATTGTTGACCAATGAAAAGGACTCTTTTGTTGGCAATAGTTTGTTTTTCTTGGTAATTGATATTAAAAAAAATATTGGCCTAAAAATAGAAAATATGAATGATGAAAAAATAACAATAATTTTGTGACCAAGAGGAAGTATAACAACAAAAAGAAAAAAGATTAAGGGCCAGATTGAAACCCTGAGGTACACATTGACAAATGGATTGTTGTTTTACTCCATACAAAACACCACCAGACTTATTTGTGAACTCTGGATCCAGAGGTGATCCGTGACTCCTCACTTTGGTTAATTTTGAGAGTAAAACAATGTCTCTGATCAATACTGTCGGCTGTGGCTCTGCTTAGACATGCCCCTGAAGTGCAGTGTTTTTGGCCAGCAAGTGCTTACTTACCAAGGATTAATATAAAAAGCCAAAAGATAGTCAGTCCAAAGGCAGGATGGCAGTAGGGTAAGGAAGGCAAAGAGACTTCTTCGCCTGAAGGGGGTTCAAATAAAAACAAGAATAAAACAAAAAAGAAAAAAAAGAAAACAGACACGAGGGGGGTGATAGGTTGGGGACAGAACATGGTGCTCCATTAGTAAAGAGGCACAGAGCGTCGAGAGCTTCACATTAGTGCTGAACACAGAGTTAATGCATCATGCAGCCGCTCAGAGAGTGTCCTGTTGTGTCTCTGGAGGACAACAGGAGTCTGTATGCTGCTGGACGTCAATGGCCACTCTGTTTCTTTTACACAACCCCCCAGCCTGAGTCTGTGACATCACTGCGTCCTCCCCGCCATCCCACAATGCAACCCTCAGCCAGGACCGACACCATGTATAAACAGTTCTCAGTTTGTCACTTGGCAGTGACAGCCGCCTTTATGAACCTGATGATCTCATTAACATTTGTGGTGCCTGGGTAATGACCCCACTGATGCCGATACATTTATGAACTCCTCTTTGTCCGTCTGGGTTTTCCTGAGTTTTCTTGATGAAGCTCGCGAACACAAACATTAAAATTTAAGTCACGTCAAACTTCTACATTTTATTGGCACAGACTTAAATATCTCTGTAGTGTCAGGTAATAAAAACTGAGTCTAAAATTATCTTGCTGACTTGTTCATAAAAATGAGAAAATATTTAGCCATTTTAGATAAGAAATTATTTACACAAATTTATTGTCCAGCTAGATACACTGGATAATGCACTGTTAGTTTTGTTCCAATTTTATCTTTGAAAAATATTTGCATCACCTTCTTGCAAATAAAATTATCTAACATATGTCATAAAAGTGTAAAACTGTGAATTTAAAAAATGATTGTCCCAGGAAGTGAGCTTTGAGGTACACCACACTGGTTAACACTGGTTAGTTTTGGACTTTTTTCAGGATTTGTTGAAAGCAATCAAAGTATTCAGATAAAAATCAGGTTAATTAGAAGGTAAATTACATTAATTCCAAGACTTATCTTCTTTAACTCTTTCCCCCACAAACACGACATTTGACGACCTCCCCTGAGGTGTAGCGAGTTTCTACACCTCAGTGTATCTTAATGAAGAGGTGGTTTGATGACAATTACAATCATTTTTGGGTTTCTCCAAGGGTAGGTCCATTGGAAGAGACCACCCTTGCTAAATTCCGATGCACTATAAGCAACAGAAACCGCTCACTTCATATAAGAACTCCTATTAGGCTTTCAAGGCATAAAGAGTTCAATCAGAATTAAACATAACATTGTACAAAACACATGGAGAATTGTTCATCATGATGTGTTTCTTGCTTATACCTTTCATATTTTACAACTGTAAATAATCTAACTGTACATCATATTTATGTTGTTTTGCTCTATTTTTTATGCTGTTTGTGGTTTTTGTTTTTCTTTAAGTGGTTTTATTGTTATATAACATAAAAAAGGATGATTTTCTTCTTTAAAACTCGATATATTCAGATAAATGCTCTCGAGAGAACTTCCTTTTGGAGCATCAGTGGGGGCACCACGTTTTCATCACATCCACACTGCTGTGACATCGCACAGTGAGTCTGTCCACATGCACATTAAAAGCAAACTGCACCGTCACATCAAGAAGAAGAAGACACTCTGATGGAAATGTGCATTTAGTGATGGAAGGTCAAATACAACAGCAGATGGAAGCCAAGGTTCTGCCTTAACTGACCGTCTTTCAGCTGTTATATTAATCACAAATCTCCAAATGTTTGTCAGAAATAACATGTGAGACTGAATCTGATCCATCAGCCACTTCACAGTTTAAAAACAGGCACTTTTTGCCCCTTCTGCTTGATTTTAAAGGAGAAATAAAATTGAATTATCTTTTCTCGTTTTGAACAAATTAACAGGACTGACTCAAAAAGCAACATTTTGTCCCTTTAATGTGAGATTAGGGAAAATTCAAAGCTTTCATCATCATCAAACACCCCGTTTCAGCTGGTCCAAACAAAGCAGGCAAGGATGTTGAGCTCTTTGTCATCATCATCACCATCATCATCATGGTCATCGTCACCTTACGCTGTATAAAGCACCACAGATGAGCTATAATCTGTGCCTATATGTTCAAATCCCTAATCTGCCTCTTCAATCCCCCTTCTGGGCTGCTAATCTGCCTCTGATTGGGTCTTTCGAGGGTGTTTGCACATCCAAACTGAGGTTGTGTGATTACTCTAAATCCAAGCTAAAACAACAGCGTGAACGCTTAATTTGTGATCTGAAGATGAACAAACACATGACGAGGCTCGTACCAGTTATATGGAAGCTTTCCGTCTCTCTCAAACGAAGCGAAGTTGACAAAGGTCTCCGCGCCACACTCTCTGAAACAGAAATTAAAAAGCACATGTGGTGAGAACAGCTCAGTTTGAGGAACTCAGAAATAATAGATGACTTATCAGGAAATGGAGGAAGCTGTGAAGTGAGTATGAAAAAGAAACATTACAGTGAAGTAAAGAATTTATTAAGCCATCTGAAAATAATGACTTTCTTTGCTCAAACAATTTAGAAACATTTTAAAAACTAAAAATTAAAAAAGGTGAAAAATAAAAATTAAAAAGATTTTAAATTAACGTCAACATTTTTAAATGCACCATTTTAATGTCACAGCATTTATATCCTGCATAAATATGATACAAAAACTCATAAATTGAATGTGCAAAGTAGAAACCGATTTAAAATGTAATCATTTTTATGATTACATGTATTAAATTGATTTTTTTCACAATTTTCATGTTAAAAAAGTAAATCTTTTATTTTTGTCATACATGTAGTATTTTTTAAGTAAGTATTTTTATTTTCCACATTTTATTTGAAATGCAGCATTAAGATACATTAAAAAATCAGTATTTTATTTTAGTAAAAAAAAAATACCATTAATTTATAAATCTGTGAAACACACATATTACAGTACACACAGTTTGTGTAATACTGTGTAAATATTGTTTCCTCAATAACGTGCCTCGTAAACATCGCCCATGCCGCTCAGCCTTCTGACAAGAGGAAGTAGTTTGTGTCCTAACTTGTGCGTGTCATGATTCTAAGAATAAAAGGTGATGTGAATTGTGAATGCCGGTTAGCTGGGCGTTAACGGCTGAACCACAGCAGACCACATTGACCGCTTTACAGACTAGTGTACAGCATGCAAAAACGCTCTCAGTCATTTCCTCAGAAATTCAGCTGTGAATCACTCTGAAGCTCCAAGATTATTCATGCTCATAAACTCCAAAAACCTTGATCCAAAGTCCATCATTTCTATTCTAAATGAACAAATGTACTTTTCTTAAAACAAGAATAAAGTCCATAAACTGATCTTAATGGGCATTTCAAAAACAATGACATTCAGGACACTTGCTTTGTTTTTTCTATAGGATCTGCACACAGAAACTAAACTCATACACTACAACTCTTGCACAATAAACTCATACACTGTATCTCATACAGTATAAACTCATACACTGTATCTCATACAGTATAAACTCATACACTGTATCTCATTCACTATAACTGTTACACAGAGTGAAGCTGTGAAGGCCAAATGAAAAATAGATTACTGACTGACAGCAGGGGGCACTGCTGCCGTGCTGACTTTGAGTTACCTGGTCATCTGCAGGTGTTTCTTACGCAGCACGAGCAGGAACAGAATGAGCAGGCTGATGAGCAGGATGCTGAGGACAGCCAGAGCCGAGATGGCAGCAACGCTTGGATTCATCTCTTTGGCTGCAGATACACAGACAGACAGACGCACAGACAGATGTTGTTACCTCTCAGCACAGTCCTCTCCGATTTCATCAGTTTTCCCAACACAGAACCCTTCCTGTATGGTACTTTCACATTAAACTTCTTTTATTAAGCGGGTGGCCTCCAACTGTACTTTGCTACAAACATAGACTATAAAAGATGGACATAGCCACTGTGAGCTTCTTGTTGTGTTAAAAGAGGGGTGGATCGCACAATCCTCGCTCATTGATTTACAACCTGTAAATCAATGCTCATTGGTTAACACCTGTTAGAACAAGATGTTAACCAATGAGCTTGCTGCTCCTCTGTGACTAACGGCACCAAAACGTTTCACTGAGTCGCTGCAAGCAGCTGGAAAGAGTTCACTGAGCTCAGCTCCACAGCACAAATCTTCTTCATGTCATGTCAGTGACTGCAGTTGACTTTACTGCTTGCTGGGGGGACTAAAAACTTTTTAAATCTTCAAATTAAAGAGCTGCACTTAGTTCAATGTTCACCTTTAAGATGTTTCAGGCTCAAATAAAGACTGCCCTCCTATGGTGCAGGTAAATGTTGCCACCTACCAACGGTGCTGACGCTGATGTGTGTGGGTTTGCTGGGCGTGCTGTAGCTGAAGCTGGTGACGGTGCAGTTGTAGCTGGAAGATGGTATCAAACCAGAAATGGTCACCACGTGCGAGGTGGAGGTCTGTGGCTCGAGGGCCTGAGGAAGAGGAAGAAGATGTCAGATTTGTAGTCCAGATAAAGACAAAGGGCTGAGCGGCTGCTGTCCGCAGCCTGGTGCTGAGCAGGAAGACTGAATCACTAAAACTGTAGTTTTGTTTATGACCACACACTTCACATTTTCCAAAACTCTTTGGAGTTTTGTTGTTGTTGTTGTTACTACTATAACCCTGGTTCCAGTATGTGCTTCACTGCTAAATCTGCCAACAAGTTTAAAAAGAAGAAGCTAAAAATAATGATACTGTCTTAATTTTCCAAAATATTTCCATGGTTACGTGGCACTTCCTGTTTCTGCAACTCTAAGTTTAAATTTGGTCACACGAGAGACTTCTCACTGGACAGAAACCACTGAGCAGTGCACTCAAGTTTCGATCATTAACGACTGCCTGAAGCTTTCCTTGCCATTCTACGATCAGACGTCTTATCGACCTGCATCTCTGCACACGTGCTGCCAAATTAACCTTGGCAGCACTAGGCCTATCTAAAGCCTTTTTGTTAGTCACCTGTTCATATGGAACCATGGATGTAACCAAGTTTCTGTTCTCAAGGTTCAGACCTCCAAGACCAGGTCCTGCTAATCTCCCTGCAGTCATTCACCTTTATTTTACCTGAAAGCTGGACTCATATCAAAAATTTTCTCTGAGTGAGTCAGCTCCCGTACAAACCCACAGCATCCCACAGATAACACACAGCACATCCATGTTATCTACAGCCATCCACAACGAAAACATGCCTCCTTCACCACGTTCTTAATTATGCTGCAGAAAAAAACCTGTCTGATGACTCCAAAAGCAGCTGTTTTGGAGCACAGCTGGAAACAGCTGGAAGTTTCCTGCTGTCAGAGGCTTTGGGTTCTAACGTGGAGATGATCAGAGACGTTGGGGTCAAATCATCCAAATACATCACAGGCAGAAAAAAAAAAGTTCTCTTTTTAAAAGTAAAGCAGAATTAATTTCCAAAATAAAAGATTTATTTCACTTTTAAGCCTTCTAATGAGATTAGCTGCAATTGATCCATATGGGAAGAAATGATCCATATAATCGATAAGGGAAGAAAACTGTGTTTTCTAAACGCTTCTCCTTTAGACAATTTTTTAAGACTGACAGACGCTCTAAAAATCTGATCAGAAATCAGCAGATTTTTTTCCTTTCAGATGCCAAACATCAACAGATTTCCCAAACATTTGTCATTTGTCATTATTTAACTCCATAAAAGGATATACATCAGCTGTATAAAAATAATCTTGTTTTACTGTCCCAACAATATCAGGCCGATTTCAGTCGTGCTCTCTCCACCTCAGCTGGTGTGGGTCAAATACAACCGATCACAGCAGAGGTGAATATCAGAGTCCTCACAGAGTTGAGTTTGGTCTCAGACCGAAAGTGAAAAGTTTCAACTGGTTTATGGTGCTGAAGAGCTCGAGTTTTTGGACCTCATATAATTTGACGCTGACTCATCCTTTTACAGTTAATATGATTCATTTCGAGACGCCATGAAAGCTTTTCAACTCGCTGCAGGACACCCCAACCACAAGACCCAGGCCTTTCATGACATGTCATCATGTTTTACTGCAGACTTCAGGCTTTATATGAGTTTGTTTTGACTCAGTCTGCTCTCAAGTATTAAACAGCTGAAATAAAAGAAGAAAACAATCAATCATCTTCCCTTAGATGTGCACTCACTCTATTCTGCTTTCAGCTTTGATCACAGTTTCAGTTCTTTAATTAGTGCCGGCGTCCAGCTCGTTAGCTTAGGAACAAACTCAGTTTCAAGCCTGCAGGTAAAAACATAGGTTTTTACCTGCAGGATTACGAGCTGCTGACCCAGCTCGTTATCTCTGCATACCTGGTCCCCTGTGTCTGTGTCGGGGTTCATTACTGTGTTCAGGGAGCTTCAGTCTGGGATTATTAATTACTGCATTTTATTATCCTTTGGGTCATATGATCAGAAAACTGTTAATACAGATCCCATGTGGCCAATATGAAACAAATTCACCAGCCTGAGAGAGCCTCAATGAATTTATTCTCGGCGATGCTCGAAGAACATGGCTGCGACTTCCGTCATTCCTCCTCTTTGTTTCTACAGCAGCTAAAATCTGATTTGCAAAAATCTAACTTTTTGGTTGTAGGAGCTAAAATGAGGCTTGGAGTTCCCCAGGGATCGATCTTGGGTCCTCTCTGGATCTGTCTGGTTTATTAAACAGCACTGATGAGAAATAACTTCCACATTTCTGCGGGATTATCACAGAAACTTTCACATCAGCAAAACACAAAAGTAGTTCCTTTATTACTGATTTATCTGCGCATCACATTTTTATTTTATTAACAAACAATTTAACAAACAATTGCCAAACGTTTGGTTGACTTAATGTCTGAACAGCATAGAAAAATCTTTGAAATGAATGAATTTGTATGAGTGGAAACAGAAAACACTTGCAGAGCTGAAACTAACTTGTAATCTAGCTCTTTTGTAATCCTTTCCTAATCGTCTCAGACCTGCAGCTGAGGCAATGAAAGTTGATATAGAGCATGGCTGAAGCACTTTTACCTTGAGCTGCTCCTTGCTGGCTTTGCTGGGTCTGCAGAGAACCTGGTAATAGTCGACCACTCCCTCCTCGGTCCACAGCAGAGTCACGGACGAGTGAGTGGCGTTGACGGCATACAGCGACCTGGGAGGAGCCGGCTCTGCAGGAAACAGCAGCGAAAACCCTTGATGAGAGCTTACAGTGCAGGAGAAACTGCGGTGGTGAACTACGGGGCCGAGCCGAGCCGAAGCTTGCTAAAGACCCCGCACTTCCTCTGAGGAGGACTGAAATAGTCTGATACGCTCAGAAGGGGAAGTGGAGAAAATGAAGTTTCATGTTCACTCTGTGAGTCTAACTTCAGACCCACAGCACAGATTAACAAACAGAGAGGCCGCCGCTCGGCGATCAGCACCGAGGCGCCTTTCCCATTTACATCCTTCACGTTTTAAAAATCCTGCAGCCCAGCGTTTCATTTTCTCAATCATCTCTCTTCTAACAGACAGAAACAACAAACACGTTTTACACGTCATCATTTCACAAGGACAGAATTATTACCCCCATGAAAAAGGGGCTCTTCCAAACATCCTGGTTTTATTTTGGGTGCTTGCATTGTTTTAATTTGCACACAGGAACAAAATTATTCCCCCCAAAAAACCTACAGAATAAATCTATCAGCCCCTCATGCTAACACTTGCTTGTCAGTCCATTATGCTGGATAACAGCCTGCAGTTGTCTCACACTTATCTCCTAAATGATCCCAGCCCGTTCTTCTTTGGAGAACCTCTCATGTTCCTCCAGATCTGTCTCCAGGTCACACAACACACTTCAGTCTGACGAGAAGGTGTCTCTTCTGCAGAAGTGGAGTTGTTCTCGGTCTGCGGCCCCATTACTTAATATTATAACTTGATAACTTTCTAAATCCACCTCCTGCTTTATGAGCATAAGTGATTCTTTTTCTCAGGTCTAAAGTGATTTCTTTGGTTTAAGGCGTGATGCTTTATCAGCAACAGCTCAAACTTTAACTAGAGTTTAATACTGAGTGTAATCGGGAAGCTAACCCTCCCTTTAACTCAGTTTTACAGTTCTGAGAATTACAGAGTTAAAGGTCAGTCTTTCAGTGGGGTGAAAATATTGTTCAGTTATTGTGTGCTAATATAAATCATTTATGCTTTCTAAAGAAAACTGGGAATATTTTGTTGAAAAAGCACTCGGGGAACTTACGGGGGAGTTAGTCTGTTAGTCTGAACAGCCGGCTGCCTCTTTAAGTTTTACGTATGAAACCCGTTTTTAACCGTTTAAACCGGCCCGGCTCGTTTCTCCACACTCATCACATCCTGATGTAGCGGAAACCTTGTTAACAATGTATAGCTGCATCATTATTGCACCATCTTTAAATTGCAGTGAATGCTCTCGAAACCTCGCGCTGACCCAGTTTGATGATGTTTGGCATGGACGTGTTCCTGCTGCGCTCCGTGCATGCCGTCACCGTCAGGTTGTAGATGTCTCCGGGAGGCAGAGGGAGGCTTGCCCGCATCACGTTCCGAGTCACCTGACACAGCACAACATGTAAACAGCACGTAAACAACATGTTAATAACACATGAACAGCGTGCACACAGCCAGTCCAGAGTGCCCCCTTCCTCCCTCTGATGGGGTCATATTCTGCTCTGCCTCTGTCCCACGCTGAGCTGCTGAAAGATTAACAGTGCAGGTATTTTCCTAAAATATCTTTTTAATCTGCCCTGAATAAAACTAAAAATATCCCTGCAGTAAATCCCCACAGCTGTCTGTGTCTCCGTTTAGTCACCGTGACCGTCTGCTTCCACCACGAATTAACGATTAAATATAAATGATCAGCTCTGAGTGTGGAAGCTTCATTAAACTTCTGCAGACCTGCTGACCGCAAACACAACAAGTCCTCAGTCTTTGTATTCTTATATCTAATTATAATTTTAAATTACATTCACCCTCAAAGACCGAACAGACTGTATATAAAAGATGGACATCACCAATGTGACATTAGCCATTGCTTTGTAAAGCCATGTCCTCTAACCTCCAGCAGAGGCCCCAGCACTGATGGAGTCCCCAGAAACTCTCAGGTTACATTATTAGGGGCGTGGCCTCTTTGACTGGCAGGTGGCTGTAGCTGCCAGCTGCCAGCTAGGCTTACATTCAGCTAACTGGAGTCCCGGAACTGGACCTCTGGACTGTGTTTGTGCTGTTAGAGTCTTTGGAGCATTTTCAATAACATTATCTGACCAATAATAAAGCTGCTGTGAGGTTATTATAGAGACAAACTTTGCTAAACAATGCTAACCAAGTTAGCTAGCATTAGATAATAACTTAGCATTAGATAATAACTTAGCATGCCACCCTCTTATCCAAACAAAACAAACACTTTATAAAACAAGAAAACAACGAGCCGGCGTCCAGAATGCTAACAAAACTAATGGATGATGTCATGGTGGCTATGTTCATCTTTTATATACACATTTGACCACATTTGGAAAAGGAAGTGTAATTTTTGGTTTCAGTCCTCGAGGTCAATGCTCATTACTGATATTTCTATTTCACATAAATTCTTCAAAATGAAGTTACATTTCTCTTGTTTGTTGTGTTTTTGTAAGCTGGTTCAATTTTGTACACATTTATCAGAATTATCAGTAGCAATCTAGTAGAAATGAAGACTGCTTAACATCCTGAATATAGCTGACATCTACACGCTATCTGTGTACGCTCTCAATTAAACCTCCAACATGGCTTGCGACCCTCAGACACTTGATCACAGAAGCGAGCTCAGGCTGCGGTGGTAATTGGACTCGTAGAGCAGCGACGTCTGCAGGTCATTCTTCTGCTGCTAATCAGACCATCGAACTGACCCGAAAGAGAGAATCAATATCAGCTCAGCTCGACCCTGAAATAATGAGCTGCTGCTGGAGACACACTCATCACCGCAGAAACGCACAAATAAACCTAAAACAGCGAGAACGTGTCTCAGAGTGTCGTGAACACCTAGACAGATGTGTCTGGACTCACGTCAACGGAGTACGTCTTTTCCGGTCCCTTCTTCCCGACAGCGACCACCTGCCAGTGCAGCATCCTTGAGTGTGACAGGTCAATGAAGAGCTCGCCGTATGTCCAGCGGACGTACAGAACGCCATGAGAGTAATCCACTGAGGATATGTGAGGCGCCTCGGGAGCTGAGAAGAGGAAGAGGAAGGAGACCTGCATCATACTTTTGCAGATACATTAAAGATGTGTCGTCTGAAGCTTCACAAGGAATATCAGCAAATAAAAACAATAGAAACAATAAAAATGCATAAGTTTTGTTCTTCATCAGTAAGCTGCATTATCAAATGAAATGAAATGAAATGATGTTTGTAAATGTGTCTTTATATAAAAACTAAATAAATCAGTAAAAACAAATCTAAAAGTCTATTTATTCTATTTTTAAGTCTAAGTCTGTTTATTGGATCCTGGTGCAGCCTCCCTCGCAGCGTCCTTGCTGTGGTGGGGCGTTACCTGTGACGAAGCTCACGGTGGAGCTGTCGCAGCAGCTGAGCGGCGGGTCACCCCACGTCACCATGGAAACACGGAAATTATAATACCAGGCAGGCAGCAGGTCGGTCACCCTCTGAGAGGAAATAGAGAGAAATACGGTGAGGTGTACGCAGCATGGCGCCATGACATGTTTCTTGTGACGGAGACAGACTGGTTACCACTGAGGCGATGACGGAGGCAGTGGCTGCGATCTCGTAGTACGTGGTCCACTCAGAGGCCAGCGTGACAGGGTTGAAGAAGAAGGTCTGCAACACATACTTCCTGAAGGCAACGTGGTACGGACGCTGCCAGCTGAGGATCACCGCCGTTGGACTCAGGGGGTAAACGGTGAGCTCGCGCACGCCGGTGGGCTCTGACACAATACACCAACACAGGCGGGATTTAAGAGTGGAAGAGGAAGAACAGGAGCAGTGAACAGGAAGTGGGACTGAAAAAGATGCATAAAGTGACACTCACCAATATCGATTATGACGGGCTCCGAAGGCGGGCTGATCAGGGGTCCATTGGTGTGATAGACGACCACCCGGTATTGAGCACCTGGCGTCAGGTTGGTGATGATGTCACTCGTTGAGTTTTCCTGTGATTAAAAAAAAGTGAAAGGTTAAATGTACCCGGCCTCCTGCCCAGAAGCCTCTGACCAAGGCCCCAAAGCCCAGAGGTCCAAAGTCGAGGGTTGAAGCTGGAATTTTCAAAAAATATTTCAAAACAAAAACATTTATAAAGTTTTATGAAGACATTTAAAAGAGAAAAAATAAATATATATGTATCATATATGTATTTATTTATTCAATTTTTTTTATGTTATACATACACATTATACAAAATAAAAAGATATACAAAAGAACCTCTGTGCACGGCCGGTGACAAGTGTGGCGCCTTACCTCGCTGCAGTAGGTGTTTTCCATTCTCTGGCTCAGGCTGGGTTTCAGGCAGGTTGTGGAAACCACTGACACCAGGCTGCCATTGTGGTTCTGCGAGGACGGCGCCCAGGAGATGGCAGCGGTGCTCGAGTCCAGCAGCCTGACGCTGACGGCTTGAGGACGCTCCCGCAGATCCTCCAGGAGCTCGCCACTGGGACCTGTAACCATTAATAAACCAGAGAGATGGAGCAGGTCAACAGGAAGTGGATTACGTTAACAATTACATCACTAGAACAAAGGTGCATTTGATTGAATCCATCCTTCATTGCCACACGCTGCTGCATCCGCCATGATCACTTCCTGTACACCTACTGAGGTAGAAGGTGAAGGCGGTGTCGCCACTGCTCTCTCGGGGCTCGCAGTCTCCAGACGAGCTCAGTGTGGTCACCTGCACATGGTATATTCCCGGCTCCGTTAACTCTGTAAAGAACTCGTGAGTGTTTTCGTCCACGGTCGCTGTTTCTGTCGAGTTACCTGAGGAACAGAGTGAGAGATTCAGACGCCAACGCAGAAACATCTGAGATGTTATTTATTCAGATACCTCCTGCTTACCATCTCTGTAGATGTAGACGTTGAAACCGTCGTAGCTGGTGGGTGGGCGTGGCGGCAGCCAGCGCAGTTCCAAAAGGATTGGAGGAAGCCTCGTGGGCAGAATGGAAGGCTCGGCAGGGAGTGCCATGGCCGAGCCCGGCTCGTTGGAGTCTTCATACTCAGGCAATACGCCATTAACGAACTCCTCATCCTTGTCGGCGGGAGATGGCTCCGTCGGATCCAGCCAGTAGCTCGAAGGCTCTGGCTCCTCCGTGCGGCTGCTGTTCACATCAATGGGGGCGCTCACTGTCAAGACTTTTGTGGAGTTGAAGGGGGCGTAAGTGACTCCTATTACTTCATCTGAGGTGTTCTCCTCAGCCTGGGTCTCCTCTTCCTCCCGCTCCTCCATCAGTGGGACATCCCGGGCCTGGCGGGGGGATCGCTGCCCGCTTTCAAGTGGGAGCATGTCTGGGAGCTGACCCGGAGCCACCCTCTGGCTCAAATGGATGATCTTATAGGAGATATTGAGGGGAGGGTGGGGCACTGCGGGGAGAGAGGGGAGTGAATTATTCTGAGCAGGAAATGGCTAGTCAGCTCGTCAGACGAAGCTTCTCCCGTCTCATCGTATATCACTGTTTAAAAAAATGAGGCAGCAGGTCCTTGCTGGAGGCATCTGAACCGGGCCGCCATGTTCTCCAGACCTGATCACTGTATTTACTAAGGCAACGATTCCTGAGAGCAGATCTTAGAGCTTCATGCAGGAAGGTCTGCCTCAGAGCCTAATCTACTCAGTACAGAGCAAACACTGGACTCTCACAGTGGGAGGGGCCTCACCTGTCCGATGATGCAGCGGTGTGTGAGTGATATCACTGTGGGTCACCAGTGCAGTCTGGTACACCGTGGCCTCTGAGATCAGCTGGAAGGTGATGTTTCGGTAACACATCCCCGGTAACCAGTGTTTAAACACTGTCTTCCCTCTGTAGAAATCTACAAAAAACAAGCAGAAAGAAACTGTTAGCACAAAGACACAGCTCTAAAGCCACCCCCAGTTTCTGAGGAAAGTCAGTATCTTATTTCTGGAGCTGCGTTAACATCTGTCAGCAGTCAAGACACGAACACCAAAGCACTGAGCAACTATGAGTCTGGAGCAGCTGAAATCAGGTCTGGTCTTTCTCACTCACCATGTGTTAATAGACCCCTCAGCACTGAATCATACTTGTTATTAATCTCTGGCTCTCTTCCACAGCATGTCTTTTATCCTGTCTTCCTTCTCTCTCTCCAACATGTTCGCAGCAGATGGCCGCCCCTCCCTGAGCCTGGTTCTGTCGGAGGTTTCTTCCTGTTAAAAGGGAGTTTTTCCTTCCCACTGTCGCCAAAGTGCTTGCTCATAGGGGGTCATATGATTGTTGTGTTTTTCTCTGTATGTAGGGTCTACCTGACAATATGAAGCGCCTTGAGGTAACTGTCGTTGTGATTTGGCACTTTATAAATAAAATGGAATTGTTTTGAATTGAATTGAAATGGAGTTCCTCAGGGGTCGATCCTGGGTCCTCTTCCCTTTATATTTTCCTCCACTGAGGTGCGTGCACAAGAGTAGATAAACTTGAAATAAAGTGGTCCCTCGATATATTGCGGTTCAGTTTTTGAGGCCTCGATGTTTCGCGGATTTCTTTTGGTTTTTTGTTTTGTTTTTTTTTAACAGCGCATTGATTTCTGTGTCCTGATCGGCTGGTAGACCATTTTCAATCAATCTCGTGCTGTGTCTCCTGTACAGTACAGAATGCGTCCAGCTTGTCAAATTTACATAACTCTTCGCTAGCAAAAGACAAGAAACACAACATTATCGACATCAAAGGATTATAAGGCGCATTATGTGAAACCAAACAGTCAGACAAGTCAAACTTTACTGAACTCATTCTTCTTGCTTCCTCTACTTCCGTACCATTGATTCATTAACATTGAATTCTCTAGCAGCTTCTGTATTCCCATGTTCTGGACCTGAAAACAGGGCTTGATCTTTGGTTTCATTCTATAATACTGGACTTATTTTTCTACGAAGGTTTGAACTTTGAGAGTGTTTAAACAAGAGAGAAATGTGTGAAAATGTCGATGCCTGTCTGAGAAAAGTGTATAAAATGTGTAGTGAGGGCTTAAAACATCTATAGTAATTGTAAAAAATAAAGTTCACTACTTTGCAGATTTCACCTATCGCAGGTTATTTTTAGAACGTAACACCCACGATAAACGAGGGAACACTGTAACTTGGTTCAGCTCAATTTAGTTTTATTTATATATAGTGACAAATCACAACATCAGTAGTCGCCTCAAGCCACTTTAAGTGGAGTAATGTGTTTTCAGAAATGCTTTCCATTAGAGAAAGGCAAGGGCCTTCTACCCAATGAGAATCTTCAGTTTGGAATTTCGCTACTCAGGTGCCTCCACCTGCCGGTCAGACTGTGAACTACAACACTGTCCTCACACTTAGGCAGCAGGCTCATATTAGTTTACGAAACACACTAAATTACACTAAATAACACCACTCATACATGCAGAATGAAATGTTTTACCTTTATAGAGCATCGATCGGCGCTCCTGTCCTTCAGCGTAGCTGATGTTGACTCGGCTGAAGACGTTTCTGGTCGGAGGATCAATTTCAAACACCACGCCAGTCTCTGGAGCCTCCTTATAGTCCAATATCTGAGCGCTGCGGACAGGAAGCGGCTCTAAGCAGATAAACGAAATTGAGTCGAAGATCACAATCATGGAACTGCAGAACAGAGATATAGGCCCTTCATTTGAACGACATGTCGGATATGCAAAATAAAAGAAAAAACATTTTCCGAATACTTACAACAACATAAAGTTTTTTTTGAAGGAGAATTATTCTCATGTTAAGAATAATTCTCCTTCATATATGCTCCTGTATTACACATTATCAATTAAACAAACCTGAAGCACTTTTAAAGCCTAAATCTACAGAATAATCCAGATAAATCAGATTTCTACAGCGTTGACTTCTGCAGTCACTGATGATGCTCAAGCTAACAGAATTTGAAGATAAAAATAGTCTGCTGATTATTTCAGATCATCATTTAACTGGTTTGAAAAACATCAAAAAACAGAGGAAATGTCCAAAATGATTTTTCAGGTTATTAAAAATAGAAAGCAGTGACTCTCAGGTTTATTTCCTATAAAGTGAACAATGATGGCGATTTCCTCTAAAGACCAGCAGCTAAACATGGCGTGATCCTGTAATATCAGAATCAGTGATTTTGAACACCCCAACCCCCCCAGCCCAGTGATTGGAGAGGTTCTTACTCGTGAGCACGGCAATGGTCTTCATGGGGCGTGACCAAGCCTGTCCCCGTCTGAGCAGCAGCCCCACCGTGTAGCAGAGGCCATGGAAGGAGGCGTTGTACAGCAGAGGGTCGCTGGTGTTCACGAACTGGATCAGGATGGTTCGAGGTTCTCCAGAGATCTGCACCGCATACGCCGTGACATTCTCCTGCAGGTCTGAGCTATCCAAACTCGCCACAATCAAACCTTCATCGTTTACGGTCGCTTGGAACGCCGTCGTGCTCTGAAAAAGAAAGATGTGACCAAACAAAGAGGTTAACGTTGATTTCAGCTCAGATGAAGCAGCTCCTTTCACTCCGCTGAGCTCCGGTGAGGTCCAAACGCACTGGATCCTCCCCCTCAAGAGGCTTCACGGAATGGGCCAATCAGAACAAAGTGGGCTCTAGGAAGGGGGTTATTAAAGAGACAGCTTGGTTCAGATAAAGAAGGATTATTATTAACTGTTCATAATGCAGAGCAGCTCTGGTGGAGTCCAGGAAGAAACATGGAACAGAATATGATTTATTTCTGAAAGTAAAGAAATGAAAAGTGAAAGCAGCTGAAAAGCTGCACAGCCTCTCACATTTACTGACAGCAAACCGTCAGTTTTACCCCCTGCAGTCTCAGTGTCCACAATACGATTTCCCATCATGCTTTGGCCCCGGTGCTCTGAGAATCAGGCCAAAGAGAAAGAGAAGACACAATACTGAGGATGCAGAGAGGGCTACCATTGGCTGGTGATCAACAAATGACCAACATTACAAAAGTTTGACTGGGTGGAGCATCGTAGTTCCTGTCGTCTCGGCCTGTTTTATTCTGTTCTCTTCATTCTGAGCACAAAGATGATGTGTTTCCTGTCTCTCCTGTCCTGAGCTGAGCAGGTTGGTTTGCCTTCATTAAATCTGACATCAGGAGGTCGACTCCCCGCCAAGCACCATCCGTGTGCATAAAGGTCATGCTGCTGATGAAATTTACATGATCACAACACCAACCCTTTTCATTCAGTTACAACCCACTATCCGATACTTGTCAATGATTGGTTCCTGCTCTGAAACAGGAGACGTCAGCTGATTCCATCTTAAAGGTTATTTTTTAGATTTTCCCTGATGATAAAACCATACAGAAGTGTCAAACTAATTCTTAGAGTCATGTGTTTTGGTTCTGTGTATTTATTACGCTGTCAGTTTGCATGTACAGGGAGTGCAGAATTATTAGGCAAATTAGTATTTTGTCCACATCATCCTCTTCATGCATGTTGTCTTACTCCAAGCTGTATAGGCTCGAAAGCCTACTACCAATTAAGCATATTAGGTGATGTGCATCTCTGTAATGAGAAGGGGTGTGGTCTAATGACATCAACACCCTATATCAGGTGTGCATAATTATTAGGCAACTTCCTTTCCTTTGGCAAAATGGGTCAAAAGAAGGACTTGACAGGCTCAGAAAAGTCAAAAATAGTGAGATATCTTGCAGAGGGATGCAGCAGTCTTAAAATTGCAAAGCTTCTGAAGCGTGATCATCGAACAATCAAGCGTTTCATTCAAAATAGTCAACAGGGTCGCAAGAAGCGTGTGGAAAAACCAAGGTGCAAAATAACTGCCCATGAACTGAGAAAAGTCAAGCGTGCAGCTGCCAAGATGCCACTTGCCACCAGTTTGGCCATATTTCAGAACTGCAACATCACTGGAGTGCCCAAAAGCACAAGGTGTGCAATACTCAGAGACATGGCCAAGGTAAGAAAGGCTGAAAGACGACCACCACTGAACAAGACACACAAGCTGAAACGTCAAGACTGGGCCAAGAAATATCTCAAGACTGATTTTTCTAAGGTTTTATGGACTGATGAAATGAGAGTGAGTCTTGATGGGCCAGATGGATGGGCCCGTGGCTGGATTGGTAAAGGGCAGAGAGCTCCAGTCCGACTCAGACGCCAGCAAGGTGGAGGTGGAGTACTGGTTTGGGCTGGTATCATCAAAGATGAGCTTGTGGGGCCTTTTCGGGTTGAGGATGGAGTCAAGCTCAACTCCCAGTCCTACTGCCAGTTTCTGGAAGACACCTTCTTCAAGCAGTGGTACAGGAAGAAGTCTGCATCCTTCAAGAAAAACATGATTTTCATGCAGGACAATGCTCCATCACACGCGTCCAAGTACTCCACAGCGTGGCTGGCAAGAAAGGGTATAAAAGAAGAAAAACTAATGACATGGCCTCCTTGTTCACCTGATCTGAACCCCATTGAGAACCTGTGGTCCATCATCAAATGTGAGATTTACAAGGAGGGAAAACAGTACACCTCTCTGAACAGTGTCTGGGAGGCTGTGGTTGCTGCTGCACGCAATGTTGATGGTGAACAGATCAAAACACTGACAGAATCCATGGATGGCAGGCTTTTGAGTGTCCTTGCAAAGAAAGGTGGCTATATTGGTCGCTGATTTGTTTTTGTTTTGTTTTTGAATGTCAGAAATGTATATTTGTGAATGTGGAGATGTTATATTGGTTTCACTGGTAAAAATAAATAATTGAAATGGGTATATATTTGTTTTTGTTAAGTTGCCTAATAATTATGCACAGTAATAGTCACCTGCACACACAGATATCCCCTAAAATAGCTAAAACTAAAACAAACTAAAAACTACTTCCAAAACATTCAGCTTTGATATTAATGAGTTTTTGGGTTCATTGAGAACATGGTTGTTGTTCAATAATAAAATTATTCCTCAAAAATACAACTTGCCTAATAATTCTGCACTCCCTGTATCTTATCTAAGAGCGGCTGCACTCCAGCTGAGGTCGGGTCTGTCGGTCGGAGCGTTTCCTGTTTGTGGATCAGCAGCAGCTCAGTGACACGGTTGCCTGCAGCAGCTTCATGAAAGCACTGCGACCTGCTGTGACTGCAGAGCAGCAGATTATCCATCCGCACAGAACCTGACCCACATTTCAAACAGTCACGAACGTGTGCTGCACCGAGGCATGATGGAATCTACCGTGACACCGTGAGGACGTTAAATATTCAGCGACAAACAGAGAAAGCGAAGCAGGTTTCTGGGTTAAATGTTAGTAAATGTAAAGTGTAGCAGGAGCTGACCTACATCCAGGAAGGAAACATTTCTGAACCCGTCAGCTTAGAACAGTCGTTATCACAGCTCCTCCATGAAGGACAAAGGGTCTGGTTTCACTGTTTTTTAGCACCGTGCTTAATAGGAATACAGTGAAACCTCAATCTAGACTTTACATACATTTGGATCGCTGTAAAAAAAACAAAAAAAAAAAACAACTCAGGTTGATAACATCAATTTAATTCTATTTAAAGAACATAAAAAACACTGTGTAAATATATATGATCTAAAAATGATAAAACTGTTGACTTTCACACAAATTCTTTCAAAAAGCAATTAAAGAGATGAGGGAAATTTTCTGTATGATGTAAGCAGAGTCAAATAAAACTATCAGTTTTTATCAAACAGTCATCTTTGTCATTGCTGTGGCTGACATAAAACTTTTGTATTTTCCTTCAACTGCTGTTAAAACTCTCTGTGAACGACCTCCGCCCACGAAGCTTCACCTCCTCTAACAGCACGCCTCCACATTAGACTGTAGAAGACAAATATCTCTCTCTCTATATAGAAAGGAGGCAAATAAAGACTCGGCCCACTCTGGTTTGGCCTTTTAAAATGCCAGGCCGGCACTCTGGCTTAATGACTGCTGTGGTATTTGGACAGAGCAGGTTAATAAAGATGGGAAGGGAGGTGGGGGAGGAGGTGCTGAGGTCTATTTGTGGAGTTAGATAAAGAAAAAGGAAGAACATAGCTTTGTTTGTGGAGAGGAAACTGACTGTGTGGTGCACCTCAGGGCGCAATCCTGGGTCCTCTTTTCTGTACTTACATCAACAGTACATCTGAGCTTTTTCCTGTATGCAGATGATACTCAACTGTACCTCTTTACTTTCCTGAAGCTGGAAGTCAGGTTATTTGGAGGATGTTGAATCCTTAAAAAGAAATATACTGTAAAAACAACAAAAAAATAAACACTTTGGGACTTTCATGCTGCATCTGTGGTCTGTTAATCCTGCAAGGCTGAGATGGTTTATGTCAAAATTTCTGACCTGCTCTGAGCCCAAACTACATTTCTCTTTAGAATTGATTCAATCTGTTTTATAGAGAACATTTATGTGATAAAGATCTTTCTTTATTTTAATTTGGCAAAAACTACAAAAATTATGATGCTTGGCAGGTTTATACATCTGCTCCAGAAAAACAAAACAGAAAACCATGTAGGCATCTTCAGAGCTAAAACTAATGGTATTAAAAAAGAACATTTTTATTTTTTAAATCCCTCAAAATGAAAATGTTCTTCTGTCTGTGTAGGTTTTCTTTCATTAAGGTCATTGTAATCTAAGGCGCTTGGATAGAAAGGAAGTGGACTTCTTTAAGTTTCTTGAAGGCATTTCACCTCTTATTCAAGAGGTTTCTTCAGTTCTTAAAATAGTGGAGAGTCCCAGCTACCTAAAACCTAGTGGGGATTGCCCCTTATTTTGAACAACAAAACTTTTTTTTATAATTAATTCATTATTATGTCTTTTTTAAAATTTGATTCATATGTGGAACATGGCTCTCATTGTTTAGAGTTTAATCAATAGCCTGATGGAGGTGGTAGATGAGCTCATACTCAGGGAAACACGAACCTCCAGAACATATTTAATCACAATCCAAAAGCCGCTTTCTACTTTCTAAAATTAAAGGGTACCTATTCTTTATTTTCTTATTATCTGTCATGGATATATTGTTTCACTGTAGTACACCTCAAAGCTCTGGGTGCTGCCCCTCTCCAGGCCTGTGAAGTTAGTCAATCAAAAGACAGTGTGCTTTCAGGGAGAAGCTAAAACGTCTTGTTTCAGAGGACCAGTTAAGGGGCTGCACCAAGATCTCAAAAATCTGTCAAAAATGTTTTAGTACAACTTTGGTAAGCTACGAAGCCGCAACGCTTAATGGATTGCCGGAGCATTATGGCTACCGTAGTCAGGAGCCTCGCGGAGTAATACATACTGTGCTTCAACATAATATTAGCGTATTGTGTGTGTATAACCTCTTTTCAAGTTTTGTGGATATTATACATGGTTATGCTGAGGATATGTCGGCCAATTTCCACTGGAAATGCCTTTTGGTTAAACTGTCAGCAAGGAAATTGCATTTGCACTGTTAAATTTTTATATAGCTTTAATGCACATAAAAAACAGCTGCTTGTTTAAGTGAAAATACATTGATGGGTTTTTTTTTCACTAATAAAGTTGTGGAGTTGTATTTTGTCTTGCGTCAATTACATCGTCAGTTATATCGTTATCGCAAATTTTCAAATATATATCGTGATAAATATTTTTGGACATATTGCCCTGCCCTAGATACTCAGAGTTGATATTCTGAGTTGAAAGAACCCTTCCCATCACTAACACTAAGCACAGTTTAGAGGTCAGTGGACAGACCAGTTTCTATTTATGACAAAAGCAGAAAAGTCGACCAGAAGCTGCACAGAAACAACCTTAAAGTACCGGTCACATAGTTACTGATGTTGTTGTTTGTATTGTTGCAGTCCTTATTTAAAAAAAAAAAAAAGCCTCTCATTTTTCCTGTGGTACTGCAGTATTCCTCTATATCCAGTACTCTCTTGGGGATCAGTGATGAGTTAGGAATTCAAGTATCGTGACAACCCGAGCTGTCGCCACATTGCAACCATCGACATCAGCCTGGGTGAGAGTGGAAGAGAAAATCCACACTGACTCATTCAAGGCTCCACTGCTCTGCTGTCGCCATGGCAACAGAGATGAAAGGCGCACCACGTTTAGGGTGGGTGGCGACGCCGCAGGATTACCACGGAGACGCTGCAGAGCATGGGGGCTCAGTGCTACTAATGTACCCCAGCCCCCACATCGGGGCAGAATCACATGACCCCCGCTGTTTTCACTGCTCAGCGAGTTTGGTCAATAAGAAGATCCTCTGAGAGCCTGAACATCAAAACCATGCAACACATTTCCTCAGGTTATCTTTAGTTTCACCCACTGTTCACTCATTAACTGTCCAAATGATCCTCCAGCTCCCAGAGCTACACACTCAGCACTGCTTACACTTTTCCAAAGATAAAGGTCTTCGATTTCTCTGCAGATCACAGACTCTCTGAGGGTCAAGCGCTGCCGCACATACTCATACAGGAAAAAAACTATATCAATGGTCTGTCAGCACTGATCAATTTTCTTTCAATCAATGATGTCTGTAACTACACACTGTAAATAAAAGATGGAAGCAGTCACTGGTTTTTGGACTCATCTTAGAAAAGACTGTATGGGAACATCATACAGACACTGACGCCTGCTAATCAGTAACATCCAAATAAAATCCTAAAACTGGTGCTGAGACTTCCTGAATAGTGTGTTAGTACAGTGATCTCACAGCAGCCATATAGAGATTGAAAATGTGACGTCATTTCCGGGGTAAAACCGCAAAGGATTGTAGGTACGAGTGGCAAGTGGTACTAGCGCACGCAGGCTTTCATAAGAAAACAGTCACACAGCGATAAAAAGAAACACAAAGAACGGCAAGCAACTGTTGTATTATTAACTGCAATAGCCGGTTCCATGACAGCCACGGGAAGCCGACGGGTAAAGAGATCGGTTTTTATCGGATTCCGCTATGGAAGAGAAATTGTTCAAGCCATGTTTCCGAAGTAACAAAGAGCTGACGGATGG
This sequence comes from Oreochromis aureus, assembly GCF_013358895.1. Classification (NCBI taxonomy): domain Eukaryota; kingdom Metazoa; phylum Chordata; class Actinopteri; order Cichliformes; family Cichlidae; genus Oreochromis; species Oreochromis aureus. The sequence continues at coordinate 23,291,077 of NC_052958.1, read as the reverse complement.
CCTGGATTGCAGCCATTCGAAGACCAAATATAACGTCCCAGAACACTCCAGCTCACATGTTAGTCTGCTCCAAGCATTTCCACAAAGGTACATCTTCTGTTGTAGTTATTACGTAATTTACCATAACATAATTGTTGATGTAGGTTACAAATAAGTCTTATATTGATTTGAATTGAATTCGTTGCGCTATGCTGCTTTGTTCACTGTGGCTTTGCGGGCTAATGTTTGTTGTGTTTTGTAGGAAAACCAGCCTACAAAATGCTGGAATGTGATCCAGACTGGGCACCCTCTATCAACCTTGGTCATACCGAGTTTTATTTGATCGGTTAAGAGGGAGAGCGATATCAAAATAATAACTGTTTTCCAGTATGTTGTTTTGCAATGGGTTTTTTTTGTTTTGTTTTTTTGCATTGTTGATTTGTTTTTCACCGAAGAAGCTAATAAAGAATAATGGAATACAATTTTGCCTCTTTCTTGTAAGATTCTATAATAGAATGAAACAATAATGCCAGTTATAAATAAAGACAATAAATTGAATGAATTGGATCTGAAAATGTTGTGTAATACTACAACCTGAAACGACAAATAGATTGCGTTGGCCTGTATAGGAGATAAAGAAAAAAATTTTAACAACAGCTGTGAAATGGAATAGTCCCAATCACCAAAGTAAACTGGACCTGGGCTTGTTGCAGGGATCTGAAGTTACTAAACATTTTGTGAGTGTATGCACTCACACTTAGGACCATATAATTATAAATATGTGCGTGATGCAAGTTGGGCAGCACGCTAACGTCCTTACTCCACTCTGTATGCTCGTATGGTCAAACCCTTTCACTCCTTTGATTTTTTCCTAGTACTTTTTTTTGCGTTTTTGTCAAGTCTTTCTTTGTACCTGCTGTGTTCTCCTTCGTTTTGTACATAACTGTTTTTGGGGCAAATAAAATGCAAGTAGGGATTAAAACCGCAGAATTAATGATTACCGGTGCTGGAAATGCTAGTGCTTGATGCAGTGTTTTGATTTTGCTGCCACTCGTACCCACAATGCAATGCGCGAAAGTCAGGTGGTCTGTCGATCTCTATTGTTGGTCCAATAAAGTCATTAAAAATGCTGCCAAAGGCTCCAACAGCACAAATATGGTCCAGAGGTCCAGTTAAGAGACTCAAATTAGTTGACATAAAGCAGGTTTCAGGTAGAGGTCACACTTCTAATAATGCAATATTTAAGCTCTAATGCAAGTTGAACAGGTGACCTACAAAAACATTCTCCCCTTGTACAGTTGTTGTTTGTCTCTAACTCCTGATATAAACCGCAGATAAACTGTTAGTCTCCTTCTTCTCCCTTATATAAAACAGTGTCATCTGCGTATAGAGACACTTTTCTTGTCATTACTCTCTTTTACTTACTCTTATCTTTATTCCTTAACAAAAGTTTGGTAAAGTTGTATTGAAGGGGGAAAAATATCTATAGAGACCACAACACTTCTGTATCAGGCTGTAAACATGCTTATTTCTGCTGTAAAGTTTTAACATTACAGTCTATGGAGACTGACTCTGAGACAGAACTGCAGGTTTTGGCTTCTATTAAACCAGGGGCGTCCACTCTAGGCGTCAAAGCCTGGTGTCCTGCAGGTTTTAGATATCACCCTGGGTCAACACACCTGTATCAAATGATTAGTTCATTACCAGGCCTCTGGAGAACTTCAAGACATGCTAGCTGTGTCCCAAAACCTAGGCCGCATCCTTTGGAGGACCCGGCCTTCGTGGTCTACGTGGGGTGGGTCCTTCGAAGACCGAGAAGGCCGCAAGTGCAAGGCTGTGAAATGGGACAGTCTAGCCTTCAGATTTGCGTCACCGCTGTCTCAGTTGAGTTAACTCAGCCGTCTGATCTTGCTATCTAAAATATAACAGGACACTGCCGTAAATTCTCGACCATCTCACACTTCTGTTTAATCAGTTTTCTGTTTGACGTTTTTTCAGCTATGTGAAAACCCCAGAGGAACCCACCTGAGGGATTAATAAAGTTTTATTTAATCTAATCTAATCTAATCTAATCTAATCTAATAACTTTGATCTCAGTCAAAGCGATTTACTCCGGAACAAAGAAAACACTGGAAAAAGCCAAAGAATAATATTTATAAGTTAGCTGAGTGACTTATATATCATGTTTAACCTGAGTAGTGAAATACCGCGGGGGTCTGAAATCGATGAAGCCGCTGTTCTTGCAGGCTCTAGTGAACCTTGAACCTAGCTATTGAGCGGGTGGGTAACAGGTGTCTCCGAAAACGTCGGAGCACTTTTTCAATTATGTGATGTCTTGATAAACCAAGCAGATATTTGAAGTTTACACAGCTACATTCTCGCCTGAAAATATTTTAAAAGTTTATTTTGTGATGCAGACAGATTAATAAGTGTAATATTAAAACTTAGGAGCGGCTGCCATTGTTGGAAACTGGAATTGGCTGGGCCACGCTATGAATTCTGGGATATGGTGGGCCATGAAGGATACACCCGACCCATCCTTCGATTGGGACAGACTTCGTTGCATCGCTGTGACGTAATCGGTCTACAAATGCGGCCTCAGTAGGATGCAGCCTAGGTTTTGGGACACAGCATCAAGGACACATCTAAAGTCTGTAGGACACCGGCCCCTGAGGCCTGGAGTTGGACACCCCTATATTAAACTGTGTAAATGAGCAGGTCCTGCTGAGTGTTTCTATTGTAAAACTTGTTCTGAACTTCTTACAACTGTAGGCTGATCATAAAAAAGATCAAAATTAAAGTAACACTAAAATGTCTAAATAATAAAAATGAACTGAAAGAAGCAAACAGAGCGTAGAAATTAAAACTAAAGACACTGAATCCTCCGTGTTGTGTCAGGACATCAGCTCGTCCTTTCATGAGGGAAAAGTGATTCTGTGTAAGTGAATGAATGTGACCCTGTGAATGGCTGCAGACGGGCGGGTGGGGGTGGAGTCAGGGGTCAGGAGGCTTTGGCCTCAGGCAGCTGCCACCATTATCATGCAAACCTGCAAAGCTGTGTGGAGGCAGGTGGGGGAGAGGGGGGGAAGACAGTGGGAGTTTTGGGTGGGTTTTTTTCTTCAGACTTTTATGGCTCACCTCAAACTTTTTTGGCTTGATTAGAGCAAAGGGCAGCACGGTGGCACGGTGGTTAGCACTGTTGCCGCACAGCAAGAAGGTCCTGAGTTCAATTCCGACATCAGGCCGGGGTCTTTCTGTGTGGAGTTTGCATGTTCTCCCGTGTTTGCGTGGGTTCTCTCCGGTACTCCGCTTCCTCCCACCGTCCAAAGACATGCAACTTGTGGGGATAGGTTAATTGGAAAATCCAAATTGCCACTAGGTGTGAATGTGCGAGTGAATGGTTGTTTGTCCCTGTGTGTTGGCCCCATGACGACAGACTGGCGGCCTGTCCAGGGTGTACCCCGCCTCTCGCCCTATGACAGCTGGGATAGGCTCCAGCGCCCCCCGCGACCCTGAAAAGGATAAGCGGAAGCGAATGGATGGATGGATGGATAGAGCAAAGTAAATATTCCCCTTTTTGAATGCAGTCTGGTGAGGGTTCATTTCATAACTCTAAAAACAACCTGAGCCTCATAGTCCAAATTGTCCCTCTGTCACTGCTCATGTTTTTGGTTAGACTGCAGAATAGATTTCTTGTGGTGCTTCATTATTTTTGCTATAAAACAAAATCAAAAAATTTTAAAAAAGGAGGAATAACATTTAATTTTCAGCAAAATCAAGTTCCTAAATAAAAAACAACTTAAGCAGATTCCTCTTGACTCTATTTTTCCTGTGTGGAAAAGTTCAGCTTGGTGGGGTTTTTTTTGATGAAATCCAATCTGAGGCCTTTCCTCCATCATGTTTCTGGCCTCTCTCTTACAAGAGTGTCACACTAAAATCTCCACTTTTCTTTATGGAGCCTGGTGAGGCTCAGAGGTCTTTTCATGCAGTGCTTCCTTTCACCAGGATAACAAAAGATGGCTGACAGCTTTCTGCCTCATTCACAGAACAATGAGAACCTTTCCAACGAGCTCTCCAAAGCAGGTTCCCACAGAAGAAGCTGCTGCAACAACCAAACCGAATGAAGCGGAACACGGAGGTACAAACATTGGGCATCAAACGCCGGGAAACGTGTTTACGGCTCTCAAGATCTGTGAAAAAACTGAAAGAGAGTGAAAATGTTTTTCCCGCACTCAAGAAGCTGGAACAGGGACTTGATTGGTTGATTATTTCAAGTGCTATAACAAGCCTAATGAGGCAATATGACCACATTAAGGTAAAATGTCCAACATTTAGGGCTGGGACTCATTGCTCCAGTTATCAAAAAATGGAGGAGAGGTGGTCCAAAGGGGAAAGTATGTATCAACTCCAAAAGATGCAGTTCTTCTAATGTCCATTAGGGATCACCATATAATGAGCCAACCCTGCACCCGTCATGTTATCTGATGGTGAGATCATTGAGGTTTTTCTTGACCCTGGACCGAGGGGTTCAGTGAACCTCGTTTTCATCGGCTGTCATTAGAAAAGATCCAGAAGGATCTCCAGCTCCATATATATATATATATTTTAGATTTGGCCAATCAGACGGCCCCATGTGAAACTGTTGACCAATCAGTAACAATGCGTCCCTCCACGGGACTTTCTGTTCTCACTGTCTGAATTCTGAAATGAGACAAAGCTTAGGGGTGAAGTTGATCATTTTGAAGGACACTTGCTCACCTCCCCCTGTCTTCCAGCGGGGGGCACGCCATCCTCGGCCCTCTTTGTTTCCTTCAGTCCTTCATTAGATCCCAATGGATCACGGTGGTGGAGCTAGAGGTGGAGGAGCTTCTTTAGTGTCCTTCCTGATCGTTTCTTTAGAGCTCAGCAGGAAAAGTGACAAATCACCTTCTCTTCATCACCTCACCATCACCATTATCATGTGACTAACAAGACGTAAAAGGTTCATCAGCTTTGACAAAATCAAAGCCAACAGGAAGGATATCTGATTTATAGGACCTTTCAAAATAAATGCTCCCATCAGTAGGGAAATAAAAAGAAATAAAAAACCAAAGTCGAGCAGGAAGAACCTTCCATGTTCTACAGAGAGGATGAAGGATGAAGGCGGGTTGTGTGTGGCGATTGGCTCCGGATCATTCTGGCACTTGCTCTTTATAAACCTTTGACCTAAAGAAGCCCGTCCAGCCTCTTTCTGGGTATCTGAGGTTGTTCTCGTTGTTATTCCACTCAGCTGCAGCTGAATCCCCCATTTAGCCATCGAACATGGGCAACGTGGTGGCTCAAAGAAGAAGCTCAGTGTTTGCTCTGCAGATCTAATTCACTCTGATTAAATTCTAATCAGGCCTCTGTTAACCCTCCGCCGCTCTGATTATACCCTCACGTTATCACCCTGTGTCACATACAGGGATTAACCCTCCGCCGTAATCCGAGCTGCACATTAAACTCATGATTGTGTGAATATTCAGAGACCGTGTGGAGCGCTGACTTAAACAGATCTCTCAGTCACAGCCAGCGCCGCGCAGTTACTGTGGGCTTACAGTCCAGACGTAACCCCAGAACCATGATGCAGATCTGAGGACGTGATGGCTCACGCATTACCCATAAATCTCACTGATGATGTCACAGCCACAATAATGAGATCAGCTGATTGACATTGAACAATTTACTAAAAATAAAAAAACTGCTGTTATTATCTGACCTCTGAACTCCAAGCTCATCCACGCCCGCTATTCCCACCTCTACACCCGCATGTACGAAAGTCAGCCATCCATCACCCTGGACAGGTCACCAGTCTGTCGCAGGGCTAACACATAGACACAGACAACCATTCACACTCACATTCACTCCCGCCTTCACACCTATGGGCAATTTAGAGTTTCCAATTAACCTTACTCCACTACCTGCATGTCTTTGGACTGTGGGAGGAAGCCAGAGTACATCAGTAACAGCTAAACAGAAAGTTCTCTGAAGTTTTCAGGTGTCAAACTCAACATTTCATCAGGTCGCTTCCATTTTTGGTCAGCTTCATCTGAAGGCATAGGCTTCACTGGGGGGCGTGGCCACAGCATAGCACAGGACATGGTCATAATTTAGACCACCGAGAGGCACTTTAGAGTCCATCGAGACACTGATAGTGCCACTTCTTGGTGCTAAGCTAACTTAGCTGTTCAGACCTGAAATTACACCTGCACTGAGGAGCTTCAGGCTCGTCTCATTCTACCGTACAGCATGAACAGTGGATGGCTGCAGTGGAGAGATGAACAGTCTTTGTTCATCACGTGCCACATAAAACCTTCCCAAGGCCTTCAGCCCACGGGCCACAGTTTGGGAATCCACGGTATCTGAGGCCCTGGATGCAGGAGACCGAGAATATCCAGGAGTACCAGACCTGGCTTAGTGACTATCTCCTACTCTTGGAGAGCAGTCCTGCCTTCTGGGCAGTCCTGCTAACAAATCAAGGAGGTAAGTTACTGCTAAACAGTTAAATGTCCCATCAGCCAATCGCAGCACTGTTTATACAAATAGTGAAGAACTGAGTTGATAAACACTGACTCCCATGGTGCATTTCAGCAGGAACCAACTAATCACGGAGTTCAAATTCAGTCTGAAGATGGCACTGATTTTAAATATGTTTTACTAACAGCTGCAACATATCAGTGATTTCACTGTGTTCCTTAGGATTGTGGCCAGATTTTAGAGAAAAAGCAGCAGATTTGGATAAAACATTTATTCTTCGAAATAAAAGTTCCTCACACGGTTGAATTTTTTGAAATGTGCGTCATGTTATCTCCAAATAAAAATCCAAAACTTAAGATGCTGATGTCAGTGAAACAGGAAATGCTTCATCAATTCTTCATCTTCATACTCTTTTTATTCCGCGCCTCGAATCAGAGCAGCTGTCAGAGGACAGGAAATTGGAAGCTTGGAGCATCAGATAGCGCTCAGAGCAGGATATTAACGCCGCATACGGATAGCGAGTATAACGAGGTGGAGGAGAACCCGTAACACTGTAAACCCGCCACGTTACTTCACAACTATCTCGACCCTGAACAGGAAATAAAAGTCTGCAGCTTCCAGATGATTTTACAGGGACAGGAAACAGAAACTCGCAGACAGGAAGTCGCTGGTCCTTCACAACACGCTGACTTTAACTGTGAAACCAACGCGTGCTTTATAAGTGTCCACAGGTGACATGTCACAGGGCCATTATCATCTCGCCATTTTCACTCCCGTGAATAGCGCTGCATGACAAAAGTGACATCATGTCTCTGCTGGTCAGGCACCTCTCTGTTTTTGTAATCTCACTTGTTTTACTGTGCCCACAAAAACGACACACAGTAAGCCCAAATGGACATGTCTGTGCGATGATGTCAACAGCTGATGGACTACACCCACAGGGGGTGCTATAGTAACCTCTGGCTTCAGCAGAAACATCAGGAACATCTGGCTTCACACATAACCACTCAGTTACTTTATAAAGAACAGACTGAGCATGTGCAGGAGGTGTTCCTTCACTCAGATTGCAGGAATAAAGGCATTGCTCCTAATACTTGTAAGTGTAAAGTTGATTTACCCATATACACCAGCTAAGTGTGAGTCCGTATGTGTGTGTGTTTGTGGCATGTGTGTGAGACTGTGTGTGTGTATGGGGGGTGTGAGTCTGTGTGTGTGTGTGTCTGTGTGTGAGTCCGTCTGTACGGTGTGGGTGTGAGACTGAGTGTGTGAGTCTGTGTCTATGTGTGTGTGTGATGCTGCAGCCGACTGACCCACTTTCCGCAGACACATCGAGCTGCTAGCTGTCGCGTGTCCGCCGCGTGCGCGCGTGCACACACACACACACACACACACACACACACACACACACCTCCCTCCTCCCCCTCCCCGGTTCCTGCGGTCGAACAAAGCCACTGCGGCCGGAAGTGCGGCTCGTTACCTGGGTGAAGCAGAGCAGGTGGAGCGCGAGGAGCAGCGGGTGCACCATGGTGCGCGTGTCCCGGTCAGCACGCACGATCCCGGGCCTTCTTCCTCTCAGTCTGCTGCGCATCCAAACAATGGCGCCTCCTCCTCCTCCTCCCGCTGCTGCATCGGAGCGCGAGCCGCGCCGCGCGCACAGGTCTGTGTCCGCTCCGCTTCTCTGAGCGCCCACCGCCTTCACCATCAGAACCGCGGGAAGCAGCACCGGACCGGCCCACACTCAGAGACAGGCCGGGCAGCGGGGTCCATGCCGCGGCCCGCAGACGCCAGCAGGTCGGTGACGGTGTCGGTGATGGAGCTGCTGCTGCTGCTGCTGCGCGCTGACGCCCCGCCCTGCGCCCCGGAGCCGCTCCTCCTCCTCTTCATCAGCTCCCACTGAGAGGCGCTCAGTCTGAAATTACTCACGACATCCTGTCTCCAAACTTTATTTCACCGCAAACATAAAAAACACAAGGAAGAAAGCACAACCATCACGTGATGTCACATCACACATTAACATCACATCGCATCAGAACTCAGAGTAACAATAACTCACAGAAAGTAACTGTAGCTCAGGGTAAGTAACTGTAACTCAGATTAAGTAACTGTAACTCAAGAGTTACTGTAACTTAAAGTAAAAAGCCAGCATGTCTGGCTGTCTCTGTACTCAACAATAAGATTTTAGTAAAAATGATGATTCCAAAACAGATTTGTTTTTTCACATGGAGACAGAAATGAACAGCGCCTGAACATGAAGCAGTATCCACATGGAAGCCAGGCGTCCTCACACAAACCAATGTGCAAGCGCAGAGACAAAAACATGTCTGCCTTTAGAAGCTGGAGAACATCTCTCACACATGGCTCCATGTCCGTTTTTAACGACCAACACTATGAGAGGTTCCAATATAAACACAAGATCATGATGAAAAATAACTGTTACCTACCAAAGACCCATCACAAAATACCTACTCCCCTAAGAGTTCTGTGGATGTCCACAAACTGACCACACTGTCAGGTCAAACGTGTGATACCAGCGGAGCTCCACAGCGCCCTCTCGTGTGGCAGTAACAAACAAGGTGACAACCAGCCGTGGTGCACACTAATAAAGTCGAGCTGGGTTAATGCTGGTCAGCGTTCTTAGAACCAGAGACAGCAAAGAGTGATGAGAAATCCAGGTTAGCCCGCTGATCGCGTGTAAGTCCTGTTCCGGCAGAGGCTGCAGACCAAGCCAAACACTCTGTTTATCACACACTGTCTGCTCTGGGATCTCTGTGACGTCATAGAGGTCAGACGTCCTTAGATGTGAGGGAAAGTAAAAAAAACAGTCCTTCCATTCAGAGCAACTGGACTTTGATCAGCTGTTTGTGTCACTGCTGTTTCCTTCTCCATGACGCTGAAGCGACGGAAAATGAATTTTATTTTGAAAGGAAGAAATTCTTTTTCCAAAAGTTGCAAACAGTCATAATGATCCTGGAACAGCAGCAGGAACTGGAAGCTTTGTCTGCTTCAGGTGAGAGTCTGCCTTCACGACCTGAAGACTCATCATGAGCCTGCTCCACCCCCTGCTGGTGGAAACCACGCATTACCAGACTGCTGCTTCATCTGCTGTCACCACATCCAATAAACATCCAGAAAACATGACCACTACACACGTGGGGTCTGTAGTCATGGAGTATTTCTGGGCAGATAGTGTCTCAGCACATCAGAGACTGCCTACCTCCTCCCTCGAACCCCCCCAATTTGCATCAAGAGCAAATGGCAGAAGCCATCACCCTTCACAAAGTGCTGAGCCATCTGGAGACTAGGAAGAGCTAGTGAGGATTCTCTTGGTGGACCACAGCAACACCATAATCCCAGACATCCTCACCTTCAGATCCCCTGTGCCATCTGCTCCTGGATCAAAGACTTCCTACCCAACCAGCCTTAATCAGTCCGACTCAGCCCCCACCTCACCCCCCAACTGTCACTCAGCACCGCACCCCTACTGTACACCCTGTACACCAATGACTACACACAACCCACCTAACCAATGTCCATGTCAAGTATGCCAATGACACCACTGTGGTTGGGCTCATCTCTGAAGGAGATGAGACAGCATCCAGTATAAATACAGTGAAGCAGAACATCTTTAAAACAAAAAAACTCATAATGGACTTCATGAGGCACAGACAGGCTCCTTCTCATCATAAATGGAGAAGGGTTGACTCTGTCTCCACCTTTAGGTTTCTGGGCACCCACATCTCACCTGGACCCACAACACCATTGCCCTGGTAAAGAAGGCCCAGCTGTGGCTGCACTTTCTCTGTGTTCTGAAGAAGAATAACCTGGACCAGAAGCTGCTGCTGGCCTTCTACCGCTCCTCAGTTGAGAGTGTGCCCTCCTACTGCCTGGGTGTTTGGTACCCAGGAGCCACGACTGAAAACAGGAAGGCTGCACAGAGGGTAATTAACACCACCCAAAAAATCATTGGCTGCCCTCTGCCACCCCTGGAGGCCATCGTCAGATCCTCCTGTCTCAGGTAAACCAGGGCCATCACAGGTGTCTCCTCGCTGGAGACACCTGTGATGGCTGGTTTCACCCTGCCCTCTGTTCACAGGTCCCACCCATCAGATTCACTAACAGCTTCTTCCCCTGGGGCAGGGGTCGGCAACCCGCGGCTCTTTAGTCTTTATTTTGCGGCTCCGGGTGGTTTGGGAAAATAAATTAGAAGTATTTAGCTGAAGTGCATTTTGTTTGTGTTTAGTTTTTTTTTTTTTTACTTGTAGTTCTAAATTGGAAGATTAGTGTGATTTTGAAATATAAAAATAAAATTATATCTTATTATTTTTTTCATCGCTCAAAATAAGCGTCACACTGGCAGAAGCCGGTGTACCCGCCGAAACGGCGTGCATTTATCGAGACTTTCAACCCCAGATAGGCCAATTATGGATCTTCGGATCCACATTATGTCGGCAGCTGTTCTCTACCGTGAACTATGTTAAAAAAACACCGCTCCCGCCTCACAGATGACAGCTTACAGTCCTGCGTAAAGATGAAAGCCCCGATTTGCAGACGCTGTGCGCCGAGGTTTGGGACCAGAAGTCTCATTGTAAACATATCACGGCAGACCCGACGATGTTTGCATGAACATGCTTTTCAGCATCTCTTTATTGACCGCTTTTCACACACGGTTGCTGTACGCATAAAGTCGGCTGTAGCTTTTCAGCTCACTGCCCGACAACACAACAGCAGAGAGAGCACAGACTTTAAGGCGGCGAGGCGCGATTGCGGGTGCCGCTCAGGTGCGTCCGACTCCCAAGCAGCGGCACTGCAGACCACGCCCCGCCACACACATTAACAAGGTAAAATAGATATTTAGGCAGAATTTTGCAAATATCTATTTTTATTTTTTTTTGCGGCATAGTGCTTTTTTTCCCAATTACTTTTTAGGTTAAAAGGGAGGCGGCTCACAACAGTTTTTGTTTGCTACATGGATCATTTAGTTCAGCTGGGTGTCTTTCCTTTTGTTATATTTCTTTAAGAGTTCAAAATGTGTTAATTACATAAATAAAATGTAATTTTCTCTGTAGCACTTCATGGATTTCATAAGCAACACACCTTAGTTGCTCTGTGGATTCTTTTAAAAAGCAGTTAAAAACTTTTCTGTTCAAACAAGCCTTTTGTTGATCTACGTATTTTATATTCTTTACATTATTTACATTTGATCTTTTACATTGTGTATAATGTCTATTGATTGTATTGTTTATTTTAATATTTGTGTACAGAGCTTTGTGACTGCCTGTCTGTGAAAAGTGCTTAATAAATAAACTTTACTTACTTACTTTAGTTGTTCGCACAAAGCACAAAGGTAAAAAAACAATATATACAGTGTTATCTTCATTTTAGATTTCAAAAAGTATTTCAGACTGTTAGCAAACACTATCCACCCACACCCCACCCACCAATATGAGGCATGGTCTGAGTAACCCCCATCACTCAGGTCACTCACACACAGACTCTATTCAAAGTTTTTTGCACTCCTTTCTAATGTGTGCCTTTCTGTTGTTTTGTATATATTCCTCCTGTCTACTATTTATATTTTATTCCTGCAGTTACTCTGGAGCACCCATAATTTCGTTATACATGTACAATGATAATAAACGGCTATTCTATTCTTTTCAGACATCCAGAAAAAAAATCATATTTATTCTGACTTTATTTCCCAGATTTCTTATGTATTTTTCTGAAAATCCTACAAATGTATGATTTTGTTCTGAGATGTTTAACTATTAACTCTCACATTCATTTGATACATTTTGACTTTAATCAAAGTTTTCAATCTGAAAATTTCCACTGCTTGGTGAAAATACTGAGATTAAACCCTGTAAACATTCCTCAGAACCACCAGTTCAAAGGTTAAAGGTTAACCCGGGAGCTGGTTTCACTTTTTAAAGTCTTTTAAAAACTGTTAGAAAAAGCAAATTCACTAAAGTCCAGGAACTGAAGAAATGTGAACTTTTCGTGGTTTAAACCACTTTTTTCAGACAGTCACTGTGGAAACAAAGTTCAACTCTTCAGTCCACCTTAAAAACTCAGAAAGCCGTCCCTCTGCAGGCTGTTGAGGAATTAATGAACAGCTTCCTGTGTGTGTCACAATGTTTTATTACACGCCTTTTAGAGTGTGTATTACTGTGTTAGTGTGCGCGGCTGAGTCACACTGTTTTATTACATGTGTGTATTAAAGAGCGCGTTACTGTGTGCGCGCGCCTGTGGTTGGAGGCACAAAGGGCTCTCTGAAGGTTTTCCTCAGACTGAAATATTTGATTTTCTTGAAACAAATCTGGGTTGTCTTCCAGGAAGGAGGAGGTGGCAGAGGAAGAAACACAAACACTGCACACACAGTGTTTTACAGGAAACATTTGATTTAATTTCTCAGGAAAAAGATCAGTCCAACTTTATTTGTTCAGGATTTAAAGGGATAGTTTCATCACAGTAACTTATTCTGTTCGCTTCCAGCTGACAGACCAGCTCAGCATGACTCACATTTCACAGTAATCCTTCTTTCTCTGATCCCAGGCCTCTGCAACAATGAGTGAAGCATGAAGCAGAGCAGGTGAGGACACTCCTGTATGCGGACGATTCAGCTCCATGAAGAAACTTCAACCTGTCACTTTACACACTTCAGAACAAACTCAGGATTTAAATCTCAAGTTCTGTCTTTAAATTTCTGCTCTGTCAGACTTCCTGCTTCAACATTTGAAATGAAGTCTCTCAGAATCCAGACTTTTATCTTCAAACATCTAATCTCAGACTGAACTTTAATCCTAAACCTTCAACGGGTTATGTCGTTGACATGTTGATGTTTATGCCACAAATTTACTCTTTTTGTTTCATATTGTAGACGTTCTACAAAGTATTCATCTAAAGATGTGTTCTCTGGATATAAAGTTTAATAACAGGATTCTAGCATCACACATCAGTTTTTATGTAAAAAGTTTGAAACCCCACAGACAAAAGCAATAAAGCCACATTTTAGTGTTTGGCGGCTTCATTTTGTTCTAAATTAGATTTTTCTCATTTATATCCTGAAAACTCTTCAAAACTTTAACATTAGTGTAAAAATGAATATTTTTCCCTAATATCTGAGTTCAGAATTCAGTCTTTTTCTTCAGAAATCTGAAATGTGTCTCTCTGCATTATGAAGAAATGTTCAGAACGTCCTCCAGGACCGCTGAATGGATGCCAGCGCTCTGCAGACTCTGCAGTAGCCTCTCCACTGTCGCTCGCTTCCCTTCAGCCCGCCTCCACTGAACCAGCCCAGCGAGCGCCGCCACCTGAGAACTGAGGCTGTGATCGAACCGGCATCGAAACAGCGCCTCTGCCGACAGACCCAGATCCAATAGTACTGACTCCCACTCGGCACCGAGCCGCAACGCCAGCTTGGACAACTCCCGATCTGAGGGAACCCGCTGTAGAACCGATTCCGGGAGCCGACAGGCGTCTGCAGACAGACGGAGAGCAGGAAGGTCAAAGGAAATAATTTTGTAAAGTTTCACCTATAAAATAAATAAATTTAAAAAAAAAAAAAAAAAAAATCAATGTTTACCTTTTTCTTTTAGTATCATAATGTCATTATCATCTCAGAACTAGAGGCTCAGTTCTAATTCAGATTGTGGATTTAATCCTGACTTATTTCTATTTCACAGTTTTTGTCATTTTTATTTCAAAATTTAGATTTTAATTGACTTTGAGTTCAAATTTCTAACAATAACACGAGACGTTTCTCAAAAAAAAAAAAAAAAAAAAAAGTTTAACCTTAGAATATGTACTTATTGTTTTAGTCAAAATCTTTCATTTAAAAAAAACAAAACAATTTTCAATGTTAACCTTGATCCTTGATTTTGGACTTAATGACTTATTTTCGATATGATTATTTCTTGTACACATCAACATATATATTCAGTTTTGTTGTTGTTTTTTTTTAGGGCACATTTAGATGTATCAAAAACTCCAAACTGTAATTGAATTAAAAAATGAATTTCTTTTTTTAAATAACAAAAATATGACTTATTTTTATTTGCTTAGACAAAGAGCTTATTCAGGTTTAACTAAAGATTTTTAAATAGATGTTCTAATAATTACTTTTATATTTATTCATGTTTATTTTAATTTTAAAATTCTGAAATTCTCTTTAAACTAATTATTGAATTTGGAGTTTGTCATTCTGAAATATCACAAATTCAGACTTATTTAAAATCTGGACTAAATTTTCACATTTCAAGAAGGAAAAAAAAAAGCAGACTTTGATGGACTGATTTATATTTGACCTCTTCAGGTTTATTTTATAATATCAAATTCATCTAACAGATTTCCAGTTTAAATTGTTTTAGATCTGAACATTGTTTTGGTTTGTAAACATCTTATTTTAAAATGTTATCTCTAAATGTTTGGTTTGTAATCTAAGGATTGTGACGTTTTCAGATTAACACCCTCATGAGGACAAACAGAAGTGGATGGCTGTTTGGATGGCGCAACTCTGAGCCCATTGGTGCTCTGCAGGGTGCCGTTTGTTTGTAACCTCAGCTGGTTGAGCAATTCGAACTCTCCGGGGGTCGAACAAACGGTGAAGTGCGGTTACTGTGACCTCACAGGAAAACATGATGCCAGCAGCTCATAGTATTTTTTCTGTTGTTGTTGATGCCGCCGTCCAATGGATGAAGACCAAATGGCACAGCCCCGGCACCACCGCCCGCCCACGTTAAAATACTGAGAACTGAAGTTACAGCAAAAACCAGTGACAGCAGAACAAATAAAGTTTAGTTTAGACTTAGTTTTTGTGTGGCTGTCAATATTAACATTAAGACATTTTTAACAATAATGTAAGCTATACAGAATTTGAAAAAGAAACATTTCCCATGTGAAGAAAATAGTTAAAGCTAAATGTGTTGTAAGTAAATGTTTCCATTTAAAGCTCTTGTTGACTCTTTGTAGATTTGAAAGATCTTCCTTTAAAATCAAACGATGTGATGTTTAGGCTCCGACAGCCTCCATGCCGCTTCTTCGGCTAAGCATGGAGCAACGTTTACAAATGTTGCTAAGACACAGAGTCTACTGATCACCAATGAGCGGCCTACAAAATGACATCACATCCATGTCAGCTTGTGTTCAGTATGTTAAAGAACAGAGCTAAGTTGAAGTCTATGCATGATGCAGTACCTTTTGGTTAGTGCCAGCGAGTGTCGGGTGTGGTCAGTAAACAGGAAATTGTTTGTTGTTCTGTATGTTGCTGGTTGGGTTTTAAAATCTGTGATTATGTATCTGCCAGTCAGAGAGGAAGGGGGAATGTGTCCAATCATGTTATTGACCGCGAGTTGTTTCCACCTGTCAGGTAACGAGCTAATGTTACCATGGTGATGATATTCTTTGTAATTCATTGTAACCAACTAACAAACTGTCTGAGGTGGGCGTGGCTCTCCTCTCACCGAATGACCTTTAATATCCAAACTTGTTTGCTGCTTCTTTAAGAAGCGGCTCTGCAGGTGTGAGAGGGCCCCTCTGCTGCCGCTGATCAGACCGACCCCACACCAGATAACTAGTGATGACCAAATTCTGACCGTCTGAGGGGCAGTTAGACGCCTCAGATGCCTACAGATCAAAAATAGAACATGTGCTGGCATCCGTCTGTCCGTCTGATCACTTCATTAATCACTGAAAGGGCTTAATTTTGTCCAAAACACAGTTTACCATCAGCTCTGACAATTATGGAGCATTAAATCCACAAACGTTGGGTTAGGCGGATAACTGTCGATCGCATTATAGTATTAATAAATGACTGCTGTTGCTTTTTACTCAGCATCTGATGGGAGCTGCAGATTATTTGTTTCATTAACTTTAAACTGAAGGCATCCACAGTCCCGAGATGAAGATGTGCTTCGGGCTAGACTGAAGCTACTGAGAGGAAGAGGAGAATCTTCCTCTCAGGCTTTAATCAAAGTCAGGAGGGTCGTTAAGACTAATGCTCTGTGTTCAGACTTCCAGCTCACAGGATGACTTCAGCCTACAGGAAGTCCTGCACGATTCATTTGGATTCATTTTATAAATAAAAATCCACATTTTCAGATTAAAGTAAAAAAACAAACAAACAAACAAACAAACAAACAAACAAAACCCACACATTTAAAATTCCAACATTGTGTGTCTGAAGTTTACAATTTCTGGATTAAAAGTGATAAAGTTGTGAATTTATGAATCCAAGTCATGAAATTAGTGTAAACTCTACAAATCCAAGATTTGGATTTGAGGATTGAGCCAACAGACAGAAAGTTACATTTAACAATAAAGGTGTGAGTCTTTACATTTTAAAGTTCAGATTAGGACAGAGATGACAGGATTAGACGGTCAGGATTCCACATCGATACTTTGTCAGCACGACGCGGGACTTTCCTGGAAAAAAAAATTAAAATCACGGAATCCAAGAACGGCTGCAGCGGGAAAATTCTGGGAAACTAAACTCAGATAAAAATAAAACGAGAGGATTCTGAGAGGCTGAAAACCCTCCACTCAGAGGAGGAGGAGGAAGAGGAGGAGAAGGAGGAAGAGCTTGTTTTCCTGCTCAGGGCTCCCTCGTCCACCTCCTCCTTTTATTGCCTCCCTCCTGGTTTCCAGGAACCTGATAGCAGCCTCCCAGCCGGATGTTTGGGATCCCGTTCACATGACGCTGATTCTGCATAATCCTAAACCTCCTCGGAGCAGACCAGTCTGCTCCCATTTTTCTAAGTGGAGAATTTGTTCTGCCGAACACTTCGACTCCTCTGATTTTAATAACTGTTAAATAGTGTATCATATTTGAAACATACATTTTTTTGTGAGTTTTTGAGACTTCTACATCATCAGTGTGATTTTCCCCCTAAAAATAAATGGCACTATCCATTTTTAAGCAATTTTTAAAAAAAAAAAAGAAAAAGCCAAATGCAACAAATGCAATACAAATTAAAAGTCATGTATAAAAATTAAAATGTAATGGATGGATAGATGGTTCAATAAACTGTTCATTTTCAAAAATTTAAATTTTCTGGGAATTATTTCATGGTTCAGTCCTAAAATCAGACAATATTTCCATGAGGTTTGGTTGAATTAAATGTGACCCAGTCACCCCGGTCAGAGTCTTTGATGTAATCCAGGTTACAGAGGTCCAAGTGAAGTGGTCTTACACTTGGACCTGGTCACACTGAATGTAGTCTCCATCCGGTTGTTCAGTGATGACGTGACGAATCCTACTTCCGGGCCTAAAGTAGTCTGCGTTTAATATGGCTTTTGTGTTGTTAACATGTTTAATGTTTTGTATTTTCTTCCATTTAATCTCAAAAAGCTCATAAAACAGTCAGTGATCACTGTTGACCTCCCTCGGCTTTTATTACCGCTAATCATTTATTTAAGATCAGTTTTTAAAACCTTACGATGTAACTACAGCACAGCCCATGCAGCAGTATATGAATGACTAACCTCGTATTGTGGATGGATTATCTCACTTGTTCTCCTGGCTGAAGTTTAGTACTTTTACAGCATCCTGCCATGCGATTACATTTGTTCCTGATGTTACGGGTCCGAAATTGAGGATGAGAGTAAAACAATGATAGTCCAGAAGAGGTCAATCAAACAATTGATTTTAATGAATGCACGCAGCGTGGAGAGGTGCAAACTGCAAAGCAGTTGTACATCTCTACCCAAAATACACTCTAGATTGCTTTTATAACATCAGGGTATTGTAACGCCCCTTCTTGCGTTTACAAGCACATAATTTGCATGTACAGAACATTCATGTATTTTAAGAATTAACTGCAACATAGAGGTTCCTCCTTGTGGCATACTCTTCCGAATATAGTGATGACCTAAGGCCTTTGAGGTCACCATGGACTGGACATCCTTCCGTCACCTGTAACTAAGCAAACTCAAATACCACAAGAAGCTGAATACATTCAGGCCTTTGCTCAGCTACTATTTTACTGTAACAATATACTCAGCATATGAGTTATGATATATATATATTTAACTCAATCATTTTAAAGTAGTTATACTGCACCTGTAATAAACATGTTAATATTTGATTATGATAACCCCTATAATATAAATTATAACATAATGCCAGCAGCTTCAATAAATGCTTGGATGAAATGATAATTAATGCAATGACAAGATGATGGTTATGTAAAATAGTCCCTATAATTCTACAATTCCCCTTTTGACGTCTTCCAAAGACGTCACTACACTATTCCCAGGTCCACTACCTTCGCTCTGACCCTCTCTCTGCTACACCTTACTAACCTACTGTGTTCATCTCAGGTTCCTGTCATTATTCAAAGTTGGTTCCCAATATCATATCAGGCAAAATCACAAACCCTACTGCCACGTCTGCTTTGTTAAGCTCTTCAGTTAGACTCTGTACCGGTTTGCCAATCTGTGTGTACATGTCTCTACACTTTTAATGTCTAAATGCACATCTGGATGTATGTGCACTTGTATGTCTATCTGCATCTATGAGTCAGTGGTTTTTCATAAAAAACGCGTTAAAGTGAAGAATGTTTCCTGACTATTAACTCCTGATACTGGAGGGACTTTCCGGGTTGCCCAACCTCTTAGGTTTGGCCTTTTACACTTTTACTAAAGAAATTTTAACAGAGCCCAAAGAGATTTTTATTTTGCTCCTGTGCTTGACACTGACCACCGAGAACACTCACGTTAACTTTTATCGAGTGGAAAAAAAGTTAGCTTGTTTATATTATGCTAACATAGCTGTGTCGCTAGCGGTCACGTAGCACATCATTATATACCAGCTAGCCAAACCTCAGTAACCCTACAAACGTCACTGCTGTTTAGTTTTCTGTCTTCATTTATGTTGGAAGTGATAGCAGAGCTGTACGTTTGAATTTGTTTCCAAAGCCCCGCAGCCAGGACATGCTATATTGTATTTAGATAGAAGCTAGCGAGCTAACTTCCTGCTAACTTCTAACGCCGTTAAATGTCATAAATTCCATTTTCATGGATGCCTGGATGTTAAACTCAATTGTTACACCTGGTAGAGCAGAACACTGATCATTTTATTAAAGATGAAAGACTTTAGACAGTTTTTCAACTCTCAGTAATGCCACAGTGATCGTTTGATATATGGACCTGCAGCGGAGTTTAGGCCCAGACACGGCTAGTGACGTCAGACTGAACAACCGGATGGAGAAACATCAGTGACCTCTGACCCTCGTCTGATCCTAAAACAAAGGCCAACACGTAACCTCTGCCGCGTGTTTCTGCCAACAAGACTTCTGGGTTTATGCAGTGACGTATGATTCCACCGCACCCTGATTGGTCTTACCTGTGGGTCCGGGTTCAGGTGGGGTCTGGAGCTCCTGCAGCAGTCGGTCCCGGACCCAGCTGAAGTCCTGCAGGGACAGCAGGAAGGACTGGAAGGCCCGGGGCCCGCGGCTTGGCAAGAGGTCCAGGAGCCTGAGGGTCTTCTGTCTCTCCGTGGACCGGGACTCGATGTCCTCCACCTGCGCGTCCGTTAAAATCTCCTCCTGGTACAGAAACGGAACGATGGTGTCGCTGACCAGTAGCTGGCCGGACAGCTCCAGCCGGTGTTTTCGGAGGACGGCTCTGTGCGCCGGGTCCATTTCACCGAAACCCGACTAATTAGCTCACATAAATAAGCAGTTCCACATCATTAAACTAGTCATTTGTGTCAGCTCACCGCCCGTACAACTACCTTTCAACTGCTCTGTGTTTTTGTGCTCGGGTGGAAACAAGCAGGCGGAACGAAAGTCTTTGCTAATCATGTAGCTTTCACATTTTTCATGCCAATAAAATCGCATTTGCTTAGATTGGTGGTTAATTATGGGAACTATTTGCGTGGAAGGATTCGTTAATCATCGATCTTAAACTCGGCATGCGTTTCTACCCCAGATAAAATCAACTTTGAGGGAAAACAGATGTTATGCAGATTGCTTCTGATAAGATGATTTCTGGTGACGTAAATGTACGCCGAAGTTCGGTGAGAAGCCTCGCAGAGCGTTCCACTTTACTGATCAATATTCATAATTAATAAATCCACGAAGAAACCTCAAAAATAAAGTATTCAATTAGGTTCAGCGTACCAGAGCGTCGAGCAACGTTAGCTAACACACAGCATGAGCTAAAACCAAGGGTAATTTTATAGATACAAGATAAATAAAGAATAAATAAAGTTTATAAAATATCTGCCGAATTCATTAAAAAGCCACAATCTGACCAAAGAAGTTAATATATTTATTCTATCAGATACTTACATTTAGGAATTCAACATAAAATTCCCAAACTGAAAGATTTTCCATGGAGTTTACAAAACCTCGTGTCACACTGTCCTTTATTACGAGCTTTTATTTTCAGAAGATCAATTTACAGTTAACTGAATCTGTTTTTGACATTGTTACTGATAATATGTGATTCATATGTTTATTTGTGCTTTCATTTCTGTTTTTCTGACTGAAGGATAAACTTCGTACAGCCAGCCAATATGAAAAAACATGTTGTGTTTTTTAAAATATATTTGGCAGTGATGGGGATTTAAACTGAAATTAAAAACCTTTTTCACACTTCAGAGTTTTGTGTCTATTTTTCTATTTTTCACGTTTAATGACATCACTGAGATTTTTTTTTTTTTTACTGATTTAATTTCCAGTCAGACATGAGGTTCTATTGATAAATCTGCAAATATGTATGTAATATATGTTTTTAAATGAATCCTGTTTCTGGATTTAATGTCCTTCCAAAAATGAACCCTCTATGATCTGTTGAAATAAATTTTGCAAAACACAGCATGGTGTGTTTAAAGACTTCTAAAAAGAAATATCAATAAGAAAAATCAAAAAGGAAAAACATCAATAATTTATACATAGCCACAAAATAAAACACGGTACACTGAGACAAATTCATAAAGCTGACTACTGTACAATGTCTCATTTGCACATTTAAAAATGTGGGGGAAAGAGAATCTCAATTTTTACATCTTTAATTTAAAGGACCAGGAAGTTTCATCTGTTTTAATCATGAACTTTTGTAATTTCTACAAATCTAGAAAATGGATGGAATAACTTGCAGCAGTTCTTGTTAAATGAACTTCAACAACAATTATGACTGTTCTGGCTTCCATAAAGAATAGACCTTCATGAACTAACCAGAGAAACAAAATTTAACAGAGCTTTTATTAGCATCATTTGTTTCTTTGTATTATACTTTTTTAAAAGTCTCATTGTTAATGAAGATATTCAGCTTTTTCCTCTCAATAAATGATAAAAAAAACCCATTTATTACACACACACCTGTCCTGTTTCGTCCTGTGGATGTGAATCAATAACAGCATGAAATATAAGCAGCAGTGAGACGTTATTGATGAGGCACCATATAAAATTTATTGATCTCCTGGTGGGAGCTGATCAGTTCATCTTTTACATGCTTCAGAAACACAGACATGATCAATAAATACTTTATCAAATCACAGGGGCTGCGATATGTACAGGAACGCGCACACGCTTCGCCTGCTTGGCACATCCATGTTTAATTCAGCTGCTCTTTGTCACCTTCATCATGGAACTGGTCAGATATCAAGGCTGAAGCACAATCAAACACCCTGATTGGCCCTCCTTATACACACACACACACACACACACACACACACACACACACACACACGACACACCCTGTTTACCTGATCAGCTACATAACCACACAGCTCTGCCCCTTCTCCTGTAGAACAGGAAGAACAACCCCAACATGGCCGATGCTGAGCTGTGATTGGATGTTTGAAAATGATTTTAAAGAAAGGTGACAGAACGTGAGCATGCAGCGTCGATGCCCCGTCCTCGATCAGGGACAACTGGGTAAAAACGTAACCCTTTAAAACTGTAAATTTCTGACAGTCACTTGTGTAACCCCCATTTCTATGGTAACAATCAGGTTGGATTCATGACTAAATTATTTTTTTATTAAATTGCATGCTTGCTTGCATGCCTGTTGGATTAATGAGACAACCACAAGATTCCGCAGGCCCCCCAAAAAACATGCAATTTTTGAATGAAGTTTGGTTAAAGCATTAACCATCAACACTGGTGGGTGTATATGAATCCTAAACGCAAAAGCTTTTTAATAGGGCTTGATCAGGGTTGTTAAACATTGTCCAGTCAGTCATAAAGATGCAAAATGAATTTGAATTTCTGAGGTTTGGTCAAGGTCGGTGTGACTGAACATGTTTGTGAAGCGTGGTGGTTCAGCGGGTTTGTTTTCCACGAGGCGACAGCGCATGGAAGCATGATGGCTGGAGACATAATTGAGACTAAGACTGTTTAATCCAAATCACACCCGCTTGCACCACATTCCTGGGGATTTTTCTTTTACACTGGGGCTAAAACAAGAACTTTTTGTAAGCAGGAAAGACCCCGATGAATATGATGACAACAACAACAAAGATGGTGCTGAAATTACCGGACTATCACAACATTTCTAAGAGGCATAAAGCTAACTACTAACACCAGCAGGATGTATTTTGATTTTTGAATTGAGTTTGGCTGAATTGTAGTTAAAGGTTCCTTCCTGAGTAAGGGCTGGAAATTAGAGATTTGGTGTCAGTGAGACTTCCTGGTAAAATAAAATAAAGATATAAACATTTTTTTAACCAGGTCTTTGTGTCTGTGCTGAATTTAGGAGACCGTGATACTGGTCCTAAAAATGTGGGACTTTTAAATCGAGTTGGGTTGGAAGGTCTTCACACAGCCTGAAGCTGGTTCATTGCTGCAGACTGAGGTTATTTGATGAACTGAGCTTTGAAAGTGTGACTTTCCGTCTCCTTACTACGGCATTAACAGGTCCTGCACCTTTGCAGCTCTGAGCCAATCACAGAGTAAGAAAACTGAGTATTTACTACATGCAGGTACAAAGTCTGAGGGGGACGTCAGCTTGTTTTCATTCAGAACGTCAACGAGGACACCTCGACTCTCCACCTCACCAGCGTTCACTGTCACAGGCTGTCCATCGGCCAATCACAGGGCTCTGTTTACTTGTGTTTACAGGTGGGACTGACAGGCTTTGACTGGTGGAGAACAATGGAAAATTATTCTGTTTCCTGGCTTTTGTTTTCCTTCTGTTAATTATTTCCATAGAAATCCTCACAGAAACTTAAATCATGAAGAGGCCGAATAATCAAACAAAAGATCAATTAGAAAATCACTGGAACTGCTGACTGGTTTTAGAATATTTTCAGGTTCAGGCTTCTTCAAACTGTTGAATTGTTCTTGTATATATTTTTTTACTGATCAAACAATAACTTAATGGGAACAATAATTACTAACTTGATCAATAATAAATATTTAAAAATGTGAAAAAAGGTTAATCAATAATGGATTAATATTCATGTTTCAACACTTAAATTTCTGTGACCAAGTTGAAAGAGGTCACATATGGAGGTACAACATCGCCAAAACTGTGCACAAAACTATTAAAAAACATAAAATAATGGAGTTATAAGATGGGACATTTTGTTTGTCTCATTTTATATTAATACCTCCATTTATTTTATTTACATTTTCTTCAATTTTTGAATTTAAAAATATTTTAAATAAAAATAATTTATATTTTAGTTTTGTTTCTGTTCTTTTTTGCCTTTGTATTTCCCTCCATATTTTCAAAGCTTATTTACTTTACCTTTTATTTTAAAATCTTACAAATAAAAAAAACAAAAACACATTATATAATAACTATAAAGTTAATATTTGTTTATTTTGTTAAGTCATTTCAGTCCTCGTCTTTTAAAAGCATACTGTCTTCTGATTGGCCAGCTTCTCGACACCCACTGTTTACTTTAAATTCGAAATAAAGTGAAAAGCTAGTAACCCATGAAGCCAAGCCCCCACAATTTGCTGTGTTTACTTTCTTCTCACACCAGACTCCATTCAAAAAAAGCCATTTTAAGTAGGCCTGCTACAATTGATTTTGACTGTGACGCATCATATAGTAAAACCACATGAATGTGTTTTTATAACGGCAAGACACTACAGGAAGCTACGGGGGCAGTAATGTCGCTATCATCTGGCAAGACTGGACTCACTACTAATGAAGAAGCACATCGTGTAAACAGCAAAAGCGGATGACAGAAGTAAATTGAAAGGGAGATTAAAAAAAAAAAGTGCAAGTATTTTACAGAAATTAAACAGTTAAACCAGACTGTGCAAAACGGAGCTTTCCTTCCACGACAGCAGTGCACAAGCATTTAAAACGCTGCCACCCTGGAGCTGTTACATCAGCTCTGATGAGTCAGTTATTGAGAGTTAAGTCAGTGTGTCGCATTGATACCTTGTTCATGTTTGTACAGTAATGTTTATGTTAGTTTACCTGTCAGAAACTTCTCAGGATGAAGCATTTAAGTTTCGCTAGCCAATGAGTGAAAACCGATAGCAAACCAGTAAAACCTCTGAAAAGAGGCTGGTGCACCTCTCAAATCGCTGAAGTCATGACAGAAAGCATCTTCAGCATGTTTATCAGCAATTGTGAACATCATCTTAAAGACAAGAGCGAGCCTTACTCCATGTCCACTGCAGTCATGAATAATCTGTAAACTGGTTATTTTGAACCAGACAAAAAAAAAAAAAAAAAAAAAAAAACAACTTTAAATTTAAAGCTTTATTCGAGCTTATGGAAAAAAAAAAAAAAAAAAATTTCAGTTATATTTTTTTCCACTTTTGTTTAAAGTAGCACTTTAATTTATATTACTTAATATTTTATTCACTTCACTTTTATTCCGACTGTCCTAATAGTAATGTTAAAGATACATTTGATTATTTTCAAATTCACATGCTTCCTGGGTAATTATTTAAATTTGCTGTTGAATGAGACAACAGGATGACATTCACAGGTGGGCAGACCTGAGAAGGTGAGGTCCTTGAGCCTAGAACAGGTTTGCCCACAGAGACAAGAGTTACTGAACTAATTGTTGACCAATTTAAGAAAAATTGGCAGATTAGTCAACTACCAATCTTTAATTGCAGCCCTAATTTTAAGGGAATATTTTCCAAACCTGTTTTTTTAAATCTACAGGGTCATCTGTGATTCATCTGCAGACACCTGAGAGCTAAAAGAATTTTTTATTGTTTTCATGAAAGTAAATATAATACTGTTTTTATTTAACCCCCCCCCCCAAAAACAAAAAAAACATTTTGGGGCAGCCCAATAGTGCCACATTTGCCCCTCTGCATCACTCAAAGTGTTGACAAGCAAAATTAATAACAAAGCTTGTTTAAAAAAAATAATAAAAAAAAAAATAAAAAAATAATATAATAGTATTTGTGTTGTGGTATGACGTTTCATAGAACCGTGGTAACATCAGTGACTCTTGAACCACCGTAAACATTAACACCTTAAGATGCCATGAGGGGGGCTTACTTCAGATTTATCTGGTCCACTTTAAAATCAGCATACGGATTCAGGTGAAAAGTTTTGAAAAGTGATGATCTGATAGAGGTGGGGGGACAACGAGGTGTCAAGTCATCACAGAGCAGAGAGGTAGCTGTGGTCAGGAGGGGTCATGCGTTTCCATCAGACCTTTCCCCTCTGACTCTGCCGTCATTGGCCGCAGACTCACAGAGCGCATCGACAATGCAGCACACAATGAGATTGGTCAGCGGTAAGATGACATCAGTCCTTACACATTGTAGGCGTAATCCATCAGGTAGTCCTTTAGTCTGTTGGGCAGTGGCAAATCCTGAACCTGCCGTGTCCTTTGGTTGATGGCGATGCGACAGAGGTGCTGCAGGGACGGCGTGGAGGTGTACACAGGTTTGGTAAGTAGCAGCTGCACCGTGCCATTAGGCGGTACTGGAGAGACCTGAGAGTTTGATGCCGCCGCCTTGTCTCTGCTCCTGGACAGCTGGACATAGTACTCGACCAGGTGGACCACGCTGTCAAACTGCTTCAGCTTGGGCTTCACCAGGACCACCGAGTCCAGCTTGAACTTGCCGTGGTTGAACTCTATACGCAGGTTGGTTGGACCTGCTGATGTCATGGCGGAGATTGTGAACAGGTAATCCCTCTGAGAGCTGTCCCGCAGCAGGAAGGTGCCCTCGGCGGTGTCCTGCAGGATCTCTTTGGCTTCATTAGCCGTCAGACTGCCCCAGTACCAACCTGACAACAAGCAAGAAAATGAAAAGCAGACATCAGTCTAAATGTGATACGTTTTCATTCTAGACTAAGAGCAGATCTCTATGATTCACACTTAAAGGGCTTTTTTTTTTTTTTTTTTTTTTAAAATCATCTAATACTGGGCCCGCTCAGCTCATCTCTCTGAAACCAGTCGTTTTAACTTGTCTCATCAAAAGCTTTCTTCTGATTGGACAACTTTTGGAAGCCTGCTGAGGGGGCAGCACCCAGTGACTGAGCTGTCTGTGTCAGTATTTGGAGATACTTAATGGGAACTTAAGAGGTTAAAACCACAAAGTGGCACAAACTAAACAACCAATCAGGATGGCTGCAAAAGAGCGGCTCCCGTTTGTTTCACAGTAAAATGTTTTTGTGAATAGAGTCTGGTGGAGAGTAATGGCTTCACCTAGACCCACACCGATTCTTTCAGATGTGTGAAACAGCATATACACAGTGCACACCTTTCACTGTTGGCCTGTCTGTCACTGAAGGTGCACTGCAGCTGCAGTGCGAACTGCCCAAACCAGCCAAGGAGACCTTTAGAGGCGCTCAGAAAATGAAATCAATCAGCTGATTTGTGGCTGTTGGGTCCCTGATGACTCGCTGCAACGTCTCTGCAGCTGTTAACCATCATGCTTTAAAGAAAGATGTGCGGTGTTCGTGCCCCCCTAACTCTGCCAAAAAACACAAGAGGACGGAAACTCCAGCTGCTGGACTCTGGTTTCCAGCTGTTCTCCTCTGGATGAAGACTGGAGGTGGAAATCTTTCCTACCCGTGTTTCTGAGCTCCTTCATGGCAGCGGCAACGCGGCTCTCGTCAGATTCCACAGCTCCGGTGTTGTTGTCGGCTCGTCTGTCACCCTCGATGGTTTCCGTGGACTCGGAGGACTGGCAGGTCATTGGACAAGTCCAACCTTCAGGCCCACAACTGAGACATGTACAAGGTCTGCAGGGCACGACTGCTCACACCACGGTGTCAAAGTCCTGGAAGTTCAGGAGAAAGACCAGTGAAGATGAAGAATCTGACAGGAGGCTTGCACACCAGACTCCACTCAGTGATGATTTAAGACAAAGCTGATCAAAAAATACTTTAGAGCCTGAAAACATTTTTAACCAGAAACTCAACAGAAAGTTTTATTTCTCAACATTTCAGTGTTTAAGTTCTAGTGAGACAGTAAATAAAGGAGCTTTATCTTTAAGACGATATTACTCATAAAGACAGATCAGACACAGGCAGATTTATGTCTCAATAAATAATCAGCTAACTTTAAGACACGAGACTGACTCATGAGCTAAAAATAATAAATACATTCAGGACTAAAACAAACAGGTCTACCATCTCTCTCGTACCAAACTCCAGTCCAAAAAAAAAAAAAAAAAAAAAAAAAAAAAAAAAAAAAAGTGTAGATTTAAGACAAAACTGATTAAAACAGTTTAAACAGTTGGGTGTCAGATTTGTAGTTTTTTTTTTTTTCAGGAGGCTGAATGTTTTTGGACAAAACTTGGCATTTGAACTCAGCAGAGGATTGTTTTTGGGTGCAAACTGAGAGAAATTAGTAAAAAAAAAAAAATCATTTAGTCAAAAATCAGATTCTTTTCCTGGCTCTACATCATTATTTAAACATTTAAGTTCATATGAGACAGTAAGAAAGGAATTTCAACTTTAAACCTTAACCACAAACACATCAGCTAAAAAACAAACAAAACAACACACAAGACAAAACGAAGAAACCTTCAGGACAAAAATGCCAAAAGACTGACGATGTAAAACAAAAAGTGTACATAGTGTCCATCAAAGAGTATTGTTTATTTCTTCGTTACTGGAAAGTTTT
The DNA here is from genome assembly GCF_013358895.1 of Oreochromis aureus. Lineage (NCBI taxonomy): Eukaryota > Metazoa > Chordata > Actinopteri > Cichliformes > Cichlidae > Oreochromis > Oreochromis aureus. The sequence goes on along the minus strand of NC_052958.1, from coordinate 23,262,591 downwards.
CAATGGCTTTAACTGAGCAGTCTTTTTTTTCCTCTCTTACCAAACTCCAGTCAAGAAAGTCCAGCTTTATGACCACTGGTTAAAACTGTTTTGGTGTGGCAAATAGTTTTAACCAGAAGTCACCATAGTTATCATTAAAGTGTTTTAAAGACTGGGGAGAAAAAAGCAAAATAAAAACTAAGTTAAAACATTTTAAATGAGCACTCTGACGAAACCCCTTTAATGCTTTTATATTTGAGTAAACAGCGGAAATCATTCAGATGAGAAATGTGTTGAAGGGCTCCGTGTGTTACTCGCGTCCTCTGTTAGTTAACTGTGTTATCTCAAATTCCTGCACGCTTACGTAACTCACCTCTGCAAAAACAAACCTCCAAATGTTTTTCAGAGACCAGCTCCTTTATTCTCTGCAGCAGGTAAAGTGGCAGTTTTAAATTAACTCCGGTGGAAGGTGAAGTCTTATTAACTAAACTAACAGAGTAAAGAGACACCTTAACTTCCTTGTCTGTCCATCTTGAAACAAATGCTGTTTTGACTGCTTTGTGGTTAAACAAAGTATATGTGAATGTTTCAGCACATAACAGCAGACTGAAGTTAGATTAATTCATTTTTCCACCTTTAAAAGCAGTCAGGTGAGGTGTTCCCTGTTTAAAGTAGACTTTAGAAGACAAGCCACATGTTTACACTCCAGGCAGCCTTAAAGCAGCTGAATTTCTCACAGAATTTCGTGGAAGATCACCATGTTTCCCCCCGTGGAATAACCTGCTTAGTATTCAGGCCACCAGGGCAAACAAGAAACTGAATAAATACAGGCTGCTTGTTCCTGTGTACACAAATCAGTACTGCACTCTGTCTTGTTGTTTACAGCAGTGGCTTCCCTGAAGAATGAGAATTACCAGAATTTTAACTGAATTTGGAAAAACTGGGCTATTTGCAAAAAGCAAACTAAGCGTACAGTTTAAAAGCCTGCTGTGAGGTTTTATCTGACTGCAGGACAAAGGACGCAGAAATCACTGTTTTTAAAAGCGACTGTGAACTCCGTGACCTCGTAACAAATCAAATTTGTCGATTTTACAATAGAATTTGGTAAAAAACAAATAACACCACAAACAAAACAAAACAAAAAAAAAAAAAAAAAAAAAAAACACCAACAAAAAAACAAAAACACCACGATTAATTCTGCATGTAGAACTGGAAAACAAAACGACACCAGTGTAATATTTAGTGTAACTGAGGAACAGACTGTCAGGAAATAAAAAATATTTCTTTTTTGTTGTTTTTACGCCAAGGTCATGAAGAAATATTACAGTGGCTTCGAGTTTAAATTGTATTTGGCGAAACAGCAGTGAGTAGTGCAAAATGAATTTATTTAATTACAATTAAAATTGAACGCTGGTGTAACTTTGTGCACGGAATAGAAAGGAGAGCTGTGTAAAGCAGGACGCATAAGTCTGCTTTATTTAATCCAAATCTACACAGCTGTGGGCACGAAGTTAAATTAATTTGGAAGAATTTTGAGTCGATTTGACATAACATGAACAATTCTCCAAGTATGATTGTAAAAAAGTGCCCTTCCTAAAGCAAAACCTGAATAGGGAGTTCGTTTTTGTGTGCCGAATTTAAGAGTGGGCTGTAAAAATACCGGGAAAATTAGATTATTTCGTTTAAATCAGATGCGAACACCAAGGTCACCGAGAAGCTTTAAAATTATTCTAAATGTGAACGCCGTTCGACAGGCAATGGAAGGGCTCCCATTATTCTGGGTGAAATAGTCGAATTTGGGAGCAGAGGTCAGTGCAGAAGCCTCTGTGCAGTCTGGAGCGTATTATCGGCGTGTTACTTGTCCATGGGGTGCGTGTTTACCCACCTGGGTTGAGTTTTGGTGACATGTTGGTGATAAAAACAAGCACACGCACCTGACTGCTTTACGTCCTGCTAGCTGCTATCTAGCTAAAAGCCACGGCGGGCTCAACAGCACTGCCGCCGGTGTGTCCTCCGCGGGGAGCCCGACATGTCCACATGAACACTTCTAGTACAAATCCCGGGAAAAGCTCCGCTGCTGGAGCTTCTTCGTTATTTTCTTGTCTTTCCCGAGTTTCAAATGGCGGGTTACAGCGCAGACACACGGAGGTCCCTGCCGCCTCTCTGACACCCAGTCCCACCCGGGGACCAACCGCGCACCGGCAGCTACCGGAGAGGCCGCAAGGCACCGATGGGGTCCCAATCCAGCCGCCGAACGTCCGTCAGAAAGCTGGACACAACCGAGTCCAGCAGCTGCCTAAGAACCGATATCACCATAAACACAAAGGCAGCATTTCCAGGAACTTTCCAGGAACACGGTCACGTGGTGCCACCCGGGGACGATTTAAGGTGGACTGACGCATGCGGCTGTTGGTCCTCCTATCTCTGTAAGAACCCACCTGGAGTCACTCACACGCACACTCTCTCTTTCTCTTCAATTAAACTCAAACCAGGTGTTAATGCCCACACAGAAAACAAAGTGAAGATCACCCATGTTGCAGTGCTGCATCCCTTAGTCTCCACTAGTGCCCCCTACATGTCACTCTGAGTGTAACACAGTTTAATAAATGATGGAGTTACCAAACCCGACATCCTCATTTTGAAGCTTACCTCCCTTTACCTACTATATGGCGTTATTTTTATTTCCAGAAGCGAAACAGGTGCTAATGCTAACTAACTTGGTAATCAGTCTGTATCCGCAGATTGTATGAGCCACATGTGAAGTAAGGCAAGCTTTAAGCCTCAGTACAATTAAAACAGTGAGATATAAACATGCTGTAAGCATGTTTATTTCTGCTGTAATTTTGATCACTTTAACATGGGACTGACTCACTGCTGGCGCCCCTGCTGGACGTCAAAGGAACTGCAGGCTTTAGTTCTTCAGCGTCGCACATACGAAGTACCTTCACCACACAATAGTTTCCCGCTGAGTTGACTGTAGCCCCTGGCAGGTTCAGTTGAAGTTTGACATCGGTGAGGTATGACGTCTATATCTCAGACTGACAGGTACAAAACTTGTCGTAGTACAAGCAGACCGCTGCAACAAGTTCAACACAAAAGTTGGGCTGTTCGCTCAACCAGCACTCGCCACTTCCTGTGTGATCAGCCTTTAGAGCAGGAGTCTCGAACTCCGGTGTCCTGCAGATTTTAGATCTTATCCTGGGTCAACACACCTGAATCAAATGATTAGTTCATTACCAGGCCTCTGGAGAACTTCAAGACATGTTGAGGAGGTAATTTAGCCATTTAAATCAGCTGTGTTGGATCAAGGACACATCTAAAGCCTGCAGGACACCGGCCCTCGAGGCCTGGAGTTCGAGACCCCTGCTTTAGAGGTTGATTGGCTGGGCAGCCAGATTAAGAAATGGAAGAACTATACTTTTTTTTTGTAACTAAGATCTTTTTAAAGCAGAAACAGGAAGACAGAAATCCATTAAGCAGATTAAGACAAGTTCAGCCTTTCCAGGAGGAATTTCAAAGTGGGAAACTTCACAGAGACAGAGTAGATATCTGTTAGTGAGAGTGATGTGAACACGATTGCCTTCTCTTCTCTGTTGGCCAGGCTGATATTTTTAAATAGGACTCTTTCCCCCCAAGATTTGGCCACTGGATAAGAGAAGTCATGGGTCATGTTCATCTAGAAAATATCAGCTACACCATAACAGGATCTATTGGAAAATCCTGTGCTACCCGGTGGCATTCATATCCTTTGCTGAAAGCATGGCGGCTGGCATTATTAAAACATACTGTGATGTTATTATTGACCTATGTGACATAATTATCTTTAAAAAAAAATATATTACTGAGAAACCATGTTGATGATTCCTAACTATATTTATATGCTTAATAATCTGGTATTGTATTTTTTTCGTTTATATACTCTGTATTGTTTTTTTTCTCAAAACAAAATATAATAAAGACTTTGTTTAAAAACAAAAACTGTTTCTCGGGTTCTATTTGCTGTTTTTGCTGGTTTCTGCTTCCACCTGCTGGTCCTTTGCAGCACTGCAGTCACACAGACGTCTTCAGATCACATTCAGCAGCTTTTCTGCTTTAGTCTGCATTCAGGAGAAACTGTGAACATGATTTTCACACTGCTCATCCTCCAGCCATTTACATAACAATATCTAATATGACTAGAAATTGGCTCCAGACAACCTCAAATACATTGCCCCTGTTTATTTAATCAGAGTACTGGACCCTTCCTTACCATTTTTGTCTTTTATTTTTCTGAAAATTGGAACAAATTTGACTTTTCATCTGCTTCCATTTGAAGTAGCTGTAACCTGAGTCTCTGATAATGGGCCTGTATTTGTCTTTCTGTCTGAAACAAGCTGTTTCACTCCTCCCCCAGGAGGACAACTTTTGTACCGGTTGGCTACCCCTCACAATCAGAAGGTTTGAACAGCAGGTGGGCGGACTTCTGTCATAATAGAATACACCCTCTGCATGACATTATATAGCAAGAGTTTATGAAAATGAGATCTGAGAGCAGTCTATTGTACCAACACAGGAAAGAGGAAAAGCACAGCAGATCGCCCTCCATCATGAAAATGAGATGAGGAATGGAGATTTCACAGATAAACTTTTATTATGCCTGCACAGTGTTGCAATACAGAAGGTTAACATATCAAACACTTAAACTTTGCTTCACTCATACATATAAAATCACTATAAAATGTCACTCTAATATCTGCTGCTGTTTTTCCAACATTCACAAAGGAAACTCCACTGCACTTCCTTCCTGTGGTAAAAAAAAAAAATCCATTATCACCTGCTTCTCTCAACGGTAAGACCATTTTCTGTCAAAGAAAATCAAAGGAGAGAAAAATGCTGCAGAATAAATAAAAACAGAAAAGTTTGTTAATCTCACAGCACAGCTCATCTTGATCATTCCACATCCCACAGCTGGGCCCACGCCACATGAGCAATTGGGACAAACCCTGACATACAGAGACCTGCCGAGTGCATCTGATTCAACCTGGAGGGAAGATAGTCTCTCGCTCACCTGAAACTGAATCCTGAGGAAAGGGAGACCTGCTGAGGCTAACTAAACACCATCTTTCACTCAGAGATTTATTCCAACTATGTGACACTAATATCTTTGAAAGACATTTAACTCATCCATGAGAAAACATGAATGCTTTTAGGGATCTGTAGTTATCAAGCTAACTTCGGGTTTAACTCTGTCTTTTCAGGGTTATGAAGGTGGTATGTCACCATGGTAACTGATGCTACAGATCAAAGCTGCTCCAGGTTATGTTGCAGATAAGAGATCACCATCTACTGACCAATCAGATTTTTGGATGATAGTCACCACGGCTGGAGTGCAGACAGTCCGAGGGTCAGAAGTGTTAGTGTTTATTGGATGAGCATCAGTAAGAAATAAGGATTCTTAGAGAAAGTTTATCGTTTCCGGTTTTTACAGATGGAGATAAGAAACAAGGGACTCTGAAGCACTTTTTTTCCTCACTGAAGATAAAACTGTTTCTTCTGTTTAAGCTAAGTTGTCTGAATTGTTTGGTTTGTGGGAGCAAAAGAGCAACTTGCGGCTTGAATTTTTCACTAAATATGAGATTGTGTTTGTGAATTAATGCACATACTGTACACAATATGAGGTGTGATGAAAAATTTCAGGGAACTGGACACACACAAAAAAGATGGAAATGTATGCAGTCTCCCCTTCATGGTGACCTTCTCAGACACCTCTGGACCTCTTTGAGTGCTGCATATCTTCAGAAATACTAACAGAAAACCTGTCATCAAGAAAATAAACTAGTCCAGATATTGCAGATCACATTTAAATCCAGTCTTAATGTTTGCATCATGCACGTTTGTTTTTAGCTGCTATGAACCAGATGTTTACACCTGCATAGTTATCCACATGTTGGCAGGAAACAAATCTTCTCAAATAAAGGACGCATGAAAACAGGTCAAATTCTGAGGCGTGTGGGCTGTTGTCAGTTTGAACTCTTTAAATTCTCTTTTCTTGAAGTTAAATGGGACGATGTTTAAAAGAGCAACTGACAAAAGAAAAGCCTCGACGAACAACCTGTGGTTACTGAAGCTGTGCTCTGATGTTCGTATTTAGCAGAAAACAGTAAGTGAAAAATCTTCAGTGCATCGCAGATGTTGAAGAGGCTGGAGACAGTGAAGAGTTCAGTTTTAAGGGACGGTGACATGGAACGGACTGCCAGGGACGTTCTCATCTCCCCACTTCACAATGAGGATGTAGCTGCCCTGCTCTTTAACAGTATACGTGACATTGTACATCCTGTTGCCCATGTGTTTGACGTACACTTCCTCGCAGGGTGTCTTCGGCCCGTGGACACCGACCATCAACATGTTTGTGCCTGCGAGGAAAAAAACAGAAATATAGTGAGTGGTGAAGAAAAATCTCAGATTTGACTTTCACAAAAGACAGGAGGGACGAAATGGTCACCTGCTTTACTGCAGTCGACTGTGAAGGTGTTCTTCTGACCAATGAAGGCCTTTGAAAGGCCAGCGCCTCTGGAGATGACTTTACTGGCATCTGAGGAAAATTTAGGCAAAGAGGCAAAGGGGCTGCCCATTGCTACTGACTTGCTGACGGTCTCCACGAGAACAGACGACGTCTCATGCAAACTGTGGCCACCTGACAGACGAGGTCCTGGAAGAAGAACAGTTAGAGTCAGCTTTCTCCAACAGTATGTAAGTAAGTAAGTAAGTAAAATTTATTTATATAGCGCTTTTCACAGATAAAAATCACAAAGTGCTTTACAACACAGGAAATGGGAAAATAAAAACATGTGGACATCCCTTCAGGTTTACAGGTCATGGAAAAGGATTCATTTAGTCAGTATCACCAGCTATGTAGAGCTTGGTGTCCTACAAGTGCATAAAAAACAGTTGGTTCCAAACAGGAAGCTTTATTTAGAACTGCATGTGCTCTTCATCTCTGGAGGGATCAGAGGAAAGTGATGAATCATGCTTTATTTCCAGGAATCACTATGCCTGAAGGCAGCATACAGACTGTGTATACAACAAGACCGAATCACTTTCATCCTCATTTCCAAGGAAACCCCAGGAAACTCTATACCTGTGAGTATCAGGACAACTCACGGACTGACCTCAGTAAAAGGTCAGTGGTCATTGACCCACCTGATACTTTGGCCTTGAAGGGGCTGCCTACAATGTGCTGGGGTCCTCCATACTTGATGGAGATCAGGTAGCTTCCAGGAGCCATAGGTGTGTAGGAGACCTTATACCCCTCAGGAGACTCCTGACAGTCCATCTTAACCTTTGATGGGCCGTCAATTGTCACGGACAGTGCTCCTGAGCCGGCGTTACAAGTATTGACAATAAACTCTGATGCCACGCCTAAACGAAGTGAGAACGCTCATTAAAACCCACCTTCATCAAATGACTTCAAAGTTAAAGACTTTGTTTTTCGTGTATACCTGTGGTTCCTCCCTCGAGACCTGGTCCAAACGCAGACACCATTCCTGGATCTCCGACCTGACCCGGTTCTCCTACTCGGATCTTGAAGGGACTGCCGGGCACATGGCTGCCGTTAAAACGAACATCTATAGAATGAACTCCATTCTCCTTTGGGATGAACCTGATAGCATGCTGATCTGTAGAAACAGGAAATCATTGATTTATAATCAGTTCTATAAGCACTATAAATTCAGACTTTGAGGAGGAGGTTTCTTATACCAATGACTCCATAATCCTGTATTTAATATGAAGATTAAATACAAGAAAGATTTAAACTGCCAAACACTCTGTGAAAAATTACAAATTAAAATTAAATTAAATAGTTAAGTGGTAAATAACAGTATTTACAGCAAATAAGTGATGTGACCCTGAAAAAATAAAAGGTTGTGGACCCAGACTTGAACCTTGTGGAACTCCACATGTAATTTTGACTTTTGCCTGGGTTAGGAAATAGTGGTGGATCCATGTTTGGTTTTTATTGTACTCAAAAGTCCTAAAGATCACTTCACTAACAGCTATAATGGGGTCTTACCACTGTCCAGCTCAGTGATGTAACACTCTTCGGTGGCTCCTGATGGCGTGTGGATCTTGGCATCAATCAGCCCTCTTGCTCCATTGAGCTGCACTGCAAAGGAGGCCTCCTGACCCACCTTCAGACCCATCTCCTGGTAAAGAAAAGGGATTCAGTGCTTTGGATCATGGAGGTTTAAAGTGTTCAGCAGACAGTTCTCAGTTATTTTAAACAAACTGAATATGCTTCCTCAGTACTGCAGATACTCCTTTAAGTGTTTTCAATATTTACAAGATTTCTTTGGTGGTCTGATTAATAAACTTTGTAGTGCCCATTTTTATATTTATGCCTATGTTTTAAAGATTTGGGTTTAACTGTTTAATCAAAACTATTTATATATATTTTTTTTAATTTTTTAAATAGAAATTTGTCAGTTTAGTTTTATTTCTCTCTTTTTTGTGAGATCCTCCATAGCCCTTTTTCCTGTTAATGTTACCAGCATAATTTGTTTTTATTTCACAATTTAACATATTGTGATTTTGTGTTTTTTTCCTACTTGTATAGACGTTTGTTATATCTCAAGAGTAAATGTGTTGCATACAAAGAAAGAGGACAGCGATTAAATATACAGAGATAAATATACACAGCTATGAACACAGAAATACAATCCTCAACACAGCACAGTTATTGAGACTAAAAATAAATCTATTCACAGAAAATATAATTGTCAGAGGGATTGCATTTCTGTGAGCTCAGGTGGTAGATTTAGATCTTTCCTCACCTGCAGGCTGGTGATGGTGAGGCGGCGAGCGTCGTCTGACAGTGAGGCGATGGGGACGGTAAAGGGGGAGTCTGGGATATGTTCATCATTGAATTTAATGGAGACCTCATAATCACCTGAACAAAAGAAATATATTATTGTTGAACAGAAATCCTCATCAGGGATCCATTCTAGGACCATCATCATCATCACTTTCTCCTTTAACACTTTAACGATCACAACAATTTGCAGATCCAATGATAAAAAAATATTTTTATAACAAGGAACTTTAAAAAAATTTATACCGTCATATTTTTAAGTTCTAACTTTATTTCTGTGAATCTGCAAGTTTGTTTTTCAAAAGTTGCCCATTTACCATGAGTTCTAACTTTAATCTCTGTTTTTTTTTTAAATATCATCTCAGAGGCAGAGCATGCTTACACTTTTACAGTTACAATAATTATACTGTGACATGGATGGATTTGAACTAAAATGGTCCTGGCAGAATTTCTGGAATAATAAAATTCAAGTGGTGATTCCAGGCTTGTGCCTTCTGTCGCTATGCAGGTAGCAACCTAGTGGAATATAAGTTTAGTCTTTGTAAGCAGATCAAACCCTTTACCATGAGATACAGAATCCGAATGATGTTTATTGTCAAGTTTTTACACAAATAAGGAATTTGTCTTGCTGTTATGGTGAAAAGAGTGATACAATTAATCTGAGTATTAAAAGCAAAACAAATAAATAAACAGCGCAATAATCTGTCAAAGAGTATTAAAACTGTCAGAGAGTATTAAAAGTATTAAAATTAAAATTATAACATCACACAGAAATATGTTAGGCTTCTTTTCATTGGCTGGAATAAATCTCAGAGGCTTAAGCCAAATATCTCTTGAGACTTACCAGGTTCCTGCACTACGTAGGTGACTCCACAGGATCCGTCTTTCCTGTCTTCAAATGTTATCTCAGCCTTGCTGGGTCCTTCTACAGCAATTGAGAGACCTCCAGCACCAGCCTCTCTGGTCCAGATACTGAACTCCGCTGCAAAACAACACAAACTGTGAGAGCTGCAGTTCCTATGGTAGCCACTAGAGGGCCTTTTTTTTTTTTTTTTTTAAAGAAAATTTAGAAAATTGAACAGAAGTAGCAGACATATTGTCAGTGAAACAAAATTAGGCGCATTGGTGTTTCAAGAGTTCATTTGACACATCACAGATGGATGTTTTAGTGTTTCCTGTGACCAAACCTTGCTGACATGTAGGAGCATGTCATCATGCTTCTTCATCCAAAGATTCAAATGAAATCAAAGTTCTTACAGAAGAAGCAAAAAGAAACTGGTTCATAAGGACAGAAGAAGAGATAAGGAACAAATGTAAATTCTACAGCCCACCTGGGATTCCTGCCACTCCGCGGTCCAGTCCAGTGCCTCCTGCTCTGACCTTGTGGGCCCCTCCCTCTCCCAGGGGCCCCACAGTGAACTGGAAGGGGCTCCCAGGGACGTGCTGGCCCCGGTATTTGACGTTGACAGTGTGAGGTCCCATCTCCTGAGGGATGAAGCGGACGCTGTAGGTGCTGTCCTCTCCTTTAATGATCTCTGCGTCCTCTGTCTTTCCTCCAGGACTCGTCACTTGAGCCGTCATCTCCTGGTTAGCTGCCTCACCTGACAGGATTAGGAGGATGTTACTGAGGATCAGATGATTCACCCAGCAGATGTTTCATAGTTAGTTTTTACATAGCATGCACCAAAAAAATCTCATGTCATGCATTGGTTAACATGTCACTGATTTAGATTTTGTAGGTTTTTGGTCTATGGCATGTTTATTTTGTAATTTCAGTAGCTAAAATTAGGTTTGGTGCTCCTCAGGAATCAATCCCAGGCCCTCTTTTCTTTTTTCAATTGTTTGTTCAATTTGAACAAATCATCTCATTCAATAGTAACATTTAAGTGAAAATACATTTTATGAAGAATTTGATAATAAATAGTGATGATAAATACTTGAACTGCAATATTTTAATAATTTTACAAGTTTAAAATGTTTCCTTGAGAGTGTGTATTTCTACTAATATTCTTAATGGATGTTTGCCTTTGTCTTTCTGCTTTAAGATAGTCTTAAAGATGAACAGAAATCAGTTCTTCCACGTCTCAGTCAACAAAAGAACCATTAACTTATAAGAAAACCTGCTTTTCCTCAAAAGTCCACGAGAAGCTCCAACAGTACAAACATGGCCCAGAAGTCCCTGAACTGGACTTCTGGACTGTATTTGTACTGTTGGAGCCTTTTTAAATTATTTTATCTGACCAATGATATGACTGCTGAACCTGTAAGCAGCTCCCTCCTTTTACTGCAACCATGAACCCAACACATTTCTTTATTGGTATATCTGAGATTAGGCACAGTGCCCACATCAGGCCAGACTCTGAATTACAATACTACCTTAATCCAGACATTTTGACAGCAGAGTGCAGACAAAGGGAAGTGAGAGAGCTGGAAGAATCAGAGCAGGTTAGAGGGTTAGCATGGGAGGCCATTACAGCACAACACTCTGTTAAATCAGCCACTCTCACTTACTGGAAACACACACACACACACACCGTTCTGCAGCGGCTGTCGGCTGCCAGTCGGCATCCCGCCGAAGCCGCTAAGAGTCTCTCGCCCTAGAAAATCTCCGAATACGTCTCTAAAGGGATCTCCTCCGACCTGCGTGCTCTCCTCCACCCGCACCTCCCTCTTGGTCTCTCCGGCTCGGGTTTTGCTGATCTCTGTCCGCTCGGTCCGGGTGTAGGTGTGGCTGCTGCGGGTGAATGTCCGGGTCAAACGCTCCTGAGCTGAAACCATCTGAAACCAGTTTCCTGCGACCCAGAGGAGAAGCAGGAAGGAGAAGGAGGAGGAAATAGTGGACAAAGACGAGGAGGTGAAGAGAAGGAAGCAGGGAGGACAGGAGCCGACAGGAGGAGGATGAGGAGGAGGCAGATATCACAGCTCACCTGGTATTTTGAGGTTGAGGTCACACGTGCTGCCCACGGTGGCAATGGAGGGTGCCTGACGTTTCCGGGTGATGCTCTCTTTCATCCGACCTTCACCAAACACCTTCACCGTGAACGGACTTCCTGTTCACACAAACATCACAACACACAACAACAAACTCTGAGATCCTCATGCTTTCTCCAGAGCATCAGATCAACAACTAGATCATCGGATCTGAACTGATGATCTATTTAATTCTTTATGGTAGTTTCAACCAAGAACTACTTCAGGCATCTGCATTTATGTTTTATACCATCTGCAGTGGTATGTTCTCTTTCTGCAAACTAACTTGCCTCAAATCAAACTTAATAATTTTTCGTACCTGGCACATGCTGGTCGGCGAACTTGATGTTGATGATGTAGTTTCCTGGTTCTGTGGGACAGTAGGTGACTTTACACGTCCCGTCCTCCACGTCCTCACAGTTGATGTCCACCTTACTGGGACCCTCGATGGACAGACCCAGACCTCCATAACCTGCCACAAACACAGACATCGAGGGTTAGAATCTGAACTCCTGAGCTTCAGCGCTCTGATTGTGTGGATGAAGGTTGAATCCTCGCCTGCATTCCTCGTGTCCACAATGAACTCGGCCACCTCGAACGTGTGTCCCTCCACCAGCCCCTGACCGTAAACCTTCACCTTGCTGGCATCTCCGATCTCCGACTGACCCACCATGATCTTAAACGGACTATTGGTCACATGCTTCCCGTTCTTCTTCACGCTGACCACGTGTTCACCAACTTCCTTTGGTGTGAAGGATATTCCTGCAGGAAAGAGAGATGTCATCAGAAACGTGGAGTCTCTTGTACAGCTGTCCGAATTTTTTTTACTGCAGAAAATCATACACCCGTGTAGGAACTGGAATCGAGATCTGAGTAGTTCAGTTCCTTTGAATCGTCTGCCTACCTATCTATCCCACTTATCGGTTTTTGCACTCACGCTACAATCTGCTGATTTCAGTTTTTGTGTCAGAGGAGGAAAATAGTTGGGCAGTCTCCAGCATGGATGAGGACATTACTTTTATTTTTATTTCACAAAAGGACAAGAACGCGATGGTAAAGTGCAAACTGCATCCAGGATAGACACAACTGCATTATATGCTGATAACACAAATTTACCTCTTTGCTAACATCTGCACAGACAGCATGCCAACACTAAGCTAGTATACAACCCAGAAACATGTAAAAACTGAGTGTTTGCTGACTGTGGCGATATTCTGATCCCTACACCTGTGTCACCTCCAAAAACATGAACCAAAGTCTCAGATCTCGCCTACTTCAGACTTTCAGGACCTGAAGGTTTTGCCTTTCAAGTCCTAATAAAGACATTATTATTATTTAGGGACAATAAGGTAATTTTTATCACCGATCAATCAGTGATGGAGAGCTACCTTTGTTGACTGGGTAATAATTTTAAGAACGTAGTATTTAGAAAACCAAATATTTGATGAAATCTGGATAATAATAAAGATTCTATGTTGTTTGGTTTTGGTCCACTTTTTGCCAAAGGATGACTGAGAAGCAGTGAAGAATAGAAACGGACCGATATGTCTGTTGGGCAGCCTCTTCAGCAGGCAGGGCTCCTCGTTTCCTGATGGAGCTCTGATCGTCGCGGTCAGGCTGCTCAGGTCTGTCTCCATAATCTTTAAGGAAACATCTGTTGCCGTGCCAACGTTAAGCTGGGATGTTCTCATAGAGTCGTCACCTAGAGATCAAATGTGAGAAGACAAAGTAATAGTGAAAACCAGCTTAAGCTAAACCTTTCTCACAGTGCAGCTTTTCATGCAGGTTAGAGCACCCACAGACATAAACAAACTAAAACAACAAACTAAACTGGCATTAATTTAAAAAAAGAAATAAAGCTAATGATTGGGCATGTGATGGACGTACTGTGGGTAACAGGTGTTGCTTACTAAGCAGCAGGCTTAGTAAGCATTGCCATCACCAGTGTGTGAATGTGTGTGTGAATGGGTGGATGACTGGTTGTGTAAAGCGCTTTGGGATCCTTAGAGACTAGAAAAGCGCTATACAAATACAGACCATTTACCGTTTACTACCGTGACTAATTTGAAAAAACTACACTGAAAAGTGGAGCATAATGAAAAGGAGCTCGGGAAATTTAAAAGGTGAGGGGGTGTCTCAGCAGGGGAATGTGCTCTCCAAATGCAGACTAAATCAACATTCACAGCTCGATGCCAGCCCACATGAGGCCAGGGTTTGGACCAACTAAGCAGAAAATCTTTACTCTTTTGATTATGATGGTGATGATAAGCTTTTATGTCTGACATATAGAACAAAAACCATATACATACATACACATATACACTGATACCTGCATACACACAATAAGTACGCAAAAAAAATACAATAAATAAAGAAAATATCAGTGACATGAAATAAACCCCTTAATCATCAAGTCCAAAATGGAGCAGGAAGAAGTATGTACATGCTGATTAATCCCTACCACATGCTCAGCACTCTACTGATTCATGATATTCATCATTACCCCCACTTTGCCTCAGCACTTGTATACACGTAACACACAAAAAAGAAAAAAGACAGGAAAAATCTATGTGTAAATATAAATAAAATGATAGATATGATTCATATATAGATACTTTTCTATACCTTGATAGCCAAGACTTGGAGGAACAATTAAATAAAAACCTAGACAGGTTAACAATTAGCCAGTGAAGGTCAAGAGGTTAAACAATGTAATTAGGAAATATTTTAATGACAAGGAAGGATGATTACAAGAAGTTAGAGAACCAAAAGAAGAACACATGCCACGTCATGGTGTGACAAAACAAAGAGAAACTTTCCAGAATATTTTAAAGGTGTTAAAGTTAAAGTGAAACCTTATACAGGAGTAAATGACTGATGAATACTGAAAATAAAAATGTTGGATAATTAATTTTCTGAATTTAGCTGAAGAAAAATCTGATCATTTATATCTGCTTTGATTGGAAAGGATTTTGTATATTTGGTGTTCTGCAGGAAGATAGAGCAGAGTGTTATCTGCGTACAGAGTTAGAAATCAACTAAAGGCAATCCACATGTGACCAAGTACACAGTTAATATCTATCTTTTTCTGCACATGCTTCATAATTAACGTGTTTTGAAGGTACTGAAAGGCATTTATTGTGGGGATATTCAAGCTATGCATGTTAGTTTTCCTGAAATAAGATTTTCTACATTTTTGAAGGTAGTTCTGAAAAATTACACATTCAAATTCAAATTAGATCTTTTGTTAAAATCATCTGAAAAATGTACATCCTCATCAGTGCTGCATCTGCTTTTTGATGAACAATCATGTAAAAAGTGTTGTTTAAAACTGAGCTGTGTGGATAAAAGCCCGACTTTCCTGAGGAGAGAGAGAATTTTTTACCGGTAATCTTGGCGGTAAAGGGGCTGCCAGGGATGTGTTTGTCATCAAACTTGACGATGATGTTGTAGTCTCCAGGTGCCGTGGGCAGGTAGGACACTGTGCACGTCCCGTCCTTGTTGTCTTTACAGCTGATCTCAGCTTTGGATGGACCTTCAACTGCCAGAGACAAACCTCCTGTAGAGAGAGTGGGAACGCTTACTGCCTTTCTTATCTTCAGCTTCACATGTCGTCTTCTTCTTTTGATTAAATACACATTTCATATTTCAGGTAAAAGATACAGCCATAAACACAGTCTATGTGCCCGAGAAGAACTGGGCTCTTATATCTACGAGTGTACATATGAGGGATACCTTCTCCAGCATCTTTTGTAACTATAGTGAAAGTGGCTGGTCGGTTCATGGTGCCGTGGCTCAGGCCGGGACCGTATGCTGTCACATGACCACTGTTAATAGCATCAACATAGAACTGGAGTGGACTTCCTGTCACAGAGAGAGCACACAAAGAACCTGTGTGTTAATGTGATGTTTAATGATTTTCACATTAAAGGTTGAAAGTATGTTTGCTGATAACACTGCTGAAGACGAAAGAATGTGAGCCTCAGAAACAGAACACATATTCACTGAGGAGGGATCACCTGGGATGTGGTTGCCATCGTATTTGATATCCATCTCATGGAGGCCTCGTTCAGTTGGCGAGTACTTCACAGTAACTGTCCCGTCCTTGTTGTCGGTGATGTTAGGTTGGGCTGTTCGGCCGGAAGGCATGCGGACTTCACCTGGAGGATAAAACATGCACAAGTTCAGTTATTCTGACTAATTTCATGTTTAGACCGAAACCATTCTAACCATAATAACCAAAAGGTTAAAATTCATTTGATTTTTTTAATTAGATTAAAAAACTATGTAAGCTATCAACCTCTAGTAATGCTTCAAGTGCATCCTTTGATGCAAAGTCACCTGGTTAGAAATGATATGTCAAAGCTAAGAAACAGCATTTACTGGGGTGCCAACTGAGCATGAGCTGGCGACCATGTGCGGCACGGCCACACAGAAGACAGCAGATTCGAGTCTGATCTGCTTTCCTGTCTGCCTACACTGTCTCTGTCCAATAACGGCTAAAATGCCCAAAAAACTAAACTAAACTAAATTAACACGAACGCAGCTGCTGCATAAACACTGTCATTAGAAATAGAGACGTCCTACCTGTGATCTCTCCTTTCTGCACCGTAAAGGGAATGACCAGACTGAAGGGACGCAGCATCGGCTCCAGCCCGTCCACAGGGCTGATGGGATCATCGGTGGCCTGAACCAGAGCAAGAGGGGAGGGGCGTTAGTGGCACCATACTAGGAACTCTGGGATTTCATCCAGAGAGAGGGGAGAGGCAGAGGAAGCACAGCAGGGCTGCAGAGAGGCTGACAGAGACATCTGACTGGTCCAGTTTAGGTAACACTGGTTTAAGAGTGGTGAAAGGAAGGGAGGTTCTAACGATCAGATCTGAACTGGAACAAATGACTGCTGCACAGTCTCTGAGAAAATATAAGAAATATTAAGCTATATAAGCATTTTGATATAAAGAAGCAAAATGAAATAGAGACAACAGCTCTGAAAACTAACGAAACCATAAAGCAGCTCAAAAAATGATAATTAAATACATTTAATGAAAAATAGAACAAAGTAATAAAACAAAATTTAAAAATTAAAATAATGTGATACTAAAAAATAATATGAAAAACTTATAAAAGTATAAAAATAAAATTATAATTTTAAGAAAATACACAATTCTCTGAAATAATACAAAACAGATCAAATCTGTCTTGAAACTATTTCTCTAAAATCATCACATTGTCAGAACATCTGGATCAGCTGCTCTCCAGATGTTGAAGAAAAGTTGACACGCTGAATTGTCTCTGATATCAGCCAGTCAGAGGGTAAAAATCAGAGGGTAGTGTTAATAAGAGTAGCCCCCAGCTGCCCTCCCAGCAGGAGATGATAATCATGCAGATTAAACATGCAGCCTCATGCTGAGCCAGAGATCAATCAATAAGTGAATGTGGGTCGGTATCGACTGTGGGACAGGAAACGCTGCAGTGATGGAGGGCAAAGCGAGGAACAGATGACAGTTTTTATGAAGAGGAGACGTAGCGGCAGATAAACAGCAGGTGTGGAGGTAATGCTGATACCCATTGAGGGGAGAAGGCCGCATAGGGAGAGTAGGGCTGCTGTAACTGAAGCTTGTCACATGGTTCCTCTATTATTGGGATGGTATCACTTGCCTGACGAGGAACAAGGTGCAGCCATTACAAATACAAGCAAACCAGAAACAAACACACCGAAAAACGCAGCAATTTTCCACAGTTTCAGGAAATAAATCTGAAACATTATTAAAATATGGAATAATACAACAAATAAACAAAAATAAAAGAAATAGTCAAAGTAAAATTAAGGATAAAATAGACTGCAACTCAAAATCAAATCAAAAAGGAGACATAAAACATATACATACATAAGATACAAAAAAATACAAAAACAGCCACAAAAATAAAAAACAAAAAAGAAGAACAAAATAATAAATAATAATACATTTATTTTCCTTAAACTGGAGATTTCTCCATTGTGTCAATGCTATCAAGAATTTATGGTTTCACAGTTTTATTCAAGGAGTTTGTTTTGTTTGGGGGTCAACTAACTGATTTAAATTTTTGTTTTTTCATAGTGACAACTAATATTCATGACAAAAATCCCAAGATCAGTTGTAAAAGACATACAGTTATACAGAGTGTTAAATAAATGAGTCATTAGCTAATCGATTTCCAGTGGCTCCAAATCTGATAGATTCAGATGGATGGATTGAAACCCAACTGTCCAAAATAAACTCAAGCTAACTCAGCTAAAATAAATTAAACTATCCCAAAACCAACCCCAACAAACACCAAACTGCCCAAAACCAGTTCAAACCATCCCAAATCAAACCTAACTATTTAACCCTAAACAAAAACCAGACCAAAGCCAAACCAAACTCATGCCAACAAATCCCAAACAAAACCACTCTGAACCCCCCCAAAAAATCCTAACCAAACTAAACTAAACCCCAACCTAAACTATCCCAAACCCAACCCCATAAAACCAACAATAACAGGCCAGAACCAGTCAAAGCAAAACAAAGCTAACCTACCCACCTAACCCCAACTCAGTCCCAAACTGAAATCAGCCAAGCCCAAATCATGGTGTTTTCAGGGTGGCGACTCACCACGACATGGAAGGGGCTGTTGGGAATGTGTTCCCCTCCGAAGCGGATGGTGATGACGTACTTCCCTGGCTCTGGAGCCGTGTAATAAATATCGAACGTCCCATCTGCGTTCTCCACTACATCCACATCCAGCTCCGCTCCGTCCGGCGTTGACACCTTACAGGTGACTTTACCTTTCCCTGCAGCCTTTGCATCCACGGTGATGACAGTTTCCTCTCCGATCTGGATGGTTGGTCCAATTCCTGAACCTGACAAGACGTTTGTGGAACCAACAGAGTCAAAGCAGTGATTTCAGAAGTGATTAATGTTAATGAAAGAAAGCATACAGTAATACCAGAGAGGTTAAATGTTTAGAATGATGCTGAGTTGTTTACAGGAAGCTTTAAGAGTGATCATGAGCACTGATTATATGAAAAAGGTTCTGATAACTGTGGTGTACCCAGCCTCAGAGTGAGTGCTGCTCAATGAGCTGTTAGAGTGTGGGTTCTTAATCTCTGTTGTGTTTATTATCAATGTGTTTATTGCACAATAGAAACCCTTAAATGAAACAATAAATTAAAGTTTTTGTCATTTATTTCAGTTTGCACTGAATGTGTTTGATTTTATTTGGGTGGGTTTAAAGTGCAAAACATACTTATAATAAATCTTGGATTTCCTTCTGTTTTCCAGATAGACTGACTGGACAAATACAGTGACAGTAATTGTGGGTAGTTACACATATATCAAATATAGATGACAGAAAATATGAGTGCAGAAATGCCACAGATAGTTTTGGTCTCATCTGGAGGCCACAGAGTTTATCCAGTGACCTCCAAGCATTTTTAATTCTCCACCCTACCCACCAAAACATCTTTAAGTAGCTTCAAGTTGCACTGACAGATGTCCAATTCCCAGCGTGTACTGGGATTTATTTTAGCCATTGCTTAGCGAATGACATTTCCCATCACTCATTCGGAAATCTCAGAGAAACTCCCAGCCCATCTTCTGGCCTCTTAGAACAGAAATCACTGCATATTTAGCTTCTTATTTTATTCAGTTCCTTCCATATATAACAGCTTCCAGCTAATTTTATATTGTTATTATTAATAATAATAACTTCTGAGGTGACCTTAATTACTAGGAATGGTATCTTTATACCTTTTAAAGCAAACTACCCCAAAAAAATCAGCTGGTTTCCAGTCACAATTCAGAATCAAATTTTGAGAAAACATTAAACTCAATGAATAAGTGTCCATTGTAAACGTCCAGCGTTCAGTATATATGTGTAGCTGCTGGTTGGTTAGATAAGCAGCTGTTTTTTTATGCAAAACTGAAACGCTGCTTATCTGTTGGCATTCAGTGAGTCTAAGAAAGTTGAGGCCACTCACCGAGTCCGTGTCCTCCGATTGACACTGTAGGAAAACAACAACAATCAGCGACGCTGCTAAGCTTCCAAGCGATAAAGTTTAATTCAGCGCTGATGGGTGGAGCCTAACCTGTGACCAGACACTTGCTGGCGTCTCCGGTGGGCAGGGCGTGGATCCGGTAAGGTGAGTACGGGATCTCATCTCCTCCGTATTTGATGGTGATGGTGTAGCGCCCCGTCATGTCCGGCACGTAGGACACTGTGTACGTCCCATCTCTGTTGTCTCGAATGGTCGCCTTCTTGGGTTTTCCCTCTGGATCCTGGAAGTGTACAGACAAGAAGTTAGTCACGTTTGGGGTGCAGAAAACATAAATAGGTCCCACTGCCCATCACTGGTCTCCTACCATCTGCCATCGATAGTAAGAAAAGAGAAAAGTAATATAAAGTCAAATTAATTTTATTTTTCGGAGAGCAGAGATCTTCTTGGTCAACAGACCAAGTGGACACAAACAAACTGAACTGCAGGGTGGAAGCAACACTGAAGCTCCAAACCTGCAGTTCCTCTGATGTCCAGCAGAGGCTCCAGCAGTGAATCAGTCCCCACAGACTCCCATGTTAAAACCTTACATTAGAAATAAACATCTTTACAGCCTGATACAGAAACTGTTTTGGTCTCTATTGATAATTTCCAACTTTTTTTGATGGTATTGATTTTTAGGAATCTTTGTGATGCACTAATGCAATCAATGGATTGTTTAGTCAGAGACATTCACACCAGTAGCCTGCTGCAGGTCATTCTGTAGGGCTCTGGCACTGCTCATCCTGCTCCTGCTCATCCTGCCCCTGCTCATCCTGCCCCTGCTCATCCTGCCCCTGCTCTTGTACAAAGTAGAATATATTTCTCATTGCAGTAATGGTAATACCCGGTTTCTGTATCTTGCACAGAAGAAGAGGACAGAATAGATTTTCTGGATAAATAAATATGTTAGGGATCAAACAACCAACGTGAAATTCAGACTTCTGGATCTAAAACTTTTCACAGTGTCAGCGATGAGCAGTTTGATGTAAAAACAGGCACAAAAAAAAAAAAAAAAAATCTGGTTTAACCTCCCTGTGCAGCAGCGCCCCCTGGTGTGTGGAAGCAGGCATCTACAGCTTATATCCATGTGAAAAACTAAAGTGTGTATCAGAAACATTAACAGCTACAGCATTATGAACACTATCGTAGACCTGATGGCCGCTGATGGTTTGAGAGCAGTGGGCTTGTCACGTCCACAAGTGTTCTCACAGGATCTAACTATTCACTGCAGCAGTGACAGGTCAGACAGGTGGATGGATGGATCATTGAATGGAAGCAGGTTTACCAAAAACTCTGGTTAGTTAAGAACTCAAAATCAAATATATCTGTTAACGCGTTAAACAAACTGAATGGAGTCAGTGCACATGCAGACCACAGAGGGGTGGAAGCCAAGCAAAGTGCTGCCAATAAAAATGTGCTTCTAACGTTTGTTTGAATCTGTTGTTGATTTGATGAACATTCAAAGCGATATTCCAAGTATTTGGACTCTAACACAGAAAACTATGAGCTTCATTTAAAAGGCTTTAACTAAGATATTGCAATTATTATCATCCATGAAACTGATTATCAGTTTCATGGATGTTATTAGCGTCACAGGATCTACACAGGGAATATTCACACTTTAGATCTTATGCAGAACATAAGAGCAGTGAAAACAGCCAAAGGCTACACGATGAGGAGGCAGCCAGCGGGGGAGAACAGGTGGGGTGGGGGTGGACATGAGACAGGTGAAGGGGGAGGGAGGTGAAGGGAGAGAGTGCAGGGCTTACAGAGCCTCTCCTAAGAATACTGAAGGGGATGGTTTTCTTTACTATGTGAGTCTCCCACACCCTCCTGCCCCAGTCTTCCACAAACAATGAAGCCTCGCGACTGCAGCCGTCCGGACCCTGCAGTGACAGCAACAAGCCCGCCGGTCTGCGTTTGAATCGGGGTGAGTCAGAAACAGGTCACAGAAGAGCAACAAGACACGACAGACACCTCCCTGCCAAACACTGACCGTGCAGCACCATCATGATTTCAGGACAGGAAGCGGAGACTCACCAGAATCTGGACGGTGAGCAGTCCTTCTCCAGCATCTCTGGCATCAATGGTGAACTCCACTGGCAGGCTGGCTGGGACCCCGGATGCATTCAGACCGGGACCGCTGGCTCGAACTTTGCTAGCATCATGAGCCGGTAATGTCTTGATTTTAAAAGGACTGAAGAGACAGAAAGGTTAAATCTGAACCTGAAGGACCAGAACTTTCTTGTACACGCTTCTCTTCAATACTAACCTCCGGGGCACTTCCTGGTCGGCATACTTTACGCACACCGTATAAGGGCCATCGTTTGCAGGAGTATAGTTGACTGTGTGAGTGCCATCACCATTATCTGTGATGTTGAGTGGCTCAGCTACACCTGAAGACAAACCAGAGCACAGGGCAAGGCCACGATGAGGTTATATCAGCTGATTAAACCTAATTGGACAGTTTCATGACAATACTACTAAAGAAAGATTTAACTCCAGCTTGATAATGAGTTGGTCTGACTGGAAATCCTACGGGTATAAGGTAAGGTAGGTACAGCCTTTCTGGAACAGCTTTTCTGGTTACCAATGGCCTGGGCTAATGTTATGAGGTTAATAAGTCTTTGTAATCTTACCTGTTGGTCCATATAGCTGAACTGTCAGGGGAGCCACCCCTGCCTTGCTGCTGTCTACAGTAAAAGTCTGAGGAACATGAGCCCGGACTCCACTTCCAAGGCCAGGACCTGAACACCTCACCATACTGGGATCAACCAGCTCTCGCACTGGGACCCGGAATGGGCTCCCTGAAAGATAAGTGACGTAATAGACACTCTTGATTGCAGATATCTTTACCTTAGAAAAGGGCAGAGTCAGTTATATCCAAACCATACCCTACAGGGTTAAGTGACCTTCACCTGGGATCGGTAAGCCTCCAAAGGTGATATTGACATCATATTCTCCAGGCGTGAAGGGGATATACTCCACACTGCAGCTGCCATCTTTGTTGTCCTTACATGACATTTTTGCCTCTGATGGACCCTCAATGGCCAGGCCAAGTCCCCCAGTGCCAGCACCTCTGAGGCACGCAGGAAACAAAAAGGAAGTTTAGGACGTTTAAACAGAGATCTATGGATGCTACAAAATCTATCCTGGATTTAAAAACAGAGCGACGATACCTGGTCTCAACAGTGAATCGGTTTGGTTTGTTCACCAGTCCTTCCTCCAGACCTGGACCGTAGGCTCGGACTCGACTGGGATCACAACCCTCGCTCACGGACACCCTGAACGGACTCTTCGGCACCGAGACGTCATCCAAAAGAACTTCAATCAGATGCAAACCTTCAGCAAACAAGAGTCCATTATAAAAGTGAGTATTTTAATGGATAGAGTCAAGATAATGTGGGTGAAAGCATTCTGCAGCGATCTGGTGTGTAGATGTCAGTATCTACAATAAGTTGATATCATAGTTTTTTCACTGAATATTAACCTCCTCATGGCTCTGTAATTTGTTTATTCTTTTAACCTCTATACAAAGAAATACAAATTAAATGCTTTTTACACATTTATTTATTGATCCATCTTCAGCTGTTGAGTGCATTGTTTCAAAGGAACCCAAACATTTAATGGTCACTCATTTTTTACCCCACGGTTCAGTTTTTAACCAGCAACCTCTCAGGCAGAGTGTAAGTAAACCAGACAAAGAATCACCTTCCATTAAAATTCCAGTCTGACTGAGTATTTCTTTCCCACAATGCAATGGACTCCAACATGTCACACTTCACTATCAGCGGAAAACCATCTGCTGAGCGCCGACAGACTGCAGCTATAAATACCCTTGGTCCAAACCCGCTCCTCACTGAGAGGTTAAAGGACCAGAATCCAATCATTGTAACCGATGTTCAGTACATTACCATAACTGACTATAACAGTAGCAAATGCAGGGTTAAGCTTTGAGCAGCAGATATTTGTTTGAGCTTCAGGCACTTAAATATTAAATCAGATATATTTGCTCTGGAATGGTAATTATGCCCTGGATGTTGATTGCTGCTAACCCCTCTGTACACAGGCTGACTGCAGTTCAGCCAACAGTCCTTTATGGCTGGTGAGGGAAAACAAGCCTTATGAAAGCCACATGGAATTTTATTTCACAATTAGGAGGTGTTGCAGTGGAAAAACACCCACAAACCAGCAGCAAACCGTGGTCCTGCCCGTCCTCTGTCTCTGCTGACGATCTGCAGCCAGGCTCACAAACAACACACAGCGCCAGGAGGAAGGTCTGAGGCTTACCGTCCTCGTAGGGTGTGTACTCGACTTTGTATGTCCCATCTCCCTTGTCGGTGATGTAGGCGTCTGTGTTGGTGCCCGACGGATTTGAGATCGAGGTTTTGATATGGCTGCCACCGCTCTTGTAGTGAGCTCGAGCGTCCACGATGAAATGAGTGGTTACTTCCCTCAGGACGCCTGCGGAGAGGAAAGCAGCACGAAGACACAAAAGTAGAGAAGAAAGTTAGTCAATGTCTCCATGAAATATAACATGCCATTTTTTATCAAGATGCAGAGAACGACTCAGCACTTATAATCATATCCAAAGACAGTAAAATATTTGAAATATTTCACTGAATACAGTCATACTGAACAGATTATTTAAACTGCTATAGAATTCATGTTCAGTCTAAAAACAATCAGCCATATTAATCACTTAATTTATATTGTTTTGGTTCCAGTCACATAAAAACCCCCAAAACAAAACATGATAGAAAACGTGTATCATTAACGCAGACCATCATTATTACATTACAAAAGATGGACTTTAGTGTCTAATGCTGCATTCTCTGTCATTTCAAGCAGGGGGCGACTCCAGTGAAGTCTGATTAGATAAAAGTCTCTGAGTTCGTCAGACTCTTTCCTGTTGAGTTTATGGTCTCAGTCGCTGCTTTCAGGTCTGACTGAATAGAACAACAAGTTCATTTTGGACGCCGTGGCTCTGTTAGAGGGATGACGTTCTATCACTTTCCAGCCTCATATTTTAACTTTCACAGCATGACTTAGATCAGGACCAAAGGTTGTTTCAGGATAAATCCATCAGTGTAATGCAACAAGCACTCATTTCTTCTTTGCTGTTTGTTTATTGATTAAATTAGTAATGTGAGCATTCAGCAACTTTTCCCATTTGTTCTCATTATAAGACTTTATGACTTCAGTGCTCTTTTATTGGTTTTATTTTAATCTCAATTTAATAAAGACTGCAATCCAAATACGGAAAGAAAAACGTAATAATTAAAAAAAAGAACAACATACAAACTAAATGTGCTGTTGGGAGTTTATTAACTGTGATAATGGAGTCTGGTGGCGTCCAGGAGGCCAATGAACAAACCACAGAGAGCCGAGCCTAAACCAGATCACACTGGAAACAGTCCTGTCGTCGTAAAAACAGACCTCAGAACAGCAGAGAGTTTGGAAACTCTAATCACTGATGTGATGTTTGAGAGTTTAAACACAGTTTTCATATAAGCTTACAACAATGAGACGGATAGGCTGAGTAGGGCTGAGAACAAGTTAAAGGCTCCCCTGTGGTTTATTAAGGAAAATAGAAGGTAATGTGTACCCCGTAACATAGAGGAGCCAAAACCCCTGCATCTTTAGTGGCAGACTTTCTGTTAGGTTCAGGGGCGTTTCTGGACATGTTTTTATATCAGGTGCGTGTATCATATTTTATACACATACATGAAACATGGCAGCGGAATTATGTCACTGAAATTTTGTAGGGGGTTCTGTGGAAGCATTTTGCACCCCTGCATGTTCACAGCTAATAAAATCAGTACATTTTCACAGCTTCTCACACGTGTGCAAAATCTAATGAGTTTTCTGTCGTGTTCAGAGTACAAAATCAATGAGCAAATTTGATACAAACCTCAGACATCCTTCTTTTAACTGGGCATAAAAACATCTTTAAGTGCTCACCTCTGGGTTCCACTCCCGGTCCATAGACCTTTACCCCGCTGGTGTCAACAGCTGGGTCCACCTGCAAGCGAATGGGGAACTTTGGCACCATGTGTTCTCCATATTTAATGGTGATGGTGTACATCCCGTGGCACTGGGGGATATATGTGATGGAGTAGGTCCCATCACTGTTGTTCTGAATGTGAACTTCAGCTTTGGCCCCAGAGTCAGAGATGATCTCGATGGTGAGCTCATCCTCCCCGGCTTTGGAGCAGTCCACCGTGAAGGTTCCAGCCTCATTGACCTTGCCTCGCTCCAGCCCGGGGCCGCTGGCTGTCACCTTGCTGGGGTCAAACACTGACTGGACCACAGCCTTGAAGGGAGA
The DNA here is from genome assembly GCF_013358895.1 of Oreochromis aureus. NCBI lineage: Eukaryota > Metazoa > Chordata > Actinopteri > Cichliformes > Cichlidae > Oreochromis > Oreochromis aureus. The sequence continues at coordinate 23,236,410 of NC_052958.1, read as the reverse complement.
ACCGGGGATGTGCTGGTCTGCAAACAGGATGTTGATGGCGTATTCACCAGGCTCAGTCGGCAGGTAGGACACAGAGCAGGATCCATCACCATTGTCCTGGCATTCAATCTTGGCCTCACACGGCCCCTCCACTGTCAGACCCAGACCACCAGTACCAGCACCCTTTGTGTCAATGGCAAAGGGGGCTGGTTTGCCTACCACACCACCCTGAAGGCCTGGACCGTAGGCTCGCACCTGGAAAGTAAATGGCAAAACCAGAAGAGACACAAGGAATACTTGGTAAGGCTGGTTAGCAGAAGACATTAGCTTTAAGTCTGAGGTTTGCACCAGAATCAGCACAGATGATCGACTGAATATCCATGGAGTACTAAACTGGTAGGCCTGAAAAACATTCACACAAGTAAAGATTTACACACAAGTATACTCATTTTGCTTAGATTGAAAAAAAGTTGACTCAGATTAATAAAAGGCTACTGGAATAAAAAAAGGCTTACCAGGACAAGGAAAGAACATTATTCTTATTGGGATCAAGTCTTAGAAGACACATGTTCAGGCTTGTCTTAGGTTTGCCAGTGAACATCTAAATAATTCAGAGAAGGCATGGGAGAAAGCACTGTGGACAGGTGGAATCAAACTTGAGTTTTCTGGTATCAACTCAACCCATTATCATTGGAGGAAGATTAAAACTGAGTATGACCCAAAGGTCACCATGGATGGGGCAATGTGCTGTAAAATCTTTCAATGAGAACCTCTTTAACTCAGCCAGAACACTGAAGGTGAGTCTTGGATGGGTCTTCCGTCATGACATTAACCCAAAACATACTGCCAAGGTAAACAAAGTAACAGCCAAAGTGGGCCAGAATCCCTCCCGTGACGTAAGAGCTGCCAAGGATTTCTCAACCAAGTACTAAATCATGTTTGCTTGGGGATCAAAGAATTATTTTATTCAATGACATGCAGGAAGTTAGTGAGTGACCAAAGATAAATTGCTTGAAAATCTTTGAATACCAATCTGTGAAGGCTCTCAGTCATCCAGGTCATTGTAGTTTAAGGAGCTTGGAGAGAAAATCGTCTGGACTTCTTTAAGTTTCCTTGAAGACATCTCACCTCTCATCTGAGAAGCTTCATCAGTTCTAAGAACAACTGGTGGAGAGTCCCAGATTTTAAGCTGTATGCAAGTGTCCCCATGAGGGTCATGGACCCCCTTAATGATCCTCTACCTAATCACATAAGCCGAGGTGTGAAAATGAGTGTGGGTCAAAATCAGCCAAGGCTTCGGTTGAACCCACTGTGAAACCCAGCCCCACCCTATCATGTGATTTACTGAGGTGGAGGATCTGAGTGGGCATTAAGGGATCTGGGAAGGGATCTCAAAACCGGATTATAGATGGCAGACAGTTGGTTTTGTAAGCAACCACCTCTGTTGTTGTTCCTACTGTAACTTTGCACTGTCCACTTTTTGGGTCCTTTGGTGCATTTAGCAGAAAATACACACTAATTTACTTTGAGAATAATAACTAACTTTTGAGCAAACATGCTGTGGATCCCTGTGTTGAGCACTGTGTTGATGGGAAGTTCGATTTCAAAATCAAAAACGTACCATTTGTAAGTGATCCCAACAAAAAGACACACTTATCAAGGTTGCTTTAGAGGTACCATGTGCTATAAAATGGCCTCCACAGGTGTACACACGGGTGCTCACACGGCTATAAAATGCCTTTAATCAATTGACAGAAAAATATCAATATGGTCGTTCAAAGTGGACATAGATGGCTTCTTTCACTCCTCTTTCACAAACCATCTGTCTTCTCTGTACAAAGTGTGAACATTGGCATCCTCGAAAGAGTGACCTTTGTCCTTTAGATGCAGATGGACAGCCGAGTCTTGTCCCGTGGAGGTGGCTCTTCTATGTTGTGCCATGCATTTATGAAGTGGTCTCTCCAATGTAGAGATCTGAGCACTCCTCGCTACACTGTACAGCATAAACTATGTTGTTAAGTTTGTGTTTAGAAGTTTTGTCTTTGGGATGAACCAGTTTTTGTCTAAGTGTGTTGCTGGGTCTGAAGTACAGCTGGATGTCATCCTTGGAGAAGACTCTCCTGAGTTTTTCTAAAACACGGCTACATAGGGAATGAGAATATTATTGTGTTTGTCTTTTTGATCCTCCCTAGTTGGTGTCTGATACTTTTTTCTGTGCATCTTTGCTGACTTGATGAAAGCCCAGTTAGGATAACCGCATGTCTTTACTTATTCTGACAAATATTAAAACTCTATCAGTGTGGGTTTTTGTGATCTTAACTCACCTTTGAAGGGTCAGGGGGCATGATACCCTCCATAGTGAATGGACTCCCTGGGACAGGATTCCCGTCGTAGCTGATGTCCACTCTGTATGGTCCTTCCTCGGGAGGAATGTACTTCACTGTATGAACCTCATTGGCTGTCCCCGACTCCACCTTGCAGGGGATTGGTCGACGCGAAGGGGAGGTGATCTTCACGTCTAGTTTGCCCTGACCTCCAGCACCTCGAGTACAGACGGAGAACTCCTGATCCTTCCCAACGTCTACTTCTGATTAGTGCACAGAAACAGCAGGACGGTCAGCAGGAACAGGGGTTTGGGGTTTAGGATGTTGATAACAGCGAAGTCTGAACATCTGTTTAAGCAATTCACTCACCGTTCATTGCTTTCAACCTGACGGTTGGTTGCTACCAGGCTCCATTTGCCTAGGTAACATTCTAATGTATTTACTAACCAGTCATATGTCATTCACCAGTATCCTGAACTAATTAGCAATCACTTTAATTGCTCTCCTTAAAGTTAAGAAACGTTTATGTTAGGTTACATCCAAGCGTGGGATCACTGAATGTCATTGATTTTCCTGTCACTATGCGACTTGCTTCCTGTGTGGATGCAGCTTTAGACATAAAGATGAAAAGCTAATTTTTGGGAAATGCTGGCGTGTGTTCGGCTGCACATTAAGGGATATTTCTGTTGGAATCCTTTACAGTTTGATACCGATTATAAACGAAATGGAAAAGTGGTCTAAGCAGTTCAAGGTTGTTTCATGTTAAATGATTCAGAAAGAAGAGAAATTTCCACTGCAGCTCAGAATTACACATCAGTTAGATTAAATTTAATGAAACAGAGCTTGAATGAACAGCAGCTCAGAGTCATTAAGGATCCCCATGAAGGGGTTGTGATTGTCTTTCAGAGGAACTCTTGGATTCTTTTGTTTACTTATCTAATCCATCATTTACTCTCCACCTCACTTATAATTAGTACCAAACTGTGCAGGACTCTCTATGGAAATATCCTGTAATCTAAAGCTAAACAGCAGCTCGTATTTAGGAATTTGTGATGAATGATTCCAGGAATTTAGCTGGAAACACACATTCTGTGCTTCATCTGCTGCGTCATGAAACCTGATCAGGGCTCCGTATGGAAGCACTTTGCTTCTGTATGATAAATGTTCCATTTTGTCCTCACTGACTTACTGTTGTTCAGTCCCTGAACTTTGACCTTGTTGAGGTCCAGTGGGGGGGCCACAACGATGGTGAATGGGCTTTTTGGGATGGGGTCTCCTCCGTGACACACAATGATGGACATGCTCCCCTGAGAGAAACACAAGCAGTGCTTAACTTATGTCCATCAGTCACTTCACAGGTAATCCATCACACGTATGAAGTTGGTGTGTTACCTGCTGCACCGCCGTGTAGCGGACAGTGTATGAGTAGTCATGGTTGTCGATGATCTCAAAGTCTCGGACGGCATCACCTTTAGCTGCTCCGGTGAAGTGGACCTCGGGTTTGGCTTTACCAGCTCCCTTTGTATAAATGGTGAAGTGGGTGGGCTTACCCACCTCCACCCCTGCAAAGTTCAGACAGAAACTTTATTAATAAGGTTATTCTATGTGCAGCACTTTGTGATTCTCTGTCTAGAAAGGTGCTATATAAATAAAATTTTATTTTACCTACTTTTATACAGATAACAAACTAAAACCCGCTATTCCCTTGATGCCCAATAGGGGCTCCAGCAGTGAGCCAGTTCTAACAAACTAATTCCGGGGCCTGGAATTGAACTCAGGACCTTCTTGCTGTGCAGCGACAGTGCTAACCACTGTGCCACCGTGCTGCCCATCAGTAGAAAACAACCAATAGAAAACAGAAAAATATATACAATCAAGAGGGTAATATATAAAATAAGAGAAAGGCACACACTAGAGAACAAAGTGCTTGGAAGTAGTGCAAAAAGACTTGGTCTGTGTGTGAGTGGCCTGACTCATGAGGGTTACTCAGACCATTGCTCAGATTGGTGGATGGGTGGACAGGGGTGGGGGCAGCCAGTGACTTTTTGGGTAGTGTTAATTACCCTCTGCACAGCCTTCCTGTACTCAGTTGTGGCCCGTGCATACCAGGGAGGAAGAGAGCACGCTCTAGACTGAGGAGCAGTAGAAGGCCAGCAGCAGCTTCTGGTCTGGGTTATATGACATCATCCAACCAATAAAATGGCTGCTGTGTGATTACTGTACTAAGAGACCATCCAAGAAGGCTGAGCTCTGGTTTAGTAATTACCAGGTCTCTTTGTGGACCCCTGTCTGTGGACGTGTTTAGTAACTCTTCCACAGTATTGTATCTGATTTTTGTGTTGTATTGATCGGTAATGTGATAAAATCCAGCTCACCTGTCCTGTTGAGTCCAGGTCCCTCTGCCCTGACTTTGGCTGCATCATGGGAAGGATCCACCTTTATTCTGAAGGGGCTAATAGGGATTTCCTGTTTTACACAATAAATGTGAGAAGTTTGTTTAAAGTTCAGTTTTAACATAGATGTGCATTTAAGATTTGATCCAACTGTTGACCCTTCATTTACCTGATCAGCGAACAGCACCATGATGGTGTACTGTCCGGGACCTGGAGGCATGTACTTCACTGTGAATGTGTCGTTGTCGTTCTTGATGATGTCAAAGTCGATGTCGGCCTCGGCAGGTCCAACTACACCTGGAGCGCACTTGATGCCAATGCTGACATCACCTAGAGGGAAATAATAATTAACTCTATTACAGAGATTCGAGGTCAGATTTCTGCAGTAATATGCAAACATCATGTCAGTATTCCTGTACTTTTTAATTTCTTCCTAATTACACTCATAAAAACAAAACTTGGCATTACAACATGTTCGCCTTTGTGTGCTGCACAGCTGGTCTGAATCTCAGTTAAAGTCATTCATGGGAGATCAAGCTCATTGATCAGAAAGACAAAATAATCTCCTATGTGTCGTGCATTGTGGTGGCGGGACATGAAAAGAGGACATAGGACATCAAACAGGTCTCACCCTGTCCGGCTTCACTGCAGTCCACAGTGAAGTAAGTCGGCTCGTTGGCCTTCAGTCCTGTCTTCTCCACACCTGGACCATAAACTTTCACATTCTCTGGATGGCTGCCCTCTCCAATAGTCACCTTATTCACAACATCACGATCATTGTTAGAGACAATAAACTGGGCTTCTTTCTAGACTCTAACAAATAAATGCAAAATCTGAAATATGGAATAAATCATGGAATATAAACATCCATGCTTTTAAGGAAAATTTTAAACTCATCTTCTTTTGCTAAGAAACATTTGAGGTGATACACTGAGCTCTTGACACACTATTATTAAAACACTGCAGCCACTGGAGTACCTCAAGGCTCTATTATGGGTCCCCTAAAGTTCTGTATTTACATGACAGCATTTTGTCCTTTAACCAATAAAAATAGTGTTCAGCAGACATCTGCTTAAGTTAAAGGTTAATTTAGTTTTTTCCATTTAATGTTTTACTGATTACTAACAAAAAACAAAGCTAAAACTAATCTCACATAGTGTCTGTTGTAAGCTGCTAATAATTAAATTAACAAACTCGTGTTAATGATTGACCAGTTTACACTGCAACAAACTGCAGACACTGTGAGTGGGATTAACAGATTTAAAGGATATACTTCAGTGACTTTAATGTGAGACTATATTTGGTGTTGGTTTTATACCCTGAACGGGCTGTTGGGGACGTTGACTTCACCCCAGGTGATGATAATGGTGTGTTTGATGGGTTTTGTGGGAATGTAAACACAGAAGTAGGTGCTGTCTCCATTATCTGTGATCTGGATGTCGATGGGGAAACCATCTGAATCCTGCAACACAAACAGATTTTACACTGGTGTGATTTTGAAAAGATGTTAATGTGTTATTAAAACATTACGAAGAGGCTGCCTCTGAATCCTCACCTGAGCATAGAGCTTCAGCTCTCCGATGCCAGCTCCACGGGTATCAATGGTGAAATCAGCAGGTTTGTTAACAATGCAGCCCAAAGGCTCCAGACCTGGACCGTAACATTTCACCTGAGGAAGTAAACACATCACATGTTTAAAACTCAAACATGTAGGAAAATGTTTGAAACTCAACAAGGCTCTGATCTGACCTTCTCAGGGAAGACGTCACTGGCAGCAGGGAGAATGTGGGCCATGAAGGGACTGTCCTTGATGTCCTCGTCATCACAAACAACATGGACGGCGTAGTCGCCTGGTTCAGTCGGCCAGTATCGAACATCACATGATCCATCGCCTTTATCATCACACTCAATCTTAGCCTGGGAGGGCCCCTCGATAGAGAAACCTGCACATACATGCTCTTATTTATACACTGCCTATCAGTGATGAATGTGAAAACAATGGGATCTGCCCATGGAGTTCAATACTTTACATGACACACAAATATTCACAGAAATAGCAGTATATACCATCAGATGCAGAGGTTTTTCGACAGTGACAAACATCTTACACACAATCCCCTGTTTTCAGACGCTCAAAAGTAACCGGACTGTTGAAAAGGCCTAGGTCTGCAGCTTATTCCATGACCATTTAAGCAAATAAAAGATGTGGAGCTCTGTTTGGTAGCTGTTTACTGAAACATACAAGGTTTTACATTTCCTGTAACACGATTTGCCTCCTTTCGATTGATAGATGCAGCAGAAATGTTACATCCTTATTAAAGTTAACAATATTTTTTCAACTAGATGTTGAAGTACTGTGGATTACTTTTGACCATAAGTGGGCACCTTAACCTCTTAATGTTTTCCTGAGTCCCATCTTTATGTTATTGTAACTAACCGAGAGTTCCCACTTCAGTTCCAATGGCCTCCACCACAAAGTCAGCACTCTTCCCGACCATACCGGTCTCCAGACCTGGACCCCAGGCTCTCACTTTCTGAAGCCCTGCCTCCTCACTGACATAAACCTCAAATGGGCTGGAAAAACAGAACAAATTGTTTAGTTTTTATATTTACTTCAGATAAAAAATTTTTTACATACATGCACACAAGCCACTGGAGTACCTCAGGGTTCAATCTTGGAGCCACAGTATCTTTTGTTTTATATGGCATCACATGGCCAAATGATTAAAATGCATGCATTTGTTACTATATGTGACATAATGCACAAATGTAAGAAACACTGTTAACTCCCCAAAATGTAGTATTATGTATAATCACTCCATCAACCTCACCTGCGAGGGATGCTGTGTCCGCCCCAAGTGACGGTTACGATGTACTTTCCTGCCATGATGGGGTAATAATTACACTCATACAGGCCATTTTCCATCTCAAGCACCTTCACCGGCTCCTCCAGGCCCTCTGGATTAAAAATAAACATAATCCACAATCAGTCCACCTTTATTGAGCTGAATTTCAAATGAAAATAAAGTCAATTACCAAAAATAGAAAATTATTGTAAAATACACTCACAAATGTACATACACAGGATATTCTGTAAGGGTCTGACTGCGCTAATTCCATCATTAAAAATCTCACAAATATCAGCTGTAGTCAGTGTTCTGTATTAAAATGTGTTTGATGTGATCTGACCCCCCCCCCCAAAAAAAAGAGGGGTTCTCTTGAGTTTTGTGTTTAAATGTGTTTCCTAAAAGGGATTTTAGCTCCAGTCGGTGAATCTCATGGGTCGGTGAGTCTTGCTGTCTTACTTGGTCCTTTAACGGTGACTTTGAGCTCCCCGCTGCCGGCTCCTTTGGTGTAAACTCTGAAATCTGCCACTTCTTTCACTCTCAGACCCTTCGGCTGCAAACCTCTGCCAGATGCTCTGCAGGCGTTTGGGTTACAGGCTGCGAGGACCAGTCAGATGGAGGTTAGACTGGGAGACGACGTTCAAATGATAATGAAACTCACACAAACACACAGAGCCCGTTTCATACTTCCTATGTAATCCTACACTGAACCTCCTGGAGAATCATCAGGATCTGTCTTATCTGTCCAACTGCCTCCTTCAGCTGAAGCCATAAAGTCTGCTGCTGTCATGGAGGAGCTATGAAGCTTCAAATGGAGGATTCTAAGATCAGGAGTTTGAGTTTGAGCTAATTTGGTCTCAGAAATTAACAGTTAATCTCACAGATTACTCATTTACTCTCAAACTGATCAGTGCACAGCTGATTAAAGTCAAATGATTATTGTGTGTACAACAGTACACAGTGATTCTAACTAAAATATACTAACAACACACACACACACACACAGAGCAGCACGAGCTTCTCATTAGTCAGCTGATCAGCGCCATAAAAAGCAGTTTGCTGAGGCTGAAAGGGAAAAGCAGCAAAGATGAAGACGAGATAAAATCAGAATTCAGAGCTGCAGATTCAAGATAAATACCAAATACACACAAACTTAATAGCAAACAGAAGGAAAAACTTGCTATAGACCAACATGTTCTTTAAACTTAAACTAAAGTTTGAAGCATCAGATTTGAGAACACGATGCACTCAGAGGATAGAGCGTCAGTTAGCTGCAGAAGGAAGAGTTACTGAAGGCGACGTGAGGAAGAACAGGCAGGGTTGATGATGATGTTGGGGAGGAGTGAGTAGAAGATCACTCGGGCATTTAAGCCTCTTCTCTGATTATATATAATTATATAAAGTCACTTGCTAACCACTTTATTTTAAAGTGGTTAATTTTGTTGTTTTGCTAAGATTTTATTAACATTTCTTATTCCGTTTAGTTGTTATTCAAATTACAGATTCAAACCAATAAAACAACCCAGATTTTTATCTTTTTCATAACACACTTCTTCTTAATACCTCCTTATACAGCTGAACCCTGTTCAACTGTACTAAATTCCTTCAAATTAAAACTGATACCAAGAAAATCTGAGCTGTTCTTGGGCTACTTTGTCAGTGTCATTTTCCAGCCTTCAATGGTTCTTGTAGAGTTTTTTGTTAACCGTCTAAACCAAACAAAAGTCTCCAAATGTTTACAAGAAGTGACCCACCACACATACTAACCCACTCAGGAGAATATTCTGGATTTTTGCTGACACAGTTGAATCTGTGGGCAATGGAGCTAAAAAAAACAACCAATAATGAAGAAACTGAGCAGTAAATAGCTTAGCTCCAAAATTCTCATTGCATGAGGCACTTTGAGTTACTTGGAATTGCTTTCTTTGCTGCTTTTATCAACCTACTGACCTAACAACACGTTCTCAGGACAGATAGTTTTGACAAAATGCATCCCAGAACACCACCACCAGCCCAAATGTAAATTAGTTAAGCTTGAATTTCTATAGAAATAAAGTGTAATAAAATAATATTGATAAAATAATGATGAAGTTAAATAATTCCTAATTATTTCTGATGCCATTCAGAGAGGGCTTTGGACCACCACATTCAGCTTCTGAGGTGTAGAAAAAGAACAAGCTGCTCAGGATGAAGCAGTGCCAGGACATGCTGTAAGGCAGGGAAACCCCATCCATATGGGGCCAAAGTGAAGACAGTTGACAGTTGAAAAGACCAGGCTAGCGCAGGCAGGCTCCAGTCGCATCCTGTCAATGGCCTGTACTAACTTGGTCGCCTGGGTTTGGGTGGTGTTGGAGGAGGAGCTCTCCTGGTCTTGTCAGCAGGTGGGGTGCGTATGGACTGAGGTACAATCTGCACTGGAGACCCAGGAGGAGGGACACTCTGTGAAACTGAAGGAGGGAATAACAGTATGATGCATTTGTACATCAGCAGAAGGAGGACAGAACCCAGATCGGAAAAAGGGCAGCGTCACCAAAGCAAGACGAACTCTCCAAATTCAACCAAATCAACCCAACCCAACCCAAACCAAACTAAAGCTAAGCAAACCCAAAATAACCCAACCCAAATGAACTAAAATAAAGCAAACCAGCCAAATCAATCCAAACAAAACTAAAACAAAGCAAACACAACCAACAAACCAACACTAAATAAAACATAGGAAATCCAGTCAACCCAAAACAAACTAGCCCAGACCTAACCACCTAACCAACATAAATCAAACCCTTAGATAGCTGGGATAAAGTTTAATTCTGCATCCAAAGTTAGTCTCAAGTCACTGGAATTTTCTCAAGTCAGTTGAATCAGGCTAGTCCCATTTTCAAAGATAAGTCAAGTTAGACTTCAAATCAAGGCAAGCTATTCCCAAACCCAGTGTCCCGGATCAACACGGTCCTGATTTATATCTTAAATCCTTGGAAATCGCAGATGATTCTTTAGTGCAATATTGAAAAAAAAATTCTCATCTAATTCCAAATTAGTTTAATCCAAAATGACATCCCAAGGCTACTTCTGCAACAAATTACAAGACAAGACCAAGTTGCCAATAATACCCTAAATTTAGGCTCTAAATTAAGACAAAATAGGAACACTCCAAACATGACTTACAAGTCCTGACCAAAAGTAGCCAAATCCCAGATCAAGAATAGCCAAGTCAGACATAATCCAGTCCATATAAATATCCATATCCTGTTCCAGCAAACCGGAGGTGATCAAAAAACCACAGCCTAAAAACCTGAAAGTCCACAGAGTGAACCATAAAGGAAGTACAGACCTGGACTTGGATCATACCATAGGTTCCTGTTACAAAATCCATCGAAGTTTAATGTTACACGCATGCTGATCAGAGATCTGTGCTGGTGAATGTATTACAATAAGAGGCAGGGTCAGTTAAATGTTTAAAATAAATATTGTAAATATTTAAGTTGACTATATTAAATGAATGAAATAAAAATATATCTGCAGATATAAAGAATTAAATATAAGATAGGACATGCTTTAGGACAAAATTCTGGCTTTAATTTTAAATCATCGAAGGAACTGCCTAGTACCTAGAATGCAGGAAAGAGTTAGAAAGGTCAGTTTGTGGTGTTGTAGACATAAAGTAAATGTGAGAAGCCCACCTTCGGAGATGTGGACAGTGAAAGGACTCCTGGGAATCTGCTGCCCAGCAAAAGTCACACAGACGACGTGAGGCCCCTCCAGGACAGGGACATAGGTGCACCGAAATACACTGTCGCCTCTGTTCTCCAGGACAATCTCCACTGTATCCCTGCGGCCATTTGAGTCCACAATGATGACGCCCACATCTCCAGCACCCGCTCCTGGTGTACAGACAGAGAATAACAAGACCTTTAAACAATGGAGGAGGAATGTGACAGTCACTGGAACAGTATCAGACAATGAAGGTCATCTGCAGGAAATATAGCTGTGGATACCCAGAGCTAATGGAAATATGGAGTCAGAGTCCCTCCGAGAGACTGCCACTGATCACGCAAAATGTTTTTGTGCATAATTTTGGTTTTAATTTGTTCTTTCAAGAGTAATGATGGAAGAAAAACTTTTCATCAGTTTTCTTTTATTAAGGGAATGTAGTTCAGACAAACTAACAATACAATGAGACTTACCTGCAGTGTAAATATCAAAGTATGTAGGTTTGTTGGCCACATTTCCCATTGGCTGCAGTCCCAGCCCGCGGGCCTGAACTCTGGTTGGGTCGCCCATGGCTTTTGAAACATTTACAATGAAGGGACTTCTGTCGATGTCCTGACCAGCAAACAACACCTTTACCTGAGAGGAAGAGGAGCGCAAAGGCCTGTTAGGTCCACAAACATAAATCTGTGTTTCCATGAACTAACCAAGAGCTAAGACTAAGGAAGCAGGAAACATTCAGAGCCTGTCAAAAGGGCAAAACAAGAAACATCTCCTTTATCCACACATGATCCATGTGAGTTATTAATTTCATTGGTTCAGTATTCCCCAATCAGGGGTATAAGCATCACAGGGGGTTCTTCTGCAGAAAGATTAGCTCAAACATAAACATTAAAAAAATTACAGACACTAAAATAGAGCATAAATCACCAGTTAATAAAAGGAACTGATAAATGATAGCAAATAGATATGCATACATGACTAAAATTGATAAATGGTGAAAGAGTATGCAGTTATTCATGAGTCGTTGAACTATTATGCTATTATGATTGTGCATGATGACAGAATCAACTATACATATAGATATATATATATATATATATATATATATATATATATATATATATATATATATATATATATATATATATATATATATATATATATATATATATATATATATATATATATATATATATATATATATATATATATATATATATATATATATATATATATATATATTCATATATATATAGTGTATTATCTTATTTATTTGTATTTATCTTATCTTAAATGGTAACATCATCCAGGTCCAATTTAAATGGGTTCCCCTTCAAACATGAAGGGTTCTGGGTCCATGTTATATCCTGTGCAGGTCCATCAGATGAAGAACGTTGGGAACCATGGCCCTGTATTTCTGATCAATAACGTAAGAACCACTGTACTTCTTTCAGCTGTACAGTGAGAGCATCTTACTTTATGAAGCCCCTCCACTTTGGGCAGGTAGACCACAGAGTAGGTTCGGTTCTTGTCATTGTTGGGGATGACTCGGGCCTGATGGAGACAGAAATGATTCAGCATCATTTCAGTTACATTTAACTTTTGTGTCCTTTTAAATTAATGTCAGGGTGTTTGGACCTCTTCTGTGTGTCCCTCTGGATCCTCCACATAAACTAGAACTTCTCCCAGTCCAGCCTCCACTGTCTCCACCAGGAACTCTGCTGGTTTCAGAACCATGTTACCTCGAGGCTCGATACCTGCAAACACAGCGATCACACGTAACTTTATTGTTTGAAGTAATGAATGGAAATGTTTGTGAAATTCCTCTGATAGCATCGAACTACATAAATGGCGACACAGTTTTTCAGATGTGGTATTCCCGTGTTAACAACAGAAGCTACAATAAAGTTAACTGTTTCTGTATTTAGGGTCGTAATGTGTTGATGTCGATAAAATATTTAGAAAACTTGATTTAATTCAGCTAACAGTACAAATAAAATTGCTATTTGAGCATGATTTCAGTTTAAATGTGCATCTGCAGTTATTAAACATTTTAATCTTCTGGAAATCTAGCAATCATCTTTTTCCACTTCAGTGTTTCATCTATGAAACATAAAAAGTAGTTAAACAAGCCCAAACACATCCTCAGATCGCTTCTTTGTTCTGAGTAATGAGACAAAAACTAAATGATGATTGATGGAATTTTGAGGTGTCACAATAAGTTTTTTGTACATTCCGAATGAGTCGATTCTACCAGAAATTTTTCTAAAACTTCGATAAAACTTGAGGTTTGATTAATGAACTTTGTTCCTGTGCATTTTCCACTCACCTGGTCCGTAGGCCTTAGCCCTCTTGGGGTGTAGCGATTTGGCCCTCAAGGGGGCACCGGGCTTCAGTTTGGCTTTAGGGAACTGAGACAGGTAGGTCATGACAGAGTGCTCATCCACGTTAGGATCGACGATCTCCTCAGGAGCAATCACCTGGAGAGGAAGGACAAGGCGAAAAACGCATCAGCCACACACTCAAGCTTTATCGAACTGGAACTACATGTCCTTGCTAACTGTTCTCCTGTATGACTGGTAAGGTAAGTTTTCCATTTACTGACGATTTCTTTAAAGTTTAAAAACCTTCAAGGAAAATCGTTTTGCAGCTAGAAGTTTGTTTTCTCATATTATGCTTAACATCTCCTGATTTTGTTGCAGTTTTATTTGTTTGCTTTGCTTTTAAGTTGGAACTATGTTAAATGGACCGGTCCTTTTATAGCAGTGTTCTACTCTAACTCAGCATTCAAAGCACTTTTCACAACAAGTTATAATAATTTCCAACTTTAAGCACTTTTTAACTAACCCAGAAACACACGTACACACACAATAGAGGCACTGAGGATCAAACCACCGACCTTCTGATTAGGGGATGCCCTACTCTTTCTCGTGAACCTCAGAGTGGTAGGATATAAATTAGCTTTTGAGCTTGTGAACATGTCAGTAAACCTGTTACAATCAATACATTTCCAGCTGCAAATACTTATTTAAAAAATAACAGCTGGAAACTTAAAAACTATTTCATTTTGCCAGAAACACAACAGACGGCCTCGATAAAGACGTCTCTAATCTCCAACAGCCGAAGTGAGTGAGTTCATAAGAGATCGAGTGAGTCGAGTCCAAAATCCTCCATGGAAGAGAAACTGGAGGGAAAGCAAAATGAATGGTTTCATCTGATCAGAAAATCTGTTTTTTAATGACATGAATAACAAAGGAACAGAACACATGAGGGGTTGGTGAAATGGTAAACAGCTGCTTGCTCAGTGCAGTAGAGTGAGAAGACGTCTGAAATCTCAGAGGAAAACAGCCTGAATCAACCTGAGAACAGTGCAAAAAGCTGGAGGAGAGTTTTATCATTATTATCATCGTTATGTGGTTTTTCCACTTAAGCTCTCCTTATCAAATCATTTCCCTCTAATTTCTTGTGAAAAAGTTTATACATTATTCCTCTCATTACAGGTTCTGACTAAAAGATTTCTGCGTTTCTCATTAACATGACTCTGGCAGTTGAATTTTAGGATCAGACTTTCTGGGAAATTAGAGAATCTTAATTCACCTCCGACCTGCAGAAATTAGTCAGCAGCTGAACTCAGACACAAACTCTGACTTCCTGCCTCAGACTACTGATTGAACAATCGCTTTGACTCATCTGCTCTGCTGCTAATTTAAACCTGCTCACATCTCTGCAGGCTGAAAATAGAGTCAAGTGTGTGAATCCTCCACATGGATCATGGCTCAACCACGACTGCTATTTCTGAAGTTCAATTTAATCGTAACAAATATATCCTCTGAGCCTGAATTCAAAGGAACCACAAAGCTCACCGGCAGATAAAAACAGCATGCAGGTCAACTTATCCCTGATTCTTCCATGTTCAGTAAAGCAGAGGCTTTTATTTTGCAGCTGTTTCCTAGATTTTGGCTCTGATTTTCTCATTAATCAGTAAGAAGAAGCTCAGAGAACAGACACTGAATGTGTTGCAGTCCGTGCGCAGGTAGGTGTTACCTGTGGCACTCCCAGCCAATCGTCAGCCTGTTGCATGGCTTCCCGGGCGTTCTCCACCGGCTGACTGGGATCCCATGTTTCCCAGTCGGGACACAGACCTGAAGGCAGCACAGACAGAGAGGTTTCATTATACACAGGAGACTAGTCTGTCCTCCAGGACGGCGTTCAGTCAGAGCAGTCATAGTCGCCTCTGCTGCAGAACATCCGACGAGCTCCTGCTTAACAGTTTGCAGAGAAAATATTTCAAAATAAGTTTTTTTTCCCCTGATTTGTGTAACGAGCTCCTTTTTGTTCAAGCTTTAGAAACTCAGAACATGTCTGACACGAGTTCATTTCCATAAGAGACAAAGTCTGAGAGTTAATATCAAACAAACATGAAAAAAAAACTTTACATATTTGATTTATGCCACATATTAAATTATAAACATAAAAATATGTGATATGGGCTCTTTAAGGACTTTGACTACTTCAAACGTACTTCCAAGTTACAGAGTACTTTATAATTAAAAGACACTTTGACTACTTCTGTTTCATGTGCACA
The DNA here is from genome assembly GCF_013358895.1 of Oreochromis aureus. Lineage (NCBI taxonomy): Eukaryota > Metazoa > Chordata > Actinopteri > Cichliformes > Cichlidae > Oreochromis > Oreochromis aureus. Next base: position 23,220,575 of record NC_052958.1, on the reverse strand, counting down.
ATTTTCTCAAACTTGCTGATGCTTCACTGTGAAATTACAGAATATTCTTGAGAAAACAAACAAATGTCTAAAATTTGTTGTAATTATGTTTTACAGATTTATAAATGGATGAACGGGTTTACTTTGTAATCTAGGAGAAACCAGCTTTATAATTAAACTGTAGGTTTAGTTATTACAGGTTTTAGGTTTTATTTTGATTGCTCGTTTCAGTTCTTTTTGGTTTTACATACAAACAGAGGCAGCAGACGCACATGGGCATCATCAAACCTCGTCCAGGGTCAGACTTACAGAGTCAAACTAACAAGATCTTCTCAACATTTCTATTTTAGAAACTTAGAATTATTTGTGAATATTTTCACAGTTTAGTGCTGATTATAAACTGGAAATGGAGGAGGTGTTGCAGTTAGTTAATGCAGGTCTGTTATAAGGAAATATTAAAGATAAATGTTTCCAATGGTGAAAGAGAAAAAAGAAAAAGCATTTATGAAACTGGAGCAGAAAACATGAATAAAATATGTGACTGTTATTAAACATAAAACAGGAGGATTCTTCTGTTAGGCCTTAATCAGAGAGAAATGATGATGAAAACAAAGAATATGGAACAACATGTTCAGCCAGTTTCTTATAATCAGCCCTGAGCACGCACACTTTGTCCTCATAAATTACTTGAACATATTTCCACAAAGGTAATGAGCCTCTGGCTGCATAATAAGCTTCACAAACTCATAAATGAGATCAGAAAATATCAGGCACACCTCACCCTGGACTGAAAAACTCAAAATCAGCTGAACATTAAAGCTGATGAGTTATAAATATTTGTCCTTCGCTGCTCTCTGATGAGGATCAGAGCAGAAACTGCAGATTTCAGCTGCTGCTGGTTTCCTGAAGCTGCTGACATGAAGCAGAAACACAGAAACACTCTGAGCCTGAAGCTGATAAGAGGATTAACTCCTCCTCCTCCTCCTCCTCCTCCTTCACATGTGCTGTACTAACTTCCATGTGAAGATCTTAACTTTTCCTGCAAAGTCAGGACATTTTTACAGCCTGACTCCAGGTTAGCGGGGCTGGATCAGCTCCAGGACTATACTTTCTTTTAGTTCTTGTCTCCTGTCTTTGAGTCTGGTGGGCCTGTTTGGTAAAATGTCAAAGGGCAGCTTTACGAGCAGCTGAATGAAGCCAGAGTGAAGCGCTCAGCCGATGACCAAAGCCTCCAGACATCAATACAGGAAGTTACATATCAGGTTTTCTGGAGAAATCTTTGACACAGGAACAAATCAATAGTTTAGATAGAGCAGCTGCCTCACATCAGCTCACAGATGATTTAAGCAAATGTTCACTTTAACAGACAGTTTGACGGCTTCAGGGAAAGTTTTTATTTGACAGCGTCTATATTTTCCTGGAAGCTGAGGAAAGCTTCCTGGAAAACTGCAGCTGCTTTTCTTTAAATCACAGGAACGTTTTAAAGAAAACCAAACTCAGTCAGCTTCCTGTCTTAAAGAGACATTTAAACTACTTTTACTGATCATTTTTTAACTTAAACATCGGCGTCTCTGCGCATTGTGTGCAGTGTTGGTGGGATCCTACCGGGGGCACAGTTGTCCACCAGAGCTCCCAGCGCCTTGCCGTCCCTCCAGTCTCGGTGAAAGTTAGTGATGGGGAGCTGGGGCACTTTGTTCTGGATCCAGCCCAGCAGACGCTGTTTAGGAGTCAGTTTCTTGGCGTCTTCGTCATCCTCATCCTCCCACATGGGCATGGAGATGGAGTAGTGGAGGATCAGGGTCCAGATCAGACCCAGGATCAGCTTCAGATTCCCATCCACGATGGCTTTGGAGTCTGAAATAAATACAGAGTCATTCAGGTGTGTTAATGTGACAGTCTTTCCAGGAGTGAGCGCCCCAGCAAATCCACCCTGATGTCAGACTGAGCAACAAAACCAAGAACTACACTTCAGACTCTACAAGCATCAGTTAGCAGGTTAAAAGGGCTCAGAGAGCTGTGAATGAATGAATGCTGCAAACCTCAATGAACTAAAGCGTGGCTGTGAAGAAGAGTGGACTGAAAATCCCCCACTGTAATGAGGCAGACTGATGAAGTCACACAGGAACCATCAGTGCAACTTACTGCTGCTGAAATATGAGATGGACTCAGTTTTATTAATTAAATAAAGACACGGTGTAATGTGTCATGGTTGTTTTCATATGAGGTTGTTTTTAACTTTCCCCTTTCTTTGTATCATGACTGTAGATGATTATATTTTTATACTTTTACGTGTGCTGTTGTTGTATTTTGATTCTGTGACGTGTGGAGAAGTTTTTCCTACATTAGGCTGAAATAAACTTGTGCCCGCAGAATCAGTGAACAGATGTTAACAGATGGTTTTGATTAATTTAAAGTCACGTTCAGCTGAATTTGATTTCCAACGTTTCGTGACCCAGTTTCCTGTTCTGCCAGGGAGTGCCAAAATAAAAGTTCACGTCTACTCTCTGTTTATCTTTCAGACATCAGGAGACTTATTTTTTTCTGTCATCGTTCAGAAAAGTTTCATCCATCGACAGCAGCGAGCAGCATGATGTCATGCAGCCCCCGCTCTGAGGAATGAGGTCAGTTTAAATAGGAAACACATGCGCGCACACACACACACATTAACATGAATCTGATGGAGGACACCGTCAGATACATTTCTCCTGCTGTGCTGAACACTGCTGTTGTTTTCTGTCACACATCTGAATTCTCAGGTGAATCTGCTTTCTTTCTATATTGAGGTCAGCTTGGCATGTGAACGTGTCGTCTTTAAAACAGCAGAAAACCTTGTGTTTTCCCCTGAGTGTTGTTAAGATTTCTGAAGGCCTGCCCAATCAGGAGGCGAGGAAACCGACTTCTAAACACACAGCTGGAGTTTCACTCACGCTTCGGCTGCTTTCAGCGCCTTTAACTTCACATTACCACGCACATACAACCAACACGAACACTGCATGCCAGCTTATTTTGATGATGTGGGCTTTATAGATAATTGGGTAACTTTCTGAGGGAAACCTGGTCTTGTTAGGAGAGATGGTGTCCGTCCCACATTGCATGGAGCAGCTTTCATTTCTAGAAATCTGGCCAAATTTATTAAAACCCCCAAAACGTGACTATCCGGAGTTTGGACCAGGAAGCAGAGTTGCAGTCTTGCACGCCTCTCTGCAGCTTCTCTCCTCCTGTTATTCCCCCCAAAGCCCCATCCCCTGTGTCAGCTCCCAAACAGACAAAAAACAAACTAAAGACCAACTAGTAATGACTTCATGAACTTCTTCACAAATAAAATTTTAACTATTAGAGAAAGAAATATTCATAATCCTTGCACAGATGTAATACTATTTATTTAGGGTCTTTTACTCCAGTTGATCTTTCTGAGTTAACTTCAATTACTTCCTCCAAACCATCAACGTGTCTTTTAGACCCCATTCCCGCAAGACTGCTCAAAGAAGTCCTGCCATTAATTAATACTTTAACCTTAAATATGATCAACCTATCTCTAATAATCGGCTATGTACCACAGGCCTTCAAGCTGGCTGTAGTTAAACCGTTACTTAAAAAGCCATCTCATGACCCAGCTGTATTAGCTAATTACAGGCCTCCAACCTTCCTTTTATCTCAAAAATTCTTGAAAGAGTAGTTGTAAAACAGCTGACTGATCATCTGCAGAGGAATGGCTTATTTCAGGCAGGTTTCAGAGCTCATCACAGCACAGAAACAGCTTTAGTGAAGGTTACAAATGATCCTTTTATGGCCTCTGACCAGAGTTGGCAAAAGTAAAGACATTCTGTACTTAAGCAGAAGTACAGGTACTACTGTTAGAAACACTCCACAAAAAGCTGATTTAACTTTACTTCTACACTCAAGTAAAAGTAAAAAAAGTAATGAAGTAAAAGCAGATCTTTGGAAGACATTTCTATTTTTGTGCAAAGCTAACTGAACCTTGTGCTATATTAACATAATGATAAAATAATATCAGTAGATGGGAATACAAACTTTAATCTAACCTTTTTAATCCTAATTATTTTCAGCTTGAACCTGAAGAAAAAGATATATTTCTGTTGCCTGCATTGCAGAGGGTGACTTTACCTCTAAACAGGAAATGTGTACAGTCAGGAGTTCAAGTGGATTCAGGTGTGTGTGTGTGTGTGTGTGTGTGTGTGTGTGTGTGTGTGTGTCTACTGGAGCTCTCAATTTCTACTGAGAGCTCCAGTAAATTTTCTTAATGTAGAGGCTGTGATCAGCTGACCTGCTGCTCTTTGTGGATTTACACACCTGAATTCAACCAGATGTGAGCAGCTGTTTCGTGAGTTGTCCTGGCTGATTTCCATACACTGACAGTGCACTGTTTACGCTGTCTTTATATCAGACACTATAAAGTTGGTATGAAGGTGGAATTCAGTGAATGATTCTCTGCTACACTTGATGTAAAGTAACTCTGTAACCACAGCCACTGTGCGCCAGTCACACACTGTCTTTACTTTAAATTACAGGTGGGACTCAAATAAAAAAATTAATCAAGTTAATTAGCGACTTTAGAATTAATTAATAATAATAATAATCGCATTTAATCACATGAGAAAATTTGTCCAAGAGCGCTTTTTTTAATTAAAAAGGGTTTTAGTGGGTGGACATGAACTGTATTATAAACTCAACCTCTTTTAATTTCTGGAAAAAAAGCATTTAAACTCAATCCAAAACAGAAAAACCTAATATCCCTGGTCAGAATTGGGCAGACTTAAAAATAAAGTACCATTCTACGTACATTTTCAAAATTGTATTGTCTTTAAATAATAATAATAATAATTATAATAATATCAACATAAAGTGCAGTTTTTCTTCTTAAAAAAGATAAGGCAGAAACATAAAATGTTATTTCAACAGCTTCACCTTTAAACTCTGAGTAACCTTAGCCAAAATTATTTAGACGAGCCTGTTCACATTTTCAGCTCTCTTTTTTGTTACTGTGTGACCTGCAACTGAGAACAGTCTCTCACATCTGACAGAAGTGGCTGTGCTTGTCCTGCTAGACCTCAGTTCAGCGTTCGATACTGTCGACCATAATAATCTATTAGAGCGATTAGAGCGTGCTGTAGGTGTTACAGGTACTGCACTGCAGTAGTTTGTATCATATCTATCTGATAGACTCCACTTTGTTGATGTAAATGGAGAGTCCTCTTCACAATCTAAGGTTAATTATTTCTTAAATATAAATGCAAAGACTGGTTTTAAGATAATTTTTTAACTATAATTTATGTTAGTTTAAGGTTTAATTAGTGTTACACCTCCAGGAAATTAAATAAAGTCAATGTAAGGTCGTGACTCTGCACAAATAAATAGATAACACAAAGATATTTTCTATTAAGTTATATTAAGGTTTAAACTGACATTAAGTTAAGTCTAACGAAATAAGTTTCTTTCATATCTTCCTGCTGGAAGTGATTGAAACACGACTCTGCATGTCTGAAACCACAGCAGCCTCTGCAAGGCAGATAAATTGTTCTGTGTCTCCTGGGATTAATGTTATTTTAAAGTGAGATTAAGGTTAGTTTAAGGTTAAACCTGAAGGAAATAAATCTCAGTGTGATGTCCTCTGAGGTGATGGAAACACCACTGCGTGTGTTCCCAGTCATTAAATCATATTTTCCTTCTCTGAGCTCAGATGACCTTTCTTCACCCCTCAGGAAACTCGGAGCCCAAAGATTAGCCCGGTCCGGTGCCCAGAGAGGAAATGTGTTTGGAGTGTCGCTGTAATCTTTCCCCAGGAAACCGGAGCTGCTGCAGCAGCTGGCCTGGCCTTCCCTGCCTGATAAACACAGTTTATTTTGCGATCATTTAAAGAGTTTATGGTGAAGCACAGAAATGAATATCGGCTCATATTCAGACATGATCGTCACCACTGATTCTTATTTCCTGTGGCTGGAAGGCTTTCTGGAAAATGTGAACGTGTGTTCAAAAAAGTGATTTAAAATTTGGAGAAGGTGGGTTTGAGCTGCACGTGCTTTGAGCGCCGCCTCCTGTAAACAGAAGCTGAGTTGAGGTGAGTTTTCTGTAAAAAACCCCTAAAGGCTCTAAAATCAGGACTCTGCCAGCCGGACAACAACTCATCTGTTCGTTAATGTCCGACAGCCACGCTTGCCGGTCGTCATTGGTTACCAAACAAACAGGCCACGGAGAAACAATGGAGTCCTGATAGAAAGCCTGCAGCGTGAGAGGAAAACAACCCCCCGTCACCTCCTCCATCACCTCCTCCTCCTCCAGAACAGGCCCGAGGGTGACGGAGAAGCTGTGTAATGTGACATTTAGAAAGAAAGGCTTTATGAGCTGCAGAGCGGAGAGAGGAAGAGATGGAGGGAGGGTGGAAAAAGCAAAGAACGAGGATGACGATGTAGGGAAAGAATTAAAGAGGAGGGTCTGAGCTCTGCAGGAGTCCAACAACAGGAAGTTAAAACAAGTTGCCAGCCAATCCTCTGGCTACCTGCTGACATGGCATCCAGTCTGCTGTCGCTCTTTATCAGCACGTTTTTAAAACGCAGCCCTGAGAATAGAGTCACTGCTGTAAACTCTGCTCTGTGACTGTGAGAGGAAGATCGTCTACGCTTGGACTCACCTGTGTCCACAGTCTGCTTTTACAGGTGGTTTAAGCACCAACCTGATATCACCGCGTTCTCTTCCTCTCTAAAGAGTGAAAGTTACTGATCCCTTCATCTGATTCCTGTCAAGCTGAATTTGAAAAAGGAGAGTTCAGCAATCTAAGACCAGGAGAAAGTCTGAATGTCTCCATCACTGGTTTAACTGGAAGCAGACTGGTGTCAGACAGTCTGAGGCCAGGCTTCCTCTGAGCCCTGACAGTGTGACATCAGTAAACTGAAGGTGGTTTAAAAGGATGAATGAGGTCGTGACAGACTGATGGACTGCAGATTGTTTGTGCGATCGCCCGTCCGAGGCGCAGGCTGGTACGCTGATGTTCACGTCTGTGTGGGAGGATTTCTACTATCTGCTGAGCTGCAGTCACACAGAGGTCAAAGCGAGGTCACGCCTGCAGTACGAAGGCAGACGAAACAAAGAAAACCTCAATCCTCAACATTCACACTGAGAAAAGGGACTTTTAAAAGCTCTGTGTATTTTTTCTGTAATTTTTATCATGTTGCATGGTCACATGATCACAGTGAACATCAACAAAACTTCAAACATTCTCAGATGAAAAATTTTTTTTAATGGCAAGCACCACGTCATCTTCACTCAGGCTGATACCAAAAAAAAACCCCCCAAAGAAAAACAAAATCAGGTAGTGCTGTTCACAGTTACTGGGTAGTGTCCCTCAGCAAGCTTCCAGAAACTGGTCAATCAGAAGAAGGTTAGCTTTAAAGTGACAGGAGCTAAAACAGTTCGTTTCAGACAGAGTATGAACTGACGGGCTGCACTGACGCGCAGGATCAGATAAAGAAGGACTATTACAACATTTTGAACTGTGAATCATGCAAGTTGCCCTGGCACAGTACGAAAACAGGCCGCTGGATGTGAGCAGAGTAGGAAAGTATATGTAGGTCGTTTAGTGTCGAGGGAAGAAATGAACATGAGGTGAACCCTGACTGCAGGAAGCTGAATTTAACATAACATAAAGTAGATTTTACACTTTTTAGTGCTTTTAAGCAATTTGCAGTCTGATTTTACCAGTGAAGCATTTTAAACACTAAAGGAAGGAGTGTTTTTTTTCAAAATAAAAGCCTGAAAAAAATATTTTTGGACTGCCTTTGAGTGGGTCACTTTTGAAGCTCTTCAAAAGCTCTTCCTGGAGCTGAAGTTTACAAGAAGAAGCAGAACAACAGCCTGCTGTCACACAAACATCCACCCCGAGCACCTGCTGGATGGAGCGAAGATAGAGCTCATTCATTTACTCATTCAGTCACTGATCAGCTGCTCCTGAACATCGCTGGACGCTCAAACCTGATTTCTCTCTGAGCAGATGGACGGCAGCTGAGTAAATGTGATGTTGTTGTTTATCCTGGGAGACTTCACAAAGACCACAACTATTTAAAGACACACACACACACACACACACACACACACACACACCTGTGAGCTATAAAAGACCAAAGTCTGCTGATCGGGCCAGCAGCTGGTTAGGATTTTTGAGTGTGCTGATGTAGTGTTACCCCCTCAGAGTCCACACAGTGACAGCAGGTGTACACTGAACTTTTATCCCTATATCAGCTTAGTACCTCAAAGCATGCCCAGGTGTGAGAAATACGTGTTATTACTGCAGTATTCAGTGCACAAACGTGTACTTTATCAGTAGTTTAACACATTCACTTCCTCTGAACGCTTCCTTTAATAAAGGAGGTAAAAGCAGTTAGCTGGACACTTCAAATGCTCTGCTAGACACAAGCAGGTCAGTCAGGAGGGAGCTGATCACCCACCAGACCTAGAGCAAGGATCTACTGGATTTCCAGGCTGTGCATGTCATGCACGATGTTCAGGCCTCCGTCCTCCTCAGTGAGGACAGCTTGATCCAGGAACAGTAACATTTACATCTCAGGATCCTGCTTGGTTCTCTGAGCTGCTGAAGACCTGAAGCACCATCACTGTACAAAGGTAGTGGCATATGACACCAGCCATCAACCGCCTATATCATTCAGCCCCACTCACACCTTCATGCATTTGATCCGCCTCCAGGTTAAATACCACTGACTCCCTCTCATCTGTCAGGACTGAAGAAGACTTTTGGATGAGCCGTGAAACGAGTGCAGCCAGCGCCAGGCACGAGGAGCTTAGATACGGAAAACATCCACATATGAGCAGCAAACAAAGGACTAAATGTACCTCAGAGTTCTGGTTAAACAAGGCGAGGAGGGACAAGGAGATAGACAGGAAGTCAAAATCAATATAAGACACCAGACAAAACTATCCAAGTAAAACAGGAAACAAACAGCTGAACAGACTGAGAGGAGTATGAAGACAAAAAAAAGATATATATCAGAGTTCCAATAACACAGCTTAACATCTCACCCTGACAGACAAACTTCAGGCACCCGAAATCCTGCCAAGTGTCCCTGGCTCCACAGGGAGGTGTCCCTCCGCAGGGACACTTGGCAGAAGCCGGGAACTGTTTGTCAGATGGCGTGATAGATGTGAGGTATATCCTCGTGTAGCAGTGATGCTCTGGTGTCATCCTCATACAAGGCGCCTGCCGTCTGCCAACACCACCCAGAGAAACCTGTGAGACGGCTCAGAGGCTGTTTGGAGCTGATATGAATAAAGCCGTGATTTCATGCGAGATTCCACAACTTAAAAAACCCCCCCACTGGATTACAGCGCAGGTGAGGGTCAAAAGAAACAGGTGGGTCAAAGAGAGATGTGCTGATCTGAGAGGCGATCAGGAGGAAGAACGGAGAGCAGAGCTTCACAGGGACTGTGATGGGAAAAGAAACAAGAACACAGAAACCAGGAAGTTTGCTCATCACATGATCCACACACTGCTGCAGTCTCAGACAGTGTTGGGTGTAATGCGTTACTAAGTAATGCGTTACTGTAATTAAATTACTTTTCCACTGAAAAAGTAGAGTAACTAATTACTGTTCATTTTTAGGTATTTTAATTACAGTTACTTACAATGTACTTGCGTTACATTGTAAAATAATTAAACTCGCTGAATATCATTATTTAATTTCAATAATTTATCTTCTAAACGTAGAAGTAAACTCTGCCGCTTTAACATCGCTGTAGTGCAGCTGCACGTCATTTCGCGCCAGTTTGCTGCATAGTCGTATTCTACAGCGGAAGATGTCGGACTCGGCTGAAGCGAGTGGCTGTTTTATGAAATGGACATACTCTTCACTTTTCTGAAACAAGCAGACAAGAATATTACAGTAATATGTAAGCTATGTCCTGGGGAGAAAAAGCAATCGGCTGCTGTTAATAGCGCGAGTAATCTACTGAAGTGCCTGACACGAGAGCATAGACGAACACTTCTGAGTGATCCTTGTTCATCATCCATGGATAACACCGCGGTAACTCCTGCTAAGCAGGCAAAACTTGATTTTACTTCAGCAGCACAGAAAGCGTCTGAAGGTGAGCTTAAAAATTGATTGCAGGCTACATTGTGGAAGAGATGCTACCGCTGCGTACTGTAGAGTCTCCGTCTTTTAAAAATATTATTATTTAAAGAGTTTAGTTTCTATTGTTTGCCCACTCAAGGTTTATAGGGATTTTAAGAAGTATTTAGTAAAATTACTTATTTAGTAATTAAGTTACTTTTCTGACACAGTAATTAGATAAGTATTTTAAATACAATATTGACTAAGTAATTAGTAATTAGCAATTAATTACTTTTTTAAAGTAACTTACCCAACACTGGTCTCAGATATTTAAATATGTTCACTTCAGTTTTTATATGAACAAGCATTTAAAACTGCAGTTAGTTTACAGCGGCCATCACTATGGCCTTTAACCCCCCCATAAAAAAAATCTGTCTAGATATAGATACAGTACTATGCAAAAGTTTTAGGCAGGTGAGAACAAATGCTTTTTCAGGGCTCTGTGGGGGCCATACCATCACTTCCACTACTTCTTGTCTTCTTTACGCTTAAGACATTTCTTAATGACTTTGGCTTTATGTTTGGGGTCATTGTCCTAGGGGCAGCAGTCTAGGCAGAGAAGCCCAGCTTCCTCCTCCTCCGAGGGTGAGCATGGAGGCATTCACAAACCAGCTGAGAGATCAAATCTCTCCAGCGTGGAACTTTTCTCAGTCTGTCTGATTTTTTAGGGACGTGGCTCTGCAAACAAAGCCAATGTACAACTGTTAGATACTCTTAAATACCCCAGATCTTGCACACACACACACGACACACCAAACACACCACACACTAATCAATAACTCATAATGACTCTGTCAGCCAGAGCCTGAACACATCGTTCCCCTCGATGTGTTCGGGCTCCGGCTGCTGCTTCAAATGCTTCACAACAGCTGTGACGACAGCTGACACACACACACACACACACACACACACACACACACACACACACACACACACACACACACACACACACACACACACACACACACACACACACCCTCTCGTCATGTGGTTGGTCTCAGTCTGGGTGGGGGGGGCAGTAACTAAAGTGAGTCTTTGTTGTTCAGACTCAAACTGGACGTTACTGCAGAGGCTACAGTGTGACAGTCAGCAGATCACACCAGATCTCTCTCTCTCTTCTCACACACACACACACACACACACACACACACACACACACACACACACACACACACACACACACACACACACACACACACACAGGGGAAGTCCGGGGCTTTGAAATCTCTCATTCTTTTCCTGCAGCCCATTTGAAATTTTGCTGATTTTAGGGTTAGCTACTCCTCCTTGATCCTCCTCCTGTTTTCCAGTTTAAAGGGTGTTCTTCCTCCCCATCATCACCAGTTTTGCTCATTAGCTCATCTGGTAATGGGCTCCTCCTCACTCACATCACCCTCAGTTAGTTTGAACTGTGATGAGGTGATTTCTGCTGTTTGTGCAGCTGTTCCTCTCAAACTTCACAAACATCCAGTGAGGCTCAGAGGGAACAAAGACCAACTAGCATGTAGACACCCAGCACTGAAACATCTGTCTCCAACAGTGGCTTAAAGGAGCTCAGACATCTGGAAATGACCAAACAAGCTCACTTTAATCTGGTTAAACTGGACCCCTGATGTAGTTTCCAGCATCCAGCTGATGTCACGCTGCCTCAGTGATACTTAGAGATGCTGAGCCATCGTTAATGAAAGCTGTCCCGCTGACTCATAACAGAGTGATTCTAAGGTTTCCAGGAGCTCTGAGAGAAGGAAGGTGCAAACACACCATAGCTGTTTAAACCATCTAAACCCAACAAGCTCATAACAAAAGAAAAAAAGTGCAAACATAAAAGTCCAAACGGGGCGTGACCACAGCCTCCTCATTCAGTTTCGTGTTTGCCGGTGCCTGACAGGAAGTGTTCAGCAGGGAGGATCAGGACAGTATGAGGGTGTCCTGTATAACAGCCTGTGACGTCCTCATCAGGAGCTTGGAAGGAGCCCTTGTTTGGAGGTCATGGTTTGAGTCCTGCTGGGAGCTTTGAGTTTTTCTTTAGTATGACTTTTTACTCTCACAGGAAGAGGTCACCTCCACACCCGCAGATGGGTATGAATGAGGATTTAAAGAAAGGCTCAGACTCGACTTCGTTATTTTGGTCCTAATGAAGCCGACAGTGTGACGAAGTGAAGCTCCCAGTACTTCCTAAAAGGAGAGGCGATACCACACTCACGCTAACTCTCCCACAGACGACCGTCTCCACATTGAACCTCTCTTCGTCGCCTATTCCACCCTGACCTTTGACCTCTGAACTGCTGCCACACACAGACTCGGTATCACAGTTTTCACATAAACGCTGCACAGGTACAGTCTAACCTGTGACCTCACAGTCAGGTAGGATATCCTCAGCTGTAACAGGAAGTTAGTGTGAAACACGGCTCAGAAATCAGCAGCGTGTAGTGAGTTACTATGAGGGGAGGGAGGGGCGGGGTGTCCTGGCCTCAGTTTAACATTCCTGTGTGCTGACTGCTGCAACACATGGCAACCATTACAGAGACACAGCCAGAGAGGCATGGAGGTAAAATTAGCCGATATTTGAATGAAGTTTGGCTGAAGGAATCCAGGTTAGAGAACATGCGCAATTCAGCTCAGCAGCCTCAGCCACACAAACACCACATTAACCATTTATACACCCACCCCTCAGGTTTGGAAACAAGCCAATCAGGTTACAGATCACGTCCTGTCACACATCAAGTGTCTGTGTATCAGACACAACAAGCAAAGCGCATATATTAGCTAACCGATGATGAGTTCCTGGTGGCCCCACTACTAGTGCTAAAACATTATTAAGGCCAGGCCTCTTATGAAGCCTGTCAGCTGTGGTTGGTTATGTATAATGACGTTTTATATATTTTAAATATAATTATATATATAATTACTATAAAATAATAGAAAAGCATATGTATTTTATTAATAAAGTTTAATTAAATGTTGCCCTGTAGAGGGGGTCCTGAGGAGCCCTCAGCAAGTCTCTGCCCCCGGGCCCCTCAGCAGGTTAGCGAGGCCCTGCATTCTCTGGGTTTATTTTCAGCAGCTGTTGGCTGAGGGACAGCAGAGCTCAGCTGTGCTGCTATCAATCAACTCCTACTCACACCACCCCTCCACCCCCTCACCCCAACAAGTAACTGCGCCCTCCAGGCCTCGCAGCCCCCTAACAGCCCCCCCCATCAGCTGCGGAGTCACAACAGCAGGTCAAGCTTCAGTTTGTCCTGTTAGACCCTCAAAAAAAGTAAACCTACAACACATGAAAACAAACTTATCTCCAGAGCTGAGTGCACAGCTGGACAGAGGAAAACCTTCACCTTTAACCTTAACCACCATGTCTCGTTAGTGATGTCAGTATTTTTCTTTAAATATTTTAATATTATTTCCATGAATATCTGAGAGGTGTCCACAAGTTAAATACACAGCTGGGTATTTTCTATTAATCCGATACAAGAAACATTCAAAAGCCCGAAACTGAAACCTGCTCAATGAATGAAAATGAAACATGTTTTTCCTGAAGTTTTTATCATAAATATGACATCATTATAAAAAGTGATTTTCTTTAATTAAAGCATTTATTTCCAGCTGACAGTCACTATGACATGCTCAGTCTAAACCCAGTTTAATCCTGATATTTAAATCCAGTATAAACGTGTGAACCTGGTGACCTGAGTGAAGTCATGTCACACATGTGACAAACTTATTGCCTCAAAAACGTAATTAGACTCAATTAAAGAGAGTTACAGTGACTAGTTTACTCTGAGTGTGCAGTGCCTCATGGGCTGAGGCAGACATCTCATTTGTGTCCCGTACAACGCACAGTTACAGGACGACTGGTCTCCGTCGTAGTGGATGCTGTTTAGTTTTGCACATCTGCTCATGAATGTAAGAAGAATTGATGGCTGTGATTTTTTCTTCAGTGTGTGGATTTTTCCTCTCTCTCATTTATCTTCTTTTATTTCAGGCTCTCTCTTTGATTTTGCTATTTATGTTTTTGATCATCTGTCTTTGCTTTTTTAAAATCATGGTATATGAACAAAGTTATTATTACTGTTACTACCTATGTTTTATTTAATGAAGGTAAGCCTGCTTAGTCTTTGTGTCCTGCACAGTTACAGACAGACTGAGTAGGAACAATTACTCTCAACAGGAGTCTGTTAACAACTAAACCTTCACATAAACACTGAAAACCATGGCACACAGACTCCAACACACCCCTGCACAATGAATTAAGCAGCACAAACACACTGGGTCTGCAAATACTGTCCTTTAGTCAGATTAGTGCATTTAACTTCATCTATACTAGTTTTTTAATGCTGTACTAAGTAACGTGGACTTCATGTCAGCAGACTGAGCGGTAAAGTTGAACTTCTTCAGGATTTATAAAACCCTGCAACACTTTGGCCACTCATCATTCACATCCACTCCAAAACCTCTGCAGGCTGATTTACGTCCATCTGGAGGGTTCCAAACACTTCTGGATTTCTTGAAGGGTTCAAGAGCTCAACAAGTTTCTCTGAACCCTCCCGACACCTTTGCAAAAATCACACACTCTGTACCTGGATGAAGTTTAAAAGCAGGCTTTAATAATTCTGACTTTTTATCCTTAAAAATAAGAAACTCTTTGAATGAATCCACTGATGAAACTGTACGCACTGAACAGCTGTGAACACCTGGATCTCCACACACCTGTGAGCCACACCTGTCACGTGTCAGTCACCAACCGATGCCACACGTGATTTCCTTTGTAAAAACCCCTCTTATGAAAGAAACCAGCAGTTGGGCTGACTCTGTTTCCAGGTCACACACACACACACACACACACACACACACACACACACACACACACACACACACGCGCCGTGCGTAAACTCTCCAAACGCGCCTCTGTCTCAGTTTTACTCACTCACCGATGGAGACCAGCTTGATGTGCTCCCTTTCCAGGAACTCCAGCGCCACGGAAACGTTCTCCAGCTTCATCTGCCTGAAGTTGGGTCTGCTGTGGTACTTCCGGTACATCTTTTTCTGGCTCAGCACCTCCAGCAGCCCTATTAACTTTAGCCCATCGCTCAGGTCCTTCTGCAGGTCGTTGATGCGTTTGTTGATCACCTTCAGGTGCTCGTTGCACCACCTGGTGAAGGTGTTCTGCTGGATCTTCTTCCACGGGGCGTCCTCGGCCAGGTCCTTCTCGGTGGCCGGCATCTCCTCCTCCTCCTCCTCCTCGCCGATGTCCGCGGTGCTCTGGTAGAACTGCTGGGGCTCCAAGTAGCTGTTGTTGCTCATCATGGACATGCCTTTTATACCACCGAGCGCAGTGGGAAGAGAAGGAAAGGCAGAAAAAAAAAGAGAAACGGGGCAGTGGAAGCGGAGGGGCAGTGCCCAGCGCGCGGGGAGGGAGCTTCACGGAGCTGTGCGTAAAGAGGCGCGCATGCAGACCCGCGGGCACTCCTGCGGACTCACACTCTCAGAGAAAGAGGAGGCTCAGGAGGAAGAGTGAAGAATAGTTTGCTTTTGTCCTCCGGCTGGCTTGGCTGTGGTCACGCACGGGCGGCGGCGTGGACAGAGTGGGGCTGTGCAGCTGCGGGAGCGTGAAGCGAGGTTTAAAGGCTCGGCGTCACTGCGCAGGACTTCCAGGAATGCCCCTGCCATGACCATATACTACTGCGACCCGGGCATCCTCCGCGCCGCAGGACACCGAGACCGCAGATCATTGGTCGGGCGCGGAGCAGGGGGGTGGAGACACGCTGGATACCCCCAACCAGGACACCCCCACCTACCCCACCCCGACAGCCGGACCCGGGGCTCCACAGCCGCTCTGACACCTCCGGGTATTTTTAGTCCTCAAACCTGGAGAGACACCCTGAGGAGGGACATGACATCACCATCAGGCAGCCAATCAAATCACTGCGTGACATTTAAATAACAAAGCAGAAATAAACAACATCGAAGTTTACTTCAGTTTGGAAATACATATCAGATCTGAAAATACAATAGACTCTGTGATAATGATTAATGACAATTAATGGTAACTACAATGGAGGTTGGGTGTTTACAGTTAACTGAATGAGGTGCTGCTGCTTCCTGCAATTCCATTGGCTGCCAAATGGAGGCAAATGGAGGCGCGGCAAACTGGAGCAAGCGAGAGAGGAAGAAAAATTTCATGCTGCGTTTAATACAAGTTTTTTGAAAAATAAAACAAACTGAAGAGATTTATTGACGTAAACAGCAGCGCCCCCTGCTGAGCACAGTCTGCTTCTACGTGAAACAAGCTGAACTTGACCCAGAGTGAAGCCCAAGATCAGCTCTGCAATAATCACATACAGATGTGTGCAGTTAGAGCTTTATAAGAGCTGCTGGTTTTATCCCAGCTGTGTTGAACATCAGCCTGGCTGTACAGAAACACATATAAATAGTCTTTATACGCAAAAAATGTCCACAGTGATGATTCTAGTGGATTGAGTGGATTAAAAAGTGAGAAGTGGCACAGTGGCTTACTGTAGCATCATTGCATTCATGCTGGGCTTGTTGAACATGTGTGAGGAAACATGAAAGTAGTGTTTTGAGTTAAAATGTGTGGCATCAGGCGTATTTCCTATGTGTCACGTTCAGAGACTTACTATAAAAACACAAGACAGGAATACAGACTCACCGTGAGTCTGAAAATATCTGCGTCCAGCTCAGATATCACGAGAGGAAAACAGCAGCTCACATCTAAAGTGTAAATATGGAGCCAAACTAAATTTAACAGCGAGTGCCGTCGTGATACACTCATCATCCTCTCAGAGCAGACAGTTTACCAGAGTTATCACCACTTATTACAGCCATGACTTCACTCCTGATTCCTACTCTTTTTTTCTTCACCATAAACTCAATAAAGAAGATGGAAGTAGCCATCATGATGTCACCATGAAGCAACTTTTTGATCACTAGGTAGCCCCGCCCTAAATCATTCCTAGCTTTGTGGTCTTTTCTGGCTCTAATGGGACCTTTTGGTTTGGTTTGATCCACCACACAGCTGCCACAACTATGATGGTGACACAAGGCTTCACAGCAGAAACTGACACAGCATCAGATGACAGAGTAGATACAACATCAGAACATGGTATACTGTGGTCACAAAGGGATAGACATGGTCAGCAACAATACTCAGCTATGCTGCTGTATTTAAACTGTAAACTGTATTGCTCAGGTGACAAAAGTGAGTCAATAAAATATCCTCCACACCATCACACAAGGCAGGATTGATAAATTACTTCATAATGGCTGTTTTCACCAAACTCTAAACTTAGCATCTGATTGGATGTCTCGAGACCACTTTTACGTGGTCATGGTCTCGCTGTCTCGGTCTTGCTGTCTCAGATCGACATAGTGGTCGGGAGATTTGGAGTCAACAGTATCCTTGACACACAATGTAACGTTCGATAATGTGTCATGCGCAAAGCATCCGCTCTAAGAGCCGTGCTTAGAGAGTGCTTTGTAGTGAATCAGAAGAGTCGACTCCCATTGAGCGAGAGCCGGCTCCTCACTTAATTTCCTTTCGCTGCTCAGCTCTCACACAGTGGCTCAGCTATGCTCCAATCCCTCCATATTGTGGCCAATCACATGCAAGGATATAGGATAATATCATTATGTGAAAAACAGAGAGGGTGAGAGACGCGTCAGTCAAGTGGAGCGTGCGTCTGTCCTCTCAGTGAGTGAGTGAGACAGTAGACAGCGGTGAGGAGGGCTGTGCGAAAGCAAAAACACATAAATATGCCTGACACCTGTAAACGAAGCAGCATCTGGCTGCAGTTTAAAGACTTTTTTTGTCTCGGTCTCGTCTCGACTTTGTCTTGGTCTTGACTCGGTCTGTCTTGGTCTTGGTCTCGATACCCTCTGGTCTTGGTATTGTCTTGGTCTTGGTTTAGGCGGTCTTGACTACAAGTCTAGATTGTACTAGCAGGAATCATCATCAGACCAGGAAATGTTTTTTTGTCTTCTGTTGTCCAGTTTTTGTGAGTCTGTGTAAACTGTAGAATCGCTGTAATCTCTCTTTTATTAGTGAACAAAAGTGATACATGTGAGGTCTTCTGCTGCTGGAGCCCAGTTGCTTCAAGTTTAGACCAGCCTGTCTAGCACCAACAACCAAGCACTTCAGCAGGTCATTGTCACCATGTCTACATACCTAAAAGCAATAAGTTGCTGCCATGTGATTGGTTGAATAGATAATTGCATGGTTAAAATAGGTGCATGTAATAAAGTTGCGCATATGTCTCAAGGTTGTTTTTACCAGTAATTTTGAAAATATACCATAACGTTGAACACATGAAAGACAAGGAAAACTTTGTTTATTTGTATTAGATCATTTACAAAACCAAACATAAAACACAGTCCCAGACAGATGTTAGCATGGTGCAAAAACATCAAGAACAGAGATCAAAAACAAAGAAGAGAAACAGCAGCCAGATGACAGTGACGTGCCGCTTTTTTGCGGCTCTGATTCAGGACACCAAAGTAAAAGCAGAGTTCATACAGCACACCTGATATTTGACAGTAACACCTGACGCACAATCAGCAGTGAAATCGGAGGAGTTTAAACAGTCAGACATTTTAAAATCTTTTCTGATGGTTCAGTTTCACCGTTGTCTAAGTACATATCCAGGATGAACCTAGCTTTGCAAAACGGCTGGAACTCAGGGGGAAACTGATAGCTATCAGTTTCTCCTGTATTTTTTATTTTTTTTATCTCATTGGCAGTTTCCCCCCTATGTGTTTAACATCCTAATCAACGTTGAGCTTGGCTAATCACGTTTAAACATCTACACACTTGTTACCCCCCCCCCCAACAAAACAAAACAACAAACCATAACATTCATTTTTATACCAACTAGCATGATGTTGAATACATCTATTGTTAACTACCAAATAACTACCAAAATATGGAAAAACATTTAGCATGCTATCTTTAGTTATGCTGGCTAACATATGTTAAGCTAGGCTAAGCTAGTTTTATAAACACCAGTTACAAAAAACTACAATAATACCTGTCAGTACTAGAAGAAACTAGCGTAATGCTGGCAGTGGTTAATAACAACTAAAATAGTAAAACATGCTAGTATTTCAGCAGCTACACTGACTTGTACTAAATTAGGCTAAATATCAATGAACTAGCTGCTACTGATAGGTTATTAAAATATTAAACTGCTATTTCTATTAAACACAGCTGCGTGACACAACACCAGTTAGAAACCAGCAGGAAAACATGTTGGGTTTAAGTGTTTGTAGTTCTATAAGTTAAACTAGTTCAGTGACGGCGATGTCTTTAGCTGTGTGCCACATAAACTTCATCATGTTTATCATCAAATCATCATGTAGATGTTCAGGTGCTCCCATGGTTCCAGTGTTCATGCTCAGCTTGGTTAAACCCAGATGAAACTAAAATCCACCATAAAAACAATTGGCTAATAACACAGTCTGCATCGGCTAATGGAAGAATTGGATTTTAGCGCTCATGCTACAGCTTGGCTGAAGCTGCTACAGCGGCTACATCTACTCTTCTAATTTCATGCAAAGTCACTATTCCTCTAAACCTAACATGCAGGATGGAGATACCTACTGAGAGCTAACGTTTGTCAGGACTGTGCTAAGGATGGACGGATTCAGGATATCACTGATAAAACAAAATACGCCTTTTGACTTTTACATTTTCATTTTGTGAAAAGAGAACAAAAGGCTCAGATAAGTACTTGTTCTGTTTTCAGAAGTACATAAAAAATATCACAGACCTCCAGAAATTGACATCAAGTGCAAGTTACTGTGGCAGAAACCCAGCAGATAAACTGACACATTTTGTATTTTGATGATATTATTGTGACTTTTGTCAAGATAACTCCAACACAGACATACGAGAACCATCAGAGGAGATTTGGTGGCCTAACAGGAAGCTCAGATGTTTGAGAAATTTCCAAAGTAAATCCATATTCACACAATAGATGTAAGAAAGTTTTTTAAATTGTTCTATAAATTCAGATGTGATTTCTGCGTAATGGACAAACAGTCTGAGTTGTGCTGCTGTATATTAATGTATCAGGAAACCAATAATCAGTCCACCCCCAGACTTTTCCTAATGCTAAATTTGCAAACATCTGACGAACTATCACATACCTATTATCACAGAAGCTGTAGGAAAATTATGCACTTTAAAACAGAACAAAGAAGAAATCGAGTGGAAGAAAAATCAGAACATAGCACTGATCAAAAACAAAGATACCAAGACGGTACAGAGGAACACCGGCATGCAGCTTTTAGGAAGATTTTTGTAATTTTACTGACATAATGATAAAAAAATAGGATCGAGTTTGTATTCACAGTAAAACACAGATTTAAAAACATTCTGGAGGAATTGATTCAGTGCCAGGTGAGGTTGTGGAAGTCTCGAATAAATTACATTTAACACACATTTTTAACACAAGACCAACAAAGACAACACTAAAGACAGCGAGAGCCCTGATACACAACAAAACCAGATTCAAGCCCAGGAAATACCTAAAACACTAGCAGGTCAAATATAGGTTATAATGATTAGTATTTTATATTCTAAAATATCACATAAAATTAGTTGAAACTCACTGATCAAAATGATTGAATAATGTGCAACTCAACATCTGTCTTATTATCTCATTAATGTTGACTTAACTGGTGACATTAATGAGATAATATTTTTTTGTTCCTAACTGGTTTCACTTTTCTGGCAGTAATGGGCTTTCATACCTTTTATTTTAGTAAATAAGTGCATTTAAAAAAGTTACCACGTGAAAGTTGTGTGGCAATTAAGTCTTTGCTTTGATGACTAACTTTTCATATATATTATTATTATTTTTCTGCTGAGAGCTGGCCTACACATATTACTAAGAAAACTTCACAACATCAGTTAAATGTGTAAAATATGTCTTTCCTGTAGCAAGTGTCTTTAAAGGCTACACGTGTTTGTCATGCAAAATGCTTATAGGAGCGCCTAACAGCACATGCGTCTAGTTGTTTTAAACAATGCAGTATAACAGCCTGATCAAACTTCGGATTTAATCGTGTTTCTCCAACACTAAATAAATAATTTTAATAAGCCTTTATTAATTTTAAATTCCCACAGTTTGTTAAAGGCCTGCTTTATCAAATTAGTGCTGTTAATATCTTCAGTCACGTACACGTGTCACAGTTCACTCTTCATTTGCAGTGCCATATGTTGTAAATAAACTGGAATGTCTGAGCTAGTTGTTATCTTACTGAATCAAGTTTGACAGAAGTACCTGATTCCACCCTGAAAAGGATCACAGTCATCTGAACAGCTTATTCTTATTTTCTAGGATTATTTGGTCTCCATTTAAATGTAAACGTAACTTAGGAACCATAAAGTTTGAAATGTGTCTATGTGCAAAAACAAAAAGATATGTATTTGGGTATCTCCCACAGTAAAAAGATTCAAAAGCTTACAGAAAAAAATGTGTTTAGTCTTGCGTGTAACAAAGAAGGATGATCTGAGGCATCTGAGAGGTCTGATCAACCAAAATGCAGATATAGACTTCTCTTTGGGGTTTTACATTAAATGGTGAATTTTTGACGCCCCTTTCAGACAAGATCCATCCCAGTTTTTATTTTCTACAGAAGAAAAAAATAAAAAAAACAAATAAACCTCGTGGTGTTCCACATACCCTGAAATATTCACTGTTGGAATCTAAATAAAACTTTGTGTCCTTATCATTGTCACTTTGAGTTTAGTGAAAGGTTTTCCACTACATGGCATAATTTCTGGTCCTCTTCCATTATTATTTGTAAATAGATATCGCTCCCCCCACCCAACCTTTTCTTAATAGCTGTTCTTTAAGAACGTGACAATAAGTTTAATTTTAACTTTTAAAAGTGATAAGAAGTTGAAGAAAATGCGCTGTCGTCCACTTATTTGATTAGAGCTGCATATGAGCTTAACTGCTATCAGTTTTCAATTGATCAAATTTTCATGAAACTCATTTTGCTGCTTTGTGCTCAACTGTTAGAAGTAAAATAATGTATCATCTGCATACATAAAATTTGGACTTTTTTAGTAAGAACGTAATTTGCTGTTTAATCATTATTAGTTTTCAGTTCATTACATTTTGATCAAACTCTGCTCTTCTTAAAAGTAAAGTGTCATCTGCATACGCAAATCTGAAAGTTGCATGTTAAGTAACACCAGCATTTGCTCTGTGTTTTGATTTTAATCAAATTTTCTACAACATGCTAAAAATCAACAACAAAAAATCCCCCAGCCTTATTCCAAGTGTGTTCAAAAATAAATCAATAAATAAATCAATAAAAACCATCTGCTACACCTAACTGTGCAAAATGATAACAACTCTGGCACAATCTGAATCTAAACACAGTGTAATCAGTCCACAGAAATTATCTCTCTTTAGAAATGAGCTTTAGCAAATATCTTTTTTTTAAAGTGCTATTTTACTTTTATATAGTCATACTACACATTTAAAAAACAGAAATCCAGACATGTAAACTGATTATAAGGAGTGAGGAAGGTAAAATAAAGCTATTCCCGGTGTTTCATGCTACAAACCAGACCTGCTGAAACTTAACGCTGATTAAAGTTAATCAACGTTGAGTTTCTGACAAATACATAATCAGATAATGTACAACATGAAGAAGGAAGGAAGTATTTGAAACACTAAACAATCAAGTTTTATCTGCTACTGTTTTCTCCTGTATCAGTAAGTGCAAAGTACTCCTTAAACTCAGCAGGACAGAAATAAGGCAAAGAATTTTAAAGCTGAAGGAAAATATAATAACTCAAGTCATTTTTAAATTAATAGTTTGCTACTTTTTCAGTGGGGTGTCTTTAAATTAATGACCCTTTTGTTTTGGACTGCTGTTTGATCAAATCTAATTTTAATGAATAAACACCAAAACTATTAAAGTAAGTAAACATGTTTTATCAGTAAGTTAATTAGATCATTTCACCCCATGAGTTTATATTTTCCATTTTAACACTGAATGTAGGGACTTTTTTTTTTAAATATACGTAGCACCCACTAACACGACAGTGAAACTTAATCCATTTTCTTCACGAACTTCATGACAAGCTACTTCTGGTACTTCTGGAAGATACAACAAAATGAGATATTCTGTTCAACTCTTGAACTCTGATGGTGAGTAATCAATAAATCAACCGCTTGACCATCTGCACAGAGCTGACCTGCAGGAAGAGTAAAGAGTCATATTGGACGATGTCGTGAATTCCTATTGCTTTCCCCTCCAGCACTCACTGACGTCTGTGGCGTTTGGGTCAAAGTGTTGTGGAGATGCAACAAGCAGACATCAGGATGGTCACATGTATGAGGGCAGCACTGGATGGATGACGGCAATCCCACAATCCTACAGTTCACCGTGAGGTCGCTTCCTGTGTACTCCTCAAGCCCTGGTGAAACTAGGGACAACCAGAACAGCAATGGCTGCCACGGCGACTGCCACCACTGCCAGGTTCCAGCCTTCACAGTCGCGCTGCCGGGAGACGACAAGACAGGTTAGCATAAACTTTATTTATAAACACATTAGGTTTTAGCCACATGCTGGATATTTTGGAAACTTTAAATGGAGTTTGATACTTTATTTTGACTTTGCAGTTTTTTTCCATTTGGATGTACCAAATAATAGGGGCGATCGAGGCTCAAGAGTTGGGAGTTCGCCTTGTAATCGGAAGGTTGCCGGTTCGAGCCCCGGCTTGGACAGTCTCGGTCGTTGTGTCCTTGGGGAAGACACTTCACCCATTGCCTACTGGTGGTGGTCAGAGGGCCCGGTGGCGCCAGTGTCTGGCAGCCTCGCCTCTGTCAGTGCGCCCCAGGGTGGCTGTGACTACAATGTAGCTTGCCATCACCAGTATGTGAATGTGTGCATGAATGGGTGGATGACTGGGTGTGTAAAGCGCCTTGGGGTCGTTAGGGACTAGCAAAGCGCTATACAAATACAGGCCATTTTACCATTTACCATAATGGAAACGTCTATAAAAAAGGGGATGATGCTTTTTATAAAAGAGCACTACATTCTGACCACCCACTGCATTCTGAATGTGCTTGTAGGATCTGGTCCAGGGGATGAAGAAATCAGGTGGCCCGTGAAGCAGAGCCTCTTCAACCTCTGCATATGCTAAACACATATGCAAAAAACCCACACAAATTGACAACAAAAAATACTGAATATGACCATAAACAAAGTTTTAGTGTGGAGCCTTTAAGATGTTTGGGAACTTTTAGATGTTCTGCTAATCCATTCGTACTGGTCACAAATGAAGAGTGAGTAGCAGGTCATTCAGTATTTTTCTAACTACCTCTGTATGGCTGTGTTTAGCCGAAAGGTTAAGGACAGTTTTTGTGCCTCACAATTACAAACAGAGTCAATGCTAAGATGCAATAATACATAAAATGAAAATATTTAATCTAACAGAAAAAGTCTGTGCTGTGTTACAAGCAAAGACTTTTCTGATTCAAGATTTTCTTTACTGTCATTATGTTGCTAGAACATAAAAATTACAGTGGTGCCCTCGGTGATAAAGAAAATACAAAAAAGATAAATAAAGAAATAGATTTTTTAAAAAGATATAAAAGATAAAAGTCTTTAGCAGTCTTTTGAGTGGTCATCCTAGTTCCTTTTTTCTTAAAAGCCTCCTCTGGCTGTTACTGGCTGTTACTGTACAAAAATAGAGAAACTGTTTGAAGGCACAGTTCACCTGGCCTGGTATTTTGGCTTATCAGGCTAGATAGCTTTGGCATGAGTTTCCCAGTTTTGGAAATATTAGCACAGATGTCTACCTTCTTTGTATATAATGGTACTAAATTGCACTCAAAAGTGCATTTTTACATTTACAAACTCATCAGCATTGTCTCTTCAGACATCATCACCCAGTTATTAAAGTGTAAAGATTACATTATTATGGGCTCTTTAATGGATAAATGGTAAATTGACTGGTTCTTATATAGTGCTTTTCTACTCTGAGCACTCAAACTGCAACTTTGCACAACTGTAGGATCTCTACAGACAGTGCTGCATGAGGAAGACACAGCGGATCCTCTCTGATCCCAGCCACCCCATCCACAGACTTTTCACACTCCCGCTGTCCGGTAGGCGGTTCAGGAGCATCCAGACCCGCACTAGCAGACACAGGGACAGCTTTTACCCACACGCCATCAGACTTTTGAACTGCTGACATTCCATACACACCACTACACACTCACTACAATTACAGGACATACTGTCACTTCAAGAAATTCTACTTAAATGCTCATTGCACAACTTTGTACAACCAACAAATAGTCTTGCACAAACTTGTAAATACCAACTTGCCTTAAATGTAAATATCAATTAAATTCTCTAATATTTAATACTTTTTCCTCTCTCCTTTTGATTGTTATTATTATTATTACTACCACTGCCAATTTCTGTTATTTTCTTTTCAATATAACTGCACACTCTCTATATGCTCATGTAAGCTGAGGAGCACGAGCCAAAGAATTTCATTATGGATAAATGTGGCTACACTGTTTATCTGTACATGACAATAAAACTCGAAACTTGGCTCATTCACACATTCACACCCATTCGCACAAGCACTTCTTTCTATGCAAATACTTTCTATCCAACATTAACACGCATTCATACTCTGATGGAGGCATCTGAGAGCAACTTGGGGTTAGTATCTTACCCAAAAATATATTGGCATGCTGAAAGCAGACCAAGTTAAACCACCAACCTTCCTTCAGATTTGATTTGCTACACAGAAACTCAAGCAACCTGACAAAAAACACTGGGCCCAGCATTAAGTCAGTCAAGACATGTGCATGTAAAAATCATGGCTGGTGGAGGATGAAACACCCGGCACAGCTGATGTTCTACTACAGTTCAAACAAACAAGTAAAACCTGGATTTGAACAGAGATCGGGAAGTCATGGTGGCAGAGGTTTCCACTTTTAAGCACTTTAAATGACAGAGGGGTTCATCTGAAGCATTTGTTTCTTCATTTGTGGAAACAAATGCAGAGGCAGGTTTCCTTTAAAGCGTCTGGTAGAGAAAGAAGGTCATGGCCATACCTGGTCCCATCTAAGACGCCAGCTCCTCCCACCAGCACCAAATCAAGGCCACTATTACAATCATTCCTATGAAGGGGATGGAGAGAACAGGGGGCTCAGACTGGCGAGTGCAGTTCTGGGAAGAAGACAGAAGGTAGGAGTGTGGGGAGTATGGAGAGAGGAGAAAATGAAATAATCAGAATAATAAAGTCAGAGGGCGTGAGGGCGAACGGCAAGCAGGGAGCAAACCAAAATGAGTGATCTGATGTGAAATGACTGATAGGCAGGCAGGTCGATCAAAACTCAAATTTTCAGAGAATTTTTCAGTTTCTTGTGTAAAAGCCATGTGAAACAGAAGAGACGTCAGTCAGACAAAAAAAAAAATGGAAATGAAGTGAGGAAACTGAAAAATTAAAGACAAGATGGTGAGGTTTTTTTGTTTTGTTTTGTTTTAAGTCTTTAACATTAAAACATCAGCATCTTGTCATTTCAAGACTTTTGGAGATCAAATCGGAAGCATCAGCAGCCCTGCAGGGGGTTTCGGGTAAAAGTTTAACTACCAGGTCAGCTTTAGCTGTAGAGAGCCATCTTAAAAGCTGATGTGTTTCCTAACAAGTTTGTTAGCCTAGCGTTAGCATTCTCACGAGTGAGTTTACCCTTCAAAATGGGTCACTCGGTGGAAATATCCTAAATTCATCCTAAAATGTTTATACTTCACAAAGTGATATTTTCTGGAAGCCTGTGAAAAAATCCCATTTAATTTTTGCCAAGGGAAGGAGGTACTAATGTAAATGTTAAAGGCTGCTACTATCAAAATAATGACACCCCTGCAGTGCTGCATGGTGGATAAGAAATTGAGTGAATAATCTGATGAAGAGGAGTGGATTGGGGACCAGGTCACTGTTTACAAAGTCAACTCCAAAGAAAAGAAAGGCAAGTGCCACAACAAGTTCTGAGTCGAACCTCATGTCAACACTAGTGAAGTCAGGAAAGTTCCTCAGCAAGTCTTAGAAAACCAAACTCTGTGTAGTTTTTAATTTTACAGCTTACAGTTCAAATTACAAGTAGGAGTGTTGAAAGCATAGCTGGAGGTCCAGGTAAGGGTGAAGTCAAACAGCAGGTCTTGAGTGGTGACTTGGACAAAGGATTAGGATTTTCACTGGTATGCAAAAATCCATAACTGTCCATGAAACTAGATAAGACAGAACAATTAGTAAAACTAGATTAATGCCTTAAAAATATCAAAGCCTGGATAAGTGCTAATTTAATAGTTGTAAATTTAGGTAAAATTGAGGTTATTGTACTCTGCCCTGAAAACCTTAGAAATATGATATATAACCAGATTCTTACTCTAGTTGGCATTACCTTGGCCTCCAGTAACACTGTGAGGAATCTTGGAGTAATTTTTGACCAGGATATGTCCTTCAATGCACATTAAATAGATATGTGGGACTGCTGTCTTCCATTTCCGCAATATCTCTAAAATTAGAAATATCCTGTCTCAGAGTGACGCTAAAAACTAGTTCTTGTATTTATTACTTCTAGGTTGAACTACTGCAATTTGTTATTATCAGTATGGCCTAAGAACGTCCTGAAAATCTTTCAGTTGAACCCAAATGCTGCAGCAGGAGTACTGACAGGTAATAGAAAGAGAGAGCATATTTCTCCTAGTTTGGCTTCTCTTCATTGGCTCCCAGTTAAGAATCCAGAATTAAAAATCCTGCTCTTCACATTCAAGCTCTTAATTTAACCAGGCCCCATCTTTTTTTAATGACCTCATAGTACCATATCACCCCATTAGAGCACTTTGCTCTCAGACTGCAGGCTTACTTGTTGTTCCTAGAGTATTTAAAAGTAGAATGGGAGGAGGAGCCTTTATCTTTAAGGCCCCTCTTATGTGGAACCAACTCCCAGTTTAGATTCAGGAGACAGACTCAAACCAGTCAGACTAGATGGCTTGCCCCTCCCTGATCCTGGTTATACTTGAGGTTTTTTCCTGTTAGAAGGGAGTTTTGCTCCTCACTGTCACCAAATGCTGCTCTTTGGGGTTCATCTAATTGTTAGAGTTTCCAGTCTCTTTAATCCATTTGACATTATGAAAAATGAAAGTCAGTTGAATTTCACATCCTACCTAGTGAAACCTCAACTCAGTTTGAGTCATAAGGTGTCAAAAACGGACAGTTGATCAATAATGAGTCACCTAACTGGGAAATCTATTTGTTCAAGTTTTGGAGTCTCCTGGATTTACTTATGTTATGTTGAATTGATTTACTGGTGTTAAAGTAAAGAGTCCAAAACTGTTTGCACTGGTCTGTCTTTCAGGAGATGTTCCATATCAGATGAACTGCAAATGTCAGTGTTCTTTGTTTTTGTATGAAGTTCATTTTCAAGGGCTGTGCGATAGAGGCGAAAGACCAGACAAAAGACAACGTGCCCTGAAGCGACAGACATTTAGAAGCTCACAGAAAAACTGTCAGAAACCGGCCACACGAGCAGAGCTGAAAGCAAAATGATCCAGAGCGTTTGGGCTTAGCTGTTACCGGCCAACATGCACACAGTACAGACAGCGAGGCGTCATGTGACAGAGCACGGACCAGATTTTTTTTTCTCTAAACACTTACCTGAAAATGTTCTGCTATGTTAATCTAAACCTCACCCTTTCCTCTCCAGAGGGAGGGAGTTTTAACCCTAATCTCTGTCAGGCATGGTTACCTGAGACCAAATAATCTATCAGTACTGAAACATTTCAACAGTATAACATACCCAACTTCACTAAGCACCTGTGGCTTTTACCTTTGACCTCTCACCTGTGACTTCCTGCCCACCAGTTTCTGTAGTTCAGCCTTGCAGCGCTGCAGCTCCTGTTCGAGTGCTGCTCGCTCCCGCTGGCTGCAGTCATATAGCTGCTGAAGCTCGGCCAGCTCGCCTTTCAAACCTTCACACTGAAGGAAGGACAGAAGAAACACAACAACAAATCAATAACAGATATTTATATAAGAGACAAAGACACTATGGGCAGGTCAGGCCCTCTTTGGTCTGTAAACCTGAAGACTACTGGAAGATGTTGATTCCATACTGGCAACAACATCCCACAATTTCATTAAACATGTACCATGACAGTAAAGCATGTTTCTATTCTATTCTATTCTATTCTATTCTATTCTATTCTATTCTATTCTATTCTATTCTAAAACAGAGTTACAACCACCTGTTGTTTAATGTTGAAATGCTGAAATTCGCCATGCTGCTACAGATCACTGTTAAAGGTAAACTCAAAAGCTTTGCAATTTAGGATGTCAACGGTCTTTGGACTAAACCGACCAAATATGATGTCCGTCTGTAGTAAACATCCAGATGTTTTAGCTCATAAACAGCAGTCACCTCTCACCTCTCTCTGGACCTTCTGCGCTGTCTCCTCAGCTTGTCTCAGTTTGATCTTCAGGATGCTGATCTCCTCCTGTATATCAGATGAGTCCTTCTGCTCAGGTCTGGACTGGAACACTGTGATGTAAGAGTCTGCCTTCACCTGGTTGTCCTTTTCATGTTCTGTACTGCCCTCCACTCTGACTGCCAGGTACACGTCATCACACCTGTTTGCCATCAGACAGAAGATCTGTTGGAACAGTAGCTTCAGGAGACAAAGTGAGATATATACAAACTCCCTAAAAAAAAAAAAAAAAAAATTCCCGCTCGCCCTTGCGGGCGGTCTATCCTTCAAGCTTGAGGGCTTGAGGGTCCTGCGCAGTATCTTAGTTGTTCCAAGGACTGCGCTCTTCTGAACAGAGATCTCCCATGTTGTTCCTGGGATCTGCTGGAGTCACTCATCTAGTTTGGGAGTCACCGTACCTAGTGCTCCGATTACCACGGGGACCACCGTTACCTTCACCCTCCACATCCTCTCGAGCTCTTCTCTGAGCCCTTGGTATTTCTCCAGCTTCTCGTGTTCTTTCTTCCTGATGTTGCTGTCATTCGGACATCGATCACTACGGCCGTCTTCTTCTGTTTGTCTACCACCACTATGTCCGGTTGGTTAGTCACCACCATTTTGTCCGTCTGTATCTGGAAGTCCCACAGGATCTTAACTTGGTCATTCTCCACCACCCTAGGGGGCGTCTCCCATTTTGACCTCGGGACTTCCATGCCATATTCGGCACAGATGTTTCTGTATACTATGCCGGCCACTTGGTTATGGCGTTCCATGTATGCCCTGCTTGCTAGCACAGGCAGGGCGTAGGTGTTGATAGCTTGGATCTTGTTCTTACTGTTCAGATGACTTCTCAGGACTTGCCTGACGCTCTGCAGGTACTTGGTGGTTGCAGCTTTTCTAGCCGCCTCTTCATTGTTCCCATTTGCCTGTGGGATCCCCAGGTACTTGTAGCTGTCCTCTATGTCTGTAATGTTGCCTTCTGGTAGTTTGATCCCCTCAGTTCTGACTACCTTCCCTCTCTTTGTTATCATCCGACTACATTTCTCTAGTCCGAATGACATTCCGATGTCATTGCTGTATATCCTGGTGGTGTGGATCAGTGAATCGATGTCTCGTTCACTCTTGGCATACAGTTTGATGTCATCCATGTACAGGAGGTGGCTGACAACTGCTCCATTCCGTAGTCGGTATCCGTAGCCAGTGTTACCGCGTCAGGTCCACGGCCCCGAACCGTAGTAAGGAGACCTCTTGCTGTTACTTCGGGTTCCGTGACTGGCTCGTAGCCGGTAACTAGCTTACTGCACAGGTCAACGCCGCTAGTGAAAAGACAGAAGGAGGCGTAGGAAAACTGCTTCACCAGAACTTTATTTTCAGTGGGCTATAACAGTTTACTCACAATGAGCATCGCCAAAACACCTCTGGCTGCTGTGGGAGTTATTATATTCCTTTTAATACGTTTCTTTCCATTTCTTCCCTGGCTACTTGTTATTTTTCCTCTTTTCCTCTCTCTCTCGCTCCACACACACAACCACAACAAGGGGGCAGTCCCACACATCCCTTCACCGCCCAGAATACATTTCCCATCAGGCTTCACCCTTAAAGGGCCATGCCTGTAACACCAGTCTTTTCAGTGATCTCACTGAGGGGGTTCAACCCTAGCAGCACAGCAGTGGGGACAGACCATCTCCTTGGTAGATCCCGCACTTGATGGTGACTTGTGCTATGGGGTTGAAGTTGGCCTCTAGTGTTGTCCGCCACATCGCTATTGAGTTCCTGATGAATGCTTTTAGGGTCCTGTTGATCTTGTATAGTTCTAGGCATTCCAGGATCCAGGTGTGGGGCACTGAGTCATAGGCCTTCTTGTAATCAATCCAGGCAGTGCACAGGTTGGTGAGTCTAGTCTTGCAGTCCTGGTTGTTTGCTCGGTCTACCAGTAGCTGCTGTTGGACCTCTGGTATTCTTGCCCATCCCTTTCTGTGCCCTGCACATGTATTGAGCCATGTGCCTGTTCATCTTAGCTGCTATCATGCTTGGTACTGAGGCAGGTTATTGGTAGGTAGTTGGATGGGACCGGTCCTTTCTGGGGGTCCTTGAGGATCAGGACTGTCCGGCCTTCGGTTAGCTATTTCGGGTGTCTCTCATCAACTAGCAGCTGGTTCGTTTGTGCTGCCAGGCGCTTGTGGAGTGCAGTCAGCTTCTTCTCTGCATGTCTTTGGACTGTGGGAGGAAGCCGGAGTACACACGGGGAGAACATGCACACTCCACACAGAAAGACCCTGGCTGATGGTGGAATTGAATTCAGGACCTTCTTGCTGTGAGGCTGACCACCGTGCTTCAGTTGAATTGAATTGAATTGAATCCAATCCAATCCAATCCAATTCAATTCAATTCAAATTATACAGTGCCAAATGACAACAACAGTTGCCTCTAGGTGCTTTATATTGTGAGTTAAAGACCCTAAAATAATACAACAGAGAAAACCCAAACAATCATATGACCCCCTATGAGCAAATGCTTTGGCAACTGTGGAATGGAAAAACTCTTTTTAACAGGAAATAACCTCCATTAGAACCAGGCTCAGGGAGGGGCAGCAATCTGCTGGGGTGATGGGAGGAGGACAGGACAAAGACATGATGTGGAAGAAAGCCAGAGATTATTAACAAGTAATGATTAAATACAGAGAGGTCTATTAACACGTAGTGAGTGAAAAAGAAAAATTCTCCAGCAAAACCCCCATTGCAGGATAACCAAGGGAGGATTCAGGGTCACCTGAACCGGCCCTCAATATATGCTTTATCACAGAGGAAAGTGTTAAGCCAAATCTTAAAAGTAGAGAGGGTGTCTGTTTCCTGAATCCAAACTGAGAGTTGGTTCCACATAAGAGGGGCCTGAAAGAAGAAGGCTCTGCCTCCCATTCTACTTTTAAATACTCTAGAAACAGCAAGTAACCACAGAGTCTGAGAGCAAAGTGCTCTAATGGGGTGATACAGTAGTATGAGGTCATTAAGATAAGATGGGGCCTGAATATTCAAGACCTTGTAGATGAGGAGCAGAATTTCGATTTCGATTCTGGATTTAACATGGAATGAGAAGAAGCCAATATAGGAGAAATATGCTCGCTCTTTCTAGTCCCTGTCAGGACTCTTGCTGCAGCATTTTGGAATAACTGAAGGCTTTTCAGGGAGTTTTTAGGACATCCTAATAATAACAAATTATAGTACTCCAGCCTAGAAGTAATAAATGCAAAAACTAGTTTTTCAGCATCACTCTGAGACAGGATATTTCTAATTTTCAAAATGGAAATGGAAGAAAGCTGTCCCACATATCTATTTTAATATGCGCACTGAAGGACATATCCTGGTCAAAAATGACTCACAATGATTCACAGTGTCACTGGAGGCCAAGGTAATGCAATCAAGAATAAGAATCTGGTTATATACAATATTTCTAAGATTTTCAGGGCAGAGTACAATAACCTCAGTTTTACCTACATTTACAAGCATTAAATTAGTGGATATCCAGGCTTTTATGTCTTTAGGACATTGCTGCGGTTTAACTAATTGGTGTGTTATCTGGCTTCATGGATAGATAAAGTTGGGTGTCATCTGCATAGCTGTGAAAAAGTATGCTATACCTTCTGGTGATACTGCCCAAAGGAAGCATGTATAATGTAAACAGAATTGGTCCTAGCACAGAACCCTGTGGATCTCCATAATCAACCTTAGTGTGTAAAGAGGACTCTCCATTTACATGAACAAACTGGAGTCTATTAGATAGATATGATTAAAACCACTGCAGTGCAGTACTTGTAATACTTACATCAAGTTGTAATCGCTATAATAAAATATTACAGTCAACACTATCGAACACTGCACTGTGGTCTAGCAGGACAAGCACAGAGATAAGTCCACCGTCAGAGGCCATAAGAAGATAATGTGTAACCTGGCTACAGTGCTTTAGAGAAACCTGGGGTTATTCTTATTTTCATTAAACAATGATGAATAGTTTACGGGGGACATTTTCAAAACAATAAAGCAGCAAACTATTTTTCCAGGCTAAATAATGAACTTCTAAATTTGTGATATGCCATTTCCTCTCCAGCTTGCAAGTTATGTTTAAGGTGTGTGTTTAAGAGTTATACCAGGGAGTCAAGTATTCTGATCAGATTCTTTCTTGTTCAGAGGAGCTACATTGTGCAGAGTCGTACACAGTGAAGAAGTAAAATTAGTAACAAGACCTTGAACTTAGTTACAGTGCTTTCAGAAAGACATCTGCTGTGATGAAATCTATTCCCCACTGCTGTGTAATTCATTATTGTAAATTTAAATATTATTAGGAAATGATGAGACAAGCTCTGAGCACAAGATCCACAGAGGGTGGGATCTATCACACAAGAAAAGCCTCTGGTAGAAAACCCAAGCTTGAAGAATTTTCTCAAATTTTTAGAGTCAAAGTGTCAGGTGTAGGTGGATGTTTTGACTGAAGCTGCTCAGGTCACTCACGCGTCTCGTTGTTGTTGCAGTTCCTCCACCTTGTTGTTCAGCTGTTTGTTGTCACTAGTCAGATTCTGACATTGGTCTGTCAGAGAGTTGAACTCGTCCTGCAGCTGAGTCACCTCACCTGTATCAATAGACAAGACTGATATCAGTATTGATTAACTGACTAATAATTGTCTTATTGATTCTAATGAAGAAACAAACATGTTATTACATCTCTGCATTATTGGTGCATCAGACGTTTGTTCACTTTGTTTCCTTCATCTCAGGTGATAAAGGTCCCATCTGTTAGTTACAGTTTATCTACAGTTATCTACAGTTTAGTTACAGTAACTGTAACTAATGCAGGTATTCTTTACTTAGAGTTATAGTTACTGTTTTTAGTTGCAGTTACCCTGTGTCAGTGTGCTGTGGCTCTTCATGCTCAGCTCGGCTCTCAGTGTTGTCACCTCAAGTTCGTACTCAGCTGTTGTGGCATGCAGACGCTGTAGCTCTGCCCTCAGACGGCATAGCTCTTCCTGAAGGGAGGCAATATCATTCTCTCTCTCTGCTGCTGCCTCCTCGGCTGCCTGCTGCAGCATTAGCACCTCCTCTTGGGCTGAGCGTAGCTCCTGCTGCACCTCCTCCAGCTCACTTTCCTTCTCCTCCTCCAGACTGTCCATCTCCTCCTGAACTGAACGCAGCTGGGCTGAATGAGTCAGACAGCGTGAGAGAATTAGAGTGAAAGTCAAAATCAGAGTCACAATTTCAGACAGTCAGAGTCTCAGAGAGTTAGAGAGTCAGAGTCAGTGAGTCAGAGTCAGAGAGTCAGTATCAGAGAGTTACAGATCAGAAAGTCTAAGCGTGTCAGAGAGTCAGAGTGTCAGAGACAGTGAGTCAGAGTGTCAGAGAGTCATAGTGTCAGTGAGTAAGAGTCAGTGATTGAGAGTCACAGAGAGTCAGTGAGTCTGTGTAAGAGTCAGTGAGTCGGAGTCACAGAGAGTCAGTGAGTCTGTGTAAGAGTCAGTGAGTCGGAGTCACAGAGAGTCAGTGAGTCTGTGTAAGAGTCAGTGAGTCAGAGTGTCAGAGTAAGCCACTGAGTCAGAGACAGTCAGATATCAGAAAGTCACAGTGAGTCAGAGTCATAGTCTCAGAGAGTCAGTGAGTCAGTGTCAGTGAGTCCAAGAGTCAGAGTGAGTCAGAGTCAGTCAGTCAGAGTTACAGTCTCAGAGAGTCAGAGTCAGAGAGTCAGTATGTGAGTGTCAGTGAATAAGAGAGTCAGAGGTCAGAGTCAGTGTGTCAGAGAGTCAGTGTGTCAGAGAGTCAGTGTGTCAGAGAGAGTCAGTCATCAGACAGTCAGTCTGAGTCAGGGAGTTAGTTTCAGAGTGTCAGAGAGTCAGAGAGTCAGTGTCAGTGAGTCCAAGAGTCAGAGTCAGAGAGAGTCAGAGTCAGTGAGTCAGTATGTGAGTATCAGTGAATAATAGAGTCAGAGGTCAGAGTCAGTGTGTCAGAGAGTCAGTGTGTCAGTGTCTCAGAGAGAGTCAGACATCAGAGAGTCAGTCTGAGTCAGGTAGTCAGAGTCACAGTCTCAGAGAGTCAGTGTCTCAGAAAGTCAGTCTGAGTCAGGGAGTTAGTTTCAGAGTGTCAGAGAATCAGAGAGTCAGAGAGTCAAAGTGTCAGAGAGCAAGAGAGAGTCATGGAGCATCAGAAAATCAGAGTCAGAGAGAGTCGGAGAGTCATAGTCAGAGACAGTCGGAGAGATCAGAAAGTCACAGCGAGTCAGAAAGCCAGAGAGAGTCAGTGAGTCAGAGTCTCAGAGTGTCAAACTGAGTCAGAGTCAGTTAGTCGGAGTCAGTGAGTCTCAGAGAGTCAGTGTCTCAGAGATCAGAGAGTCAGAGATCAGAGAGTCAAAGTGTCAGAAAGTCAGAGAGTCGAAGTGTCAAAGAGCCAGAGAGAGTCAGTCAGTGTCAGTGAGTCAGAGAGAGCCATTGAGTCAGAGTCAGTGAGTCAGAGTCACAGTCTCAGAGTGTCAGAGTCTCAGAGAGTCTGAGTCTGCTAGTCAGTGTCAGAGTGTCAGAGTCAGGGAAGTGAAGGAGCACACCTTGCAGCCTTTGGATCTGCCGGGTGAAGCTCTCGGCCTGGTGGGCGCTGGCCAGCCGCTCCTCCTCTAACAGACCTTTGAACGGAGAGGAGAAATATCAAGAGATGCAGGAGGAGTAACGACCATGAATATGAAGTAAAGTGACATCTCCTCACCTTGCAGCTCCATGAAGCTCTCCTCATGTCTCTGAGACACCTCTCGTGTTTCCTCCAGCTCCAGCAGCAGCTGCAACACCTGAGCCTTCAGCTCCTCCAGTTCCTCTTCTTGACCTTTATCGTCGCCTTCCTCCTCATCCTCAGACTTCTCCTCCTTCACCTCCTTCTCCTCCTCCTCCTGCCCCTTCTCTCCTTCACCCCCTGTCTCCTCCTTCTCCTCAAGGGACTCCCTCTCTTTGGCTGTGAGGGTATCTCCCAGCATGATGGGCTTCTCCTCCTTCAGCTCACAGAGCTCATCTGCTCAGAGAGGAAGGAGACGATGAAAATGTAGAGGAGGATTTTTAACAAAGAGAGATGAAAATACACTTCTCTTAATTTGTAGGAGTTTCCAAATAAAACAATATTTATTTTAACAGATTAAAAAACCATGATGCACTTCTTTACTTGACCACCAGGGCTCTTCTTAATAAACCAGGTTTCTTCTTGTTTGTCACTGAGAGTCATATCCTTTATTTTAGTGGGATATAAATACTGAAACTGTCTGAGGTTTGGTGGCTTTAGTCTAAAATATTTTTTTCAAGCAGGTTAAACAGTTTAATCAAATATCCTTGTTTTAAATACTTTAAAATCCTTGAAATTTACTGAATGTCCAAAATTTTTGTGTGCTGTGCTGCAGAGACATCTGCTGGATTTAAACTTTATTTAACCTGGTGCATCATTACCAGCAAATCATTTAAAGTGAGGGGCAGGGAAAAGGCAAACAACTGAATATACCTGACTTCACCTAGCAACAAAACACCTTTAAATGTGTGTATCATCAGCATAAAAACATCAAAAGAGTTAAAATCCCATAAAATAAGATAATTCTGCCAAATAATATTTCATATAAAGTAGAACATGTTTCCCTTAAATCAAAAGTAATAATTTGAATTCCAGCGTGCACCTCAGTCTGCACCTCTGACACACCCTTGAAATGTCTACACCTTGTTCTAGCCTCTATGATGCTTTACATGTGAAACAGGAAGTGCTGAATATAATTAACAAGGTGAAGATAAAATAAATGTAAGATAAAATAAATGGGACTAAAATGACTCTGATGCTTATCCCTTCACACAGACACACGCACACACATTGACTGACCGGTTGGGTCGAGGACCTCCTCGATGACAGGCGGCAGCCGGAAGGCATCCATGTTTCCTCTGATGGATGGGAAGCTATAGAGATGGGGGGTCAGAGCTCCAGAGGGGTGGGGAGGGGAGAAAATGAGGCAGATGGAGCCCAGGAAGGGTCCTCACGCTCCGGGTAGAGAGAGCCGCTGCAGCCCCTTCATCCTTGTGGAGCTGGGAGGGAAACACAGGGGGAGGAGGGAGAGGCGGTGAGAGCTGCGACAGATACTGCATCACGAGGAGGCAGGCAGCGTGCGGGCCTCAAACACATACACTCCATCTCCACATGTCTCACTCCGCAGCTCTGCTGCCTTTTAACCACCAACCCGCATAGCCTCAGTGAGAGGGGAGCAAACACAGCATCACTCTGCGGACACCACTGCCACGAGAACCAATCAACAGCAACCACGGGCAGCTGGTGTCCTCTATACAGTTGGGACTGCTCTTCATGACAAATGACTGAAACAAGAATTGACCACAGAGATCACCTGGACCACTGAATCCCTTAACTCTCAGTTTGCTGGTATGTTACCTACGAATAAAGTGCTAATCTTTAGCAGACTGTAAATAAAAGAGAGCTATCAGCTGTTTGCTTTGTGCCATCAGTTTTAGCATTTTGACCTCTGAGGTGCTGTGTTTCGTTTTCAGAGGGCGGAGCCTCACAGACACAAATACTTGCGCAGTAACATCCAATCAAAATCCTAGAATTTCACTGGTTACCAAAACTGGAGCTCAGACTTCTTGGATGGCCTGTTAGTAAAATTAAACATATGACTTATAAAAACATTTTCCCCCCATACAGTCGTTATATTTGATATGAACCCCAGATAAACCTTTAAATTCTCCTTACTTTCCAGTTTATAAATCTATGTCATCTGCATGTAGAGACACTCTTCTTCTTCCCATTCCTGTCTTTTACTTCCTTTTACTTATCTTTATGATGTAACAGCAGTTTAATACAGGTTTTAGGAAGTGGGAAATTATGTACAGCGCACAAACCAGTTGCTATTCCGTCTCAGACTGTAAACATGTTTATTTTAACAAGGAAGTCTATTGGGCCTTGCTCACTCCTGGAGCCTCTAGTCGAAACTAGAAGAACTGCTAGTTTGGAGCTTCAGTGCTAGCTTCATGTATTAATCTTTGAATGTGTTTGATCTGCGCAGTGCTTGTTCTTCATCAGTGTGGCCTTTGATGATAGTTTAAGGAGGTTTGTTGGTCTCCAGAGATTGGTTGGTTGGGAAAGGCTGTCAGATTTAAGGCTGTGTTTACCTGGAGCTCGGTATTCAGATTATGATTATTTAAAGTTTAAACCCTTCAGAGGAAGCGATCCACCTGATTTCATGACTTAAACCTGAATGTCAAACTGCTCCTCTGCTTAGATTTTAAAACAACCTGACTGTAGATATTTTCAGGGACGAAGCGCTGACGAGGACACACATCTCGTCAAACACATCTGATTAAAAGGATATAAAGCTAACTTGAAACCTTCACACTGCAAGTACTCATGCATTCTGCATGTAAGTGCAGCCGTTCAGGGATAGTTTAAAGGGACCAGCACACATTTCTGTCTGATGCCAGGCTTCTACAAAACACTCCAAAACACACAAAAGACAAGAAAAACAGACACAGCATGATCAAGAAGAACAAAAAGACTGATGAAAACACGATGATGATACAGAAGGATCGATTAGCTTTAACACCTCAGAGTTCCCAGCTGACAGGGAAACTCAAACACGAACACTGAGGCACAAACAGGAACAGCTTCAGCAATGTTAATCTGATACATCTGCAGAGACTCCTCATGTTGAAGGTTTTACACTGAGAGCAGCTCTGACATGAGCTGGATTACAACCTTATCCTCACTATTACACATTAATAGCACTATGTCATCACCCTCTATATGTGCTCTGTATGTGCTGTCCTACTGCTGATATTAAAGTCCTCATTCATTGGTCTGTGTGATTTCGTTGAGCTTGCACTGTGACCATAAAGCCTGAAATCCTCCTGTTTCCCTGTCACCTTCATGAAGGAAAAGTTTAAATGTCATTGCTTGGATTTTCTGCTGGAACATCCTCTCCCTGCCTCATTGCAGTTTTAAAATGCTGAACTCTTCCTTTAGAATCAGCTAACAGGCTGTGGCACGACCTTTTTCTGCTGCTCAAACATAAACACACACATGCAGGATAAAGACGTACCTGATGCAGATCTGCTCGTCTCTGAACCGCTCTCTGTGGTTTCAGGCTTTGCTGCAGACCTCCTCCTCCTCTTCCTCCTCCTGTTGTCCTATATTTCCTCCTCAGCTGCTCTCTCAGCGTGATGCAGAGTGACGTCACTACATGCTACAGACAGACAGAGGCCATGATGTGAATGCACAATCAGCCTGCATGACGTCATTTATTAACCCTTTCCTGCCTCTGATCTGCAGTCAGTAAAACTGAAGACGTGTGAGCGGCTGCAGCTGCAGACATAAGAAGGATCACATTTCAGTGGCTCAGGTTACGATTCACCAAGTGGTCAGACAGAAACAGTGTTCAACTGTAACAAGGCCATGTGAAGGAAAACGACACAATGATGACAAACACTGATTTTATTTCAGTCTTGATACAGAAAAAAAATCCCCAATAAAAATAATGCTGGCAAAGAATAGAATCACATGGAAAAAGAGACACAAATAGTCAGAAATGGAGACAGAGGTGAGACATCTGCACCATGTGAAAGCTTCACTGTGGTTTTAATCTCAGCTGAAAGTCTCTGGGTCACACCTGCAGGAGAGATTTAACACAAGGTGACACAGACGCTCTGCAGGACTCGTTGGCTCTCAGTCGACCGCCGGTAAAAACGGAAACGCTGCAAACTCGCTCACTTCTGTTGCTAGGCAACACAAATCCAGGCTGGATAACATTAAAGGCCACAAAGATGAGAGAGGAGGGAAATGAAAGCCGAGCACCGACCTCCCAAAGGTCCAGGAAGCTGCAGGGTTAAAACTAAAACTCCACCTGAAGGCTCAAAATCCCCTCAGAGACAGAGACCAGAATCACTGACATCTGCAGTGAAGAGGTTTCCAGTCCGCTCATTCCCAGTTTCAGAGTTTTCCCAGAGCCTCTGAGAGCAGCTCTGTGAGTGACAGCCTCGCTGAACCCGCATTCAGCAAATGCAATACAGCACAGACGAGCTTTTACTTCATAATGACACAACAGCAACTCTTGATAATAATAATAATAATAATAATAATAATAATAACAACAACAACAACAGTGTGTTTGGGACCTCCTGCCTTAAAACCTGCAGTTCTTGAGCCGCCTGGTGGCCTCTGCAGGTGGTGGGTGGAGTCAAACTGAGTGAAATAAATAGAAACAAACAAATTTGTATTTAAAAAAACAAAAAACAAAACTCTGTTATGGTTATGAAGGGTAAAAGGTGTAGGGTGTGACCACTGCAGGACCACCTTCAGGAGAACCACTGCATGAAAGCAGCTTTCCTCTGATTGGCTGCCCCTTGCCTGGCTTCCTCTCACAGCTGTGAAGGTTGAGAAAACAAACTGTTAATCTGGTGAGGAGTTAGAACCTCGAGAGCTGAGTAGAGACGAGCTAACGGGTCTGACAAAGATGCCCCCTCTGTGTGCCATCACAGATATCCCAGAGTTGAAAAAACGGCACCGGCAGCCTGATGTTTTGGCTCGAACTGAGCACATTATTATTAGAAACTGCATTAACGTTTGTGTAGATCTGAAACTCTACATTTAAACGATGACTCTGAAGAGTCTGAAACTTGGTAAGGAGCAAAAGATTAAACCGTCTCTGCTGTCTGAAGCTCAAAGACGTTTGTAGACGGGCTGTGTTAGTGTGGACGTGCAAACAGGACGTAAACACAGTGAGAGATGCTTTGTGTGCTCAGCACTGCAGAGTTATATATAGGCTCTAAATCACTCAGCTGCACTCTTTAAAACTGGCTTTCAGCCCTCACGGTCACTGTCAGAATCATAGGTAACCTGACACTCACGTCATTTGACAACGGAAGGAAACAGCCAGGCACAGAAAGAACCGGCCAATCAGGAGGCCCAAAACTGGAGCTTTTGTGCTAACCGCTGCAGCACCTGGAATTATGTTTATTATTATTATTATTATTATTATTATTATTATTATTATTATTATTATTATTGTTATTAATCATCATCATCATCATCATCATCATCATCATCATAATGAGAAGAGGAAAATCAGCTGTGCACTGTGCATGCTGTGTGTTTGCGCCATTGCGCTGCGATGTGACCTGGTTTCTTCTTCAGTGGTGCTTCAGCCGGTTTGTGCTGCCCACAGAGCTCATTAAAGAAACATGGAGCGACGCAGCAGAGAAGAAGCTGAGCAGCGCGAGACGGAAGGACAGAGGACGCACGTGAAACATGATTTTCAGTTTCAAACATTAAATCCTAAAAAACGAGTTAAAACCTGAGTGATCAGTCAGAATCTCCTCTGAGCGCTCGTTCTGATTTTATTCAGAGGTGAAATCATGGAAGCATGAAACATAAGTATTTTTACCTAATGAGTTTCAATTCTTGATTTTTTTCGTTCTCATCGTTCAGGTGAAGTTTTGAACTCTGAGCTCAGGTTACCTGAAAGCTGCTCTGACTGCAGGAGCCGTAATAAATTATGT
This sequence comes from Oreochromis aureus, assembly GCF_013358895.1. Lineage (NCBI taxonomy): Eukaryota > Metazoa > Chordata > Actinopteri > Cichliformes > Cichlidae > Oreochromis > Oreochromis aureus. The sequence continues at coordinate 23,178,395 of NC_052958.1, read as the reverse complement.
TAGTTGTGACTTTGTATGATTTCCTGATAACATGAACGAGGTGTTTGTTTGATTAAAGTGGAGCGCACCTGCAGTTGTAGGGCGGCGCCATCCAGAGGAAGAAGTCATTCTTACAGCTGATAATTACATGAAAGACATTTTACACAAACATGATGAATGAATGAAGAGGCTGTTGTGGAGATTATCTGTCACCAGGTGTGTCCTTTACATCTCTATCATGTGGAGTTCCTGTCCTTTCCTTGATTGGCTCCTGTGTTGCTGTCACGCGACTAAAACCTCAGGTGTGTTGTCACAGGCGATTTATATGGGCTCAAAATGTGGTCATAATTTACAAGTACAAAATATTTATGACCACATTTTGAGCCCATAGGATTTATTAAAGGTGGAGACAAGTGCAAGTGTAACTTTAGGAGTCCTGCTTCGTCACTCCAGCAGGTGGCGGAACTGCATCTCGATGTTTGCGGTAAACCACCGTAGAAGAAGAAGAAGAAGCAGGAGGAGGAGGAGGAGGAGGAGGAGTGTCCGTGAACGTGTGGAAGGAACCGGTCACATTATTGTGGTGTCTGAAAGGTGAACAGGTGAGTCCGCGGCTCGTTTTTACCGGAACTCGCTGAATTCACGAGGCTAAAGCAGGTCGTGCATTAGGATTATCCCGAGCTGACACTCAGTTAGCTTTATGCTAACCGCGTGCTCGTTAACCTTCAGTCACCAGGTATTCCTGTAACACTGTCCTGACATCAGCTGTGTGTGTGTGTGTGTGTGTGTGTGTGTGTGTGTGTGTGTGGGTGGGGGGGGGGGGGTCTATTCGGCTGGTGTTTGAGTGTTAATTTTTCGTCATTTGTCCTGTGACGTAACAACGTCGTGACGCGATCAGCTGCTGTTGAGACTCTGACACTTCCGGGATTTACTTCGAATAAACTACAAGTAACAGTAACAGGTGAGGACATAAACTCACCTGAGAGTTACTGAAGGTCTGGGGTCTAGGTAAGGCGGTGTCACGTGGGTTTAACTTCACAAAACAGAAAAAATCCCCAAAGAGCATTAAAAGAATAATGAGTGTATCGAAAACCAAAAGGGGGCAAGATTTTACATTTAAACTAATTATTTATTTATTTTATGAATGTCAGAAACGAATAATAACACATGATGATAATGGATTTTATTTTGGTAAGTTTTTAAAACTAAAATAATGTTTTGAGCTAAACGTTTCAGTGTGTTTCTAAAGTCAGACTTTAAATAAAATAAACGGATCTATAGACAATAGACACAAGTGAAACATGTTTTATAATCAATAATTTGACAGATTAATGATCATAATAAATAATATGATAAAATAATCTGGTCTTCCTGTGTTATAGCAGGTGTTGGAGATGTTGGGGCTGCGGTGCATCATGGGTGACCTGCGAGGAGGAGCGGCCCTCTTGCAGAACCTCCGGAGGACGTTTGTGTCTTCGGCGGTGCTGAGTTCGAGGTGGCGGCTAGCACCGCAGGACAGGCTTCCTCAGGCTCGCTTCCTCTCTGGTGATCGGGACTCGTCGGTGTCAGTAGCGGCTAAAATGAAGCTGCGGACTCGGCTGCTGGTTACACTGTTGTTCGGCGGTGGGCTGCTGGGTGTGTGGTGGTTTGTGCACTCAGAGAAGCAGCAGAAGCTGCGGCAGCAGCGGGTGGAGCAGCTGCGGCAGGTGGCGCTGGGGCAGGGCACCTTCAGCCTCATGGACCACACGGGGTGCCGTCGGACAAAGAGGGACTTCCTGGGCAACTGGGTGCTGCTGTACTTTGGCTTCACGCACTGCCCTGACATCTGCCCTGACGAGCTGGAAAAGCTGAGCACTGTCGTGGCGACGCTGGACCGCGACACTTCGCTGCCGCCGGTGCAGCCCCTTTTTATTACTGTGGACCCAGAGCGGGACGATGAGGCGGCGCTTGCCCGCTATGTGAAAGACTTCCATCCTCGGCTGATCGGGCTGACGGGGACGGTCGAGGAGGTGAAGCACGCAGGGCGGGACTACCGAGTGTACGCCAGCGCCGGGCCCAAAGATGAGGACGGTGACTACATCGTGGACCACACCATCCTCATCTACCTTGTCAGCCCTGATGGCCTCTTTCTCGACTACTACAACAGGATGAAGAGTGCTGAGCAGATCGCTGACAGCGTCCGCAAACACATCAAAAACTATGCCGCGCTGTGAGCGCCGGCTATATAGCAACCAATTACAGACTGTTTTCATAACAACCTTAACTCACCACTGGAGGATAAACTGCTTCCTGTCCTAAAACAGGACACTTCTCCATGGTAACACAGGACTGTAAACGTGTTTGAAGTGAAAGTTTGTCGATAATAACAATGTGAAAATCCCGAGAGCATGCTGTCTCACTTCCTGTCTCAGCCTGATGGCTTCAGTGTGTGTGGCCAGGTGTCAGGAGAGGAACACACACAGATTTCCTGTTTAAGGTGTTCCTCTGGTGACACCTGGACAGACTTCGTGTTCCTCAGGCAAATGAAACAGTCTGACTGCTAACATGTTTATCGGGTTAAGTTTACTTCTCTCTTGCTCGTGACTGACCTGCTCAGTGTGGATGAAGTGTGTTTACAGCTGGAAGAAGTGCATGCTAGGACATTTTCTCCAGTCTGTCACATAAATGGCAGTGGGACATGCTCTCTGACAAAGCGTCAGTTTTCATATTTCAAAGGTCAGATTGGCCTCAGGGTGTGAGGACCTCGCCGATTCCAGTGAACAGGTCAGCGATAGGGGTGATCAGCTGTAATGTTGCTGTGGAAACAAGTTATATTATGGTAGACTTTAATGAAGCGTGAGTGACAGACAGGTTCTCGCCAGAAGGCTGTGCGTTTTTGTTTTTTGGCTTCTTGTTACCATCAGATTTTCCCCACAGACACAGAGTGCAGAAAGAGTGACAAACATTTTATTACAAAAACTGATTAAACATTACATTTGATATCAGAGCGGCTTGTGCTGCATTCAGGCCTTCAGCGTGTCAAATCTGTCCGTCGCTCTGTGCGTGCTCAGTAGAGTCAGAGCCATTGTGTCCAAACTTCCCTCCAAACCAGCGCAACTGTCGATCTCCACCGTGTAGTCATTTGCCTGCAGGGGGTAGAGAGTCGTGATCAGCAACCAATCAGCTGCAGCCATATATTGACAGGAAGTGTAGACTCATCAGAACAGACTTTAAACCTTCTGACGGTGTCACTGATCAATAAAGTGATCAGACAGCTGTTCTGTTATTGATCAGCGAGCTCATCACTCTCGTCTGTCTTTAATCAGCTCAGAGGATTTAAAGAAATAAAAGCACTTCTGTCATGGAGGATTTTCAAAATAAAACTTCAAAATAAAACCATCAGACTGATCCAGTTTCCTGTCCTTACCTTTTTCACAGTAAAAGCCCTAAACACACACCTTGGTGTTCACTGGAATGAACACAGCTATGCTCCATAGGGGTGGGTTTAAAAAAAAAAAATCAATTTTCCTATTTTAATCGATTTTAGTTTGAATAATGCATCAATTCATTAAATTCTGAATCTATTTTTAAATATAAATGTATTTTGCTAGAAACGCCAGAATCTCAGGTTAAAGCTCACAAAACTATTTCAACCACTGCAAATGAGAGCAGGTAAACGGCTCATATGCGGACATGCTGTCGGTGCTGAAGGCTGACATCGCACTAGTTCTGAAGCTGCAGGTTTCGTCACTCTGACCAAAATTCACTGAACCAGCAGCAAAAGATCTAAACTATGCTCTGTGTGAAAAACATTGTCATGAATTCCCTCTTTTGCACCCACCACAATAAAAAAAAAATCACACTTCCTGCACAGCTGTGATGAATTCTCACAAGTGTCAGCTTTGTTTTTATACATAGATATAAATATGTATATGTACTGATAAAATATCAGAATCAAACTATTGAGTCTAAATTAAATTGAATCCAATCAGTTATAGAAATCAGTGACGATACCCAGCGCTAATGCTGAAGTGGGTCTAAACACAGACTGTATATAAAAGGACATGGTGACATCATCTACTTCTGCATAAAGCCTGGCCATTTTATGTGGTCCTACGCTAAAAGCTCCTATTTGACACTGATTGGACCAAACATGTTGTTTTATTCAGTTAGATGGGATGACCTCATCAGGAAACGAGAATGTTAAACATCTGCAGCGCTGCGCTCATCATTGTACCGAACTATGTGAGTGCAGAGCCGTAACTACGACACCATATTAACGTATCAATGCTGCAGTTTACTGTTTATGCTTTTTAGAGAATTCACCATCATTTGATTACGTCCCTGACTGGAGCAGGTAGCGCTCACTGTTTGGGCAAAACTAGTCACAAAATGCCTCCTTTGGATTTGAGCGTGCTCAGATCATTAAAGTAAGTGTGGTCTGATGGGTGTGATCTCTGTGCTGTTATTGGCTGATCGCTAATGTTTGTGCAGGTGTTTTACCAGCTGCAGGGAGGCCAGCAGGTACTTTGAGGCTTCAAAGTTGTCTAGACCATGAACGATGGCTGCAAACGTTCTGCGGCATCCAACGCTGCTCAGCGCTCTCACGATGCGGTCTCCGTAATCATGGATATCAAATGCTGGGCGTTCCTCCTGGAAAATGGAGAGGCGGGGTTTAGAGTCAGAAGGGGTTTGAGTCAGAAGCGGGGTTAATTTGCCGGACCAGGCTCAGCAGGTTTTACCTGCAGTGCCAACTCAGGGCGGATCTTCTCCTCCCAGTCTTTGACCCGCCGAGACAGCGCTGTCTCCTGAGTGTAGCCACGACTGTTTACCACTAGCTGCTCCTAAATCACACACACAAAGGGTTAATCAACTTCCTGCTGTTCAAAATAAAAGCTTCACCTTCTTCATGATGGATTTATAAGTAGTTTGATTTTTCTGATCACGGGTAGCTTCTAGCAGTAGGAACAAACCTTACAGGCTCCAAGTATTAAAAATCTGATCAGAACGTACTGAACATTACTGAAGATAACAGTATTGATAACTAACCACTCGCAGCTTCACCAGATCCTCGTAACTGAGTTCATCTCGGTGAGCTTCTGCGGACACAAACAACATCAGATCATTACACACGTTCCACTGTTCCTGTATCGATACTGAACTGATCGATCAGCTTCAGTCTGAATCTGAAGCATTTTACCAGGTGAAATGTGCTCCGGTCCACCCACAAACTCGGCTGGGATGTCATCGGGAAACATGTCATGCTCGTTGTCCGAGGCGTCATCATCCCCACCTTCAGACAGACATGTCAGGCTTTAACACACTCAAACATCTTTTATGACCCTGAACTCAGACCAGCACTAAGACTGTTACCCAGCAGGTCCTGTCTTAACTCTTCCACAGGCTCCTCCCCCAGTTGACCAGGCCCCACCTCCTCTGGCTGTAGGAAGGTCCTCTTCAGCTCCTCGTCAGACATCGTCACGCCCTGAGTGACATAACAAATGTGATAGTAATGAGTCATAATCTGACGATAACGCAGCTTGACCCTGATAAAACGACCTGAACTGCAGCTGAGGTCACTGCTGACATCACTGTGATGTCAGCATGGATGATGGTGTGTGCGTCTTACGGCTCTTCTGTTGATCCTCTTCTGATTTTTGAGTTTGTCTTTGATCGTGCTCAGGTAGATGTAGTTGAGGTCTGAAAAACAGGAAGTCTCAGCTTCATTTAACAGGAAGTATAAATTCAAATCTTCAGATTAAAAGTCTTTTTTCTGGACAGAAACGTTTTCAGTCTATTGTTACCTGTAAATGTGGGTCCATTTTTCAACTTGTGCTCTGGAGGGTCAACTGAAACAAACAAACACAAACAAGAAGTGACATGTTAACAGATAATGGGTCCACACGAAGAACATGAGTGCTTCAAGCAGTTTGTTCTTACAGGTTCCTCTGAACCAGCTCCTGAAGTCCTGAAGGAAAGCGGCTCGTTTCCTTTTCCTCTTCCCGCAGTCATCCAGCCCGTCGGGAACTCTGTAGCACTTTCCTGCAGAAGAAACAAAACTCTGTGAGCGCCAGCAGACTGAACACTGAAACACGCCACATGGTCCCCATGGTTACCTGGTTTCAGCGGTTTGTTCTCCTCAAGCATGGCGTATGGGTCATGGAACGCCCAAACATTCACCTGAAGAAAAAAAAACAAAGATGTTTCATAATGAAGTTCTAGTAAAAAGGTAAAATTTAATGAATCTAGGTAGAAAACAAAATGAGTAACTGGAGCTTTATGAAAACTCATTTTTTCAAAATAAAAGCACTGTTGTGCTTTAAGTTTGTGAGATTTTTGACTAGAGGAAAATAAACGCTCCTGTAGCGAACACTGAGCTGCAATCTGGGGGATTAAAGGAGATTAACATACAGCAGGAGGAACTGGCTCCTCTCTCCTCGGTTTGTTGGGTTCCAACTGTTGCCTCTCTCGGATCACCCGACCATCACTCGGAGCCTGAAACACACCAACGACACTGAAGTTACACAAGAAAAAGAAGATGAAAAGGTGGTGGCTGAAACTGTTCTGTGATTCTAACAGGTGAAATCTCCTCCACCTGCAATCTGTCCACATGCTCCTCCTCTTGCTCCATGTTGTCCAACTCTAAGGGGAGGAAATCGTCTGCTGCATCTCCTCCACCCTCCTCAGCATCAGCATCAGCTCTGCCCATTTCAGCATCCACTGGAACCACAGCATCTGAGGCAGTCAAAAATCAGAAACCAAAGTAGTGAAAGTCAAGAAGAAAAAAAAAAAAAGGAAGAAAAGCAGGAGGAAATGTGTCATGAAGGACACATTTGAGGTGAGGTGAGGTGAGGTGTACCTGGGGGCTGGGTCTCTAGTTGAGCGGAGTCACTGTGAGGCAGGGAAGTGGAAGCAACTGATCTGAATGTGAGTAGGATCATGTCGCCCTCGCCTGGGACAAACAGGTTGATCCTGAAGTCCTTCTGACTGCACAGGATCTCACCTTTCACACTGACACACAGGCACAGAACCAGGTGAGACCTCATCATGGGGGAGCGGGGATTAGCTCTCATTTAGTTGCTGTGCGAGATCACTGACCTGATGAGAGGCAGTTTCTTCTTCTCGTGGGTTTCAGGTGCAATCAGAGACTCAGGAGGAAGAGGTGACACGTCCACAGTCTGCATAGGTCAGAGGTCACAGGCAGAGGTCAGAGGCCAGAACGAGCTGCAGGTAAACTGACCTCAGAGAATCAAACTCACCGTGTTGGAATCAGACCTCTCAGATCGGTCCGACCCTTCCAGGTCCAACACAGAAAACTGAAGGACACAAATGATGTTACTCATTTACACCTGAGCACAACTGACTTCGACAGGATAGAGAGTTACAAAAAAGGAGGAAAAATAAAAAGGCAAAAATGACACAATATATATTTAAAAAGAATTTCTGTGAAAATGTGAGGTCAATGTTTATTTTATATTTTATGATTAAAGGTTGAAACTGAAAAATCTAGATCATTAATAATAAATAATTAAAATAAAATAATTAATGATCACGATAAAGAATATTTTACATTTAAGGTTCTAATTTTTTGAATATATGGTCAGTGACTGAATGAAGTGACTACATAACCCCGAACGCCCTGTGAGCGTTGTTAGAGAATGGCTGTAACAGTAAAACCTTGACTCTGTGCCTGCTTTCATTCTCACCTGCTAACTCACATTACCTGAGGGGTACCTCAGGGCTTGCTCCAGGTCCCCTGTAACTTGCTGTTTATATTCTTGAACACAGATGCCACATTTTCACCCAAACAGCTTCACACTCAGTGACCTCAGACGCTTCAGTTCCAGCTGACCCTGACTTCCTGTCTGCTCCAGGACCGGACTGTTTCTACAGCTCGGCTCACTCTGCAGTCTCTGAGGGTTAAAGAAGACCTTGGCTCTGGAGCAAGCTGGCTAATGACACCAGGCTCACAGAGTCAGGTGCTTCCTTTAAATCACCTCTGAAAACATGTTTCATAGACTTTCTTTGAAGTCTATGAAAAAATGTCAGCTATCAGTTTTGAATTAGTTTTTTTGAACAGAAACATTTTATACTTCTTTTCCTTGGTGCGGTTTATTTTTGAGTCTAACATCCAGATCTCAAAGCACTTTATCGCCAGTGTGTTTAAATGAATGAAGCCTTTACCAGCCTCATGAAGCATCATGAAAGCTGAAAATCGAATCAGGGACAAAATGTGACTCTGGAAGTTTTCTCTCAGGTAAAGAACCATCTTTAATAAAAGCTGCCTGGTCTTTTTTTACCTCCTCCAAGTTGTCAGCATCATGACTGCTCGCTGCTCTGCCATCACCCTCCTGAGACTCCGTTGCCTGCTTGTTGCGTCTGTCGGGAGAGCACAAAGATAACGTGTGAACCTACAGCAGGAAATCAAACCAGCATGTGGGTGGAGTCACGCCTACTTCTTGTTCTTGTCGTTGATGTACTCCAGAGTCTGGAACACCAGGCTGTGCAACAGCTCCACCTGAAACAGACGCAGATGCCGTCACATGACTCCATCACAGCCTGGACGGGGTCATGTGACTTGTGTTTGGCTCACCTTCTTGCTGTAAATGCAGGCGGAACCCTGGATGAGCAGCGCAGCCTCTGCGAAGTTCAGCCTGGTTTTCCCACCATCGAAGGTGATGCACATGTCATCCAGCTGCAGACACACAGACAGATGTTACTCAGCTTCACTCCATCAGGCTGTGACTGACTGAAATCCCACCTGGATACTCGTTTGTGTCTCTGTGGATCACCTGAAGCTGCCGGACCCAGAGCAATTTGCCTGAAAAGTGGTTGTTACCTTCCAATTACAGCTCTGTCTTCTTCTGTCTGCATTAGAAGTACTGCAGAGCTTACTGCTAAAACTGACACCCTCTCTCTGCTGCTTTTACTCTTTACAATGAACCCAGGTAGCCAGACTGAACCTGTAGGTGAGCCTGTTCTGGGGTATGGACCACATGTTTGATGCAGACAGATATTGCTGTCTTGTGTCAGTTTGTATGGAGGACGAAAGCTATCAAAGTAAGAGCCTCTGTGGTAAAAATAAATCTGAATACCGGATTCAGGTTACCTCATCTAAGTAGTCGTTTAGCTCTGACGCCAGGTCGATCTCCCAGTTCTTGGTGAGCTCTCGGATCGGCTGGAGCAGGTGAGCGTATCGGCTCTCTGTGGACTCCATCTCACCTGAAACAGGTAGAACCAGAACAGGCTGTGAATCCTGCGGGGTCTCAAACATCACTCCGTCTTTAAGCAGCTCGTTTCTCTGCAATGCTCTGAGTTGCAGATGGAACGCTCTCTCATTTTAAACTCAAGCAAAGATGACTTTCATTCAGCCCAAATTTGATATAATAGTAAATTCATAAAAGCCTGTAATGTCGATCCGAGCGCAGAGCTACAGCTGGACTGTATATATCGATTATCAGTTTTCATGGTGAACTCTTTGCATTCATCTGTCCTCAAAATCAAACAAAACTGCGTTATCGCTGCTGTGAATTCTATTAAACAGCGTGATAATTGCTACGAGCGAAAGCGGCAAAAACTGACATAAAAAAGAACGAAATCAAACCAAAGTACGTTCAAAAATGTGATTTTAATCGCTGTAGTTAAACCTGTGATTAAAAGATAAACTTAACAAATTAACTTATTCTTAATCTAACGCCGAATATACCGGGACATCCCACTGTTTAGTAAACCGTGTTAACTAATCCTCTGTGAGGTCGATTTTTACATCAATCCGAATGAAACTCAGAAATGTCAGAATTATCAACGCAGTGTGGGGGAGCGTCTAAGCGACTGCAGCTGTCAGCGCTTGAACACTTGGCTCATTTAACTGCTCGGTTTGGTCATTTTTTATAAGAGAAATACCTGAAAATAAGCAGGTGTCGCTAACATGAAGCAGCGACGGTGTTTAAGGAGTAAAATCAGAGAGAAACTTACCGAAAAACCTGAGCTCAGCCACACCGGGGCTAACTGTTTGTAGCCGTTAGCACAACACTCAAAGTACCCGCGTTAAATTTCTTCTTCGCTGCTCTGGTCTGTGTAGCAGCTCCGCGTGCTGTCCCCTGGCGGTGCCTTGGTGTGATGCAGGCTGCCGGCCGCTAGATGGCAGCGTTGCAGTTTAAAGAAACTGGGCGCGCTGCTGCCTGCACCTTGGGATCCGTTTATAACAAATACAAATGATTTGACATGCACAAAACAGCGCAAGAGCAAAGCCAAGTCAAATAATGAGAATTTGGACTCCATATTTCATATTTATATCTGCAGATATCAGGCTAAAGCCATATTCATTCATTGGAATTATTTTGTAATATCACAGTATTTAAAGCCCCTGTTTCATTTTTGTTTATACATGATAACAGGCTAAATAAAACCCTGTGCTACACTACTAGTGTAGGGTTAAAGGTTATAGAATCCTAAAGCAACAAAGCAACAACAAAAAACAAAATAAATAATCAATTAAGTAATCAGTAAAAAAAATAATCACAAGCTGTTTGGATAATCTTTTAGAAAAAATAAAACCATGAAGTGAGAAGTCGTAATACTGACGTGGATGTGTGCACTCTTCCTCATCTCACTCTTCTAGTGCTCAATGCGAACACCATGAACAAGTCTGCAGCTTGAGAACGCCCCCTGTGGAGTAGGAAGTGCACTGAGGGACGTCTCTGCTCTCCTCTGAGCCTGAAACTCCTGCTCCAGACCACACTCGCAATCCACCAACAGGTGAGGAGGGCAGGAAGAGTATCGAGCATCTGGCTAACTTTCAGAATAAAAGCCCTCGTGCAGACAATCAAAGCCATGTGAAGGACACATAAAAATATGATCGTCTTGGTTCGACCTGATAGAGTTTAAATGTTGACTACCTGGGCATGAAACAAAACAAGCAGTGAGCGGAGCCATGCAGCCGTGTGCCGTGACATCATCGGAAGCACACCGTGGTCTGAACTCTGACCATCACAAATCATATCTGCAGATGGAAACATGATGAGATTTCCTCTGCACACAGATCTGATTTCAGGTCGTCCTCAGAGTGTGTGTGTGTGTGTGTGTCTGACTCTTCCTCCACACATGAAACCAGTTATTCTTTGTGATTTAATAAAACTTTATTTACAAAAACAGCAGGTGATGTCATTAAGAAGCAATGATGATGATGATGATGATGATGGGTCTCAGGAAGCCTCCTCTTCCTCCTGCAGCAGCATTAGTGAGTATTATTAGTCTGAGAGGACAGCTGTAATTAATGCCTCTGAGAGGAGGATGACGGGGCAGCAGAACCTAAATTTAACACTCCTAATTTAAACAGCCGGATTTCTAATCCAGGAGACGACGCCCTCCTCCTCCTCCTTGTCTTTCCTCCTCAGAGGTGTACATGCTGCTTGGGAGTCCCACTGTTTTACTTTCCCAACAGAGACAAGACGACAAAGGACGCAAACGTCGTCACGGCTCAGGAGGAACACTTGTGGAAAACATCTGGCCACATGTGATTATGAAGAATACTCCTCTGATAAACTCAGAGAAAACAATGCACGCAGAGGTTTCCCAGCAACACCCCATCCCCATCGCACTGCGCTCCTCTTCATCGTTTATCTCTTCCACTGGAGCGCCAACAGATTACTGAAATGCCAGCAGCTGCACACCATTCTTAGCCCAGCACAAAATGTCTCAGAAAAGCTACAGACTAACAGGTAGCGCTGCTGTGGCGCACAGCCATCCTTTACATACAGTCTTTGGCTAATAACGCAGAGCGTCTGTCAGAGGAAGGTGTGACTCTGCAGCAGAACATCCTGGACTCAGCTGCAGGTGAAGCTGAGCCATGTGTCGCAGTCATATTTGCCTGCTGCGCTCCATCACATCTGTAGCAACAGTGAGCACAGAGACTCCGCCCCCACAAACACCTCCGTGTGCACATCACCTGATAACTCATGGTGTCAGCACACAAGTAAATCTAATCAGCATTATAATAATAATCATTAACAGTTCACAGCACGTTAACCTGAACAGCTGCAGTTCCTCTAACTTCCACCAGAGGCTCCCACCCTGCATTGTTATGGGCGTGGCCTCTGTGACTGACAGGTGGATGGTGACACAGGCTGCTGGTAATTCACCAGAAACTCAAGGGTTACATCATGTCCATCTTAAATATACAGTCTGGTATCTAGAACACGTTCCACAGCAGGAGGAGGAGTCTGCACCTCTGACCTCCAAACACCTGCCATGGATGTTAGAGACAGCGCAGCGAGCGGCGTGAGGTAATGAGGAGGTGTGAATCTCAGCGAGTGAGTGGAGTGAAGATCAGCACGCTCCTCCTCCTCAGAGGTTACACCAACGGTATGCCCGCTGTACTCTGATTACTGCTGGAACAGTTCTGTAAATGGACTCTGTTAAAACAAAATTTTCAGTTAAGAAGTCTGTGCAGGGTGAGAGCACACACACCCGTGGCATGCCATTGGACGTCAGTCCTGTTAATTTAATTCCCATTGGATAAGAGCATGGATGGGATCAGTGGTGTAACTGAGCACTTTTACTCAAGTGTAATGTACTTGTACATCACTGAAGTATTTTCTGTGTTTTGGATTTAAATGTTGACCTTTGACTCCAAAGTTTCAGTCTCTTCTTCTTCTTTTTGTGTTTTGTTGGAATACAAACAGCACAGGGAGGATAACAAGGAAGAGGTGAACTCAGTCACAGCCAAAAACCAGGACAGGAAGAAGACATAAAAACACCACAAATCACTCGAGGAGCTACCCTTCAAAATAAGACAGGAAGTAAATGAGGGAAACGGGAAACACTTGTGTGAAGACTTGGTCCTTACACTGGAAGTGTGAAGCACAAGCATACAGATGGTGAAGTTTCTAGAGAGTATTATCACGGTCCAATCGGATAATCTGCACCTCTGCCCCTCTGTGGTGGCCCCGCCCCCCGACCTGCACCTTAAAGTCTAGAAGAAACAGAGCGAACATGAAACCTGCACTGATGGAGAACAGATATGAAGCCCAGCAGTAACACACAGTTACTCTAAGCTCTGAAATCAACTAGAAGAACTCAGATGACATAAAAGCATTATGGGAAATGTATTTCTAAATCTAAATCGATATTTTTGCCAGAAGAAATAAAAACAGAAAAAATCCAGAAATGTGATCTCAGTGAACAAATGGCTGTATTATTGTGTGTGTGTTTCACATCTTCCTCATTGCAGTCACATACATCAGCTGCCTTGAATGGCTCAAACTGACCATGTGCAGATGAATATGAGAATGCTGAGGTCACGACTCTCCTGTCAGGCATGCTGATTGGCTGGAAAAACCCATCAGAGTTAAACCTGCTCCCTTTTTTCACCCCAATTTCCAGGTCTCAGCGAGCAGCCGTGAGATTGGATGACAGCACGGGTCACTGGTCCCCTCCCTCCCTTTTAGCTCCCACAATCCACTGGGAGCAGCGCTGATGGTTTATGAAACCACCACAAGCTCCTCAAACCGACAGTGAGCCTCTCAGGCGTTAGAACCCTCTGTTTTTGACGCCTGTCAGGATTGGGTAAAGGTGTGACTCTATTGGCCGAGAGGTGCTGTTGTTGCTGCTGACCTCACGGCGTACACTCTCAGAAACACAGGTGCAGCAGGAGTTGTGCAGGTACCTCTCAATCCAGCCCCAGAGTACTAAGAGTAAAAATGAACCACCTCCACCAACACGGAGAAGGAGTCTCACATCAGTTTACCTGCAGGAAACTCGTTAGTAGCAATTCAACTTTCAAAATAAGAGCATGAGGTTTCTCAAGGGATGTTGTGTTGCCCAGGTGGATGAAAGTAAACCCGGGCAGCCCTCAGAGAGAAGTCTGTGAGTTTCAGACTTTGCTGCAACTCTAAGCCGTGATGGGATCTCAGATCACAGAGCACAAAATGGTTCAAAACTATATCAGTGACTCTCATATGATGCATTTATTCACAGGTGAGCAGTAATATTTTAATTCATTGTACTTTAATGTACAATATATCAAAAGACAAACAGACTCCTGTGGTGCTGCTGGGAGTGTGACAGCCTGATCCAGGTCCAGACCCTCAGGATCCAGAAATGTGTTTAACCTTGTTGGAGGAGAGCAGCAGCTGTTTCACTTGTTTCTGACTCAACTCCATGTATTTTTATGGTGTTGGTCGTGTTGCTTGTCTCTCTGCTCATTTAGTATCTTGTGGTTACTCAGTAAAAGCTAAATTTTAGGCTCCATGATGGGTACCATCATCAGTGTCAGAGTCCTCTCAGTGATGCCTAAATCTGCCTAATGTCCAGCACCTCTTTCAGGAATATCTAAAGCTCTCAGACTCTTTCTCTGTTTCATTAATCACAGATTGGATCCAGTGGAGCAGAACAGGGACTCTGCCAGGTCCTGGTCCTGTACTGTAGTCTGGTTTTATGGTTATCCGGTCAAACATTTCCTTAAACAGCATTCATTCACTAATTAAAGAAGAAGGGCTGTGTGGCTAATTCTTCATCATCAAACTGACACTGAAAGCTCTTATTATTCATATAGACATTCAAAAACAGCACAGTCCATTCTTTGCATTGAAATGACCTCAAACAGAAAAACACTGATTTATTAGATTCAGATGTGGCTCAGAGGGTCACAAGGTCCTCTCCAAACACATAAACGGGAATGTATGTGTGTATATGTGTGTGTGTGTGTGGAAAATCAAACAGCAAAGCTTGATGGGTATTACCTGTAATCCTGTAATACCTCAGCTTAACACAGAGAGAGCAGAGAGAGCAGATCCTCACACTCCACTCACTTCCAGGAGAACATCTGAAACCAGAAAGCACACCAGCAACCACAAATCCACCAGACTGGGAGAACCTTGGGTCAGATCCACCAGGCTGGGAGAACCTCGGGTGGTGGTCCAGCTGCTGTGAGACATCAGCAGCGCTGTTTACACGTGGAAAACGGGCGTGCTGTAGTGAACACGGTCTGATCTGTTTAATCAGCAGATGATTCGGAATGAAACAAAGACACATGCAGGTGACGCCTTCATCACAGTGATCTGATGCTCTGATTGGATCTTTGTGGACTCTGATAAAGATCAGATGGCTCTCTGGCTATTAGCCTCACCAATGTCTTCAGGTTTCAGGCTCCCGCAGTACGTTTCCTGGAGTACCTCACCTTTCTTCTGTGCTCTAACATCAGCAGATCTCCAGGTTTCTTCCTCAGGTGGAGTTACTGTTAGTGAGCAGATTAAAGTCCGTCAGGCTGAATATGCGGTGGGTTTATAAAATATGATGTTTTGTTCTGGTTCTGACCTTTTTCTCCCTGCTTCTGTCTCTGAGAGGAAGATGGATGTACTGATGGAGTCACAGCTGACTTCTATCGGAGGAAGACTAGGGCGCAGAGGAGGATGCCGAAGAGGTGAGGCAGACGATGATGGAGAGAGAAAATGTCCGACTTCACTGCCGAGTCTGTCTGCGAGGTGAAGGATGGAGGGGTGGGTGAAGGGATCATTCCCTCGCCAACGAGCCTCAGCGAGGCTGGAAAAATGAGCGCTGTCCCGGGAAACTCCTCCGCCGAGCTTGGATCGGCCGCCCCCGGCTCGTTACTCAGATCGGCTGTTCAGACCGAATGAAAAATAGTCCCAGAAGATTCCAGATGACTGAGAGTGTCAGCAGAGAACAGGACAAAGTTTGATTGGTTTGATTTAAACTTCTGTTAAAAAAGAAACTTTTTGTTATTGAGAGACTTTGATCTGGACTTTTTTGGTTTATCTCCGATGACATGCAGAGATCTCTTTGAAACCTTGAGCCAAAGAAGAAGACACCACTTCCTGTGTAATGTGCACTGCTCCTGAGATGTCCCAACAGGGCCTCTGTACATGCTACATACAGGTTCAAACTTCCTCCTCCTTTGCTCTCTGAGCTTACCACATATTTTAGTTCCAACTCATTGGCTGCTGTAATGACCCGTCCTCGCTGCCGTCTTTGCTTGGCTGCTGCTCGTTTGTAAATGTTGTTCCTGTCAGGCGCTCTGGTCTGCCTGCTATTGATCTGCCTGCTCATTTGGACCTGCTCACTAATCAGCGTCACACGTTACAGACGCACAGATCTGATTAATGAGTTCACCACCACAGACAGAGCAGCTTGCTTTAATCAGCTGTTTCAAGTGCGCTCGCTGTTTTTCAGGATTAATTCTGTGATGACGCAAAAACAAATGATTCTCAAAGCAAACAGCTGATGTGGACCTGCTGAAGCCAGTCGTTTCACATGTGAAGTGGATTTTTTTGGCCTGACTCTGGTGTTTCAGATGTACTTCAGTTTGAACCCCTCAGTGAGTCTTGCTAAACTCAGCCTGATACTCGGGCGAGATCCTGAAACGAAACAAGCAGAACTACTAATCATTCTCTTACGCTAAAATCCCAACTACCACAAAGGTCAAGCAGCTCTGATGGATGGATGATGGATGGATGGATTAATGAATGATGGATGGATGATGTATGGATGTATGGATGGATGAATGATGGATGATGCATGGATGATGATGGATGTATGGATGGATGTATGGATGCATGTATGGATGGATGGATGAATGATGGATGATGCATGGATGATGGATGGATGATGATGGATGTATGGATGGATGTATGGATGCATGTATGGATGGATGGATGAATGATGGATGATGCATGGATGATGGATGGCTGAATGGATGGATGATAACGGATGGATGATGCATGGATGGATGGATGATGATGGATGTATGGATGGATGGATGGATGAATGATGGATGATGCATGGATGATGGATGGATGATGATGGATGTATGGATGGCTGAATGGATGGATGATAACGGATGGATGATGCATGGATGGATGGATGGATGATGATGGATGTGTGGATGGATGTATGGATGGATGTATGTATGGATGGATGAATGATGATGGATGGATGGATGATGGATGGCTGGATGGATGGCTGGATGGATGTGTGGCATGTGATAAAATATGTTTGTCTCACAGGTTTTTTGCTGTCGCATGTCGTGATGATGTCAGTGTGTGCGTGTGTGTGTCGGGCTGCTGCAGGGTGCTGACCACACTGTTTTCTCACTTGTGCAGTCAGGACTGTCGATAGTAAAACATGAAGAGAAACAGCTCAGGGTTCAGGTGTGAGAATGATACACACACCTTTCCTCAAACCTGAACTGGTGTGATAAAAGACACACCAGTTGGACTCCACAGTGAGCTGTGGTTGAATTGAAAAAACTCCCGCTGAGAGACAGCTCAGATGTTTGTGGTTAGGAGGTAAAGACGTACATCGTTAACTCACTGTTTTTGTGGTGCATATAAAAGTGTCTCCCTGATCTCTGCTTGTATTCACGAGCAGGACAGCTAATGTTTCTACCTGAGCTACCGAGAGCTACCTGCAGGCTAACCCCCCTCCCCCCGTCCTTGGTGTCACCTCACTCTGGCGTTAGCTGTGACCACGATGATGGCCTTGTAATTGGTTTCCATTAGAGCACTCTCTTCCATCCTTCCCATCAGGCTGTGCAGGAGGGGGCGTGCCCTCAATTGTCCGCAGACAGAAACGCTCACGCCCGGCCGCCTGATAACCTCGGACAGAGGAGGGGGAGGGTCAGAGTGATAATGAGGACCATCCAGCGTAACGAGGACATCGTGCTCTGACTACAGAGGACACACACACACGAGGGAGAAAACGCTGACCTGCTCGAGTGCCTGTGCGCCTGTGTTCCTCTAGTTTGACCTCTGACCTCAGTGTGTGGGCCTCTCTGAGGGAGACCTTAGCTGTGGATCAGAACATGGTCTTCAGTAGCGTTATGTAAGAGTTCAAAATGAAATGCTGTTGTCTCTGTGTGATGGAGGACCTGAAGGTCACACATGAAAACCAGTACGTTCGAGCAAAGCTTCCATACACACGATGCCCAACCTTCACCTTACCTCACACCGTGAGACTGAACCGGCTCCAGTGCTGGCTTTCAGCAGCGTCACTGTGACCTGCTGTTCACCTGTGAGCCCGCCCCCTTTCTCCAGGTGAAGATGATACAGACCTGTGTTTATCAGCTGTGAGTCACATTTAGCGAGCTAATGAACATCAGTTACCTGAAAAACAACAAGACTGCAGCAGGAATTAGAAAAGTTTACCACGCCCCCTGCAGGAGCTGTTCTGACACCCAGGATGAAAATATTAGACAAGAAACCTTTGTCATACCACCACTGTCAAATTTTAGATAAATACAAGTTTTTAAATGTTATTAATTTCAAAATATTTAGATCTGCCTGTCTAATCTACAAGGTTATACATGGTCTGGCGCCTCCACCAATGACTGATCTTATTAAACAAAAGTCTAGCAGTGTTACTGGGTCTCAATTGACTCGAGCCACTTTGAGAGGTGATTGTAAATTTGCATTTAGAGGGACCACCTTCTCACAGAATGCTCCGTCATATCAGGGAGTGAGCTTCTGGAATAGTCTTCCACTGTCAGTGAGGGAAAGCACAAGTCTCCCTCTATTTTTAGGAGTCATTTTAAGGGTGGCTGAGGGACACACAAACATGTAATCATGTCTAATTAATCATGATTATATATTGGACGTGAAATAGAATTACAAAAAGGGAAACAGTTATTGGTGCATTGGGTCAGTGCAATATCAGGACAGTCAGGGCATGTGCGATATTGGGGTTTGTGCAATAAAATTGGTGTGTTTCTGTTATTGTTTTCTATATTGTCCATTTTTGTTGTCATTGTTTATTCTAATATGATGTGATCACTGTTTTTGTCCTTATCTCTATATAAATGATCTGTAAATAGTTTTTCTGTATGTTTTGTACTAACTTGTGTGTAACACCAACCTGAGGGTTTGCAGATGGAAATTAGCCAAAGGCTATAATCTGTCATATTTACATTTGTGAAAATGTTCATTAATATGAAAATGTTCATGTAATATGTATTTAAAAGTGAGATTTGGAGGCGGAGTCTGACACACCTGGCTCTGAGATTATTGCTGTTGACCTCTCAGTGGCAGGATTGCACACGTCTGCAGGTTTTAGATGGTTAGATGAGATTTAGTGACATAAAAGAGCACATTTGTGCTGCAGAGCGAGGAGAGGAGAACCTTTAATGACCTGTTGGACGTTATTACACACCTGTGGCTGCGCTAACATAATCACTCTAATGTGTTGTGCGGAGCATCAACAAATTAGATTTCTGTTCACACTAGCCGGCACTGCTGGGACGTTTAAAGTCAAAATGCACATTAATATTCAGCCGTCACCAGTGGGATAAAAGACTCATGCATGAGTTCAAATGCGACCTTCTGGGTGATGACGAGGAGAAGGATGAGGACAAGGAGGAGGAGCAGGAGCAGGAGGAGGGGGGGGGTCAGGCCAATGCAGGCGAGGCTGTGGGCAGATGAAGTCTGTGAAGTGTCGGGGGATTTGGGGCTGCAGCTGTTTGTGATCAGACTGACTGACAGATGGTGTCTTACATAAGCCTGCTGAGGCTCCCCTCTCCTCTCCAGATGTGTCTCTGCTTTGGTCCCTGGCTCTGTCCAGATGTGGAGGAGTCCTCTGGCAGCTGAGCTCAGACGCTCCTACGTAACGCGGGAACTCCTTGCTGCTGCAGTAGGACCATGTGAGCCCGACCTGGTCAGGGTTCAGCTTTGTTTGGGATCATGTGACTTCGGCAAGTGCAGCAAGGTGAAAAAGAAGTACCTGAAAATGAAACGTCTGCAGCTAGAGACGAGTGCAGGACAGATAGACGCCTCTGAGTGTTTCACACGCAGCTCTACCTCCTCCAGCAGGATCTGTCACCAAGTGTGAGAAGACGTCCCAGAAGGAGGAGGTGTTATCCAAAAACTCTCTGCAAAGTGAGGAGGAAACACTACGAGGAGACACTGATGAATAATATCACAGGAGAGCACCAGGAACCAGAAACAGAAGGCAGAACACGGCCACTGCCCTGCACATTGAAGCAATCCTCTGGATTCACTAAGAAATGGTCACGTGACCCACAGGTGGTCAGAATTCAGACCCGTTGTCCTCACACAGCTAGGGTGATGCTGTCCTACACATGTCTGATTAGTCAGCAGGCGATGATTTCATACGTGCTGATCTCTAACCTGAAACTCAGCATCAGTTACCATGGCGATGATCAGAGGAAATCCTGCTTCCTGCTGCAGGATTTAGGAACAAAAATGTGAATCCAGAACTACGAAACAAAATCTGAGATGAGTTTGTGAACATTTAAACAGCAATTTTAGGATTCAGGTGACTGATGATGCTCCTCACACCTGGATTAAAGGCATCTCTGACCACAGCTGTTAAACATCTGGAATTGAGATTCAATTGTGGTTTAATGGCTGTATTAAAACTCTCCAGCTGAGAGGTTTAGTGGAGCTCGCCAGCATCATCACAAGCTGAGCCCACAGACTGCGTCTGAGGAGGGCGTCACCTCAGAGCTTCAGTCCAGCAGACAGGAGCTCCTGCAGGTCGGTGCAGGCAGGTAGAAGAGCTGCTTGGAGGCTGGAGGTGGTGTTTGGGAGTGTTGGTCTTCACTCTGCTCTCAGCCCGAGCTGTGGTATTTTTAAACCCTCATTACTTCAGCATAATCATTAAGTTTTATGTCTGTACATCAGTGAGAAGCCCACCGCTCACATATTTTCCTCTCCTGAGCAAACGGCTCGTTTTCCTGACGTGTTGATGACAGTTTTTCATCATTTTCTAATATCACGCTTCAGCATTAAAGGCCTGCATGGGAGCATAATGAGCTCCCCTCCTCAGACTCAAAGAAGCCGCCGAGGGAGCCGAGAGTGGCAAAGCGCCGCTTCAGGGCCAATTAAGACGAGTGAAGTCTGTGTTTCCAGGTACTCAGGAGAGTGATGGAGCTTTATCCACGCCACCCGCAATGTTTGCAGGAGGAAACTGAGCGCCCTCTGGAGGCCTGTGACACAGCAGATACTTTGATCCTCTCGCCATCGACTGCAGCGTGAAGCAGAAACACAGCAGAGGCGCTTCCTGTTAAAGACTGAAGCCCTCCAGCCAATCAAAAGCTTGTGGCCGGAAGCTTGTGGGCTCGTACGTCTGTGACGTCTTCATGAAGGATTCAGGAAACGCTAATGAGGTTTTGTCTTCCTGCTTTTACCTTTACCTGCTGACAGGTGTGTTCATCGACACACCAACCACCCACCACTCACTATCTGCTCACACAGGTGTACTGAGTGACTGACACAAATAATCACAACAATATTTACTTTACGATATAATTATATGATAAAAAAATATTAACATTTAATGATAACAACAACATTTTAGATAAAGGGGAAACAAAATCATCGCCAAAAAATAAAAATTTGATTGAATTTTTGATTAAAATATTTAGAATGAAGTTAGAATTTGAAAAAAAGAAAAAATAACATCAAAAGATTTTAAAAAATCAAGTTTATGAGAATAAATATATAAGAAAATAAAAACTATGAAGGAATAAAACTTTAAAGAAGAAGATCAGAAAATTAATAAGGCAAGACTCTAAAATACTGAATAATAAAAATATCCCTCGAAATTTAGCAAAATAACAAATATGAGAAAATGTGTTTAATATGAGATAAAAAATAAAAATGTCTGCATCATTAGATAAAATCATCAAATATTAGATAAAATATAAGAAAAAATGTAAATGCTTAACAATAAAAGAAAACATTAACTGAAAGCCAAAATGATTAGGAACGGATGTTAGCAAAAAATTTAAGGCATTAAACAAAACGATAAATGAAATAAAAAGCCGCGTCGTTACAGTAACAGCGAGTCACAGGTTCAACTTTACTCAAAGATGCTGTGTGAGGAAAAACACTCATTCACAGATAAAATATCAAATCAGAAATCCCCGATTAAACATGTGAACAAATGAATTATTAGATTAGATAAAAACTACATGAAAGTAGAATTTGTAAATGATCAAAAAAACAAAACAACCCCCCCCCCCCAACTTTTATTTTATTATTTAGTTTAATTTTGCCTGAGAAGGGGAGCACACCTGGACAGATGAGCAGGCTGTCACATCTGCAGCCAATAGAAGGGGACTAAGAGCACATTACCTGCATGTGTGTTTTGTGGACTGTTGGAGGAAGCTGGAAAACAAATGCCGGAACAGGGAGAACATGCAGACTCCACACAGAAGCTGTGATGAAGACGGAGGACAACTATGGCGTTATTTTTGTGCCTCTCTTCTGAGCGCACGTAAAAAAAATGCAAGCGCAAATGTTTTGAGGAGAAAATTATTTTGAGCAAAGAAAAGTTTTATTTGAGAGAACAAAATTCATTACTGCGTGCAAGAAATGTATTTCAGTGTTTGTTATTATCGATATACACACACAACAGCCCCTCTCGCTCAGTTGTCGGCATTTGCTCTTGCCAGATCTCTGCTCTGTGTGCTGAGAGACACCTGCGGACCTGCTGTCAGTGTGTCGTTCGCGCTCAACTCTCTGTACACCGTTGTAAGTGCCACAAAACGAAACAATCACAGACTTGGATGCCAATATTCTGATTGGCTCTTACGGTCTCCAATCAGCTTGCTAACTACTGCTTTCCACGAACACGGTCCAGAGCTATAGCTAAATCCGTTTAAAGTATGTTTAATTATTTTATTTTAAAATATATAATCTGTGTCAGTCCCCACAGACTCCCATGTTAAAACTCTACAACAGAAATAAACATGTTTACAGCCTGATACAAACACTGTTTGGATTCTACAGAGACGACCTCCTCCTACATAACGAGAATGTGTTAATTACTCACCTGTCTCCATCATTAGGGGCGTTGCCTCTTTGACTGGCAGGTGAGTGGCAGGACCTCTGGACTGTGCTTGTGCTGTTGGATGTTTCCTGGATTGTTGTTAATAAAGTTACAGATTTAATATGTCAGAGTTGAGCTTGCAGTTAGAAGCCCAAAGATAGAAAACATCAGAGATTTCACAAGAACTCCCGAGGCCTCTCTTCTCTCTGCAGTTGCTCGCTGTCTCATGAATCTTTTTGATGTTCACTCACACAACAATCCCACACACAGTCAGCAGCACGTGATGCAATCTGCAGAAATTATAATCTGCAGGATTGATGAAGTGTTTTATTACTGAACTGATCAATCAGACTGAGCGACGAGGCCATCAGCGTGCAGCAGGAGATCAGACGTTTCCTCCTCAGCTGTGAGGAGCGTGCAGGATGCTGTGATGAACCGCTGAGAGCTGCATTTTAACGCCGCCGTCGGACCCTCAGCTATCAGGATTTATTCGTTTCCTCTGACGGCCTGCACTGACTCATGGCTCTACTCCAGCATTCATTCAGAGGACTGTCACAGCCAATCACAGCACAGACACACTTTGGCCACTTTGAACAAATCCAGGAAATTCACTGACTTTAAATAAATGATGGACACGAATCTGTTGATCCACGATAAAATATGATTGATGGCCTCGTCGCTCAGTCTGATTGATCAGTTCAGTAATAACACGGCTTCATCAATCCCGCAGATTATAATTTCTGCAGATTGTATCACGTGCTCCTGGTGTTGTGTCGGATTGTTTTGTGAGTGAACATCAATAAAGATTCATGATACAGCGAGCAGCAGCAGAGAGAAGAGAGGCCTCAGGAGTTCTTGTGAAATCTCTGATGTTTGAGTTTGATGTCTTTGAGCTTCTTATTGCGAGCTCAAGTCTGACGTCTTCAATCTGTAACTTTATTAACAACAATCCAGGAAACATCCAACAGCACAGGCATGGTCCAGAGGTCCAGCCACTCACCTGCCAGTCAAAGAGGCTACGCCCCTAATGATGAAGACAGGTGAGTCATAAACACATTCTCATAATGTAGGAGGAGGTCGTCACTATAAAGTCTAAAACAGTGTTTGTATCAGGCTGCAGGTACAGGTGAGGCGGCGTGCTGACCTGCCAGGACATTGATTTGTTTCCACTTCCTGTCCAGCTGCTTGTTGCTTCCTTCAGTAATTAAGAACATAAATCACACATTCAGTATTTCTGCTGGCTGCTGTGGGGAGAAGAAGAAAGTGCAGCATTCCTGGACCACTTAACTGGGTCAGTGTGTGTGTGTGTGTGTGTGTGTCTCACTGATGAATTTTGGAGCCCTTCCTCTCCCATCAGCACTAAATCCATCATGGGCGAAGGCTGAAGGGGATCATAAACACCGGCCCTCGTTCACTGCACGATTGATGCCAGACTGTGTGCTTGCATGGCTGCATTTTTGAGGACCAGCACGCGTTTTACAGACTGTCAGGACATTTGTTCCACTCATCACTGTGGGACAGTCTTCAGTACAGACAAACTCTTGCATGGTCCAGACTGTCGGACAGGTTGTGTTGTTCAGGTTTAGTCTCAGAATAAAGAACGTAACAGTACAGAGGAGGTCCTTGCAAAGGCAGCTATGTGTGTGAATGGATGGATGCATTTCTCATTTACTAGACAAATTTTAGCTCAAAACCTCAATCTGTGGGAACATTTCTCCTCTGTGGGGACATTTCTGATTCCTGTGGACATTTCTGCACAGTGGGGACATTTCTCTTCTGTGGGGATATTACTGCACTGGAGGGACATTTCTCCTCTGTGAGGACATTTCTGCTTTGTGGGGACATTTGTCTTCTATGGGGACATTTCTGACACCTCGAGGAATAAATTCAAAGTAATGTGACTGCAGTTCTATTCAGTGTATTGGCGTTCTGATTGATTGGAGTTCCTTTGAGCATTATTGATCCCTCTCACTCTTCATATGTAATTATCTGTCGGCTGTTGCGGTTTACTTCAGTTTCCAGCTGATTTCTCCTAATAAGTCGTCATCTTCTCTCTGTTCTTGGTATCGGAGCAGAGACATTTACATAAGAGGATTTACGATGAATCACATTCAGACACTTTAACGTCCCTCAGTGCTGAGGCAGCACAGAGAATAAAGAATAAATAACGAGGAGATGTGCTGCTCAGATGAATGAGCGTATTAACGCTTCAGAGAACTTCATTATTTACATCCGAGTGTTAAGATGCAGCGTTTGTTTCCTTGCAGCCTGAAGAACAGAAGACGTTTCTATATATACGTGAACAAGAGCCTGAGGCGCTTCACTTGGCAGCAGAGCGACTCATGCATTGTTGTCCTGAAACACAGCGAGCAGATTTCACTTTCAATAAAGCCTGGAGGTATCTACTCTCTCAGTCTGTGCACAGCTCTCTTGCCCTCCATCACAAATCTGATGAAGACCAAGAGGAAGATGAAGATCAACACATACAAGTGAAAGTCGGCAGCGCTTCACCTCTTTCAATAACAGACCATTTTCAGGAGAATAGTGAGTGGACATTTGAGAGTGAAATTCATGAGAAAGCCAGAATATAAGTAAAACAGTATAACAAAGAATAAAATGATATGAGAATCGGTTCAGGAGAAAAGTCACAATGAAAATGTAAAATCTGAAGAATATAGATAAACAAGTTTGCATGTCTCAAATGAAGCTCAGATTCAACAATAAAAGCTAACTTTTCTCCAGAAAAGTATTAATTTATTCATACAAGCACATTTCTTTTTCTCAGTCTGGTCAGATTTATAAAGGAATATTTTTCAATCTTTTTCAATCTTAATGTAACTCAAGATGATTTATTCTATTTGAACGCAGCAGTTCTGCTGATTTTCAGAGCTAAATCTCACAATTGATGAATTTTAAGGATCATTGAACCAATCAAAATATTTTAACCTCGTTAGGACAGGCTGGCAGATCATCTTTTAATGTCTGGACTGAAAAAAAGAAAGAACCAGGTGTTAAAGTTAATGGCGGATAAATTTAAAGTTAATATACTGATTTTTTTTCTAAATGATAAAAATACTATTTTGTGTGAATTTGAGATATTTGATTGTCTGTCACAGTTACAAACAAACGTTTGTGTGATTTTCCTTGAAAGATGATTGCTCAGTAACGAAAATATTTGAAGTGTTTATCTGCGCTGTGCTGACCGTCCATGTGACGATCAATTGCAGAAAGCCTCTGTTTGTGAGCACAGCTGTGAGCGGACTTGGAGGCCACAGAGGAAGAAGAAGAATAAGCTGAGAGGATTTCATGTTGTCAGTGTGGGAGGCAATAAAG
Organism: Oreochromis aureus; assembly: GCF_013358895.1. Taxonomy (NCBI): domain Eukaryota; kingdom Metazoa; phylum Chordata; class Actinopteri; order Cichliformes; family Cichlidae; genus Oreochromis; species Oreochromis aureus. The sequence continues at coordinate 23,152,304 of NC_052958.1, read as the reverse complement.
GCTGCTGAGAAATGAAACTGGGAGTGAATGAGCTCAGGGACGTTTTGTGTCAGAGAGAATTTACTGCAGGACGGCACATGAAGGACAGCCTTTGTGTACAGAGGAAACCTCTCCTTCAGATCTGTTTAAAGATTGTTTTTGCTTCTTCTGATAGTTTTTGTGACGGAGAAAATCCAATTTGTGTCGGCAGCAGCGAGGGCAGGGAGCCGAATGATAAATAATCCAACAGAGACGAGTCGCTGCTGTTGTTCGAGTCTCATCTGGCCCACATTAATTTTCTCTTTTTACAGACAAAAGGTGAGTTCAAGGCCCTCCGCAGGTTCAAGACTATGGCTTTGTGTTTATCAGAAGAATGTTTGGAGCCACGTGGGAGGAAAGAAACAGCCAAGAACAAAGGAGATGAAGACTCGCTCTGCACAAATACACCGTATGAAGCTCCTGTTATTAATAAAGAGCTGAAGGTAAATCAGAGAAAACTTTGGAGAGTCGACAAACAGCGCCATGCAGGCCAGCTTCAGCTGAAAAGTATAAACGCTATTTTCATCCAAGTACCTTTAATGGCAGCAGGTTAACATGCCAGTGCCACGTTTTGTTACAGACCAAGAGCAACAAGTCCCATCAGGTCATAAATCAAATCCAGCAAGTTCAAAATTTACGCCAAAGTGTACCAGAGCGACACATGAACATCCCAAATCAAATCTAACGAGTCACATCCAGACAAGGCCCAAAGTAGTCCAATAAGGCCCGTGTTTAGTTCTAAATCAAGTCTGAGAACAGGATCAACAAGTCCCAAATCAAAGCTAAGAAATCCCAAATCATTTAATCGAGGCCCATAATCAAGTTCCAAATCCCAAACATAATCCAACAAGCGCTAAATGAGAGGAACATAGGCCCTGAAATAAGTCCAAGTCCCACACGAAGGCCACTGAATCTCAAAATGAAGACCATGATTTAGTTTGCTAAATCCCAAATCAAGTCCATCAAATCCAACATCAGCACCAAATCAAGACTGAAATTAAAAACCCACAAATCCACGTCAAGTCCAACAACTCCTAAAGTCCAAAATCAAGTCCCAGTGTATCCAACAGGATATAGTTTGATTATACTATATTACATGTTAGCTATATTATCTCCAAGTCCCAGATCCAAACCACCCAGGCCAAATTGAAGTAATAAAAGCTGTAAACTGAATCCAACAAGTTTTAACTAACTAAACAATTCACAAACTGTGTTCCACATAAAGGCTGTCATAAGGTTCAACAGCATCCAAAGTAAAGACGAGCTCAGCTCTAAGACCTGAACAAATCTCTATATTAATTCCAGGTCCCAACCAAAAAGTCTTCAGTTCTACATCAATAAATCCACATCAACTCTTTGTACAAATCTTTATGTTTCAGGTCTTATAAAAGTCATTATTCACTCTCCAACTTCAGCATATACCCTTTGCATTTTCAAACACATACTGAATACAGTACACGGTACCCCAGAGTCTTACTTCACCCAGACTACTTCTACCTTCAGGTACATGAATTTTGAAGGCCCCATTGTTCCTGATAAATTACCTCTGGGGCAAAAAGCATTGCATTCATTTACTGAAAGCAGAAAAAAGACAAAGTGTTGGCTCGATGGCAGGAAGCAGACCGAGGGATGTGATGGAAAACATCAGAACCGGAGCAGACAGAGAGGGAGATCAAAAGGCCTGAATCAGAAAAAAGACTCTGCAGGTTTGAGTTTCTTCAGACTCAGTGTGAGCTCTTTGTTAGAGAGGTTTCCCTCCTCCTCTTCCAGCTGCTGAGCGTCTGTTTTTGCTTTCTAAATGACCTTCAGCCTAGAGTTCCACTTCAAAGTCCCTCAGAGCTGCACACCTGACTGCTAATACACTGATCATGCGATCTTGAAGGCTGACAGTGGAACACAGCAGAACGGGCTGTTAGGTTTAAGACTGTGGAGGCAGGGAAGCAGATTGGCCGCAAAACTAAACACAGGAGCACATTTACACTGGTGGGGTAAGGACTGAGGGACTCTGACCTTTGACCTGTGTGACTGAGACTGATGACTGTGTTTTACCTGAGCGTCAAACCTGCAGAAACTGAATGTGTTCATTCTCGCATTGTAAACTCTGGACTGGGTGAATAAATGAAGAGGCTGAGTACTTGGTTTCAGGAAACAAAGGAAAGTTCTGAGAGTTCAGAGTGGTTGGAGGTGGAGTCAGAGCAGCTCTGCTGTTAGGATTGACCCCCATTAGAGAGCATCGAATGAATCTGTCTTTAGCCTGAAGAAAGATGGCTCAGGGTCGGCTCTGATGCCTCTGTGAACCAACTTTCTCATGCCTGATGTTAGCTAATGTTAGCTGATCATCACAGCAGCTACTTTGCTTACAATAAGCCCTGCCCATATATAAAGCAGTCCTCCTTTGTTTCTCTGAGCTGAGACTGAATGAATGAGTGAATGAATGAGTGGAGTCCACGTTGGTCTGGTTTTTGTAGTGTGGACTAGTGTGAGCCATCCTGAAAAGTGAATGAGCTCCTGGACCTACCTGATACTTTCTGTCTGATGAGAGATTCATTGAGTCAGCCGGTATCCCACAATGCTCTGCTGTCTCTGATGGTCAGGGAGGTCTCACTGATTTCAGGTTGTTTGATGAAGCAGCTGGAGGGAAGAACCATAGGAAGAGACGAAGAAGAAGAAAGAAAGAGCTCCTGGAATAAAAAATGAAAGTTGAACCTTTGGTCCCACTGAAAACACGTCAATAAAATGCTGAGAGAAGAAAGACGGCGAGGAAAGTTTCTCTGCTGCTTGGTTTAAACTTTATGTTTGTGCTCATCAGCTCAGGAAATCTGTGTGTGTAGTCATTTTGTGTCTTTGTGGTCACTTTGTATACTTTTCTTACTGCTGCGTGTGTGTGTGTGTCGTCTCATGTGTTTCCCAGTAAAGCCTGAATCAGGGCCCTGTGCTGAGGTTGATTCAGTCCACAGCTTCACTGAGGTGATTTGAAACAAATCTGTCCATTTAAATATCATTCTGTCTGAGCCTCCAGGACTACACGCCTTACACAATTTTATGAAATACAAATCTTACATTAAACTTTAACTCCAGCCGTTGCAGACTTGTAGTCTTGTTCCTCTCTTTCTGAGGTGTTTAATGAGTCCTAGTTGGATGAAATTGCTAACAAAAAAAACCACAATACAGAAATCCTGAGGGTGTCTGCTCCTGCGTGTCTCTTCAATAATGAAAAATATAGGATTGTGCAGGTTTGAAAGGATAAAGATGAGTCATGAATGAACGATGTGCTGTCTTGACTTTAGAGCCAGTGTGAGACGTCCTCAGACTTGGGACTCGGGCTACTCTCCGGTGTCTGCCTGTAATGAATCAGCTCTGACTGATATTGCCATTATGAGGCCTAGGGAGAGTGGCTGTCGCAGTGCTGCAGTACTGCTGAACAGCAAAGCAGCAGAAACGAGACACTCCTACCCACCCTGGCACCACCTGAGGACAGAGACGCAGAGGACAGGTGAGGACTGACGCTGCAGCCGCTGTCAGAGATTCATGCTCTGACCTTTCCACCATATTTATGATCATTACCTCTTGTCTCCTGCAGCCGTGTTTCCACAAGAGACCACACGAAATATGAGAAGGACACATGCTGTTTCCATCCAGTTTCACTACAAATGCTTCTGCAGGGAGCTGGCCATGGATTCTGATTGGCTGAGCTCTGGTTTAAATAAACTGCAGGTAAACACTGTAACAATGATGTATGGATCCCCAGAAGGTCGTTAAATCCTCCACTATAGGCTTTAAAACCTCCTCACCCTCCCTTTCAAAGTCCTGAAGGTCCTCTGGAACACCATCAAAGACTTTACCTGAAACACATCAGAGCCCAATCAAAGCTCTTCAAACCTCCGATCACCTTTGTGACATCAGCAGGGGCCTTTGAAAGTTCACGGTTCTCTTAATGACGTCTTTCAGGACACACAGAATGTCTCCATGTTGGACTTTTGCAAGCGCAAAGGTATATGCTGCCTGCTCGACTGATTGATTGATGATTAATTGATTGGCGATTAATTGATTGATGGTTTGTTAAAGTGTCTGTCAGTAGCAGCTTTTTTGTCTTTCACACCACTTTTTGCTTATTTTGTCTGTTTGTTTTCTGCTCACTTAGATATCGGAAGAAAATCTGAATCTTTGTTCGGACTTTGTGACTTGACAGAACCACAAGAAGCTTCTCGAACGTTTTGCTGTTCATGCTCTTTGTTTTTGTTTCTTCTTCTTGGTCACGGGCTGAGAGGGCTAAAGGAAGAGCCCATTACATTTGTGTGCCGATCCAAACCAGTGTGTTTAAAGCTGGTTTTCTCCTTAAAACAATTTTTCCCGCGGTAGCTGGACATGGCTCTGCTGGCATTAGCTGCTCATGCTGATAATGGGGTATAGATGCAGGTTTAATTTGATTTCCCAGAGCAGCGTGGGTCTCCAGAGTTCGTGTGTGTGCGATGATGTGGTATAGCCAAGAGTGCAGAGTGTGAATGTGGTTTTAGTGGCTCTATAATATATCCTGGATCTAATTTAGTGCTTTGTACACCATTAAAATAAAATCATTGTCAGTGTCAGTGGGAGCTGCAGAGCAGCTGACATCAGCATAAAGATATGTGTGTCTGGCCATGTGACCAAGCTGCAGTTTGGAGTTTAAACAGTTCAACAGGAGTCTGAAGTCTGAGCTGCGTTTCCATCACTTGCAGCTGATTTGTGCTCTGCCTGTTTCAAACAAAAATCCTTCTCAGCTAATTGCTGCTTGAAGATTTTCGCTCTGAGCTCAAACTCATGTTTCAAGCTGCAGTTTGCAGATTTCAGACCCAGCAGCAGATTTGTTTCTATGAGTGCTCAGTTGAAAAAGCTGAAAGCCGCTTTGCTCATCAGGTAGAGCAGTGCAGTCTCTTTACTCGGCTTTGTTCTACGTTTAAATCTTTATGCTGTTGCTGTGCACTGCACGCAGCAGTTTCAGCTTGAGTTTGCAGGGATGGTGTTGGTGTAAGTCACAGGTTAGTCAGTCAGGAGAGCTTTGCGCACATCTAATTTGGCCTGTTGTGTTGTTGTGTTTTGTCCCACCGCTGATTAGCATAATTTTTGCTAATGAAGGACATCTTGTGTGTAAATGAGCCGTGCCACTAGCTTTGACAATTGTGTCTAATTGAACCCAGAGGAATGAGAACAGCTTGTGTTTCTTGAGTGCTTTTGCTTGGTTTCTTCTTCCTTTGTGGTTGTTTAGTGTGTATTTGTGTCACTGCCAGTGCGAGAGGTGACTTGGTACTTCTCTATTCCTGCATAAACGTCACATAAACTTTCAGAAGAGGTGCCAGTTAATGTGTGACATGCACTGAAAACACAAGAAACATCTCAGACTTAAGTCCTGAGATGAATTGGTTTAAGTCCCGGTTTCTCACACAGCTTCATGTTTATTTTCCGGAACCAAAAAACCCCCCACAAGATCACAAGAACCCACAGGAACTCTGTCCTCATCTCTGTAAGTTCCCATCTGATGGCCCTACTAATTCTTCAATGGTCCCCCACTCCCATGAAGTTTCATGTCAGTTCATCATCCACCCATCCATCTGTTCATCCATCCATCCGTCTGTCTGTCCAAGCACCTGGCAGTCACTTCCCGTGGGATGGTGTAGGAGGCTCCTGGTCAGATGCTGACTCCTTTTGATGTGGAGGAGCAGCAGTTCTTCAGGCTCTCTAAGGCTGAGACTCTGGAGGAAGCTCACACCCTCCACCTGTATCCTCGCTCTCCTGTTTTGGTGTCTGCCCACAGCTCACAATCACAGATGAGGGAAGAAAACTCAGAAAACACACCAGTGCATCACTCACATCACTGCAAACTCTCCATTCACCCCTCATTTATGAACAGGACCCCAAGATATTTGCGGCAGCAGTTCCTCCCAGTCCTGGAGTGGAAACTAGACTCTTTTCCATCCTTTCCACCATGACCCTGTGATCGTTTGTGTGCAGGAAAAAATGGAATAAAGCACACATTGGTGTCGCTGTGAAGCCTGACTTTACAGGATGAGACCACTGAGGAGCTGCTGCTGTTGTCTTTCTGGGTGTTTAAGTCCATAATGCTCCATCGTACATGATTTAATCTCTTTAAGCTCCAGGATTACACGCTGCAGTTTATTTTGATCTCTGTACGTCTTCCTAATAAATACCAGCTGTTATCTGAACTGTAATCCGGTGGTTAGAAAGTGGCTTTTAAAGTGAAGTGGCTGCAGTGATTAAACAGTGACAGTGGAGTCTCGCAGTGTAATTCAGAGGGAGAGTCCCGGCTCTCTAACTTAATTAGGTCAGTCTCTTTTAATTACCTCTCAGTCTGCAGAGCAAATTAAACTTCCACTCCCTCCCTCTGCCTCTGCAGCTCTGATTTCTGCTTTTTCTGTGGTCAGCGAGGATCCAAGTGTCTTTAATGGCTCCATTATGGTTTTACTGCCACTTTAAAGGCTTCAAGGTCAGAGGTCAAGATGGGCCGGACACTAGCTCTTCAGAGTCACCAGCACCAAAATGACTTTTAAAGAGAAAGATTTAATTCAGATTGACTGATGAGGTTTAATGTGAGAACTCTGAGGACCACTGACCTCCACAGACCATCTCTCTGTTCAGCAGGGAGTGCCTCCTCAGTGAACTCTTTTCTGGTGAGTTCCTGGTCTCAGGTCAGACTGAATTAAACATGAAGTTCACTGTGGAAATTTTGGTCCCAGCAGAAGCAGAGAGGAGCAGGAAGCAGGGGTGGGTTTAATGATCCACCCCTCACCTGTCAGGTGTGCTTTTAAACATCCAAGTCAATGAAGGTCAAAACATCTTAGACGAGTCATTGGGACAGGATTTCACTGACTAAAAGGCGACATTTGTCTGTTTCAATGCTTTGTCTTGCAAACTTCTGAAAAACTGAGACCTCCCCGACTCTCTGAGGACCTCAAACAGTCTGTGGACTGATTCCTCTGTGAAGGAAGAAGAATTTTCACTAAATCCAGAGGATGTGAGGCTTCTGCGCTGAGCAGAGAGGCATCGACCAAGCTTGAATCCTTCCACATAATTAAGATTTGTTTCACCAAGATGGAGGAAGGGGATGTAATTAAAAACCAACGATGTTCAAAACTAAAACCAGAAGAATAAAATTAACAGGAAGTGTATTTGGTCCTCAGCTTCACCAGAGTGCTTCAATCCTTTTAAACTGCAGGTTTTACAGTCCTGCGACGACAGTTGGATTTCACACTGCTCAATCCTCAAAAGCTCTCTACATCACTTTCTGTGTTGGCCCCGCCCACAGTTTCCAACCGGACTGACATGATGCGTTCACATCCAGTTGAAAGGTTTTACAGGGCCTGATTACACACAACAAACAGAAGCAGACACATGCCTCCCACAAGCTGAGGGGGAAGTGGAGGAGGAGCTTAGCGAAGCTGGTTGAGGGCAGCTGGAGCTGGTTATACAGCTGATGGAGGGCTCCAGGCTAAGTTAAGTCCCTGTCCGGTGGGACTCCTCGTGGACTTTTTAGGAGTGAATATTTGTTGGTTTCCTTAATGAGCGCGTCCTGTGACTTGTTGCTGACGTTGCACCACAAAACTAAAGTTCTCTCTTTAAGACTCTGAAAATAAAACCAGGACGATTACTCATACATTTCTCCCAGCCTGTCCTTATGTTGAGGCACTGAGCTGTGCTTGACTGGCATCAGTAAGCTCCTACTCCATTTTTGATTGTCGTGGTGTGCTGATGAAATTTTTGTAAAATCTACTTTGTTGCCTGGTACAAAGTTCTCCTCGTTTGTAATCACACCACTCGAAAACGTCACTCCCATAATCTTTGAGTCGAGCCACAAATAGAACTTTAAGTTTAACGAACTGGTCCAGCAACGGTCCTGAGGAGGTGTCACTTGATCTCTGACTGCTCCTCCTGTCGAGGGATTTAAAGAGAGGAACTGCTTGCTGCTCCTCCTGAAACAAGCTTTTATTTTTGCCTCTCTGCATGCTTCAGGACAAAAAAGCTGCAGGTCACGTTTTCACGTTACTCTACTCGGAGCACGACGTGCAGAAGGCGTGCTGGTCCTGAGACACTTTTCCAATATGTCCTCCTGCACCTTTACGTGCCGTTGTTTTCCTCACAGAGTCGTCGCAGCTTCAGTGACCCCACAGAGATCACATTTGCAGATATGACATCCCACAGACACAAAGGTCATCCAGAGAAAATAACCTGACAACCACGCAGCTCTTTACTCAGCTGAGGGGATACAGAACCACCATTCATCATCCACACAAACACCACGTTCACCCCAATTCACCCCACCCGGTCCGGCTCAGAGAACTGTTGATGGAAACGTCACATGCAGAAAGTTGGCTTTCACTTCGATCAGACTGGACTGTCTCTGAAAATGCTGCTGTGATGTCATCATGTCAGACTGTTTTCACGCTGCTGAGCATCACGATGAAGGCTTTGCTTCTGCAGTGGTTTGAAGTAGAAAAGTCTGAAGTATCCAAACTAGAAGGCAACGCGGTCGTAGTTGAGCAGATGGTGCCAAGCTCTTCAACCACTTTTTAAAAACATCAGCATAGAAAACCAACCACAAAGCACCAAACACACCAACAGTCAAACAATATCAGCAAGTCCAACATGCTTCTCTTTGTAACAATAATATCACCACGTCTTTAAAGAGGGGATATCACTACTGTACGTCACAAACCTGCTTTCCAGCTTCCTTCCAATATGAGAGTGTAGAGAAGTCTCCCCTGTAATCACAGCACTACAGTTTAAATGGGAAAATTAAATAATTCATTTTATGTTGCGTACCGGTGTGTGTTTTGAGCTACGAGTACGCTTGTTGCCAAATTCAGTGATCTGATTGGTCAGATCTGTTTATTCGCAGGGGGAAAATGAATACTGCAAATTCATCAAGCAAAATCATGTGGTCGGTGTGAACAGTGAGTCAGAAAAATATTTTTTAAAACACAAAATATTTGCACAAATTTTTACACGTCCAGTGTGCAAAGTCTGAGGCTCATCAGGGGACCATGGATCAGGTCTTGTTTGGACCTCGCCTCCTGCCTGATACAAACTATTAGAAAAGATGAAAGTGCCATTTCTCAGGCAGGGAGCGATGACTATAATCTCATGATGACCTCATGTCACGGAGACAAAACTACTGAAAACAAGCAGCTAAACAAGCTAAACCAAAGCAGCTTAACACTGTTCTAAACAGCACACACACCTGCCTCCACCCAGCAGCAGCTCCATCACAATAAGGCGGAGGCTGAAGGTAACAGAGCATAAAACAGAGTCAGTTTCCAGCTGTGATCATGTTTTCTTCGAAGGAGTTAGAGGGGTCCGTTTTTCTTTCCATCCGGTTCGGTAGCGTGTGGATGTGGACCCAAACAGGATGAAAACTCAAAGCGTACTTTTAATGACAATCTGTGAAAATAATGCAAAAGCAAACTGAATCAAGAGGTACAAAAACCCAAAGTCCTGACTGGGCTACATACACGAAGGAAACTGGGAATGAGACACAGCAGCAAAAATCAGTGAAAACAAGACGAGACAGGACTCTGACCCATCTGTGATTAAACATCTTATTTACCTTTATTTTACTTTTATTTTAAAGTGAATTCACCTAAAATTTAATGAGTTAAACTTTTCATTCATGCCTTCATTGCAGGGAAACTCCAGTGAAAGTGAGGCCGGCCTGAACACATAGCTGTAAAAATATCAACTACCATCTTTAAATCTGATCTGAAGACGATTTTTTAACAGACTCAGAAATAAAGCCTAAAATCTGGAGTTGTGACTTCTCCTTTCTCACGTGCGGCTGAATAAACAGACTGACAGTGTTTTCAATCATGCTGCAGATTTGGAGGCAGTCGCAGTCAGAGGCTCTGCAGGAGGAGAGAGAAAATATATTTTTCATATTTATCTCACTTTGAGTGTTTGCAGAGAAAGCCGAGCGACAGCAGGTTCTCTCTGTCGGCGACCTCCAGCCGTCAGACACAAATTCATTCTGTCTGCAGTTAAACTTCAGCTGAGAGGAGCCAGAGGTCACCGCCTTCCTCTCCATCATCGCCGTCCATTGCCATCAGTCAGCGAGCGAGAAACAAAGCGGGAGGGGAGGGAGGGCGGAGGGGCCGGGACGTGAATCAATACGCCGGCTGCAGGTTTCAATTCATTCCAAAACAGCACGCATGAATTCTTCCCCATTTCCAGCTCATATTGGCTTTCTGCACGCCTGCTCCCACAAATCCCCCGACACCTGTCCTCCAGCACAATCCTCTCACTGCAGAGGAGGCGGCGAGCCTTTCCACCTTCTCTGCTGCAGGACCAGACGCTGCTCGCAGGATGACTTCAGGTAAATCAGGTGTGACTCAGTGAGCAGCTGGTCTGACCGCAGACACGCCATGCGATTGTTTCTCGGGGACGATTCCCGGCCATCGTCTGTCAGCAGGAAGACGACAATAAAAAGGCCTCAGTCTCTGATCGGCGCTTTACAATCTGCTCACACTGCAGTCACACAGCTCAGCGACCTTCACCTGAAGATATCTAAGAGGAAAAAGCCAGTCAACTCAGGAATCAGTAAACTTTTATTAATATAAATACCAAAAAGAAAAAAAGGCAAGATATTAGAAACCTGTAGCAGCTGTAGCTGCTAGCTGTCTGCTAGGCTTCACCTCAGCTAAATGGACCTCTGGACTGTGTTGGTGCTGTTGGTGTCATGAAGCATGAAGGTTAATAGCTTTTTAGCTGACAAAAAGCCCAAAATACAATGAACTAATCAATCTGGCTGGAGGTGTGCAAGGAAGTGAACAGACACTGAGACAAAAACTGAGAAGAAGACTGGACTATTTATACACACAAGGGAAAGCAAGAGAAGCTAACACAGCAGGGTAAAGAGCCACAGGTGACAATAATGAACAGGAAACAGCAATAACAAGAAACTATTAACCTCAACAGGAAACACACACACATGAATAACCTAACACAGGTAAAGGCCAAGGTCACATTTATTTATAGAGCAAATTTACAATTGCAATTTACCAAAGTGCTTCACAGGAAGCCAAAATTAAAGTCCAGAGAGGAAAAATGAGCCTTGAGCAAAGATTTGAATGTAAAGTTCGGGCATCTCAAATGTGATATGGTAACGCATCCCAGAAACTCAAAGCTCGATTGTCTCAGTTTTTAAGTCTAGATCTTTATTGGGGTCATGTGATCATGTGATCTGACAGGAGTGTGAACATGAGCCAGCCCAATCTATCAGTTAAATCTTAATATTAATCCTAAAATTGATGGGACACCAATGAAGCAAAGTTAAGGAGGAATATGTTTGCGTTTTCTAACGTAAGATGTGGAAATGACACTGGACACGAGACCATAGGAGACCATTAAATAACTAAGAGAAAATCTCAGGGATCATGACTGCTGGAACTTTTTAATGCAAATATCTGACCAATAATTTGGCCGCTGTGAAGTTACTGTAAGTATGAGTTCCAGTTTTGGGATTTTATCTGTATGTTACTGATTAGCAGGTATGTGTGTAGTTTACTTATCCTCATCTAAAATCAACACTGAGGCCTCAGTGAGCAGGCAGAGTCAGAGGGTGTAGGTCAGTGTTTTTACCTCACAGGTGAAATGAACCAGTTTCAGTCTGGGTTTCAGCTGGAAGAGGTGGGGTCTGGACCACAGTGGGTGAGATCCTCTGAAGCTTAAAGAGCTGACTGAGCCTATCAGGATGCCCCGTTTGACCCCCTCCTTCTCTACATTCATAATAGCGTGTGTGCTCCGCTGAAGGCTCTGCGTGTCCTGCTGATGCTCCATTTGCCTCCACCTAAACGTTCAACATAAATTCTTGTGACAGTTAATTAAAAGCATGTTCACACACAGGAAGCATTAAGAAGAGCTCTGGTCGCACTCGTTATTCCACTGAAAGGAGGCTAATGTGAGTACAGAGTGATAGTTACAGGGCTGCATCACTTCCTGTGGTCTGGGGTCAGAACCAAAGTGAAGCCCTGCCATTCTGGACCCGGACTTTCATGTGAAGTTAAGTGTGAAATGAAGGCCGAGCACAGAAAGGCGAGCGCTGCGTTATCGGTGATGGAGGGAGAAGTTCACACAGAAACACTCGTTATTTCTAATCAGCTCAGTGTCAGCACTACAGCGAGGCTTATCGAGGCTTAACAAGGCGCTGAAGTGACCAAGCACCCGGACACGAAGGCATCGTTATCTTCATCGCAGTGTCAGAGTCATCATCAGCTGACTGTGGCGGTGGATGAACCTCCAGCAGGTTCGCCTCCTCCTGCAGTGACACATTCCAGCACAATGACGCTCTTTGTGCTTGTCACATCAGCTAATGTTTCCATCCTCACCATCCACAAACACTCAGTTTAAAACAGGAAATCCACCTCGCTGCCATTTTTCTCCATCTCTGCTCGAGAGGAGGCAGGAGAAGCCTCACAGACTCAAACACCTGATCGCTAACTGTGAAGGTCACTGTATGAAGAACACAAACACGCCAAACAGCCATGTCCTCCATGTGCTGCACATAACAGGTTCAATTCAGTTTTATTTATACAGCACCAAATCAAAGAGCTCTACACTGTAAGGTAAAGACCTACGATGATACAGAGAAACCCCAACAACCAAACCACCCACTGTGAGCATGCAAGGGAAGGAAAAACTCCCTTTTAACAGGAAGAAACTGGTTGTGGGTGAGGGGAGGAAGACACGTAAACGAGCTGTCGACCATTTATCAAACATGGTTCTCAGAGCTAAAGCAGACACCTCTGCTCATTTACTGGGTAGTTTTCTTATATCCTTGTGAAATTTGTCCTCAGCGATTCCTGGTAGGTTTGTTAGTTCCCTGTCACGTTCCCATTCTGTTGCTTCAGTCTCTGTTGTTGGCTGTCAGGGTCATGAGTGCTTCCTGTCAGCTATTTGTTAACAGAGGCTGGCTGAGACTCAGGTGTGTGCACGACTGACAGCTGCTGTACGTACACCGAGAGGCGTTCGTTGTTTTAATGTGTGATGTTTGCACGTTTACAGTCGGTGAACTTTAACGCTGACACGTCTCCATTGCAACATTGTTCACTGTCCTCACAGCACTAGCGTCTGTGACCTCTGACCCTCCACACTGGCTTGTAGCTGAGCTGGTGTGAGGTTTAAATCAGTTCCACCTCGTGTTCTCATCTTTCCTGTCTCATCGTGTCGTCTGGGCTCTTCCTCTGCAAACGGCCTCGCAGTGAGGAATCTCCTCCTGATGATGCCTCCACTCGACAAACACGCTGACATCAGACCCCTGATGGCAGCGAGAAACGGAGGGATTAGAGACAAACGAGCTGAGTTTAGTGAGGTGGAACTCCCTCCTGCGCCTTCAGACTCTCTCATCCCAGCATGCCTAGCGGTGCTCGCCATGCTGACAGTGATAAAACGCTGCCCCCCTCCTCACTGTTTCCTCTGTATTCCCCCTGCTTCCTCTGCCCTGCTGTGATTTACTTCTTCACCTCCTGCGCTCGCTCTTATCAGTGTTTGTGTGAGAGGAGCGAACACGATAAGAAAAACGGGAAAACGGCTTCTGACTTCGATCCTCTCATCGACAGAGATCGCCTTTAAGCTTCCGGGCTTTTAAATTACTCCGCCTCCTCCTGCCTCACGCTTCAGGCTTGAAGAGCTCAAGTTAGACCCCAAATGACCGCTTGTCACGATGATCTCTGCAAACACTTCCAGTTTGGATCCAACTGAGGTTTCAGAGGTACACTTGGAAGCTCTGCCCTGCTTTCTGCCTCTCAGGCTGCTCACACATATTGAATGTATTTGCGTTGACAGTCATTACCTTATCATCATCATCATCATCATGTAGACTGCACCAGCTTTTGTGAATAAATTCAGCCATCCCATAAATCCTCCCAGCAGGAAGCTGCAGCCTCCAGGTTCACCTGCTGAGATCAGAGCGGGAGACAGAAGCTGTTTCACTCTGCACCTGTTTCGATTCACAGGAAGAAGTTCTGATTGGGTGCTGCTGATGTTCTTACACAGCAACACAAACATACTTCCAGTAAAAGGAGGCGACTGTGTGACGTGGTAGACGGATCTAACGGCTTCTTCTGGGTAAATGTTGAGAGATAGTATGAGTGCTGCTGAAATCTAAGATTCAGGGTTTTTCTGGCTCGGCCTCAGCTGTGTGAATTCCTGAAAAGAGGACCTGAGTGAACGTTTCCAGCCTTGAAAATGTTCCTGTTAAACTGCTGATCTCAGACCCTGAACCCGTGTCCTTCAGCACCGCTCCCCCGCTCACTCTCCTCGTTTTATGCTCCTCATTTTTATCACTCCATCCATCACCTAAATCAATGCTTTACTGCAGCCTCAGTAACAGCCAGCCCTGCGCTCAGCCTTTTTCCTCACCACCTTCTCCTCCACCCGTTCATCTTGTTAACATACTCCTGGCTGTGTGAAGCTCACAACGCTCACAGGAAGGAGAAACTAACGTGTGAAATGATCATTAGGATGGAGATGCCTCTCCTCAACAAATGTCAACAGTTTGCATGAGTGTGTGTGTGTGTGTGTGTGTGTGTGTGTGTGTGTGTGTGTGTGTGTGTGTGATAATGAGGTGTCTCTGCATCAGGCAGCGATGTTTGTAAATGTGACATGTTAACACTCCTCAGCCGGCAGTGAATGCATCACGGTGACACTGTTGTGGTGACAGTGAACGTTGCACGGTGTAGGTAAATCAGCTGACAGATTATTTTCTATTTTTAAAGTTCTTTTTAAAGTTCTTCTGTAAATAATTCACTGTTTCTGTTTGGGTGAATCGCTACCTTATCGTGGTGGAGGGGTTTGTGTGTCACAGGGATCCCAGGGGCTATGTTGTCTGGGGGCTTTTGCCCCTGGTAGGGTCTCCATGGCAAATTGGTCCTGGGTGAGGGACCAGACAAAGAGCGATTCAGAAGACCCGTATGAAAAGAACATCGAGGGAACAGTTTACCCTGCCGGGATAGGGTTACAGGGGCCCGCCCTGGAGCCAGGCCCGGGGAGGGTGCCCGAGGCGGCGTCTGGTGGCCGGGCCTTAGTCCATGGGGCCCGGCCGGGCACAGCCCGAAGAGGAGACATGGGCCCATCCTCCCATGCAGGCCCACCACCCGCAGGAGGCGCCATAGGGGTCGGGTGCATTGTGTGTCGGGCGGCGGCCAGGAGCGGAGGCCCTGGCGGACCGATCCCGCTGCCAAGACTGGCAATAGGGACATGGAATGTCACCTCTCTGGTGGGGAAGGAGCCTGAGTTAGTGCGTGAGGTTGAGAAGTACCGGCTAGATATAGTCGGGCTCACCTCACGCATGGCTTGGGCTCTGGAACTAGTCTCCTGGAGAGGGGCTGGACTCTGTCTCAGTCTGGGTTGCCCCTGGTGAGGCGGCGGGCTGGGGTGGGTATTCTGATATCCCCCGGCTTGCTGCCGGCACGCTGGGGTTTTTCCCGGTGGATGAGAGGGTTTGTTCCCTGCGCCTCAGGGTCGGGGAACGGGTCCTGACTGTCATCTGCGCTTATGCGCCGAGTGGCAGTTCAGAGTACCCAGCCTTCTTAGAGTCCCTGGGGGTGCTGGAAGGTGCCCCACCTGGAGACTCTGTTGTCCTGCTGGGAGACTTCAATGCTCACGTGGTAACGACAGCGAGACCTGGAGGGGCGTGATTGGGAGGAACGGCCTCCTGATCTGAACCAGTGGTGTTTTGTTATTGGACTTCTGTGCAAATCACAGTTTGGCCATAACGAACACCTTGTTCGAACATAAGAGTGTCCATAAGTGCACGTGGCACCAGGATGCTCTGGGCCGCAGGTCGATGATCGATTTTGTAATCGTATCACCAGACCTGCGACCATATGTTCTGGACACTCGGGTAAAGAGAGGGGCTGAGCTGTCAACTGATCACCACCTGGTGGTGAGTTGGATCAGGTGGCGGGGAGGACGCTGGACAGACCCGGTGCACCTAAACGCGTGGTGAGGGTGTGCTGGGAACGTCTAGCAGAGGCCCCAGTCCGCGAGATCTTCAACGCACACCTCCGGCAGAGCTTCAACAACATTCCGAGGGAGACTGGGGACATTGAGTCCGAATGGACCATGTTCAGCGTCTCCATTGCCGAAGCTGCTGCATTGAGCTGCGGCGCCAAGGTGGTTGGTGCCTGCCGTGGTGGGAATCCCGAACCAAATGGTGGACACCAGAGGTGAAGGGAGCCACCAGGCTGAAGAAGGAGTCCTATCGGGCTTGGTTAGCCTGTGGGACTCCAGAGGCAGCTGACAGGTATCGACAGGCCAAGCGGAATGCGGCTCGGGCAGTGGCTGAAGCAAAAACTTCGGGTGTGGGAGGAGTTCGAGAGGCCATGGAAAAAGACTTTCGGACTGCCTCAAGAGATTCTGGCAAACCGTCAGGCGTCTCAGGAGGGAAAGCGGTGCTCTACCTGCACTGTGTATAGTGCTGGCGGTGCGCTGCTGACGTCGACTGAGAAAATTGTCAGACGGTGGAAGGAATACTGAGGACCTCCTTAATCCCACTGACACGTCTTCCGAGGAGGAAGCAGAGTCTGGGGATGAGGGAATGACCCGCCAATTTCTGGGGTCGAGGTCACTGAGGCAGTTAAACAACTCCTCGGTGGCAGAGCCCCTGGTGTTGATGAGGTCCGCCCGAGTTCCTGAAGGCTCTGGACGTTGTAGGGCTGTCCTGGTTGACACGCCTCTACAATGTTGCGTGGAGATCAGGGCAGTACCCTGGACTGGCAGACCGGGGTGGTGGTCCCCATCTTTAAGAAGGGAGACCGGAGGGTGTGTTCCAACTACAGGGGATCACACTCCTCAGCCTCCCTGGGAAAGTCTATGCCAGGGTGCTGGAAAGGAGAGTTCGTCCGTTAGTCGAACCTCGGATACAGGAGGAACAATGCGGTTTTCGTCCTGGTCATGGAACACTGGACCAGCTCTTTATCCTCTCAAGGATACTTGAGGGTGCATGGGAGTTTGCCCAACCAGTCTACATGTGTTTTGTGGACTTGGAGAAGGCATTCGACCGTGTCCCTCGGGGTGTCCTGTGGGAGGTGTTCTGGGAGTATGGGGTGTCTGGCCCATTGCTACGGGCCATTCGATCCCTATACAACCGTTGTAAGAGTTTGGTTCACATTGCCGGCAATAAGTCGGACTCGTTTCCGGTGGGTGATGGGCTCCGCCAGGCTGCCCTTTATCACCGATTCTGTTCATAATTTTATGGACAGGATTTCTAGGCGCAGCCAAGTGGCGGAGGGCTTTCACTTGGTGGCCTCAGAATCTCATCTCTGCTTTTGCGGATGATGTGGTTCTGTTGGCTTCATCGGTGAGGGCCTCCAGCTCGCACTGGAACAGTTCGCAGCCGAGTGTGAAGCAGCGGGGAATGAGGATCAGCACCTCCAAATCTGAGGCCATGGTTCTCAGCCGGAAAAGGGTGGAGTGCCCACTCCGGGTCGGGATGAGTTCCTGCCCCAAGTGGAGGAGTTTAAGTATCTCGGGGTCTTGTTCGCGAGTGATGGGAGAAAGGAGCCGGAGATCGACAGACGGATTGGTGCTGCGGCTGCAGTGATGCGGACGCTGCACCGGTCCGTCGTGGTGAAGAGGGAGCTGAGTGTAAAAGCGAAGCTCTCAATTTACCGGTCGATCTACGTCCCGACCCTCACCTATGGCCACGAGCTGTGGGTAGTGACCGAAAAAGAACGAGATCGCGGATACAAGCGACAGAAATGAGCTTCCTCCGAAGGGGGTGGCTGGCCTCTCCCTTAGAGATAGGGTGAGAGGTTCGGCTATCCGGGAGGGGCTCAGAGTAGAGCCGCTGCTCCTCCACATTGAAAGGAGCCAGTTGAGGTGGTTCGGGCATCTGACAAGGATGCCCCTGGGCGCCTCCTGGGTGAGGTGTTCGGGCATGTCCCACCGGGAGGAGGCCCTGGGCAGACCCAGGACGCTGGAGAGATTACATCTCGGCTGGCCTGGGAACGCCTTGGTGTTCCCCGGATGAGCTGGAGGAGGTGGCTGGGAGAGGGAGGTCTGGGCTTCTCTGCTTAGGCTGCTGCCCCCGCGACCCGATCTCGGATAAAGCGGATGAGGATGGATGGATGGATGTTTGGGTTTGAAACAATCTGAGGAGCATCCTGTTCATACTAGTTCACACCCTGCAAACCTCACAGTGAACGCTGCATCAGCTGTGGGACGTAACATCGCTCCGTGGAAATGCCCTGTTTCCGCAAACATGACTAAATAAGTTTTAGGAGTTTCAGCACATTTAAGCATCCACAGAAGAAGAACCACACAAAGAACTCACCTAAAGCCCGAGTAATGAGCCAGAGAGTTCACCAAAGAAACATAAGTCATGCTCGCTGGCATCCCATCCCATAGGAGGCAGTCTCTCGATATCATCCAGAATGAATGGGGCTCTAAGGAGCTGATAAAGTCTGGGAAATATTCTTTTACATTTCTGGAAACTTAATGATGTTTTTGATAAAAGCAGTAGAGACAGCTGAGCTTTTGCAGACATGTGATTGCTAACCATGTGACATCACTAGGTGATGATGTACAACAGGGTCAGATGAAGAAAAGTCACATGGGCCTACAGACTGGTCTGCAACCTTGTGGCAACCACCGGTCCCGAGGGGAAAATGAGTATTCCCTGACCTCTTAGTAAAAACCTCCTGTGCTTTGGTTGCTAGTGTGCTGCTGAATGGAAGTGAATCATCTGCAAATAGCAAGCGGCTGCTCTCTGAGCTGCAGCCAACACGTGTTAAAAGGTGCAGCTTTGACTTTGAAGACCAATCTTCAACATTTCCAGTTTGTCTTGCAACAAAAGTAACAATGGCAACCTGCTAGCAACCAACTCAATCCCTAGGAGCTTTTGAAAAAACACACAAACTTCAACTTCTGTCAGATTTTCAAAATAAAACCCATCTTTTTAGCAGGAAGCCACAGACCTCCCCCTCAGCTCACACGTGCGTGCACACAGACACACACACAGAGTCATACTTCATGTTATAATTAGTCAGCCCTCATGTTAATCAATTATTACTGCGGCAGAGCGAGGTCATTTATCACCCTGTTTGTATTTGGATGCAGCCATAATGCGATCACTACGTATTTGCTTCTCTGCAGATTTTTTTGACTTCTCCCTTACAAACATCTGTCTCTTCATCATCTTTTTATCATTTCATGATCACTCAATGAGTCTGTTCTGACCTTCAGAGCTCCATTTGTTCTGTAAATTTGAAAATCAATCACACCCACTGAGTGTGTTCATTCAGACTCCTCCTCCTCTCGACGTTTCCAGGTGTTTGTCTTTGAGCTGAATGAACCTCGGTCATCCTCCCTCTCTCTTTTAAAATCTCAAACTGTGTGAAACATTTTCACCTTTGGTTCTTTGTAATCAGGATAAAATGTATCAGGATTCTTTGAAAATTGGCGCCAAACACTGGTGATTGCTTCCTTTAAACAGCATTTGTAACCCTCACTGAACTTTTGTGTTCATCACATGGAAATCTTTTCTATCAAAACAAAGAGTCCTGGGCCCACTATGAATCCCTGAGGTACTCCAGGTATCACAGGCTTCCAGTGTTTACCTCCACCTGCTGCTTCCTTTTATTTAGAATCTCACATCCTGTCTGTAACCAGCTGGACTTTAATGCACACACTACACTTTGTCTGTCCAAGATGTCGACCACAGAACCGCGGGAATCTCAAATCAACCCTCCAGATATAAGTCTTTATTTTAATTCACTCAGTGTCACAGTCTGCAGGTCAGGCTGCCGGGCTGATGATCACTGAACAGGTTTGTGCTCGTTTTATCCACAAAAACAGATTCTTCTCCGACTGATGAGCTAACACTGCAGCGCTGCCTTCAGGACAAACTCGGGGAATAAACACTTTTCTCTCCAAAACCTGCTTCACACCTCACACACATGTATGGGTAGTTTTACATTCTCTGTGTGTGTGTGTGTCTGTGTGTGTGTTAGCTCGTTCTGCTGACAGAGACGTCCCCACAAAAACAGTCAGCTGATGATGATTGATGGTCAGAGCCATCGTTTCCACGCAAAGCAGAAAAACCATTACAGAAGTCAGATTGAAACCCATGGAGGGTGACCTGTGTGTGTGTGTGTGTGTTTGTGTGTGTGTGACATCAAACAAACTAAACCTGTTTGGTTTAGTTTGTGGGTTCTCCTGAAGAACGGCAGCTTCATCACATTTTAATCTTCAAATTAATGAATTTAATGAAGCAAGGCTGGAAGTTGTCATTGTGATTCAGTTTAGCATGTGTCCATGTTCAAGGTATCCTTTAAACTACTTGATATAAAATTCAGAGCTGCCTGCCGCTGTCACAGAGTGAGGGGAAGCTCATCACTTCTGCTCATCTTCCTCCCGCTGAGAGAGGAGGAGGAGGCAGTAATGACAGCCATTAGTATTCAGTTAATGCGTGACTCTCCTGATTTGGGTCGTCTCTGATTAGCTGCAGCTGGTTTGTAAGGTTTGTAAATGTGTCTGAGTCTCTGCCTCGGTCACAAATCTCATGCTTTGTTCTGCTGAGGACCTCGATCGCTCCGAAGTCTGACACAGGGATGTCGTAGCCGTAGCAGGTTCTATTAGTGCAGTCTAGAGCGAGTCCCAAGTCTGGACTTCCATGTTCCCAGTTGAAATATTTCATGTGGAACATCACCTTAACTCAGAAAGTCGGAAGAGCCCCACCAACCCTGAGTTAACAATCCAAGATGACGGCAGTGAATTTAAATGGAAAAATGTATTTGCTCCAAGAGAAGCAAATGAAACCTGTTTTTCCTGCTTTTCCTACCTTAGCCCTGGAATGCACTGGAGAGTGATGTCACTCTTGATTTTCGACACCTGACTGCCGAGGCATCTACACCGCAGAACATGGAAGTAGTTCACTGGCATCAGGCAGTCAGTGGAAATTATTTCTATTAACAAAAGTCTGAAATAGACAACAAGGCAGAACTGACTCAGGACCGGCACCGGCTCACCAGGCACCAGTGGAGGAGAAGCAGAGTCCTGAGGAGGATCCTTTGGTTTTTGAGATGCTGCCTGATCGAAACCCACCAAAATAACTCATTGTCCTGCTTCGTTTGCAGCCTCTGAGACAACACTGTGTTTCTGAAGCACTCTATTTATTCCTACCGACGCCCACATTCATTTCTCTTTCAATTCCAGTGAGGCCTTTTATCATCATCATCATCATCATCATCATCATCTTCATCATCACACAGTCCAAATAAAGAAAGAGTCTTCAAAAACTACACTAAAATGAAATTTTATGACATGAGTTTATGGGCTCTTTTCAAGTCTCATGTCTTATAAATGACAGAAACCCAGCACAGAAATGCTTGAGCAGCTTTACACCATCCCCATTTTGATTCGGAGCATGAAGTGAGCAGCAGCCCCCGGATAGATTCACCTTCTACCAGACAGCTGTGTCCGCTGGGCAGAGGTTAGCAACCACGCTGCTAGCCTCTGTTGGAGTTATCACTTGGAAACAGGCATCATCGAGCAAACATGGCCTGCTCTGAATCCTTTACCGACCAATCAGCATGCATGAGCTGCATGTTAGCGATTCATGGGCAGAACCAGCTTCGCTGTGAGTTGTTCTATTTCAGTTCTAGCATGGTACTCATTTTCTTCTGCTTATCCAATTCAAGGTAATTGGAGTGGAGGTGGAGGTGGTGGTGGTGAGGTGTCTCAACTGTTATTGGAGGAAAGGTGGGGTAGACCTGGGCAGGTGGGCCTCGTGTCACAGGCCTAACAAACATTTTGTTTTAGTTTATGGCTTTTGTGTAGAAGCAGGAGGAAATCATAATTTCAGCCGTAGCTTCACCTCGTCTCAGCACATCTGAGATTTCAGCGAAGATTTTCAGACTTCTCCTCAAAGCTCCATGTAGCTGAAACCTGAGGAGACCGGAAGCATCTGGACTCGGAGCTGATAGATCCGTCTCCACGCTGGCTCGTACTTCCTGATAATTAATCATCTGCTCAGTGTGAGAGCAGAAAGAGAGAAGAAAACACTCAGAGGCATCAGCATGCAGGACTGCTGCTGACTTTCATTAATACCAGTGAAAAACAGTGAGAGGCGATCGATCGAGTTCAGCTCCTCGAGTCTCGCTCAGGTGGCTGACAGAGAATACAGCTGCAGCACGCTTCAGTATTCACACCTGCTGACCGCCTCACAGGTGGAGCGCAGGTGGTTCCTGCTGAGCTGAGGACAAATGTTTATGCTGTCTGACAGACCTGAGAACACCTCATAGGTATTTGAAAAGCAAGGCCAACGTCTGTGAACCCAGCTTCAGCCCATCATTGACCAGTCAACCAATCACAGGCTTCTGACCAGTTTCTGTGAAAATCCAAACCAGGAGACAGAACAGCGGCGTACATCTGAACCATGCTGCTCAATCTCTGAGATCTATTCTGAGCTCAACTCTGCAGGATTCATGCTTTCACTGCAACCGAGCATCTTGACCCTTTAACTGTGTTTGATGCACCTCCAACTAACTAGCTAACTGCAGATGTCTATCAGCAGTCATGCTCCTGGTAGACATTTGTAGAATTTCATAAAACCCAGTTAGTTTATGTCTGTGAGAACAATAAAGGCGGTGACAGCAAAGAGATTAACAAGGAGAACGTGATCATAAAAGCTGCGGCTGCTGCTGCTGCTCTGAGGAACAGGAGGTTTTCGGGTTTGTGGGGCCTGATGATGCTGATCCACCACAGCGAGGCCGTCTCTTCGGGCAGCCTGATCCAACTTTCCTGAAGAATAAAGCAGCAAAACCTGAAGAGTTGTGGAGCCTCAGGTTAGCGGAGGTCATGAAATCCACACTTTTCAGACACTGATGTATGGTTGTTTGGGGTTCTTTTCCCTCTTCTACTGGTTTGGACCTTCTCGCTGTGATCCTGGCAGTAAACAGAGGTCATGTGGCTGAGTTTGGGGGGAGTGATGATGAAACTGCAGGTAACCTCCTCCTCTTCCTCCTCCCTCGGTCTCTCTTGCATTAATCCTGTCTGACAGTTTCTACCTGCAGACCTGAGCTCAGGTGACTGATTCCTCTCAGCTCTGCTTTCTAATTACATCCTCTCTGCTCGCCTCTGCCCTCCATCTCTCCGGCCTCCTTCTCCTTCCTGGAATGTGTGTGTGTGTGTGTGTGTGTGTGGGGGGGGGCAGAGGTGAGGATTAATTAAAACCTCTCAGGATTCAGAGTGAAGCTGATCGATGGTGACCTGTTTTTGTTTATCTGAAGCGACAGCGAGCGAGTGGTCAGAGTGAATAAATGAATGACACCACACACACACACACACACACACACACATTCAGCTTCAGCTGTGGAAATAAAGCATTGATACTGTTCTGCTGCTGCCGGTTGATTGGCCGCCCCTAGCTGCGGAGGCGTTGAGCTGGACGTCATCACCTGAAGGACGTGATGGCTGATTAACTCTGTTAGAGATCCGTTTAAAATCCTGATTTCTGGACTTTACTGTGCCCTTACACACAGCGAGAAACGCTCTGAGCGAATCATGGATGGAGATTTCTTCTTCGTTGGTGGCTCAGAGATGCAGAAAGGCTCTGAAAAACCAAGAAACCAAGAATTTTTTGAATTATTAATATTCAGAAATTGTTCACTGCTTTTTTTCACATGTACACAAGAAACCGGGAAGAATCTGAATGGTCTTTGTATATCTGCAGGCTGAAGTGTGACTGCACAGGATTTGCAGGATGAGCTGATCACATTGATCAATAAGCTCGAGCCTGACAGTCCCTCTGTGAACTATTTGCACTGGTTAGAAAAGCACACAGCTGCAGACAATCTCAGCACTGCTGTTTGAAGGCATCATGCTCGTGTCCATGAGCACTCTCTGTGATGTACTGTTTTTCATCACGTCAAAGTGAAGACAGTCGGGTCATTAACAAAAAGCTTTTCTCCATTTCTAAGCACTTGATATAAGAATTTAACCTTAAATCATCAAATAATCGAGTGATTTTCAGGAGTTTAGGGTTAAGAACATGTGAAACGCAACTCGTTGACAGATATTTGTGTAGGTAAAGGCACATGAACCATGACCGATGAGTGGATAACCAAACCCCACGTCTAAAAGTAAGAGACAAGGATGGACACGAACAGCAGCGAGGTGAAACAGCAGGAGCACTAACCACAATCAGACGATTAGAAGGAACAGAGTGACACAGGGCTGATGGGGATAACACGCAGGTGAGAGACATGACAGGTGAAGAAAATTAAAGCCCAACCACACAAAGCAAGAAGACCAAACACTGAGTGGATTAAAAACACAAAGAAAAGAGAAAAAAATCTGAGAACGAGAACCAAAACTCAGAATCTAGCCACAAAACCCCACGCAACCCCATCTGGGAGAAGCAGTGTGAACAGAATAAAATAAAACCCAGAAGAGATTACTCTGTCTGCAGTAACTAATATGTTCCTTCAGACTTAGTTTGGTTAACTTTAGTAAACTGCCTGTGAAGAAACAGGCCGACACTCCGAGGGTTAAAGTCTACATGTAGGACCTGTGAGGACTGACCTGCACAACTCCTCGTCCTCACTCCTGCTCAGCAACCCGAACAAACAGCAGCAGGATTTAAACCTCTGCCAGTGTTTCCTGCTGAGCAGCAGCTTCATGTTTCTCTGATCTTTGATTGGCTGCAGTCTGAGACCCCCTGCCTTCACTTAGATCTCACACACATGCACACACGCATGCATGCACACATGCACGCACGCACGGACGCACACAGAGCGCACTGGTGTCCACTCTCAGCAGTGAACCAGATGAAACCAAGTGCTGAGGGAGAGAAATGAACCTTCCTCCTTGTCTTCCTCCTCACCCTGGCTGTATCAGTTGCATCACCTGTGGTTACACGAAGCTGAAGGATTTATGTGTTGGGTCCAGTGTGTGAGATGATGCATTAAATATTTATTCATTTATTTATTTAACTGCCTCAAAGCAGTGTGAGTCTGCATCAGGACAGGATTCGGACAGTAAAAAGATGCTGTGGACAGAAAGCAGCGCTGTTGGTGTTTCCTTCAGTCCACCGCGAGCTGCTGTTAGTCACACTTAGTTTTCTTCATGGTTTTTAAGGTCATCCCAGCGTGTTTCTACGCATGGTTAAACATCATGTTTCCTGGAGTTCTCTATAAAGGAGTTTATAAAGCTTTTATTTCAGGTCCTGCTTTCTTCTTTGATTAAACGCTCCTTTATGCAGATGATACACTTGTTTACTTAGATGTCTCTTCTCTGACCAGCTATTGTTTTGGATGGAAACTGCAGAGCAATAGAGTCAAACCACACACGTATAACTGCCGGCAGTGGCATCGACCGTTTATGTAGTTTATGTTTAAGGCTGTTGAATGATTTTCATTATCCAAATAGAACCAGCAGTAATTCAACACAAACAATGGCCACTATCCTAAATATTCTTTATGTTTCATATCAAATCTCTGATCACTGTTTGACTTTATGATCAGGTTTCTTGGAGATGACAGAGGTGGTGTTTCTGTAGCGCCTGTCACTTTTGCACAAGTCGTCTGTCCGAGCGTTGTTGAAAAGTTCTCCTGGTTTGTGTCTTCACGCTGGAAAAAATCTTGCTTTTTCATTTTTGAGCCATGGTCTGTTTTTGTTGAGCTGGGTACAAAAGCAAAGCACGGCACACACAATGTCTAAAAAATTAAATTGAAACAATCACACATCCTCATTAGTTTCAGCTCTGCTTCTTGAACCATCTGACAGCAGGACATCTGCCACGTCTCCCACCTTCAGCCCATCCTCTCTGAGCTCTGAGCTCGTGCTGCTTGTGATGGTTCATGTTGATCTGCTGTTTGCTGGAAGAGCTGAAGGTAAAAATTCACACTGAGCTCTACAGTCCCAGCTTTATTTCTGGGACTGTAAACAAGCCGACTGGCTTTGTGAGCCAGAGGAGAGTCAGCACAGAGGTTAAATATTACATTACTACTGGCCAGATACTGCAGAATCACAGTGCTTTAATTACTGAAGGAACTTTTTGCTGATCCAAAGGTGGTAAAAGTTTAAGTTTCACATTTTAAAGACTGTGTCTTAATTCCAGTGTTGGTCATTTCCTACGCTGTGAGTTTGTGTCATATTTACTATGTGTGGTTGTCTGTGTCTGTGTAGTTGACTGAGATGTCCTCCACCTCCCCATGATGAAGAACATGGATGGGTGGATGTGATGACATCCTGAAGGATGAAACAGCGATTTTAGTTCCTGATCAGATCAGGAGGACACGGTAACATTCAGCCCTCTCTCTGATTTAATTTACGTAAATGTCCGCCCTCAAGACTTCCAGACCTGCTCACAGTCGTCCCTCCAAGGGTGCACACGCAGGCAAAACACATCTGAACAAGGTCATAAAACAGTAAAATACCAATGAAACCTCATTTAAACTCTCCTGCTACACTTGGATCACTCACCTGTCTGTCAAATTAGCCACGCCCCCTAATAATGCAAACTAAGCCTTACTCATGGTTAAACATTGTGTTATAAAACAGGTGTTTTGAAGGAGAAAATTATCTACAGAGACTGAAACAGTGGCCGTTTCTCAATTCTCAAGTACGCGAGTATGTACTCGCGTTCTCGGTGAGTACGTACTCGCCGAGAACGCACGGGAGTACGTACCTGCCGAGAACGCGAGCACGGACTCGCGATATGTACAATTGGAACACCTGCGTACGTGATGATGTCACAGGCCCGGAGTTTTTACTGCCGTCCCCTCTTAATTTAACTGTGAGTAACATGTTATGAAGCTTAACTTTAATCACAGCCAAACCGGTTTACTCAGGAACAAATAAAACACTGAAATAAAATGATGACGATTGATGAAAACGATGTGCCGGGAGTCCGCTGTTGAGTTTTGGACGAAATGCATTCTGGGATATTTAGCTGTACCAAGTCCACACCGATGCATGCTCGATAAAACGGGCGGAGCGAGAACACATCCGTGACTTTTCCGCGTTCTCGGCTTGATGCGTACTTCGAATTGGAACAGTACTTGGTCTCCGACTGATGACGTATCACGAGTACACGAGAACGCAAGTACGCACAAGTACGCATATTGAGAAACCCCCAGTGTCTTTGTCAGGTTGTAAACACCAGGACTGACTCACTGCTGCCTCTGCTGGACACCAGAGGAACTCCAGCTTCCTGTTTCCTCCGTGGTGCTTCAGTGGAAGATGTCCCATCGACACAGAGAAACATGTGACTCAGAGTAATTTCCCTCTTCATCCTCCTCTGCCTCTGCAGGTTCCTGATATCGATCTCCAATGATCCCAGTAAATAGAGCCGCTCTCGTCTCTTTATCCTTGCAGCGTTCACTAAAGATGAATGAATAATGCAGCAGGATGCCGGCCTCGACCCTGAAGCCCACTTCCTGTCTCCACGTATGCCCACCGTGGCCAATTACAGAGCAGGACAGTGACCTCAAAGCAACACACACGCACACACAGGTGAAAAGTTGTGTGCTGTAGTAAGAAACAGGTAGGCCTTATCTGTACGAGTCTTCAGAAAGTTGAAGGTCGGGATTCTCCTCGTCCTCGCCGAGCAGCTGCCTCAGGCTAAAACAGCCTCATAATGACCCTGTGTGTGTGTGTGTGTCTTTAAAGGGAATTGTTTTGAGGCTTTTGAAAGATGACCTCTGTGCTGAAAGGAGATGTGGATGGATGAATGTTGATGCACTGATGCAGCAGGTGGAGGAGAGCTGTTCAGCTTCAGTTCTTTCATTCTCAGCTTTTTACGAATAGCGTCCTGCTCGCTCTCCGAGAAACCTCAGAAAAACAACCTTCAGTTCTGTTCTGAGAAAACTGGACTCAAATTAGGTGAGAAAGGATGGAGTACAATCACAAATATCTGTTTTTCCTCCCCTTGTTTCACCCTCACAGCTGCAAAAATACACCTGCAGTGAAAAGCTTCCAAGCACCAGCTCATTACCGTCTTTGTGGAGTACGTCATCTTTCTTTGAGGTGTGATTCATGACCTGCAGTGCAGAGGTGGAGCACGGGTGAAGCAGTAACCTATTGATTTCCTTTAAAATCAAGAAATGGAGCTCCGGCCTCATTTTTACCAAATGTTCACAAGACACGTATGGGTCAGGACAGAAGGTGCAACTGTGAGAGGAACGTACAGAAAACAATTCACAACATGCCGGAGCACCAACAAGGCTCAGAACAACGTTATTTTCATGATTGCATCGTATTTGCTGTCCATGAGCAGGAAGTGAAGGTTTTCCAGTCTTAGAGGGGGCAACAGTTACAGTTAGAGGCTGGAGGTGCTTCCAGGTCCCACTTTTAGAACTCCTGGATAAAAACAAAGTTTAAGTCAGGTTTTAGAAAGAAAAGCAGGGTCTCTGTGGGAACAGTTTCCAGTTCGTTCTTACTAAAACCTTTTTTTCCACGTGGTACTGACTTTACTGAGAAAAAAACCTTTCATCATCAGGAGCCTTGCCTTGTAACCAGCATCAGTGAAACAGGAGACCTTCAGGATCAGCCAGCAGGTCAGCTGATCACCCACCTTGACTCATGCGGAGGAGGCCTTAACTCAGTCTGGGAACTCTTTCCAAGACTTTGTTCCAGGGTGGAAAACAGTTGATGTCACCTGCGTTTCCCACCTTGTAATTCGTGATTGTAGGATTAATGTAAATGCAATGACGTTACCACGATTCTATTGGCTCAAAATGTGCAAATTCTATCAGACCCATTATGCATGTGTGTGGGTAATCCTTCAAAAAATTAATTCAAAAACAAGCATTTTTAGGCGTGTCAATAAAGTTAAATCATTTCTGCTGTTCAATACACACGATTCTGCAATCATGTGCAAAATTGCAGAACTGTCATGGCTGGCTGTGTGGCAGGCAGGGGGCTGGACCCAACGCAGGACTCACAGATGAAATAAAACTTTATTTATAAAATAGCTTTATTGGCTGGTAAAAAAAGTGAACTAAAAAACAAAGTACAAAGAAAAAAAGAAAGGAAGAAAAGATAAACTATGAATCTGGCTACTAAGAACTCCCAACTTGACACAACTAGAAACTTGGAAGAACAAACAGCGGGAAGAGTAAGGACTTAAGTATACAGGCAAAATAACAAGAGGATGGGGAACATGTGAGAACTCAGCTGGGACAAATCTGACGTAACGAGACTAAGGAGAACCAAAACTAAATACACAGGACAAGGACTATTAAAATAAAACAGGAAACCAGAGACTCACACTGAGATGTGGACT
Organism: Oreochromis aureus; assembly: GCF_013358895.1. Classification (NCBI taxonomy): domain Eukaryota; kingdom Metazoa; phylum Chordata; class Actinopteri; order Cichliformes; family Cichlidae; genus Oreochromis; species Oreochromis aureus. The sequence goes on along the minus strand of NC_052958.1, from coordinate 23,123,014 downwards.
GACTTAACAGAAGGAACAGAGGGAGCAAGAGACACGACTGGGAAACAGAAGAATAATCATGGAGACAGAACTTAACCTGCACAAGAGACATGACAGACTACATATGGAACGAGGGGACGGGGAAGGCAGGGAAACAGACCCATGAATAATACTAACTTAAGGATATAGAAAAAAAACCCATCACAAACACTGGGTCAGCAGACCCAGGACCCTGACAAGAAAGCCTGGTTGTTTTTACTAAAACATGGAGTTTATTGTCTACGGCAGCATGTTTTCAAAGGGGTTATATGCTATAAAATACAAAAAGGATTTCAGGCAAGGAAAAAATCTTCTTATTTTTCTTGTTCTAGCCTCAGTTACTTTGACACAGTCCCATCTGTGGTAATATTTACACCTCTGATGAAATGTCTCAAGTGCTAGAGATTGTTGATGATACCAAGATTGTTTACACAGTTTTGTAACTGCAGAGAAATGCTGTATTAATTTTGGGCACGTCATTTTAACAGCACAGGTATCGGTATCAGATTAATATTAGTGTGATAGGATCAATACTTTGTTTCTATCCTCTAAGTTCAGTATGTGGATCACTGAATTATTTGCAGATGGAAAAATATCCCTCAAACATGCAGTATGAAGACCGTCTGAACCTTTCTGTTTTTTATAGTCTATAACACATGTAAAGACCAGAAACTCCAATTGCTTCAAACACAGACACATCTATGTCCTGGTCTCCTAAACATACAAAATACAAAAAAAAACCCCAAACGTTTGCAAAATAAAAGCATGAAAGGTGATTTTTGAGTTAACTCGTTATTGTGGAAAGTAAAGCTTAGTGATTTAGTGTTCATTAAAATGTATTCAGAATTTATAGACTGATGATGAATCATCTCATAAATCATGACACACTGCTCTCCCCGGATACGCTGCTGTTAAAGGTTCAACGTATCGATACCAACATCGCAGCATTGCACAGCACTGCTGTCACAGCCTCGAGGCTTCAGGGAGTATTTAAAGGCTTCAGCAGCAGTTTGTTCAAACAGCAGCTTCACTCAATAATCTGTTTGTATAATCGTGTGTGTGTGTGTATGTGTGAGTGTGTGTGTGTGAGTGTGTGTGTGAGTGTGTGTGTGCGTGTGTGTGTGCGTGTGTGTGCACCTCTGAAGGTAAACCTCATCCATAATTGATTGTGGTGTCTGCAGTCATGCTGTTGTGGTAATGTAATAAAAAATAAATAATGCAGCCGTTTCCACAGGATTTGAATAATTCAAACAACAAAAGCAGAGGCCACACCATCACTGGTGCATTATGGGTAGTGAGGGTGTGATGTAAACCTCAGTAAAGCTTCTTCCTTCAGTGTTTTACCTGTGCAGGTGTGACTGAACCAGCTGATGAGTTAGTGCTGCAGGTCTGTACTCACGTTTAAAGCTGGAATCTTGTAAACGTCTGGCAGCTGGGTCTTTATTCGGCGCTCTGTGCGTGCAGCCTGATATTTTGTAAAGGGTCGGAAATAGGGGTGGGTCAAATAAATCGATTTACAGATTCAAATCAAATGTAGTTTTAATAAAGCAATATAGATTCATTAAATCTTGAATCGATTTTTAAAAATAAATGTATTTTGCCAGAAACATCAGAATCTGAGTTTAAAGCTCACAAAACTATGCTTCAGGTTTAAAAAACATCGTCATGAATTCCCTCTTACTTTGGTAGTTTTGCTTCCGTCACAACAAAATCACACTTCCTGCACAACTCTCCCTCTCAGTCTACTCAGAGACCAGTTTACCATCAAAAATCTCTATCTCTATAAATATCTGCTATTCAATCCCAAAGAAATGTAAACTTTTTAAAATTACGCCAAATTGCAAAACGCCTGGCTGTGTCTCTAATAAAAACTCTGTAACTTTGCTCTGCTTCAGCACTTCAGCAGCATCAGGTAATGTTCATATGTTGATTCTTGGTTTTCTTTAGTTTTTGATCTACTGCAGAATAATTTAAAGGCGGTTATCTGCCATAAAAAGCCAGGCCAGGAAAATCTCCTTCATGTTTTTCTGTTTTATCCTCAGTTACTTTGACACAAAGAAATCTGCTGTGATGTTCACAATTCTGATGAAGGCTTTGTTTTTATAGATAGATATAAAAATATGGATATGTACTGATAAATGATCAGAATTATAATATTTCTGACTGTCTGAGTCAAAATTGTCGGAAACACTTGACCTGAACTTCCAAAAACACATCCAAGGCTTTTTCTGGTGTTGTCGGCTCCTCTCACACATCCAGAGATGCCACGTTTCTCTTTGGTGTGACTTTTTCCATCATGACTCAGTTTTGGAGCCTGCCTCTAGTGGACGTTAGAGGAAATGCAGGCTTCACTTCTGATCTTGGATGGTGATGCATGACTTCGTCTTTTTTATAAATAAACTGGCAGTATTAGACCGGCGTGTAGTCTGTCAGGTCTCTGCAAGTAATAAATCCTCACATCTTGTTTGGTTATAGCCTCCATTAAGTCAGTAACGCCTGTTTCTTCTTCTGTGGTGAATAATGAGCGTTGCTGATCAATAACAGGCTGACCAGCTAATCGCTCACCACCTTCTCAGCTAGGGTCTGTAATGCAGACTTGAATGATTTAAATCAGCCTCAGTCTGAGTCCTCATCCTTCTTCTCCTCCTTTGTAACCACATTAGGAAACATCTTTCTGTGGAGGGAGGGGAGGTGTGGGCCTATAAATAGAAGGATGGGAATATAGGATGGTGGGGGAGGTGTGGAGGGGTTTAATGCCCGTACAGTGTGTTATGACCTCGAGGCCGCTCGCTGTGATGGGGGAAAGAAAACGAGAAGGACGCAAAAGTCAGGACGACCAGATCAAAAGGATCAGGACGAGAAATGCTGACCACGTGAAGACAGAAACGGCTCTCTTTGCTCTTTTATGCAGTCCTGAGTTTATCAGAGCTTTAGGGAAACCAGGAGACAGGAAAATCACATCTTAGAGGATCTGATCTATTTATGCTCCAGCTGCTTCCAGCGGAAACACTTCCAGTTATACAAGGTCCATACGTCTGAGGCTCATGGGACATCGAGATCAAATCAGGGTCATATTAAGGATCCGTCACAGCAGCCACTAGAAATCACAGGATCTGTCTCAGTGTCTTCATGCAGAAAAACATCTTGACACACTGATGATAACTTCCTGTCTGAATATCAAAAAAATACAATGCTTCGGAGTTCAGCACTGGACCCAGAAACAAGGCATTTACCGGAAGACATTTACCGCATGTCTTCCTCTGGTCTTCTCTCCTCTGTCCTATTACAATAAAAACTAAAAATCCCTTAAATAACCATAAAAAACTGCTAATCACATGTCCGCCGGGTGAAGCCCAGCTGACAGTGCTACAGACAGATGGGGCTCTGTCAAGTTTAACCCCTTAACCTCTACCTTTGTCTGAGCCACACCCAGACCCAGAGTGTCTCCTTCTTCACTGAGGAGCACAAACAGAAAGAAGTCCAAAAAGAAATCTGATATAAGCGTCGAGTTTTAGGATGATTTCTTCTTTGTCCGTGGTTTAAAGCAAACACAGGTTCAGGACGCAGTTCTGAGCTGTCCCTCTGCTGAGTCAGTCACAGTGCTTCTGCTGGATTTGCACTCTTCTTTACACTTGTACAACTTTTTAGATGGAAAAGCAGAAGTTATGATTTCAGATACGCTCACAGCAGCTTCACCCGTCCTTTCCTTGCTGAGTTCAGCCTCACCTGTATTTACAAGCAAGTCCTTCTTCATGTGCCCGTCTTCAAACAGCAGCTGTGACAGAGGCAGCGTTGATGTCACAGCTGATCATCATGGAAAGATTAACGCTGATTTGAACTTTTCCAATTTGGCAGACTTTATATGACAGACATTCTTTCCCCTCACCCTGATCCTGGTTCTGCTTGAGGTTCCTTCCTGTTTTAAGGGAGTTTTTCCTTGTCACAGTCCAGGTGAGTCACTGGAAGTTTCCACTAGGTTCCTGAGCCCCCTCATATCCGCCCCTGGGCAGGGCTGCCATCCCCTCACTTGCTCTACTCACCTGGAATTGGTTTGAGGCAATGAGGGTTGAGAGATTTAAGCTCCACACTGACGTTTCCTCACCGCCATTTCATCAGCTGTTTAATGTTGGCAGCTGGCTCTAACGGTTCATTATCCCATCACTAAGTGTTATACTCACCTTGTTTTTTTGTGCTACAGCCTCCTGGATTCACCACAACTCATACCTCTGGCTCTAGCTCACCTCTCAGACTCTTGGATAACTAACCGACTTCCCTCTCTCCTCTCTCCTCGGTGTGACCACTAGACATTACCACTCCTTTCCAGGCCCAATTCCCCCCTTTTTAGCCACATCTGTGTTACCACGTCCCCATGCCAAGTTGCCAATCACGTTCCATGCCATGTTGTGTCAGTTGCTGTGTTAGCTTCTAGTTTGATTAACACTGTCAACACTGTTTGCTGCCTCCCCTCTTGGTTTTCTGCACCTGGGTCCAGTTTTGGTACCAGCCTTCAGCCCCTTTTGACCCTCCTTCTCACTCTCACCATGTGCTGCTCACACACGATCGCCTGACTGCTGGTTTCTCTCTGATGTTGTAGAGCAGGTAAACGTGGCCATTGTTTTTTGTTGGAATTCATTTTTTATTTTTAAGGCTCATGTGCCCCCATTATTTTATACTGCACAATTGGTTTGTGTCACATATTTGTGTTTTATCCTTGCACATGGTTATGTATTGTAGTATAGTTTTGGAAGCAGTCTGTAACACTCTGATACACGTTCATTAGGATTTAAGATCTCTGAACTCAGAAACACTGAATCTGTCCTCAGCAGCGTCTGCTTACAGTGTTTGTTACTTCCTCACTTCATTATGATCCCGGTGCCCGCTGTGTCCCTTTGCCATGAAAGCCAGGCCTGAAGCCTGATTTCCCCTCTCTCCAGCTCCTCGGAACAGCAGCAGCACGTCTTTGTTCCAGCTGTGGAAATGACAGCCGGCCAGCTGGTGATTACCGGCAGAGGATCAGGATAGTTTTTGGACTTTTCCTCATAAAGTGAGCTGTGGTTCAGGTGACCCGGTCACCCCTCATTAAACAGAACAAGGTGTGCTCGTGTTGAACTGACTGAGCTGACTCCACAGCACAGAGAGAGGTGCTGAATGAAGACAAAGTGGAGAGTGGGCTCTTACTGTTCCAGCTGCTTGTGATGGTCTAATGATGTGAGTTTAGTTCAAGTATCTCTGACTGGAGAGGAAACACATGTGAGGTACCAGGAAGTGAGACACATCCACCAGACCACCGCAGACCTTTACCATCAAACACTCAGTGAGTCTGTGGCAGAGGCAGCGCCCAGCCGTCGCTCTCTGCACCGTCAGGACAGGTTGCTGCCTCCAACTTTCTTCTCTTTAATGTTTATTTGAGTTCAGCTCGAGGTGTTTCTTCTGTTGAAGTCTTCCCCTCTCTGCTGACATCTCCTCTGCATGTATGGCTGACCTTTTCTTTCCTTTAAACCCTCTTCAGTGTTTAATAATAAATCACTGGTTCACTTTTCATTCTACATGTTTTTTCAGATGCAGACTCCAGCATCAGGAGTGGTGAAAGACTCACCTGGCCATGTTTCACCACTGCGGCCACACAAGCAGAGCTGAGGATCTCAGAGACGCTGCATGTGCTCGAAGCTCTGCAAGGGTTTTATACTTACACCCGATTAGACTCTTTTAGGTGATGAAAGCCAGACGACTAATCAATACAAGGTCTCTGATAAAGACTTTAATCTTCCCCTTGCGCCCTCGCGAGTATTTTACAGAATCAGCTGCACCGAACGTCACAAAGCTTTGTTCTGTGAAAGAAAGGCGAACATGAAGCTGCACTTTAAACTCAAGGCTCACTCGTGATTGGCTCTCCTGTGACGCTCACAAACATTTAAATTCTACCGAAAAACTCAGTGAGAGGAAATACCTGATGTGTCCTCAGAGAAAAAAACAAGATAAACATCTGGTGAATATTTAATCTCCGCACTTTGTAGCTAATTAACACGCTCTGGCTATAATGCAGCTGATGACGAGATCATGTTGTTGACTGTGTTCAGGAGAGGAGGCAAAGCTCCTAACATCTGTCTGCACTCACACTGAGGAGGAAGGAGGGAAGCAGTTCAGTTCCGCTCAGCAAGAAGTCGACTTGATCCAAAGATGAGTGAAAATTAAGTCCAAACTGGACATGAAGCTGTGTGCTGGTTCATAAACATCCAGCCTCTTCAGGGGCTCCTCTCTCCTGGGTGGCCAGCATTAAAGCTCGGACATCATGGCACATGTTCATGTAACTTAAGGATGTCATGACGTTCATGTAACATTTTAAAAATGGCATTACATGAAGATCTGGGATCAGAGGGTAAAACAAGCTCAAGTTCAGATTTTTCAGCTTTGATTTTTGAACAAAATCCTGTTTGTTCAGATTTCAGGTAAAGAGTTTTTGTTGGTGGGGTGTGTTCATATTTTCACAGCAGTGTTAAGGGTAAAAATGGATGTCCAGTGGGACTGTGTTTGTTTTGGGGTTAAATACATGAATGACTGTCAAATTAACTAAGAAAGTTTTGTTTTTTTCTCACTTTCAATAATATTAAGTCACCACATATGTAAAGTGAGGATCAGACTACATTGTAGTATCCTTATAATATGACTGAGCCTCTCTCTGTTACCAGGAGCAGGCAGAGAGCACAGGCAGCAGATGAAACCTTCATCTGAACTGTTTTTCCCAGTTGCCATAATTTTTAAAGCTTTCAGGATATTTATTTCCTGGAGTTTGCAGATCCTGTGTCTGTTTGTTTGTTGGTCAGTTGTTTTGAATCTTATTAAATTAATTAGATCTCAGCAGGGATTGAATAATTGGTTCAATCCCAGCATGCATCAGGAAACAGTCCAGCCTGGCGGGACAGAGTGACAGGTGGAGGGACTGCAGGGGAATCTCAGGCAGAGCACACCGGATAGGAAGCAACACAGGACACAACCCTGGTAACCAAACATAGGAACAATGCAACACAAGCAGAAAACCAAAGAGACACAACCCAGCAATGCAACCAGAGACAGGACCAGAGCAGCAGAACAAGCAGCAATGGCATGGGGGAGGTCAAACATGAAAGACAGCAGAACAACCACACAGTGAAAACATTCATCCATCTCTATCACAGCTCTGAGAGGGCGAAATTATCTCAGGACCAACAAGAAACAAATATATAATAATAATAATAAAACATAATAAGATAAGAGACTATGGTAAATGAGTAAATAGTTCCAAAACGCTTACAAAGCTAAAAGTTGATTTAAAAGTGTTTTAAAGTTCAGAAGTGAAAAATTTGTGTTAAAGCTGATCAAATTATTTTCTTCATGTTAATAAAACTGAAGCTGTGTCCCGAAACGTCGGCTGCATCCTCCGGAGGCCGCATTTGAAGGCCGATTACGTCACAGCCCGGCGCCGAAGGCTGTCCCAATTCATCGACTCCTTCAAATGCAGCCGACAAATGTGTCCTTCATTTCCCCGAATTTGAAGGATGGGTTGGGTGTGTCCTTCGTGGCCCACCATATCCCAGAATTCATAGCACGGTCCAGCCAAATTTCAGCTGCCAACAATGGCGGCCGCTACTAAGTTTTAAAATTAGTCTTATTAATCTTTCTGGGTCACAAAATAAACTTTTAACATATTTTCAGGCGAGAAAGTGGCAGTGTAAATTTCAAATATCTGCTTGGTTTATCAAGACATCGCATATTTGCAAAAGTGCGCCGACGTTTTCGGAGAGATGTCTGTTACCCACCATTTCGATAGCTAGCGGGGATTCAATGGTCGCTTTCGAGCCGGCGAGCAGCGGACTCCGGCTTCATCGTTTTCAGACCCCGCTCTTTTCGCCACTCAGGTTAAACATGATATATAAGTCACTCGGATAACTTAAAATGTAATTGTTTGCCTTATTTCGGTGTTTTATTTGTTCGTGAGTAAATCGGGTTGGCTGAGATCAAAGTTATTAGATTATTAGATTAAATAAAACTTTATTAATCCATCGGGTGGGTTCCTCCGGGATTACAATTACATTTTTAAGTTATCCGAGTGACTTATATATCATGTTTAACCTGAGTGGCGAAAGAGCGGGGGTCTGAAAACGATGAAGCCGGGAGTCCGCTGCTCTCGCCGGCTCGAGCGACCATTGAATCCCCCGGTTTGCTATCGAGCGGGTGGGTAACAGACATCTCCGAAAACGTCGGCGCACTTTTGCAAATATGCGATGTCTTGATAAACCAAGCAGATATTTGAAATTTACACTGCCACTTTCTCGCCTGAAAATATGTTAAAAGTTTATTTTGTGACCCAGAAAGATTAATAAGACTAATTTTAAAACTTAGTAGCGGCCGCCATTGTTGGCAGCTGAAATTTGGCTGGACCGCGCTATGAATTCTGGGATATGGTGGGCCACGAAGGACACACCCAACCCATCCTTCAAATTCGGGGAAATGAAGGACGCATTTGAAGGAGTCGACGAATTGGGACAGCCTTCGTCGCCGGGCTGTGGCGTAATCAGCCTTCAAATGCAGCCTCCGGAGGATGCAGCCGACGTTTTGGGACACAGCTAGTGACTTTGTCGCTATATTTAGCGAGTTTTCAGACCCCCTTAGCGACTTTTTTTTTTTTTTTTTTCCAAAAAGTGACTAGCAACAAATCTGGCGACTTTTTCTGGTGTTATTGGAGACTTATGACGACTTTTTCACGTGAACGCACGTATCGCTCTTACTCTCAACAAGAAGCGGGTGCTGCCGTGGGCACCTCGCAGTTTACCTCCCCCTCTGTAGCTACTTTAAAACCCCCCAGCTCAAAACACATCTGTTTAGACAGGCATTTAGGTAATATTCATGTGTAGCAAACTGTTTTATTGGATATGCTATTATACCCTCTCTATAGTGTTTTATTGTTTCGTTTGATATGCTTTTATTCCCATGTGAAGCACTTTGAAATAACTTCCGGTTCTAAAAAACGCTATATAAATACATTTTACTTACTTTTTTGGTAAGTAAGTAAGTAACTCCCCCAGAGTGCCTATTTCGGGTCACTTTTGCCGGTCCCAAGTCCGGATAAAGGAGGAGGGTTGGAATTATTGAAAACAATAATTGCTAAGAGAAATTTAATTTGTAGTTCTAAATATATTCTAAATGCTTTTAGGGTGTTTTTTTTGTTTACTCACTTTATGTCTCTTGAATAAGACTGTGGCACGTGCTAAGTCTTTTTTTGTTTTCCTGCTTGCTTTGCAAGTGAGACGATCTTATAGTTTCAGACCACAGAGCACACAAACATCCACACAGGTCTGCACCCTTCTTTAATTTTAACAAGGACTCTGATTTATGGTTGCAGTACATCAGTGTGAGAGCATGCGTGAGTATTTTGGTGTTTGAGTTTCAGAGATACTTCAGTGATTGGGCATATTTGAAATGTTTTGCAGTGTTGACTAAAGTCTCTTTTTGTGTTAATGAGTGCTCTGTGTGAGTTTGTATTTCACTTCAGGTGCTTGTCAATACCCTGATTCACTTTGATTGTTTCAGTGAGGCTTAACCACAAATTCTTAGTAGGACTAAATGCTGAAAGTTTGTATTCTGAAAGTTTGCACGGATATAAATTTCAGTAACATTACTGACAGTGTGCACCTGGTTTCCTGGTAAAAACATAATTTCATCAGCATTACAGGTTAGTACGGCAAGTTACTAAATCAAAGAACCCATGGGCGTGTTGTAGTACTACAACACGCCTTTGATCTCATTTGAATACTAGCTACATGGGTCGGGCGCCACAATACTAGTACTAATAATGAACCAGGACAACACAGCCAGTGATTCCACTTTATTCTGGAGTTATCCGCACTTTGACTAAATCCCAGATTATCTCAGGTTATGTGGATGGTTGCTCTGGTTGCTGTGTTGCCTGGTTGCACAGATTTACTCAGAGTGGAGTGTGTGAGCACACCTGCTACTCTGACTGTTTAAGCTTCAGTTGGATCTTCAGATCCATCCTGCAGCTGAAACTGTCATGGTAGAAACATGGTCAGACTGCATCAGACCCTCTACCTGAGGATGAGGATGAGGATTCAGCTCTTTAGTGCAGGTCAGAGTTTTTGACTGGACACGACCAGAGACAGAGAACAGCATGAGCAACACATGATGGAGACAAGATGGAGCAATGGAACGAGCCAGGGAGACCAAGAGAAGCAAAGAGAGCAGTGAGTGAAAATGAAAGGTCATTACTTGAACTAGAAGAAGAACCCTTCCACTCTCTGACCGATCTACTCAAACATGTCCACGTGGGTCAGCTGTGCAGAGGGCAACAGGTTGCTGATGACCGAGCAGCTGATTGGTCTGAAATGAAAGTGAAGGGGTCCGCAGTGACTCCTAGCTGGACTGTGTGGTCGTTCAATTATGAACAGGACGTCCTCTCGTCTCCTGGCGACGGTTCTGATCGTCACCATCTGTCAGCAACAACAAAGGATTGTAGGAACTCAGAAGGAGACACACTCAGCTCTGAGTGTGTGTGCTGAAGAGAAGCAGATTTTCAGACTATAAATACACCAGCTGATGTCACATGGAGCTTTTTCTGAGGCTGGAGGAGGCAGTTTCTTCTTTTTCTCCTCTATATTTAGCGTAAAGATGTGGCTGAGTGTTAATTAAGACGCTCTGAGTCGCCTTCACACCTCTGACGGGATTCTGTGTGGGACAAGCTGCTCTCTTTTCTGCAGCTCGATTCTTCTGTTCAATTCAGGGTCTTTGTTCTCATCAGGCAGACTCAGAGTTTCTGAGAGGAGCACCGAGTTGGTCATAAATGACACAGAAATAAAAGATGAGGCTGGAAACGAGCAGAATGATGCTCTTTAATCACAGCTGCTGGTAGAAAGGGTTAACGGGTTCTTACTGTTCCTCTGACTGACTCATTAATCGATTAGTGGCCTCACTGAACGCAGGCCTGTGCTCACAGTAAGGATTAACATTTAATGCTGGGTAATCAATCGGTTGAGTACAAAGAAACACAAACCAACAAAAACAGCATGCAGCTTTTTTTTTTTTTTAAACACAAAAAGACCACAAGCCATAAAAGACGAACCAAGAGATCCACAAAGATACACTAAAGAAACATCAGCGAAGAACCTTAGAGATGCAAAAGCAACACAAAGAACAAAATCAACAAAAACTAGATGGGAGATAAACACAACCGAGGCACAAAACCAGAGAGCAAACACAAACAAGCAGCTTAGATGACACAAATCTTCTTAAAAACACAAAACGAAGTGAGCAGCACAGAGCACGCAGAGAAACAAACCCAAATTAATGCAACTGCTCAGAGATCAAAAGGAGACGCGCAGAAGACACCAGACATGCAGAACGAGACGAAGTGCTGCAGACGGTGATGATGCAAAACAGACGCACGTGCAGACACGTGGGAGCTGCTTCACAAAACACAAAAAATGTTAACAGGAGTGTGCGAGTCCTCAGCATATCACACAAACACGTATAATAATAACAATAAACACAAAGATTCCCAAATGCTGGAAAACTCGTGTGTTACAAAAGCCAGAGCACGAGAAACGTCCTGAAAACAGTCCAACACAAAGACGTGGGTGAGTACAAATCTCTGTGTGATACAATAAAGAGCTCAGCCTCACACTGTGACAGTCACCTCCCATGACGCAAGAGTCACGAAAGCCAGCGCTTAGCCAGAAAAAGTCATTTTATGACAAACAAGACGAACTGTGAGAATGCAAACCTCCAAACACCCAGCTCACTCTCTGGAGATAATGTTTTGGATTTTCTTTGTGCCGTAAGATGTTTGTAGTTTCATAAAACAAGAGGAGCTTTATTTGCCCCGCTCACACCCTTTTTAATTTACCTGACTTTATTCAGTCTAATTATGTTTAATTTATGTGGAGGTATTGCATGTGTTTAGTAAAATTAGGTTAAACGATAAGTAAAAAAATATCCACGGAAAAAATATAATGTATTTAAAGTGTTTACAGAACAAAGTCACCATTTAGAGTCTTCAGATATCACTCCCTATATTCTTATGTGTTATCAATACAAACAGTAAGTTTAATATCGCTGCATAGCATTATTGTCACGTAGACCTTCATACCAGTCTACTGACCTTGACGGTCAGAGGTCAAATGTGCCATGATATTTTAAACCTTTATGAAGTACCCTCTGTTGGTAATACACTGCAAACATTTAAGAATCAGACGTTCTAATTTATCAGGCTTTTTGTCAGTTTTCCACCAAGAAATCATGAAGCTGACCTTGAAGCCCTCGGTGGATGGAAGCCAAATTTTAACGGATAGTTCCTGTTGGAGGTTTTTCATGTTTTTTCTTTCCACTACAGCCACGTGCTGCTCGTAGTGGTCTGAGTGTTGGGGTTTTCTTTACCTGCTGTTGGTGTGAACTGGAGCTGAATAAGTAGAATCGACCTGCTGAGCTTCTCCTCTGTCCGCAGCAGGGGGAAACCCTGCCTGTGATTTAAGAGAAACACTTTTACACCCTCAGCAGTCGCCTCATGCTTCTTTTAGCATGGGGTCTGAGTGAGGGGAGGTGGTTTTGGTCTTATGGGGAGGAGGTTTTGGTCTGAGTGTCTGATAGTCTGCTGCAGCTCTGTCCTCGCTGCTTTCACAGCTCACTGTCAGCGAATCACTCGCTTGGCTTTTACGGAGACGTTTGAAGTGTCCACTTTAAATCAGAGCATGGGGATGAATGGCAGCACCTGGTGCAGCTGTGGTCTTCGTGGTATCGAGTCTGACTCTGTTTACTGCGTCATGTATGACTTTGTCTGGAAGCGTCCTCTCCATTCTCCACCATCGATCATGTGCAGACAGAACAGCTGGACCAGAACCAGTTTTCATGTTCTATTATCAGATCATGTCAGCGATGTGGAAAAAACTGCAGCTTCATTTTATTCTCATTGTCTTTGCCCTTAGAGAGCATCAGCGCCTCAGACCTCAGCGTCCTTCACTGCCTGACCCATCAGATGGACTGATGGATTGGAAAAGCTCAGTTAAAGGGATAAAATGGAGGTTAGCTGTAATGAAGAATAATAAAAAGTATGAGAAGGCCTCTGATGTAAATGAGTCTTTGACAGGGAGCCAGCAGCTTCCTGTTTGAGGATCTGAAGCTGACCCATGATTCAGTTCTCCTCTGATTCAATGCACGTAATGTAAAGATTTTCCACTTTAAAGGGCCAGGGAGCTCCATATTCATGAACCAGCACTGATATGAACTATGAACACCACACAGACACCAGGACTCACCTGAGCTTTGCAAAGGTGAAGGTGTAGACTGCCCACTCACCTTAAGGTGTAACGTCAGTGTTTCCAGCATGAGCTGCTGGTGATGTAGGCGATATGCACACATCAGTGTTGTACCTCACCTGTGTGCTGTTTGTAGGAGCCTGATGTGAGTGTTTGTGTGTCTTTGTTTTTGTGTGTGTGTTTGTTTATGTGTTTGTGGCTTGATGCAGGCTCAATCATCCAACTGACATTTATCAAAAACACACTGCGCCAAAAATTGGTCCACCCAAAGGATCAGGTTCCCCACACAAACAGAGTAACGTATTGTATGTTGTTAAGTGCCAGGAGGATTGTCAGGATTTACACAAACCAAACAACCTCTGAAAAAGTGGATGGCATGACAAGAAGAGAGCTAACTCGTCAGGCCAGGACTCCGCAGTCTTTTTACACCTACAGGCCAGTGGACACTCTTTCAATGATGAGGATGTACACATCCTGGACAGGGAGGAACGCTGGTTTGAGTGTGGAGTCAAGGAGGCCATTTACGTGAAAAGGGAAAGACCATCTCTGAATCGAGGAGGGGGCCTAAGGGTACATCTTTCACCATCTTACAATGTTGTGATTGCCACCATTCCCCAACTCTCTGTGAATGGTACTCATGGCCATTGATCAGTGGTTGTTGATCAATGGTGATGACAATTTGCATATTAATGATCAAGGAACTGACCTCCCAGCCCATTGTTCCTTCAGTGGGCTGGTTTCAGTCATTGTGCAAATGTACCGTTTATAAGGTTGGGGAAACCTGCAGTCAGCTGAGACTGAAGAAGTCACTGGATGAGTGATGAAATGTTTCTCCCACTAAAAACGCTACGTCCAGATGAACAGAATCAACCTTTTTGGGATATGTGTGTGTGTGTGTGTGTCACTCTCGTCTCCTTCTCTGAGTTTCGGCTCAGTGTGAAGCTCCACAGCAGCAGTGATGTTCAGAGCTGTTAGGAGGCCAGAGGTGAGGGCAGCTCTGTGCTCATTAACGTGCTGGTGGATGGTGAGATGCAGGGACGTCCTCTTTAACCCTCCTCGTGCTCACGCTCTGCACGGCATCGAGGTTCATATTAAACTTGTTTGGTTTTACATCCATTATCTCCACATCCACCAGTCCCACAGATTCAGAATGAGCTGATTACTTTAATATTTTACGTTCCAAAGGAAAAACAGCTGTAGGCGATATGATCCTTCAAAGTTTACCCAGAGTGCACATTGTGAGTTATGAGAAACAGATCCAACATCATGGTACCAACGCTGGTTTCTGCTGCTCTCTGTCACAGACATCACTCTGCTGCAGTTATTCAGACTGATGAGACCAGATTTAGTCTTCATGCTGTGACTCCTGCAGCGGGTCTGAAACTGATCTGGATGCAGTTTTAACAGAGTTGTTTTTCAGCCCTGAATCTTTCATGTGGAGATCTGCTGAACTTATGATGATATGAGTGATCAGAGATCCTTGATAAATAATTAAATATCAGTGAATAACAAGATAAGGGCTTGCAAGCAGACCTACACATTTATTGATGTAAAGTCTATAAAACATTCAGCCAAAGATCCAAAGGAAACAAACAGAATCACAACAAAGCTGAAAAAGACACTCACACAGACACACTGAGGGTGATGAGAGAAACAAGACAGGTTCACACAGACACACCACACACCAAAATAAAACAGGAAGTAACTAATACAAACTTAGAGACACGCCTACTAAAGGAAACACTGGGGATGGCTGAAAACTCAAAAACTAAAGGCAAGAAAACAACAGACTGCTGTAAGCCGTAAATAATGAACCATGACACCCTGACATTAAAAAGCACCAAATCTGCACCTCAGCTGTGTACTTTTAAAATGAGCATGGCTTCAAAAAAAAATATACTAACAGTATTATACATGACAAGTCAGCTGACTGAACGGGTCAGGTGGGATTTGATCCGCCCTTTGATAAAAAGAAGTCTTCCTTTGATTTCACATGTTTGTGAAACAGTGCTTGAGGATCGGAGGAGGAGGAAAGGAAACAAGCTCAGCTGGCCTCAAATCAGCTCTGCACCCGCCTGCAGTCGTGATCTCAGCGAGCCCACCAGCAGAGAGGCTGATGACACAGTGATGTTTAACTCAGGGTTAAAAAAAACTGATCTGTCATTTTAAAACAGATTTTCAGAACAACACAGAGCAGAGACAGCTGAGGGAGCGCTTGTTGTCTGATCGCAGCGGTTCTGTCCATCATGGCGGGCAGAAATGATTCGTCCAGCAGTCACAACTGAATCGTTTATCTGCCACAACACGAATGAACATTCCTGCAGAAACCGCTGCTGCTCCCAGTTTTCTGGAAGTAAATTAGAGGATTACATGAGGAAATAGGATTATGTTAGTTCACATGCAAAATTTCCCCACCAACAAACAATTGGTGAGCGGGCTGACTGTCACTCAGAGCAGGAAGATAAAGAGGAAAACTGCCTCTGAAAAGGAAGGGGTTTTAAGACTGAAGGGGAAACAAGAGGAAGAGGCTCAAAAGTATGACACACCAGAGAAAAGCAACAAAAGAGAACCAAAGTTTGTGCAAAAACAGTCCAAATGTGATAAGATGTCAGTTCTAAACTGAAGTGTGTTTTTCAATTCAGTTTTATTTATTGCTGTAAAGACCCTACAGTAAAGAATCAGTAAAGGCAACAGCAGGGAGGAAAACCTCCTTTTTAACAGAACAATGCTTGGTCCTTCCTGTTTCTGGTTCTTATCTTAGGGCTTGTCTTTCTTTCCTTCCTCCAGTTTTCCATCTGTCTGCCTCTGAAATGAATGCTTGAGTTTCATTTTGCAGGTTTGTTCTTTGTGTTTTTTGTGCTTTTACCTTCTTTCTTTGTTCTTTTCCTGCCATCCTCAGTGTCTGATTGACTTTAGCTGTACCTCGTTATCCCTCTCTCTGTTCTGTTTGTGGGATCTCAGTGATCAGCAGCATTCATCATGTTCCTGAGGTTTCATGTTGTCATAGATTCACTGTGTTCCTCTCCATCCACACCTTTTCAACTGCTGTTTGTCTGAGCAGTTCCACTTTACTGCTTGTGTGAAACTTCTGCCTTTTCTCCTTTTTCCTCTTTTCTGAAAGCTTGAAAAACCTCACGAGTGAGCTCAGACATTTACTTCTATTCATCGACTCTTTAGACTGAAGAGGCTGGCTGAATGGAGGTCAGACTGCTTCCTTCAGTCAGAGCATGTCAGCAGGACACTGATCAGAGCTGACACTGTGAACAATAAAACTTAATTCATGTCTTCTCTTGTAAATAAATAAAAGCAGAAGTCAGGCAGGACCACCCCGTCGAACCCTCCCTGTCATCCATCACCGCGACCATCCCTCCATTTCTGACAGCCATTCATCACTCTGCATCTTTCCGCTCATCAAACCGTCACTCTGCCTTTCACAGGCTGACATCCAGCTGTAAATCTCCACACAAACTCCACCTGAAACCATGAATCTGACCTGGAAACTTCAGACCAGCTGCTTTTAGCATCTCTATCAGAAGCCTTAGATTTGTAGATTTTCAATTTCAGCCCTGCTGACTGATTCAGTCTAATTTTTCCATTTCTGTCACAGTGAAGGGTGAAGCTCTTGTTCCTGGCATTCACGAAAATGCTCATGAAAATTCAGAAAAAATGCTCTGGACTTTTCTGTACCAACACTTTGGTGATCCACACCTTTTACCGGAAAATGTCCTGCATCACCACCTCAAATGACAAAGTGCAAAGCTTCATAAACATCCACAACAGGAAGAGGCCAGTCTGAACCCGAGTGCAATAAATGCTCAGGCTCTAGATAGGGTGATGTAACCTGAGGGTGGGAGGTCATGCTGGGGTTTCTGCCTCCTTTCATCGAGATCGTTAGTTTCCAGCCCGGCAGCAGGGACTGAGTCTGGCTGTGGCTGTTTTATGATGACACTGCTGTGGAGGTTTTTGACTTTCTACATCTTGTTGTTCAAGGCCCAGATTGAGAGAATGATATTCACCACCGTTCACCGAGTCTGTATTTTGTTGTTACAGTCACAGTGAAACAATGGTTGGAGACTGAGACACAAACAAAATTAGTGTGCCCTTGCAATGACGCTGTTATCTTGTTACCTTTGAAATAATTGGAAAATCAGGATCAGTCTGCAACCGCTCAGTCTTCAAAGCGATCTTGGTGCACTAAGATGGACATAAAGCATGAAGGAGTTGGTCTGCAGTCTGACTGGATAGGATCAGTCTGTCAATTACAAGTACTTTAATTGACAAACTTAATGATGTAGTTTCTGCAGGGTGGTGAACCTTACATTTATGTAGGAATATAACCAGACTACTAGCAGCTGAGTCAAGCCCCTGATGCTACTCAGAGTGAATAAAGTGTTAGGTTCCCTCCCACCAGGCGACCTGTGCGATCACCTTGGTTGAAACTGGTTGCCTTTGCGATGAGGTTGCGGCATGCTCAGCCTCAGTTGGTCGCTGCAAGAACTTGCAATTGATCTGTGACATGAAAAACATCACAGATTTTCTCCACTGCCCGGAGTCTGCGTCCTCTCCTCACTCCAGTGTGACTGAAGCTTTTCTGGTTTGGGTTCAGTGACGTGTTACACAGCTGTTATAGTCCTTCGACTTATAAACTTCCTAATGTTTCACCTTTAAGGTGTTTTAATGGGATGTTATCAGGGTAACTAGATTAATGGTTAATTCTCTACAAACATTAATAGGTATTAAAACATGGAAATCCCTTAAAGTGACCAAATACGATAAGATAGAAAACATTTATATAACAATATTAATCGACAGGAGTAAAGGTGTCAGATGATTCCTCCACTGCCACCTTGCCTCGTCCCTCCTTGTGTCACTTCCTCACCACCTGTGCTAGTGTCTCTGGTGGGCGGGACTAATATGTGTCGACAGAATGCTTCATTTCCCACCTTTGGATAAACCTTTTAATCGTCCCTGCTGGATTTTTATGTTTTCATTATGATATCTCATTTATGCTGCTGTAGTAACTGTTTTTGGTGTCTAGCATTTGAAGGTTAGGCACTGCTTCAAATCTCCGGGATTAATGGAAGGATTTTGTGTTTTGATTGCCGTTACAGTGTTGCAGTGATGCTTTCAGGTCGATGAATTTATGCAACTTCAAAAGATTCACGGTGCTCCTTTCCTGCTTTAATGTGACAACCCTTCTGAGCACAAAGCATAATAAAGAAACCGTTTGGTGCCCACAGAGTCCTCATCAGAGTGGTGACATCAGCGCGAACCTCGGCCGACTTCTGGTGTCTGAATGGGAGCAAATCTCTGCGGGAGGTTTAACAAATGCTGGAGCAGCAGAGAAACAAGCACAACTCCCCAAAGTGTACCTCATGCTCAGTGTCCACATACTTCTGGACATGCAGCCTTTCAATGATTGAAGTAATTCTCTGGAGCAGACAGCAGCAGCTTTCCCAACTGGTTTTATTTTGGTAAAAATAGTATGAATAATTAAGGCTTTTATTGTGAAAAACACCCACTGTTTATGCTGAGTATTGATTGAACAGATGTTCAATAGTGTGTTTACAACTTCTTCACTGACTCTTAACCTTTGACCTTTCACATTCTCCGTCTGATTTTTTTTAAACAGGTGTGTTTAAATCAGTTGTTTGTGGTCATGTGACCAACACACAGGCTCTGTGAGGCCAGTTTCTGTGTTATTTTTGGCCCTCTGAGTGTATTTGTGTGTCTCAGTTTTTTAGCTGGTTGATGTTTAATAATTCTCTGAAGTTTAAATCTATTTTAGGAGACCGAGCTGCGCTCAGTTTCTGTTTCCCAAAGCCAACACAGAAGGAGAGACGAAAACAGAAGGTTTGTTTTAGCCAGCGTATGGGACTTTTCAAATATCACCAACAAGCTCAGAGGATGATATGAGATTCCAGATTTAAAAAAAAAAAAAAAAAAAAAAAAAATGATTATCAGGTTTCTGGTGTATTTTCTTTTGTTGTTGTTGTTTAGTGCTGAGGTAACTTCAGACAGCGTTTTTCAGTCCAAACAGGAGAAAAGCTGTTTTTAGCAGAACGTCTTCAGACTGCTCAGGAGTTCGTGCAGCTGTTCAGGAATAAAACTGGATTCTGTGTTTCATGATGATAACAATGAGCCATCACAGACCCAGTCCAATAGGATGCTTTAGAAAGCTTAGTGCTGTAGGCAGTGAGGATTTTTACATTTGTATATTTTACTAATGGTTGGCCTGAACTCAAACATGACCAGATGTTTTAAAAATGACATTTAATAATAATATTAATAATTTTATCCTTTAGAGCAACTTCATTAGTCACAGTCCAAATAATCCTCCTTTGTCTGACACTGGGCTATCATTGTCACGGTCTGCATGGCAGACCTTGGAGTTGTGGAAAAGGAAGACCCAAACGCAGGACAGAAGTGCAGGTGAAGAGTGAGCTTTATTTACAGTGAATGGAAGCACACAGAAAAGTCCAGAATCCCCCACAGTGCAAGTGTCCATAAACAGTGAATGGTAACAACTCCAAAAACCCTAGTTTCAATCTGTGACTCAGCTCCCATGAAGACGCTCTCCGCTCCCGATTCCTGGAGGCACACAGACAGCACAGCTCAGCAGGCAATCCACAATAGCGAGGTCTTTTTCATTGGCTAAGCTACGATAGTACTTAACAGGTTTTGATGTTAAGAATCCCACGTCAGCTGGAGGGCAGGCACACTCTTAAATACGGCTCTCCCGACGAGCGTAATCTGCCGCAGCTGGCTGTGGGTAACGAGCAGCAGGTGTGTCTGCCTCCAGTGCAGGAGCACTTCCGGGGTCGCGATCCTTCCAGCGACCCAAAACATCCAGGAGTACCAATAAACATATACACACAGGGAGACGGAGAAAGACAGGAGAGACAGAACAACCAACACAAACAATAACCTTAAAAACTTAGATTCCTGGGTCGGACGACCTGCGAGGATCGCCAGCCCAAGGAAAACAAAATACATACGAGTACTGGGTCACCAGACCCAGGCCGTGACAATCATTACTTATAAAATGAGCCTCTTTATCCCCTCTCCCTTTAGGACAACTTTCTTATGATTGGTTCAACAGCAGGTAGATGGGACCAGAACTATTGCAAGGGTCCTGTAATCTTCATTCACTCCAGTAAGAAGATTACAGCAGTGGTGGATCATGGGTCATGTGGCGGATCATGGAGCCTTGCAATAGTTAGAGAAAGTCAGAAAAACAGCAGCACAGAAGTTTGAGATGCATTTTTAAAAGGTAAGAAGGCAAAGAAAAAGTCTGTATGTTATCAGCACACATTTCAACTGCCTGCTTACCACAACTGGGAACTATTTGAAGACTACATAACCAACATGACAGCCCCAAATTTTTAACCCCCACTGAGACGACTGGCCTATTCTGGGGCTCTGGGTGGGGCTTGTGTCCTCTCTGGGTGACATCATACAAAAGAGTAGAAAAAACTGTGTCCGACTTTTTGACCTCTTAATTAGAAACTTGAATATTTTGAATATTAACATCCAACAATGGAACAGTAGAAGAAGAGCAGGTGTCCTTGAATTGTTACCTGACGTATTTATGACGTGCCTAAATGGATATTACCTGAATTGCAATGGGGCCCTGCAGAAATCTGCTTAGAGATGATCATTTTGACTTGTTTTCAGATTGTAGACAGCAACGCAGGAGGAAGGAGGTCAATTGGCAAAGTTCAGTCTGTTATATTCAGGGTATTATTCAGAATGACTGAAACCTTGAGATGAGTTTGGCCTTATTAAACTATAGTTTAGTGATCGTCCTCTGAATCTGTTCAGAATGATGCAGACCCACCACTAAACATAAGCCTTCAGGTTTTCTTCTCCTACCGTCGCTCTTCTTCCTCCAGGTGTCCAAAGCTACACATCCTGGATGAGATTTAATGAATGTGGAGGGTCATCACGTTTTTGTCTCCCCACTGCTCAGCTGTAACAGGATTTCCAGCTGCCATGACGAGAGAGATATTAATGATCTCTGATTAATTACGCCTTTTCTCTAACGGAGCAGATGACTAGGAGGAGGGAGTCGCGGCTCAGAGTCGTGTTTAATTGAAAAGATTTGATTAAAAGATTGATGAGCACTGCTGTGGGTTCAGCCTCCACATCTCGTTATCCAGCCTCCGATTGCGATCAGAGCGAGAACTTTGTGTGTTTCGGGAGTTTTGTCACATCGTTTGTTTTTTGGCTCCACTCCGACCTCACGCGCTTGACTCCCATTAACTAATGTTTGTGGGTTGTTTGGGGATCAATCGGCTTCTCGTTATGAATTCATGAAGTCATTTTGCTGCTGCATGTTGAACATCACCTGTGACACCCGCACTCATTACACATTTCGAGCGTTCTCCTCTAATGGCTCTGCAGCAGCAGCCTCTGAATTAATCTGCCTCAGAGTTTCTCCTCACATGCAGACCTGAGTGGATTTCATCAGTTTAGCTGAAGTTTGGGCCTGTGTGACAATCACTGTGATACCGGGGCACTGAACAGAGTGTTGACTCTTTCAAAGGCTCTGCTGTAAAGCAGAATATAGTGAGCTCCTCTGAATATGTCCTCTGTTTGCGCATTTCAGGTTCAGCTCAGAGCAATTTGATGGATTTCATGCCCCGTGTTCTCATCCTGGCACAGATGCTGTTTTGTCTTTAGGCAGACCCATTTTAGACAGCTACAGTGTCTTCATGATGGATGTTTGAAGAGTGGATAAGGTAACACCTGTTTAGTCCTGATTGGACCTTTATGATTGGCACCAGGTGTCTTTATTTCCACTCATTGTCTCTCATTTCCATTGCTGGCTGGTTTATGAATGATAAATATCTGTTCTGGCTGCACACTGTCCAGACCCTACCCCACCTCTTGCTCTATGACAGGGTCTAACTGGGACGGATGAATGAATAAAAGTAACAGGAATGTTTTATGAGGTAAATAGACATGGCTGTTGCGGCTCCTCCAACCAAAGGCCGCGGCAGGCTAAACATGAGGACGCAATTGACGCGCAACAATAAACGCATAAAATACACTTCTGTAACATTTGCTCCTTTTATTCCACATGCAACTGTCCTCTATACAAATCAGCACACGGGATTAACAATTACACAAATGCACAGACTGAACAAACAAATAACTGCAACTCACCACCAATTGGCACCAATTAGTAGGCCAAATAACAACTTGGCCTATGGCGTCAATTAGTGGATAAATATACAAAAACCATCAAGTTACAGTCAAAATACTTCAAAACCATTCAAGCTGCGGTCAACAGAAAGTTTTGCCTCATGCTCACCCTACCTTTCTGCTCATCAACATCAGGTGCGGTGAACAGGTGAGTGCAACCACATTTATCATCTAACACACCCATGAGACACGCCCCACACCCGTGCACCAATACACTGAGTCCATTTAAACCAACCCACTTAGTCAAAAAAGAGCAACTCATATGGCTCCTACAATGGCTTTTGTCTAAGTCACACACCAACATGTGTCTGTGGATGAAATCAGCAAACAGGAAAATAAAAAAGATTTAAAATAATAAGCAGAGGAAATGTTCAGGATTAAAAACTCGGACAGATGGATAAGATGACGTCAAAGTTCAGACTAGAAAGAAGCTGAGAGATAATGAATGACAAATGAGGATTGTCAGAGAAGGTTTTGGGACCTTTTCTGAAGTCTGTTGAGGACAGTGAACCGGTATTACCTGCAAGGTTTTTGTATTCAATAGTTTTGCTGTTCTTTGTTGTGTGCTGATATGAGGAGCAGACTGCTGTTGTGGCTTGAAGTAAATAAAGGCAAAGTGTTGATCCATGCAGCAGCTCACTGAGACGAAGTTTGGGGCTTGATCTGAGCCGGTGGGTTGTGAAACAAAAACCAGGTAGTGTGAGTTTTAAATGTTTAATGAGCTGAAACAAACACAGACCTCAGTGTTTATGGATTAATCAGTTTCTAATGAATGTGCTGTGATGTGTGTGTTTGTGTGCGAGCTGAATGGGAAATACAATGGAGCATGATAAGGAGCTCCTGAGTGGATCTAATGGATGCTTCTTTGAATATTCGCAGCTCATTTAAACGTCCCTGGGACCACATATTAATAAGTTTCTAACTCTGCAAATTAAAGCTCTAACTCACTGATGACGAACAACAATGAGGATGTTAATTTATTCAGCGGCACATCGAGCGTCTCCATACAAGCAAGCTCCGCTCATCGAGCTGCTGAGGGCTGGCTAACTGCTGGAGCATTAATTAATCACAGTGGCGATAAAATCTGCATGTGGAGAGGCTGTACTCACTGGTTTTCTTCCACTTCTCATCATGACTTCCACAGACGAACAAACAAACCAAATGAAAGTGCAGATGAAACGTCCTGCGGGATCCTGCCTGCGAATTACATCTGGATATGTGAAAACATGGGAACAGACAAATCGGCCTCAGGAATTGCTGAAAATGTCTCTGTAATTATGTTCAGGAAGCTCTCTGTTTACAGTAATACAGGGATTCCTGCTGTATTTGATAAAACTGTTAGGCTGCGCTGTATGGAGGCTGTGTAGACAGTATTTGTATTTTACACAATTCACAGAGAGAAAATTATAAAGCAATAAGATGATGAAAGAAGTCCATTCTCAGACCTTTTAGTTCATTGTTAAACTTTGGATGTAAATGTAACCGTTTAGTCCAGCTTTTGGTTTCTCAGTTTTGCACAAATCATGTCCTCCAAGCTATTCAGCTGATGTATCCATGACAATGTCACCCATCAGGTTGTGGACTGCACTTTCTGGGGCTTCAGCATTATTATCGTGCATCTGTAGCGTGTTTACTCTGCCCTTTGCTTCGGGACTATGATTCTTTTGTCTGAATCCTGGACCAGTCCCCAAACACAGCCACAAGCAGGACAGTCAAGCAGACTCTGTTTTTAAATTGAAATCATTGGTTGGTAGTGTAAGTCTTGGGTGTGTCATGCCATGAGGAGGACTAAATCAAATAAACAAACAAAAACAAACAAAAACAAACAAAAACGGCTTTAGGACCCAGAACCTCACTAAACTGAAAGTTTATGCTTTTCAAAGTATCCTACATAGACTACGTGACGTGGACACGTCTTCATCTCATGGGTGTTTTCGACACACTGTTTGACTTCGGGGTTGTCACAGCGTCTTCCAGGTCTTTTAGCTACAATGATTTGTTAGTCTGATCATTTGCGTTTGGACTTACCAGGGTTTACGTTTGTCTCATCCTAGTACGAGATTACACGTAGAAGTGTCAGGAAGAAAGGAAGTGGACTTCTTTCAGTATCACTTTCTCTTTTTCTGTTCTAAAAACAAAAGGTGCAGAGCCCCCTGGTTTTTTATTCTCAGTGACACAGGTTGTGAGGAAAAAGCATGGGTCATTACCATCAATGGGGGTCAAGCAGGAAACCACTGCAGGATTTTGCCACAGTATCATGTGGTGACTTGATGCAAGTGTGAGTTGGGGAAGGGATCTAAAGACTGCACTGTAGGTGACTGATACTTGGCTCCGTCACTCATCTTTCAAACCATCTCACTTCTTGGCCCAAAAAGTAAACATCCTCAGAAACTGACCTTCCCTGTTGCTCCATGTGTTTATGTAATGGGTGTTAGGTCTGAGTGCTCCTCCCTGCACAGCAGAAATGCTGTGTTTTTGAGCTTGTGTTTGGGAGTTTTATCCTGATGAACTGTTAGACTCTTTTTGATTCTTTGAATTTAATTAGTTTGAAATTATCTTTGAATGCAGCAGCTTTAAAATCAGACCAGCGAGGACTCCACAAACTTAAAGTCTGCATGGACAAACACGCTGACAGCTCCTTCACGCTTCCTGGTCATCATCTTATTGGACTGCAGTTGGAAACAAAGGAAGCTCATCTGAATGCAGATTACAGACTCACGTTTTCTCCTTTATGGAGGACTAGTCCTTCACTGAGGAACGTCCATCCTTCAGAGGACTGAAGGTTAATGATCTCAGCGTGTGCCCCGCCCCACAGGAGCTGCTCTGCAGAGGGTGTACTGTAAAGGTAACGGTGCGTTCAGGTGCTCCTCACTGAGCTCTAAAACAAAACAAATGTTTCCAGATTTCCAGGCAGGAATTCACCTCAGATAATTAGATATAGTAACAAAGCTGATCTTACTGTGTGTGAAACAACACAAACAAAGCTGATCGTTTACTGCGGGTATCAAATGTATGAAAAGCAGTTTGCACTTGCAGCTTTTGTTCGTTGTAAAGAACAAACAGAAATCCAGCTGTTCACACAGCTGGGATTGCCTTGAGGTACTGATGAAATGCCATCATGCAGTATTACTGTAATAATCCTGTTTCTTTCATAGAAACAGCCTCTGCTCATCTGGCCTCAGGCTCTCCAGCAGTCTCAGAATAAAGGAGCTGTAATATACAACAGCTCACCATAAAATACTCTCATCTCTGTTTTCTGTCTCTGCTCTTTGGCTGGGTTTGGCCATTCAAATATTTTACTTACTATTACCTCACAACTCCCAGGCACTGGTATTGATTTTTATTATTATCCCCATGTCTGGTCCTGTTGTTTGACTCTAAGCTTTGAGGTGTGGAGAGCCAAGAAAACTTTACAAATAAAGCACTTTGAAAACAGCAAGCACTGACTAAAGTGCTGAATACTGGAATAAAAATACATTAAAATACAGATAAATACAGTACGACATGAAATAAAAGCATGGATAAAAATACAATACACAAATAAATATGAGCGAAAAGAAGTAAAAATAAAATCCAAGCAGAAAAGGAGGGTGTGTAGTGGATTTAAAAATGGCCAGAGAAGTGGTCCCTAAAGGTGTTTTCACACCTGTAGTTCTTTACCTCTGGTCCAACTCAGCTGATGAGTTTGTAAACTTGTAGTTTTGCTTTGTTTTGTTTCACTTCAGTCCTCTCATTGGTCAGATGTGTCTGGGGCGGGAGCAACAAAAGTAAATACAGGAAGAAGGTGCTGAGTTCTATCAGAGAACATGGAGACATTCATGCTAGCTGTCAGCCTGTACAGACCTTTGCATGTCTATAGCACCTTCCTGCACTGAGAATACAAAACATAGGTTTGTACTGGACAATGTTTAGCTTAAACGTGTACCGTACACCTGGTAGATGGTTCGGATTGGGGTCAAGACCACCTCCTCTAAATGGTGCCAGTGCAGCTGTTTTGGTCCAGACTCGAGTACGATTACTGTGTTCACACCTGCACAAACGAACTGCACCGAGATTGAAAACAAACCAGAGGTCGATTTAAACGATGGGGATGTGGAAACACCCTAATGTGCAACTGCAACCAATTCCACAATGTAAAGATGCCAAAAGCATCAGGTGTTCTGAGCTTCACTCAGGTGTCGCTGGTCTCACAGGGGTCTTTCAGCAGTCATGGCTTCACAGGCTGAAGAAGCCAAACTCTGACACGTCTCAGTAAAGTGATGGTGTGGGTGTGAAAAACATGAATCACATGTTAGAATCTGGACGTCCTCACCCTGCGGCGTCTTTTACAGAAGACGATGAGAGTTGAGTCACTCTGCCGTAATGCTCACAGACACGTGGAGTCAGGACTGCATAAATAAACATTTAAAACACGTTTGGTAGCGTCCATCTGATGATGATAAA
Organism: Oreochromis aureus; assembly: GCF_013358895.1. NCBI lineage: Eukaryota > Metazoa > Chordata > Actinopteri > Cichliformes > Cichlidae > Oreochromis > Oreochromis aureus. The sequence goes on along the minus strand of NC_052958.1, from coordinate 23,096,045 downwards.
CCAGGATAAATAAAAGAGTTCTCCCAGCAGAGGAAGAAGATTTGTGGGAATAAACAAACAGAAAAGCTTCTTCTGTCAGCATTCAGTTTTCTCTTGGACAGATTCTTTAATCCGCCTCATCTCCGCTGAATAAGTGAAAGACGTGTAAAAAACACGAGTTGTGTTTAATCTCTTTTAAGCAGTCCTCAATAAAAATCTTTGATTTGCATATGTATGACAAACAGAAACGGTCTGATCCGGATTTATATTCACAGTTTAAACCTCAAAGCATTTCATTCAAGCTCAGAATAAGCTTCAAATCCCAGCACAGGTTCACATGGAGCAGGTGGACAGGTAAGCATGGAGGTCAGGTGATGCTAAGGGGCAGAGGGACACGAGCAAAGAGATGCTGTCTGATTTCGATTCAGATGAAATCCATCAGCACTACCAGGTCAAAGCTTCTTCACGCTGAATCATTCTATTCTTAGACACTGAGAACAAAGCTCCAGAGAATCCAGCAGCTATTTCTGATCACATCATCAGCTGAGAGCTCAGGTCATGTGACAGGAGGGGAAACGGAGTGTATTTTTACCTACTCTGAAGCGGGAATAAAAATGTATGTGCACAGTCACATAGAGGGAAATGAAAGCTTGTCAGTGAAAATCTCAGATTTCTGTCCACTGCTTTGCACATTTGTTTCTTACAGTTGAAGTCCAAAGAGTGTCACACACATTTCCTTAGTTTACTCAGGCAGCATTTCTTCTCATGGAAAAACTCAGATGTACTGTTGAAAGAGCACTTCTTAGTTTAACTTGTTTAGATTGAGAGACAGGAGAGTTTCTTTGGTTCGGCCCACTTAGGACTGAAGAGTGCTGTTTGTGTCCCACCATGTGAATGAGTCTGACACCCCTGCTGTAAAGGATGGTGAGTCCTCAGGGACTCTGATTCTCACAGTTTGGGCTGAGACGTAAACCATGAACCAAAACTTGTCCCCTTTTTGTCTTGTTGCCTCTCCTGTTCACCTGCTGTCTCTTTGAAATGGTTTCTGCTTCCTGTCAGGATGGACTGATATCTGTACAGTTTATCTGACTCTGTTATGATTGAGTGCAGCACAAACAGTGCTGACTGCAGCTCACCTGACGGCCTCAGGTGTCACTGAAAGCAGCGTGATGAAGTAAACGGAGTGGAAAGGAACACTGGTGGGATTCGTGTGTTCACTGTGAGGCTCACCTCAGAAACCACGAGCCACGCTGTGACCTCGGGACGTTTCTGCACATTTTAATGAGCAGAGATACGAGTTTGCACAACAAGCGCACACTGAGGTTAATTCTAAGTAATGTGAGAGCTACACTTTAGTTAATTAAAAAGTAAAAATATCAATGAGCTGAGTCAGTGTGCAATCAGAGCTGATCACACCATTAGGAGCCAGCTTTGTGTTGTCTTATTAAAAATTGATCTGAGCTGTTTGTGAGTCTACATAAATATGAAATAATCTGAGTAACAATGCAAACAGGGCTGAAGATGATTTAGTGCGCTCTGAATTCCTTCACTGCCCCCGGCCACAGACTGTTCAGCAGCCACCAAAACAAACCACGTAAACGGTGTTCCCCCCTTTATTTCTCACGCAGATGACTCATGTTCTGCTGATATTATTATCAACACGAAGCTCTCCAGCTCCTCACTCTCACAAACCTATCTCTGAGCAGGTTTATCAAATTAAACTGCACTAAAAAGGACAACAGTGAGAGATAAAATTAAACATTTTAATAGAAACTATAACTAATATAACGACATGCTGCAGTTCTGTTTCTAACCCTCTGATTTGATTTGATTTTACCATTCTGAGCCTACAGACCAGCTAGCAGGCTAACCTCTGCATGTGATGCGAGGCCACATCAGCTTATGGATTGTGCCCTTATGTGGAGTCTGCTGTTTGTGTGCTCTTCAGTTTCTGTTCAGTATTTTTGGAGTTTGTACGTTTGGTTTCCTCAGTGTTTCCTCTTCTTGTCCCCTCGGTTTTGGTATCTTTTGGTATCTTCTCAGTCTTTGTCATCATAATTTCCATATGTCAGTGCCTTCTTATACTGGTCGATCTATTGTTTTATTTCCTGTGTTTACTTTGATATTCACTTTGATTGGTTTTTCCATGTTTTTCTTTTGTTCCATTCTGTCCGATTGTTCCCACCTGTTCCCCGTCCCTAATCAGTCAGATGTGTACATATAGTCCTGTCCCTCGTGTTTGTGCTCCTCAGTTTTGAGCTCATCTTCACTTGGTTACTTGTGTTGGTTTTAGATTTTGGTTCTGAGTTTCTGTGTTTTAGTTTGTTATCAGTGGACTCACCAATCAGCCCAGTAAAGCTGAACTCACACCACTGCACTCAAAATGTTCCCATTAATAGTGAGTTATATTTCGTTTATTGATTTTATTCTGTGAGATGATTCCGTTTAAGAAATTCATCCAGCAATTGTATACCAAGAAGTTTTAATCTCGTCTTCATCTTTAAATCTCATTTTCTCCTCAAATCGTACTGTGAGCCTTGCATTGCTTCTTCACAACTGCTGCAGTGCTGCATCGTGTTTTCATTCCCCGCCTCCTCTGATGTTCAGGACGCGAATTCATCCTCTACAGCTCCCTCCATCCCGCTGTGGCCTCAGGTGTTTGTTTCTGTAGGACACCTGAGAACATCCACAGCTATTTTTAATCTCTGCGTCCTCATCATCTCCGCTTCCATCCGGATTCCTGTGACAGACTCGGGTTTCAGTCTGAATTTCAGCTCAGAGGTCAGGAAGGTTCAGGATGAATATGTGATGTACCCAGCTGGAGGTGTTTGATCAGCAGCAGTTTCTCAGGACTGCACACAAGTTTCACTTTGCTTTAATTCACTTCAGATGATCAATATTTCTGTTTCTGTTGTTTGATGTCCACAGAGCTTCACACTGAACACGAGCCCGTCCTTCAACGGGAACTTTGTGTGCATCAGCTTTTTATCCTTAAAGGAAGCATAAGGGAGGAGCGGAAAATGAAACTGAAACTATGATGATACATAGAATATGTCCTGTTTGCTGTTACTCTGCACTTGTTTGGTTTTTTATCAATCCACTTTCATCTCTACTGAAATAACACAAATGTTTGCTCTGCCTGAAAAATGACACTTTAACACAGCTTGTGTATTGAGATGTAAGACAAACCACACCCTCCTCCTCCTTCAGCACTTACAAATGAGGAAGCACCAAAGCTAAAAAGTCCAGCTGTGGGGTCAGCAGCTGCACCGATCGATTGGCCTCGCTGTGCTTTGTTCCTCAAAGAGAACCAAAGCTGAAAATATCAGTGACAATGTCTTCATGCTGTCCCCGGCAGACAAATTATACTCCTCTCATTCTTTCTCTCCTGCCCCCTCAGATATGCAGCAGCAAAGCACAGAGTGAGTTATAGTGGCTTATAAGCAAAAATCCATAAGCTGCAGCCAAACTGACAAATGATCCTGGACTGATTTCCTCAGGGGGAGGCCGCGTCTGAGCGAACGCGTCTGAACTGACTCTGTTTAAATTTTTATCACATAACCAGCTCTTCTTCACCCCGAGTGAGGAAGAAGATAAAAGCACCAAGTGGCTGATGTGACGTGAATCCCTGAGGCAGAAAGTTGACAGAGAACTGACCAATCAGAGCGCGCAGAGAGAGAATTTACATCAACCCTGTCATCACGGGAAACTGACAAACATCACTCAGCTTCCTCCGTCGGTCTGTGCATAAATGACGCTGACAGCTGGATGCTGTGAATTCTCTGAAGCTGGAGTTTAAATGTGCTCCATCGGTACGTTCCTGACCTCCAGGTGACACCATCAGGCGACACCATCAGGCTGTCACCTGACTTCAATCAGGAGGTCAGAGCAGGTTATTGATCAGCAGGTTCATTCCGACCTCTTCACTGCCATTTTGGTTCTGAAGTATTCAGTTCATACTTAAGAGCTGTGAATGAGCGGAAAACCAGGTTTAAAGCCTTTTATTGAGTTTTTATACAAACAGCAAAATAACCGTAAGCAATGATTTCAGGGCTCATCAGCATGTGGGACAGGTGTTTGCTCTGAGTCTGCGGGGTCAGCGCTCACAGGTCCCGTCTTTACCCTGCCCCTCTCCCCAGTTATCATGGGCGGTGGATCTGTATTATTCATGTAGGTTCTGTTGACCGTGTCCACCCACCAAACGTCCACCAGTCAGCTCGACTCTCTGGATCGAGGAGGTCGAGGGACTGCAGCTCCCACTCATCTCAGTCCCACTCCACTCTGTTTTATTTTTCTTGTCTAACTTATCATTTCCTCAGTGCCTCATGTTTAATAAGCTGTGTTACGCATTTCTTAACTAATAATTAAAAACAGCTGTTAAAGTATAATTTTTGGCTGAAGAGAAAAGGGCACGCTCTGTGTGGTTCTCTGCTATAACGAGTGAAACAGAAACGAAGAAATGTGGTGTGTTTGCATTAAACAGTGGAAAACAGTCCGATCCATCTCACTCAGTGCTGGCATCACGCAGTGTGACCGTGAGCCTTCGCGTAAATAGGACAAATTATCCAAGTGGAAATAACTCGTGTTTGTCTCACTGACCACTTCATAAATGACAAATGAGTCTGAAATAACATTAGAACTGGTATTAATCATCATTATTATCCTTGCTTCCCTTTAAGTGAATCAGCAGTGCTCTCATAGCGTAGAATGAAGTTGTTTGATGCCAACATAACGAGCTCTGCTGTCTCAGCTTCATATTTCTGTGTGTGAACGTGAGCTGCGTGAGGAAGGAACCTTCTGTTAATGAGCTGCCAATGAGTTTATTGTGGTGTGCAGGCTTAGCCCCCGAGGACCACGCAGCTCAACCCAACATGCTCTGAAAGGCGAGGCTGGCGTGTTTCTCGTGGAAGCTCGATACAGAGACGATTTCAGGCTCACGCCGCCGAGTCGCCGCCTCAGCTGCTTCAGCTGCTTCAGCAGCTCCTCTCTGCCTGATAAACTAGCGCCAGTGATGGATGGCAGGGATTAGGAGGCTTTAATGCATCTGAAGCCACAACAAGATACACTAATCAGATAAAACTCTACACACACGTGTTATCCTCTGACTTTCTGAAGATTTGTAGGAAAGTGAAAGAACAAAAATGAAAGGGTTAATTAGCCACACGCTCAGATGATATCTGCAGGAAGTGTTTTGGCTTTGATTAGAACAATAAGTGGATGGTATGTATGACTGAGACAGGATGTGCTGGTGTGTAGATGTGCTGTACAGCAAAGTAAGTTTTAATAAAGACATTAGAGACATGGAGCGCCATTATCTACTTATAGTGTTAAAATCTAATAAAAATATCAAATACAAAGCAGTTGCAGTGCGACCTTTCAGCCTTCAAAACAACACTAATTTTATATAGAGAGCTTTCTGCTGCCTGAGTGCACCGATCCTACAAATAGGGAGAAATGAAACAAATTAAAGACAGAAACACACAAACTGATAAAAACGAGGAGCTCCCAGCCTGCAGACTTCTGCACTCAGAGAGACTCGCTGAGAAATAATTCAACTTTTGGAGCACCCTTAGTGCTGCCACTCTCTCATCAACCAATCACCATGAAGAAAGGATGGGACAGGGCTGAAAATCTAGGGTTTGTGTATTTGTCACACTGACACGTTTCAGATCAAAAAAAGGACAAAAGAACCTGATTACCACAATTAGGAGGCTGACTATGTGAAGGAGACTGGGAGCAGGAGCTACTCCTTTTAAGCAGTTACTAATGAGGTTGATGGAAGTTGGGTAGCCACGCTGAAGACTGGGAAACTCAGAATGCCTGCTCAGCCAACCCTAGATTAAGAGTATAACACCAAACACACCAGTCTGGACCATGACAGAAGAACTGTGATTTCAGCCACGCTGCAGGGTTTTCCAGCATGAACAACATGCCACTACAATGATGCCAAAGCCCTGCAGTTTGATTAAAGTCTAAACTTTGACTTGCACACTTTCGAGCTATTCAGAGGTGGACCTGCTGATGTGTTTCTGATCATTGTTCTGCTGCTTTTGACCTTCAGACAATGAACTGATGATCAGACGGTCTCCTCCACGATTTTATGGTAGATAGTAGAATTCGGCCCAGACTATCACACTACCACCACCTGCTGCTGTGATGTTGTCTTTATGAAATGCTGTTATGACGGCCAATGTAACCAGACCCAGATGTCTCAGGGATCATCCAGATGATTGTTTTTGGTCAGCAGTGGTTTTCCCCTTCAACTCTCCCTGGAGGCCATTTTTACCCAGTTAATTTCTTATTGTTGAATCACGACCTCTGACATTAACTGAGCCAAGTCAACCTTAGATCTTGCTCTGGGATCTTCTATGACCTCCTGGATGAGTCGTTGATGCACTCTTGGAGTGATTTTGGTTGGCCGGTCGCTCCTGGGAAGGTTCTGGATAGGTGTTCTCCATGTGTGGATGGAGCCACAGAAATGTCTCTGTAACCTTTCAGACTGGTGATGTTACTGATTTTGTTTCTCAGCTGTTTCTTTAGTTTCTTTTTGTGGTGTGATGCTCTGCTGTTTGAGATCTTCTTTTTTTTTTTAAGAATGAGATCTTCTACTTGACTTTATCAGACAGGTGCTGTTTAAGTGATTCAGCAGTAATCACCGTGGGGGGAACTTACCTCTGTGCCTACGGATGGTCCAGCAGTGAAAGAGCTAAAAGACTGAATTTTGTCAGCATTATTTTCTTGGTTTTAGGTAAAGACTGTGTAATAGAGATTGCCCAAAAAAATCAGGTTCAGATAGAGTTGGGGAGTCTGATGGTAAGGTGCTTCTGTTTAAAGGTGATAAATAAGCCTTGGGCAATGAAGATCAATGCAGTCTAGTAACAGGGCATTTGAAACCATGGCGGGGGTCCAAGGGTAAATATCCTCAGAAGTCCAGAGGAAGAGGCTTTTTTTAATGAAGCGTTTAAAGGAAGCTCTAAAATCAGGTCATGGATGCTTAAAAACGCTGAGACTCAGATCACATGACTGAAGAAATATGGAGAAGGGTTGAATTAACCCAGTTAAACTTAAACCTCCTCATAATGATGGTTGCCTCATCAAAACAGTGGATGGATGCTGTTTTTAGTCTTAAACGTGTGACCTGTTTCAGTTTTTTTCCTCCTGTTAAAACTGTTTTAATCAGCGTGAGTTTAAAACTTTTCCTAGCCTCCTCCTCCTCCTCCTCCTCAGCCTTCAGAGGGAAATAAAGTCCTGTGGAGGTAATTACCTGCTGTAAGACTTCACCCTCTGATTGCTGCATTACTCTCTAATCTCTAATCAGCTGAATTACCCACAATCCCCTCTGGTTATTTCTCTTTTTCTGACCCGATCACCACACTGCTGCACTGCTTTATTAACACTGCATTAAACCACACAGGAGGCTAACGGCCACAATTTACCTGATCAGAGTGTGCCGACTCAGCAGGTTAGTAATGACTGCAGGGAATCATGGGAAATTGAGGCTTTAAGGAGGAAGTGATGGAAGCAGGAAGTGAAAAAAACTCATCTCACAGTAGAGCTGTTTTAAAGGGGGAAATGATCTATAGTGACCAAAATGGTTTGTGTATCAGGCTGTTTATTTCTGCTGTGACGTTTCAACAAGGGAGTCTATGAGGACTGAGTCAGTGCTGCCCCTGTCGGATACCAGAGGAACTACAACTGCTGTTGTAGTGCTGGCTTCATTTTTCAGCTGACATCATTAAAACGTGACTATTTTGCTTCTACCATACCCCCCCCCCCCCCGCCCCTTTCTTGAGTGACTTTGCCAGGTGTTCAATAAGTTGTTGTTGTTCCAAATCACCTACTGGCAAAGGTTCACCACAAAATAAAGCCAGATGGAGAAAGCTGTTGTAGACCCTTACATCCATCCATCCATCCATCCATCCATCCATCCAATAATGCATATTATTAGGAAGCACAATAATTATTGAGTGAGGAGAATGATCCAAAAGACATGTCCCCACATCCCTCCAGCAGTGAGTCGGTCCCCATAGACTCCCACATTAAAACTTTCCAGCAGAAATAAACATAATTACATCCTTATACACAACATTTTTGGTCTGTATAGATAATTTAACCCTTCATAACACCTTTAAGGTTTTTATAACATACCTGTTTAAATTGTATTGAGGGTTAAAGTTTGCATTATTAGGGATGTGGCCTTGTTGACTTTGTGGCAAAACAGGGTGTAGCTGCTAGCTGTCTGCTAATTGTAGTCCCTGAACTGAACTTGGTCTTTTCATGTATTCCTGTCCCCCGCACCCCCCTTCCTCCATCACTGTCATGTGACTTTATCTCCAAGTCCTTCAGACCAAGGACACATCAGAGTGGGACTAAAGTGAGCTCCAGGGGACAAACACAAAGTGGTCTCTAATGTGCTCCAGAGGTTTCCTCCTGCTGTCAGCTGATTCAGGATTTACTGACCACAGCAGACTCTCTGAGCTGAGCATTTTTGCTCCAGATACACAAAGCAGAGAGTTCGGCCTCCTGTGGAAGCTTTAATTGGACCTGCGGCTATAAATGATCAGTGAGTTCTCTCCTTTGAGAGCGGGAGTAAAAATAGAAGCAGCTTTTTCTGTCTGGACACAAAGCAGAGGATTATTTATTCTCAGTGTGTCTGTTTCCAGGCTCCACTTTGTATTTGTTAATGTCTTTGAACTGCTCATTTTATTCTTTGAATCTATTTTTATTGAATGTTGTGTAATTTGATGGAGTTGTGTGGATGTTGGTGGATTTAGCTTTCTTTGTAATGCAGGGCTTTAAAGGTGCTGAAGTCCAGTCACTATAAGCAGAAATCTGGTTTTATTCTGGAGTTCATTTATTCTGTGGAGCTCTGGGAGACCTGCTCACATGTTGGTGGAGGCATGCGTGCGGCACTGATCTGTTTTTGCTGCTGTGTTGTTACTGCGCAGATTTACCGGTGAAGGAAAAAGAGATGACATCTGTTGGCATGGGAAGTTTAATGTGGTGGAGAAGCAGCGAGCTGAGCCTCGGGCTGTCAAGCAGATGTCTGCAGTGTTGTCGTGGTGTCATTACAGGCTCGGTAAGAACTAGTTGTGTTTGGGCCCTCGGCTCATCAATCTTTCACTGATAGACCTGCAGACTGTGCGTTCAGGGTCGCTGCAGTTTACAGGACAGGAACCATCGCTGGGCGTCTCACTGAGTCCTGAAACAAACAAACCGGGAACCCCATCACTGGGTGCTGTCACAGTTCATATGGTCATAAATATGCCAACATCACACACACACACAAAGCTGATAATAAACTTGAACATTTAACCCCACCACAGAGTGGAGGAGCCTTTTAAAAATGCATCCAGAGGGGAGGTGAAAGTTTGTTTGGACCTGAATCATTCAGTCTTTCAGTAAAACCTGATGCTCTCCAAGAACTGTTAATGATTCATAAATCTGCTTCCTGCTCAGGGACATGACAGACAGTTTGATTCGAAACATGTGATGTAACCTGTTTGGATGTTTTGTTGCTATATCTTGACTTTTGTCAGCCTGGCTAGAAAATCTACAATCTCTCTGCCGATCATATTGAAATAACACCAGACGAAGGTTTATAATGAAAAAAGCTGAATGATGAAAACTATGAAAAAAATAATTAACACTGGTCTAAGATAGAGGTACACAATAATAATCCAGTTTTTTTTTCACTTGTTGTGCCCAGCTCTACAAAACTGCAGGTCTCAAAGGTCTGGTTGCAAGATTTAGTTCTTTGTAAGACTGCTGGTCTTGATGAATTTCACTCCTCACCTCTACCAGAGCCTACAGATTCTGTCTGTAATGACTTTCCAAGCATTAAAATGACTCCAACTTCCACCAAACTAATGCAATCAAACACAGCTGAAGAAATGAAGTCATCGTTACAGGAACAAAATACACGTCTTGGTGTCAGAGATGTCTGATCTGCAGTGCAGTCCCCCTACAGCTGATTGATTTGATTACATGTGGTCATTTTTCCAGATGGATGGATTGATGTGCGTGCCTGACACACCATAACAGCTGGCTTCATCCTCATTGGAGGAGGACCATAGCCTATCAAGACTCAACGCTATTCAGCAACTTCAACTGACGAATTGTGAAATAACCACTGGTGGTTACCTAGGCAACTGAGGCCTGGACTGTCCACAAGTGACCGACTGTGAGTGCTGGCAGAGTAATGAGAAAGGTTTTTATCCCAGCTCAGACAACTTTGATCAATTTGATGGTGGCTCTTCATCTTTAATGGTGATAGTTGGTCACTAGTGGACATTCAAACCTCAGGCTGATATATTTATTTAAGCTACACCACAACTTTAAGGTGCTGCCCCCTTGTGGTGATAGATTTATGTACTATTCCTTACAACCTGACCCTTTAAAGAAGAAACTGCAAACTGAAGTGAATGGAGCTGTATCCAAACTTCATTTCCAGATGTTAGTTCTGCAGGTGGCTGAGAGTGGAAATGAGACACAAACAGTGGAGAAGCTCTGTGGAGTCATAAATATTAAATGTGATCGAAAGCTGGAGTGAAAAATGTTCAGGAGTCTGCACACGGTGAGCTTCTCTGTCTGAATCTCTCCAGCAGCACTGCAGCATCCTCTCTGTTCATACGAGCTGCTGCAGACCCCAGGGGCTGATGGGAAGGAGGCGGGAGCTTCACATCACACCTTCTGTTTTCAGAGATCGACCCGCAGCCTCAATTGAAGCAGGTTCGATTGTTGTAGCGGCAGCAGAGAGGACAGCGCTGTCGAGGGGATTTGGAGGAAGCTGCTCATGCCGCCTGTTTGAAGACGTGTCCCGCAGCCTTCTGGGAAACAAACGTTACCCTGAGTGCGAGCTGAGACAGTGACGACATAAAACCCACCATCCCACAGCGAATCCAAAAGCAGCAGCAGAGCAGAAGGAAGGTTCACTTTGGGCAAATGATGAAGATGTCCAGATATCCACTGAGAGTGCAGAAATGAGCAGACTTTAACAAAAAGAAGCAAGAAACTTTATTTATGTCAGGGAACCACACAAAACGGAACACAACAACATCCAACAGAAGCAATGAAAAAAAGGCAACAACATAATCTACACATTCTGCTGGATTTCACATTAACATGTGTGACGTGTCAATATTAGCAGCCCTGCAACAACACACACATTAATGAGAGCCACCACAAAGGGAAGGAAAGCAAATGGTCCTTTAATGCTCAAAGCTGCTAAAATGACAGAAACTTTCCTCTTTTTCTTATTCATGCAGTTTTGTGGCTTAGAAACAGGAAGGTGTGCAATGTCTTTACATTCATACGGAAGATGCAGAGTGTGCAGGGAGAGGTGGGAAACTTGTGCCTGATGATGACTAAATTGCCTTAATTATATTCTTTTCTCCAGTTTCACAGCTACAGACAGAAAAAAAGCAGCCATCTCTGTGGTGAGAGTCAGATGCACAGTTTAGATCAGCAAGTAATGGGCTCCCAGGAGAGCAAACGACTTCATTTCAAGCACTTAAAGATACAAATTTACTCCAAATACTTTAAAACAAAGATCCACCTGGAGAGAAAGCTGCAGCTTTTCTGTTCAGAAAGAGCAGAACAGCACCACTGACAACACAAATGACTTTGATTCTCTCACAAACAGCAGGATCCGACTTGGAGAAGGTGGGTTACAAAGGAGCTTGCAGATGCAGCTGCAGCTGTGTGCAGGCTGATACAGATTAAAAAGCGCCCCCGCATTCTTCTCTCAGAGCAAAGAAAAGAGAAACTGTTAAACCATCTAAACTTTAAACCTGGAAAAACCTCCTGTATAGGCTTGTCGGCCTATCATTAAGACACCAGGCTGAGAAAACCTGGACATGCAAACCACAAAAGAGCAAAATGAGAGTTGGACGTCTGTATTTGGGGAACTGCTGTGAGACAGCATAGACCAACAGATTCATGCCCTTGATCCACATCAAGGACCTCTCCAACCTCCCCGAAAAGTTCCCTTGGAGTCACAGCTTCGATCTTGAGCAGGCTGGATGGTTTCCAGGTGTTTCTGTAGGAGACCGTGTCCGTCCTTCGGCTCTAACGCTCACACTGAATGAATTTCCTGGTCAGAAAACATTAGAAAACACTGAGAGTCCTCCTGAGAGTAAAACTGAGAGTCGCTCTGAATAATGGAGTGAAAACAAAATGGCCTCTGCGAGCGAGGTGCTCTGTGGGAAAACAAAGAGCTGGAGAGGTCAGTCGATAGTTTGTGGAAGTGTCATGGAGGTTTGAACACTTTAGGTCTGAGTCTCCTGAGAGAGACGACGTGCCACACAAAGGAGTTCGAGAGAATCCATATTGATGAGGAGAAATGAGGCTTTATGAGCAAAGAAAAGCCATCAGACATCTGATTTATGCACACAGCTCATCTCAATCAGACAGGCAGACCTTTATTTCCCTGTGTTCATCCAGCAGGTGAAACTGTGACTGACCAGCGCCTCTTGTACTGGCAGAAAACCTGAAAAAGACCCTGAAAGCAGATTTCTAAGAGCGTGCTCCAGTCTGAACGGTAAATAGGGTAAATAATGGTCATTGTTGGTTGTGACACACACGTCTCCCTGTGCATCTTGTTGGGTGCTTTTCATCATATTTGAGGCATTTTTTCTGCAGAAACATTTTTCTTCTTTAAAGTGGACAAATTCATTTTATTTCCTGCTTTCCTGAGTTCCTGAGTTTATTCTCAGACTCAAAGAGCATCACATGAAAAACATTAATAGATGACTAACCTCGTGTTGTGGATGGACTCATCTCAGTCCCAGTCTGGTCCATTTTCTATCTTCCTCCTCTCACATGATGGTGCTTTGAATTGTGGTCGGAAGTTTCCATCCACTCATCCTGTTCATGAATGTCAGGGTCATTTGGGGCTTATTTAAAACCATTTCTTTGAAATTCATCTTTAGTGACTTTAAAAAACAATTTTGAATTAATGCTGGAGTTTCTCTGATCCACACAGTTTAAAAGTATAAATATAGGGTCACACGCAAAAGCCAGGTCTGTGCCAAGAAAACCACACTCAAAAAAAGGAAACTGGGTGGTTGTTACATTTACAAAAGTCTAACTTGTTATTTGAACAAAATAATTTCATGTTTCTATGGTGAACGCAATTGCTGGATGTGCATGAAATTCAACAACTTAATTTGTTTTTGTTCAGATGACATGATACAATCTAGGAAGAGCGGTTAGTTGCCTGGATTCACAAAATTCACAAGATCACAGGAGATTTCAAACCTCAGGAAAATCACTGGGGTTATAAGAGGCAGACAACCATATACACAACACGTGTATGCTGTTACTATTTATTGTGGTTTAACTTGTCAAGGACAAAAACACAAAGAAAATTCTGCATCAAGCATAGCTTTCCTACTTTTGTTAAGTCTCTATCGACAGCTCAATGCCATGGAGGTTCGCGCTGTTGCCTCAGAGCAAGAAGGTTGTGGGTTCAAATCCACAATCTGGCCACATTTGCAATGGGTTCTCTTTGCGTATTACGGTTTCCTCCATAGTTAAAAGTCATGCTGTTATTGATTCTAAATTACCCAAAGGTGTTAAAGTGCAAATGGTTGTTTGTGTCTATATAGACTGGCGCCCTGTCCAGGATGTACCCTGCCCCTCTTACCCTATCACTTCTGCAGCCCAGATAATGATAAGAAGATGGGTGGATTGGAAGTTGCTGTAAATCTGTTGACTTCTTTTACTACAGACACAAGTTACATTTGTTCATTCAAGAAGATTATCATTGGTGTAACAAACAAATATATTACTGGTTCATGTAACAAGACTGACTTTTGATGTGCCAAAGTGTTTAAACAATGTAACATGAATTTAAATACATTTAATAAGACTAACTTGGTACAAACATGTTGATTGAATAAAAGTCAAATTAATTGAATGTTAATGTCAATATTATGTTAAACCTACAAACATATATCGTGTTGAAACAACACAATCAAGATGGATTAATATAACATCATTTATTTAGATGGAATATAAGTGGCAAGATAAAATTCCGTTCATCCAATGACTTATTTTTTTGAGTGCAAGAAGAATTATGAAGAATTATGGAAGATGCTTGTTTCTAAATGACATTTGCCAAATGTCTACTGGGGGTGTACGTATGTGTAAGTGTGTATGCAAACTTCTGATTCTGAGGGTGTAAGATAAAACTCAGTTCTTCCAAAACTTCACTAAACCAAACATCGCTGCTGTTCAGCTCTCTGACTTCCTTTCCTTCTGTCAGTCATGGTACACATGGAGCTGGAAATGAGCAAGATGTGTTTCTGTTAAAGTTGCATCATCACGAGATAAAATACGATCAGCTGAACGTCATCTGAGCCACAAACATGACATCAAAGTTATCTCCAGGCCAGCCTGAGGCGTCACTGAGAGCTTCCACACACATGAAATATGGACAGCTGTGTTTCTTTATGCACTAACACAATATCTGCAGTGAACGCAGCATTTTGGATTCACTTTGAACTGTAATAACCACTCAAACAGCTTCACAAAGAACCAGCATGATCAAATAAAAACACGCAGCCAATCGAAGCTCCGAAAGCACTTGCAGGCTGACACGTTTCAAATATTTATAACAAAGCTCAGGAATCTTTATGGCATCCAGCAGCAGCTCAATGACCTTCAAACTGCACCTGATGAAACAACTCCTTCATCCTGCTCTCCTCTCTGGCTTTCAAAGGCACCTCCTCCCCGTCAGCCTGCTCGTTTCCTGTTTCAGAGCAAACCAAACTGAAGGAGACCTGTATCTTCAGACTGGAATCCAAAGGAATACAATGAGAGTTCTCAACATGAATGTGAAAAAAATTCCTGAGTTTTCTGTCAAGAATTCAATTGATTTGGCTGGGATGGCTGCAGTACAGGGTTAGGAAAGTCACATTTTTATGTCAGTCTGCCAGTATGTCAGTTTGTGCCTGTGAGCAGAGAGACAGCATTTTATATGGAGACATAAAACACGAGAACAAAGAGGCTTCCTGCACAGGATGCCCTTATATATAATATCTGCTTTATCTGTGTTTACGTAGTGGTGTTCACAAGTACAAAACATCCTTCTATAAAAATATTCTGCCCCTGTACAGCTGTTATGAGGGGCGAAATTATCTACAGAGACCAGAAGAGTTTGTGTACCAGGCTGTAAACATGTTTATTTCTCAGATGGACTCTCATGTTTAAACTTCACAGCAGTGCAGACTGCCTCACTTTCTAATAATATGCTGTTACTCAGAGAGGTGTGGTGTGGAAAACAGCAGACATCACTCTGACTTGACTGAACACCGAACAACCTTAGTTTACTGGCCAATCTTTTACACACATACACAAAAAATTCCAAAATGGCAAACCTATCCATCTCTCTCTCACATCCCGCAGTCCAGCTTTATATACTCTCAGACCACAGCTTCTCAATTCAAACTGGCCTATGACATAATCCTTCCAGAGAGGGAAAAGAAAAACAAAGAAGATTAGTTTGCACAAATAATCCTAACATTATCAATCACTTGTCAAACATGGAAGCAGACATTTCATATATACACACACAATTTAAAGGTCATTTCACACTTCTGGCACTGGTTGACCAACCAAACTCCTACTCTTTCCAACTCACATCCTATTAAAGATCTGCATTTGAGGCAGGCTTCTTCTTTGCCAGCAAGACAAGGTGGCTGCCACCGAGGTTTCACCTGTTATTTACTTTCTGATATACTGCCCCAAACAAATGAGAGCCTGTTCGCTTTGAATGCTTCGTCAAGGTCAAGTACTGTAAATGTACTTCACAGTTACTCAGACTGAGGACATTACAGTGAAACTCCTCTTATAAGGTCCGGAGGAGAAGTAATGATCAGACCTCATACTGATCTATTTTTATAAAAGGGAGTGTCGGGGTACCAGTCTTCTCAGTTTGGACTGTTTAGTTTCCCACATATGTTTCCTGTTTTATTGTGTTTCTGTCTGCGTGCATTATGTTTCGTTTGACTTCTTCTGTTTCATTAGTTAGATTTATCCCAGCTGTGTTCTCACCTGTTTCCACTCATCATCATTATCCAATCTATTTAAGCCCTCACGTTCTCCCAGTTCCCTTTCAGCTCCTCGTGTGTTTCCCATTTAATTCTAATCATTCATTTTCAATTCAGTCTGTATTAAAACCCGTGAATATTGTAAGCCAGACTGCGAGTCCTGCATTCTCTACACACCAGAACGTGACAGTGAGTTGTGAGACATCGAGCAAAATTATGTCCACATGTAAGATTCAGTGACCTACTGGGAGAAAGTCGGCAGAGGGTCCCGCAGACGGGGTTTTCAAGAGCCTGGCTGGTATATTCAAAGATATGAATATATTACTCTTAACTGAACCTCAGAAGGGATGAAACTGCTGGAAAAATCATCAATAATCTATAATCAATACATTCAGTATGAGCGTCTCTGCTGTCATTCAAAGTTTGTTTCCTGCAACAGTGTTTAAATGTCAGTTATTAATGAAATCAGGTTTAGTGTACAACTGCCACAGTCCCTCTAATACGTGTGTGTGTTGGGTCTAATTGATATCTGAAACAGTAATGAGCTGTAATTGTAGCTGTAGGGAAACCTGCTGCAGTCAGAGGAGCTGCTGTTTAATGCGGAGCACATCTGAGGCAGCGTGTTTGGCACGAAGCTGTAATTAAACCGTTTTTTTTCACAGCTGAGACGTGAAGCCGCTGCACCGCGGCGGAAAATCAAAAGTTTAAAGTTACTTTGTGATTCAGGCAGCAGCTTCACACCACACTCTCTGTCAGCTTACATTTTCCAGTTTTCCCGCATGTTTCCAAGAACAGACACACAGAAAAATAACTCCCTCCCTCTGAAGTTTCTTGAAGCCTTACAGATAAATGCTGTGCACTCAGGCTGCAGAAACATCAGCACGTGTGATGTTCCTCTGTGGATGAAGTCAGGTTTGTGTTCCTTCTTCTCTGAGTCTCTGGTGTCGCAGAAGTTTGATGGTTCTAGTCTGAAAAGAAACATTCTCTCTGCGTCATCCCTTGCTGGGATAGTGTGAGTGCTGACGATCAGCGCGCTTTGACTGATGCTCTCTCACGGCGTAATGTCGAGCCTGAAGTCGAGTTGCGGTGGCTTTGAGTTTCAGTCCTTTGGGGTTATGAGGTTCAGGGTTATGACCTACGATCACTTCTGTGTCTTCATGTCTTTAAAGCTTTCCCATCCGTCCGTCTTTCTCGATTAGCTCCTTCATCTTCCCTGATTATCATTTCCTGTTTTATTTTGATAAGTGCATTTTTCTTGTGTTTTTCCTGTCCCGTTACTTCCTCTCTGCCCTTCTGATTTCTTGTTTGAACTTTTGTGATTTCTGTTTCCTTGAAGCCAGTTCCTGTGGTCATTACCTTCCCCTGAGCTGATCAGTCATCATTAGTGCAGCTGATTGTATTTTTATAATAAAGCTGTACTTTTACTCTGAACTTTCTCTTCCTCCTCAGCAGGACAGATCGTTTTGTGGTGGGACATCCGGGCGGTCAGCTGCCTACACGTCGTGGAGACTTTTTACCTCTGTATTGAATTTTCTGGACACGTTTGAAATCTAACTGTAATCACAGATTCACTTTGAATATGTTGGGAATTCTTTTTTTTTTTTGCATCCCTGTGAGACTGAAAGGCTCTGACAGCTGTGTTTCTGAAGGAAGAGCTCTTTAGACCCTGGCATGACCTTCATACTCAGCTCTGTGTTCTCCATCCCACTGCAGGAAAACCACCACGACCCACTGATGAAAAATATTCAATGAATAAATGAAAGATGAGCTATTATGATTCAGTTTTCAATCAAAAATACAAATGAAGTGTTTTCATGGTGTTTTCTCACTGAGCTGCATCTCCTGATGATCAGTAAGCTCGTCTTCTTCATCCACTGTGTTTACAAAGATCATGGTCACTCGTGAAATCATGTCATGAAGGGCATCCACTTAAAAAAATACTAATAATAGACTGAAATTTTAGAATCTGCCAACTGAAACATACAGAGCTTTCCACTGTGGTGACCTCGTGTGAATAACGGAGCAACTAAACAAGCTTTAATGCAGATTCATGAAAACACTCAAGGACGCTGCCTGACTGCATTTCACATGGATTTGTGGCAGTGAGGGTCTTCATCCTCTCCTCAGCCAATGAAATCCTCATTTCCAGATTTTAAAAAACAACAACAACATGTAGGATGGGGATGGGGTGGTGTGGGGGGGATATCACATGACCCAGAGAGCCACAACATGAACACTAAAGTGAAACCACAGCAGCTGGAATCATGTTTGAAATGAAGGAGTCCGTCTTGTCTTTGATGTGCGTGAGTGTGGAAACAGGAAACAGTCATAAGCTGTTCAGTGCTCCTCTTCAGTCTTTTGGTTGTGTTGTTGTGGTGAATAAACAGCTTTATTTCTGTGCAGGAGGGAACAAAAAAGGTGACTGACCTTTGACCTGCGAATCCCTGGCAGCCAATTAGATGGAGGTGTGAGCAGCTCTGTCCTGCACCGAGTCATTAATGGTTAGGTAAACATCTACAGACCTCTGAGAGGCTCGAGGAGAGTCAAAGCAGACAGATTCTAAGGCAGTGTCTGCTCTGTGTTTTTTCCCTGCTTTCTCCATGGGTTTGTGGAGCTACATTCTGATGGACCGCAGACACAAACTGGGCCCGGCGCAGCCAATCACAAATCATCAAACTCACCGCGTCTGCAGATGTCCTGAGAAGAAACGCACACCTCAGAGCGCTGGGCCTGTAACGGCCCTGACTGTGATGTTTATCCCGCAGTCGATAATGATGGAGAGCGGCAAGATTTTCACAAACTCATAAATCTAACAAGAAAAACAAAGACGGAAACACACACAGACTCCCTGTTAGCTCGGCGGGGAGCCATCAATCAAACATTCTGAATGACAGCACACACACACCAGCAGCATCGATCTGAGCTGCTCTGGCTTCGTTGTGTTCTGTGATTTAGGAGCAGAGTGAGACCTCCTGCCTCCTGCCTGCACCTCCTCTGACTGCTGATGGAGGAGCTCAGCACAGCTCCAACACACTCAATGGATCAACCTGCTCTGTGTGTGTGTGTGTTTCATGGACATCCATCCCTTCAGAGCGTCTCTAAGAGCCCGTCATGTCACTTCTCGTGTGATGAAGACTGCGCTCTTTGGGCTGCTCATGTCTGTGCTCTTTTTGGTGCTCTTCCTGATGTGAAGCACGTGTATTCAGCTCTGTGGAGTTTTAAATGAGCTCCACATGCTGGTTAACTCTTCCTCATCTCACATGCTCTCTGGCCTGAAGTTAGTCTGTGTGCTTCTTCTTGTCAGTGATGGTATTTGTCAACATCAACTTGTACTGTTAGCAGCTGACCACTTGACTTCCACCTTCCTGAGCTCCTATGTTTACATCCACCTGACTGCGGCACTGCAGCGAGCACATCGGGTGCTTATGATGTTGTCTAGAGCAGCGGTCCCCAACCTTTTTTGCGCCACGGGCCGGTTTATGCCGACAATATTTTCACGGACCGGCAATAAGGTGTCGCGGATAAATACAACAAAATAAAACTAGTGCCGGTACTGAAAAAACGAAGATTTATTCATAACACACGTGAAAAGACCCAGGAAAACCGAGTTAACGATAAAAACGATAACAAAATAACGCTGAAAACCGATGAAAAACCCTGAAAACCATACATTTCACACCTGAGCCTCAACTCTCGCGGCCCGGTACCAAACGACTCACGGACCGGTACCGGTCCGAGGCCCGGGGGTTGGGGACCGCTGGTCTAGAGGGCCTGCGAACTGCCGAGCACCTACTCTTCTCTGACTTCACTTGATTTCAGAGAGGGGCTTGTCACCGTGACTCAGACTAACAAACAAACATCTGGCTGCTGATGTTTCGGAGCTGTTCCACTGCCATCCTTCTGTGAGAGGAAATCCCAAAGTTAAGCAGGCTGGCTGAGACTAACAGGTGTCAGAGAGAAAGCAAATTCTTTAAAGTCTGGAGGTACACATGACTCTGCTGTGATGTCACAGCACTCCATAAACAGGAAGGTGGTCAGCAGCCAGAGTTTATGAAAAATGAGGAGACTCCAGATGTGTCAACTCCTCTGACCTCCAGCAGTGAGAGTGTGGAGCTGCAGTAAAACAGGTCCAGGCACTTTGGCAAACACTGGATCAGGTCCATTAGACTAATGAGGAGACTTGCTGACGATGCCAGGCAATCCGGCTGGAGACCAGGTCCAGGATCTCTGCTTCCTTCTCTCTGTGGCTGGATCCACTTGAGCTCATCTCCAAACGAAGCATCTGTTAAGTCAGGTCTGTGGGATGACGAGCTGGCCTTCAGCCTATCGGAGTGCTGTTGCCTGAAAATTTTGGTTGAATCAGAGCGTTTCAGGATGACATACTTTATTTCACAGCTCAGTGATTTTCGGACAGTTTCTCAAAAGTAAGTGAGAATTTCCTTTAACTTCATTCTTCTGCTGCGCTTTACACGGATCCCTGACAGCATCAGAGACCACAGTTAAGATGTTATACTGACCCGTGTGCTGGGAGAGTGTGTCCACTCTGCTTTTGCATTAAGCTGCTTCAGATTCAGATCCACACAAGAACAAACACAGGAGGACACAGCAGCGCTCTTTCTCATAAATCTTGGAAATGTTGGATATTTTACACACACACACACACACACACACACACACACACACACACACACACACACACACACACACACACAGCTTTCATCTCTCTCTCTCTCTCTCACACACACACACACACGCACAGTTTTTTTCTCTCACGTTAATGATGGGACCGCTGAGATTCACCTGCTGAACCAAAGCAGAGCCGTAGTTTGGGAACTGTAATACTGCAGGTATTACAGTTCCCACAGCTCTCCTTCATGCAGGGAACTTTTGTAATAAGTACATGAACGCGGGGCTCCTCCTCCTCGGACTCCTGCTGCCTGAGGAAAAACACAGAGACGTCCTGCGCGCTCCCCGTGGACCCTAAAACATTCTGCTCCACCTGACGGGGGCGCGCGTGCCCGCCAGGGCTTACACACGGTCCGCGTGTCTCCATCTGATCCGAGAGCTGCTCCATGACACGCCCCCTCAGAGAGAGAGAGAGGAGTGTGTGCGCCTCCCTCTCTCTCTCTCTGTGTGAGAGCGAGCCTCCTCAGCGCAGCGTCGAGTCTGTCCTCGCTGCTCCTCGCGCTGCTCCTCGCGCTCAGCTCTCGGGATCAGGGGGACCGTTGGCGGACAGAGCATGCGTGGCGGCCGCGTGTGTGCGCGTGGAGCGGGTCCGAGCGGCGAATCAAAGAGGAGAGCGACGCTCTGAGACTTTTTCCCACTTTAAAGCGTTTCTGTACACGCGCGGCACACGTGGACGTCCGTGACCCCGCCGCGTGGCTCCGGTGCGTACGGCCCGTTCTTCGGGCTCCCCGGCTGCCCCCCTCCCCCGCATGTCCTCCCGCGGCTCGGCCTGACCCCTCTCTGAGCGCGCGCACGGCTCTGGGAGCAGCATGGCGGCGGGAGTGGCCGCGTGGCTGCCGTTCGCACGCGCGGCGGCTATTGGCTGGATGCCGGTGGCCAGCGCGCCCATGCCGTTGCCGCCACAGGAGAAGCGGCGCACGAAGGACGGGCTGCTGGTGCTAAACGTGAGCGGCACGAGGTTCCAGACATGGCGGGACACGCTGGAGCGCTACCCGGACACCCTGCTGGGCAGCACAGAGCGAGACTTCTTCTTCCACGAGGAGACCAACGAGTTCTTCTTTGACCGTGACCCGGACATCTTCCGTCACATCCTCAACTTTTACCGAACTGGGAAGCTGCACTACCCCCGGCAGGAGTGCATTGCGGCGTATGACGAGGAGCTGGCGTTCTTCGGCATCGTCCCTGAGATCATCGGGGACTGCTGCTACGAGGACTACAAGGACCGGCGGCGCGAGAACCAGGAGCGCATCCAGGACGATGAGGACATCGAGCAGTCCAATGAGCCGGTGCCCGTGGACATGAGCTTCCGGGAGAGCATGTGGCGTGCCTTCGAGAACCCACACACATCCACCATGGCTCTGGTCTTCTACTATGTCACTGGGTTCTTCATCGCAGTGTCGGTGCTCGCCAATGTGGTGGAGACGGTCCCGTGTGGCACCGCGCCCAACCGTGTCAAGGTGATGTCGTGCGGTGAGCGGTACGAGCTGGCCTTCTTCTGCCTGGACACCGCATGTGTCATGATCTTCACCGTGGAGTACCTGCTCCGCCTGCTGGCCGCTCCCAGTCGCTACAAGTTTGTGAAGAGCGTGATGAGCATCATCGACGTGGTGGCTATCATGCCGTACTACATTGGCCTGGTCATGACCGACAACGAGGACGTGAGTGGTGCCTTCGTCACACTACGCGTTTTCCGGGTGTTTCGGATTTTCAAGTTCTCGCGGCACTCTGCGGGACTTCGCATCCTGGGCTACACGCTGAAGAGCTGCGCCTCGGAACTCGGCTTCCTGCTCTTCTCGCTCACCATGGCCATCATCATCTTCGCCACTGTCATGTTCTACGCCGAGAAGGGCATGTCTGGGAGCAAGTTCACCAGCATCCCTGCAGCTTTCTGGTACACCATCGTGACCATGACGACGCTGGGGTAGGTGATGCTGACCGTGTGTGTATGAAGTGGGTGGAGCTTCATGTCCAAAAATGGGCGGAGCTAAGAGCGTGTTGGTGTTTGGTTTGAAGACATCAGTTTTCAGTGTTTAAGGGCAGCTGTCCGTGGTGCTGAATCAGAGCTGCCGCTGTCTCAGTAAAAAGGACACTTGAGTTTCTATGGTCACATACTTCTGCTGCCTCCGTTTCAGAAACAGAAAGAGTGAAGCTCAGCAGTAGGGTGTGAGTCTGCAGGGGTGAGAATGCAGCTCGTTGTTAGCTCGAGTATGTAAATAGAAAGGTTTTGCACGTTTATGTTAGTTTGGGTTAGTTACAGCTCGGTGATGCACGCCTCTGTCAGTAATGGGACGTTGTGAGTTGTGGTGTTTAAGCTTCACGGGCTGCAGTTTGGATTAGAAATCTTTCTCCTGTTTGTGCCTCACGAGCCACGTTTTACTGCTCCATCATGTTCTTCATGTTTTTCTTGTTTTTTTCATAGGGGCAAAAAACTGTGTAGATGTGTTAGCGCCACCTGCAGATGATGTTAAAGCAAAGCATGTTTTAGATCAGCATACAGCTGCAGGAATGGTTCGATCTTCTTGAGAAGTAGTGAACACTGAATATTTCAAAATCATGACCAGCCTCGCTGTGTGTCAGAAAACATTTGGAGCTTCAAGTTCTCTCTCTCTCTCTCTCTCTCTCACACACACACACACACACACACACACACACACACACACACAGTGACACACACAGATCTGTGGTTTTGGAGGCATGTTCAGGTGTAACTGTGTTTTTTCAGGGTTATGAAGGTGGTTCATGTCTTACCAGTTACATCACCATAGTAACAGTAGATCATGAGGCTGGATGTTGATTGTTTGAAGCAGCTGGAGAACTGAAAGTAGGACCGGACGCTCGCTGTAATCACACACACACACACACATACATACACACACATGAGCGCTTGCTGCATTAGGATAATGTTTGACGTGTAAACCTCAGGTGAGCTCAGACCTTCTGATCGAGCTGTGTCCTCTGCTGTGAGAAAACTTCACAAGTTTGTCTCTGAGGAACATTTTTTATATAGCTGCTGGTGCTGCAGTTGTGTTTTCAGGCCTTGTTAAACTCCCTGCAGATGCTCTGGGCCACCGGGCCCTCTGACCACCACCAGTAGGCAACGGATGAAGTGTCTTGCCCAAGGACACAACGACCGAGACGGGGGCTCGAACCGGCAATCTTCCGATTACAAGGCGAACTCCCAACTCTTGAGCCACGATCGTCCGAGGACCTGCAGCACCATACACTGTGATTTGTGTGTGTGTGTGTAATGTTTCTGTTGGCACAGACACAACACGGCACAAACACGCATGTATTATTCAGTCACATGATCTCCTGCTGCTCGTGAACATGAGAGCGGGCTCGGGTCTCGCTGCTTCCCATGCCTCAGTGTAAAACGCTCATTTTCAGTCTCTGAATTAATGAAATTAAAGGGAAATGTGTAAATGCTGGAAACGTTTCCTCATAAAAGCATAAATGTGGAAAAATGTTCCCTCACTCAGTTGTGTAATTTCTTTAAACCGATGTAATCTGCGTGATTCAGGTGGAATTGCTGACGTGCAGCTTTTTTCACAGCGTCTCAGACAGCATCAAACTTATTAATATTTTCAGGAAATTACAGACCGAGTCTGCTGGGATCAAAACCTCGGCACGCCTCATATTTGAGGTGAATTCAGTTAGAGGCTACCTCCTCATATCGTCTCTGGCTGTTCAGGATCGTGTCCTTTAGTGATGAGGACAGAGCGCAGCTGGAAGAGGACAGCGGCAGAAAGGCCAGGTTACTCAGTGATGTAACAGACTGTTGTGTGATTGCCTTACAGACTAAACTCTGGGATTAAAGTGTTGTCTGTAGAAACAGCAGAGATTAGAGGAGAGGAGTCACCCGGCTGTCACATAATCACTCTGTGTTCTTTCATATTTACTTTCAGACCCTTAGATTCAGTCTTCACATCCTGAAGACTTCATTTCACCTCCAGCTTCTTAAAGTCACGCTGCAACTGAGCTGATGCTCAGCTCCATTCGGAGGGAAATACTTCCTCTTGGATGATGTTTCACATGTTTTTCTTGCTTTTGTTCCAGATCTACTTTCAGTAACAAATCATCTGTTGGGACTCATCAAGCCGCTATCAACAGAAACAGGAGAGCCTTCTGCTGCAGCTGTTTATGAACCTGAAGAAGTCATTTTAGATAGATATTAAATAATAATCTATAAAGATTAAAACAGAGGTAGTGAAACAAGAGTGGTTGTCATGATACTAGAATTTTAAACACGTTGACCCCATCCTGCAAGAACAGCAGTAATATTAAATTTTAATCAAATTATCCCAATTATAAATTAGATTTAAGTGTTTAAGATTGCGTTTAGAGCTTGTATTCATTTTACAAATTATTTAGACCATTTCGTTACAGATCGTGAAGGTAAAATATTTTTTTAGAAACCACTAATAAACAAAGGGTACAGTACAAAATCAAACACATCTAAATAATTTATTATTTCAGAAGAAGAGCTTTATGGGTATATAAATAAGATCAGATGAGGAAGAGGATATAAAAACTGAACTGCTCACTGCTGCGCGTTACACTGACCTCACAGCTGCCAGAAAAACATTTATTTATTCATAATAAACCATGTAAAAGTAGAAAAGTTAAATTTGATCACAGTGTCTGTCTGTCTGCTTTTCAGGCCTGAGACTGTCTGATTAGCTGCTCTGTTCCAGGTTTCACTCATTATTTGCTCCAATTGGTTCTCCACCCTCTGGACTCTCTGCTCAGTTCAGCTACGTCCCCCTGCTGGTCTGCACAGCAGCACCCCACACGCATCTCCACATGTCTGTAAACAACTCTGTCCCTGATCAAAGCGCCAGCTGTGACCCGATCAGCTGCTATAATTATTTATCTTTATCTAACTAAAGCTGCAATTGCTACGCTAATGATAACAGGTGGCAAAATGTGGCTATGGAACTGCTAGTAGTTAAACGGCTAATGCTAATGTGCTCTGGCCAGGTTACTATTTTAACTAAGTGTAAAGTATTCCACTGTTGTTGAAACAGCAGGTTTACTGACCTCTGACCTTCCACTTAAAGTGTTCGGTCTTATTAACGTTACCTACTTTAGCTGTTAGTGAGGGAGGATCTGTGTGTGTGTGTCAGAAGGAGGAGGCAAAAAAGACTATTGTATCTTCACTCAGTAGTTATTTTAGTATTGATTAATGTCTGAGTATATACTGTATATATATATATATATATATATATATGTATATACTATACGTTCTGGTGTGAGTTGAACCCTTGTTTCCTGTATGAAAGTCTTGAGACTTTCTGAAGTCATTGTTAGAGAGAAACCTTCTTCAAAGGAGGTTGAAGGCAGTTTAGCTGTTTGCTGCAGGAAATCAAGATTCAAGATTCAAGGTCTTTATTGTCAATACAACAATATACACAGTATACAGCGCACTGAAATGCCATTTCAGCCCAATCCCCCATGGTGCATTTATAAGAATATAAAAAAATATATTTTCAAGAGATATAAAACTAGGAATTACAAATAAATAATAACTCGCTAAATTTGGGTAAAAATAAGGGATAAAAAGGTACTATTACTAACTATATCTATGTACAATAAACAAAGACAGGACAGAGACAATACAAAGTGGATTGTGCAGTAGCTTAAAATCCAAACTTACATTAGGAGGAATTTTACCAGCTCTTCCGCAGACCCTCCTCCTCAGTTTGAACTGTTTCATGCAGTCAGCTGTGGATCAGGGATTCGATTCTGACTCCTCACAGGGCAATAAATCGATCCCAGAGAGGAGACCTGGATGCAGGCTTGACTGATTGCAGACTTGCTGTCCAGGGTCCGACTGTCGCTTAGACTCTAACCTCCTTCACGGCTGTTTTTACTGCCACGCTTCCATCCCGGCTGTCTCTTCTTCTCCGCTCTCTGTGGGATGATACGCTGTTAATGCTGCTAATTAAATTAATGCATTAGGCGCTCAGAACGCACACACAGTGATTATTCTTAATGGGCTCTGTAATGAAGCCACCTAGAGGAGCAGCCAAGCAGAAAAGATGGTTTGTGTCGTCAGAAGAGAGTTCAGTTCGTCCCAAAATGCTGCTCCTGTGTAATCTGGAAATGACCACTTTAATGACACTCTGAGGCTGGGGGGTGATTATTTTGGATGACAGACAATTAGAGCCGAAAAGAAGAGGAAGCTGATGAAGAGGCTTATTAGGTGAAGTGGTGGGATTTGCATTTTAGTGGTGATGAGGCTTTTCCCAAAAACTGCAGGAGCTGCAGTGAAGAGGAAAAAGCTCCTTTGTTGTGACTCTCATGAATTCACTTCCTGTTCTGTTGATCATTAGAGTCATTTAAACGACCTTGTTCCCTCTGGAGGGCGTGGGGCCACAGCTTTTTGAGGCACGTAGTTGAAGTTCATGTGTTTGGTTTTGTTTAGTTAGACCGAAGCAAAAAATGAAAACATCTGTGTGCTGTGAGGTTTTTCCTTTAAATATGTTTACACATTTATTCTGCTTCTGATGCACATCCAGTCATTCTGAAATATGACAGAAACCCCTCAGATCACAAAAGAGCTTCGGCGGTTACTCCCATTCAGCTTTCACTGTTTACCGCTGCTGCCAGATGAAAGCTGGACTTTGGGCTTCACTTGGCTTCCTGGTACCCTGTGAGATCCTGGACATGTGTCAGCTGGACACTTTCCAAATACAACTTCAGACTGCAACAAGAAAGACCAGCAGAGTTACTTCATTAACCATCAAATTCACAGCTTTCTTAAAAACATCATATTTGTCTCGATTTGCATCAAACTCTGTAGATCTGATGTTTTCTGCAGCAGGTAAAGAACTGCGAGCCGCTGTCTGCTGGATCGCAAACATGAGGCGTTTTTACCAGCAACAAATCTTTTGATCTTCTGGTTTCACACATTTGTAGGTTTTGAGCTGCTGATGATCTGAATGTGTATGATGCAGCTTGTTGTTTTAAATGGGAACAAACTGTCCACACATGCAGTCTGACACCATCTGTTCTGCTTTCTGTGCCGGTTGTAGCGAATGTGTTTCTCACACAAACTGACTCACATACTGCGATGAGCGATGATGATGATGAGATCTGATTCACAGCTGTCTACACGTCACATTTCACATGGGAATATTTGCATTTTTGGGGGGTAACGTGACCCAGGTGGGTACAGGGTGGAGGTTACTGTAGAAATATCCAATGAGAGTAACATCAGCACCAACAGCTGCATGATGGACATGAAGTCATCTATATAAAATCCTTGACTATAAAACACTGACTCTCATCTTTAAGGTAAATAAAAAGATATACATTAACACACTTTTCTGAAAATCTTGATTTTACTTTGGATGCTTGCATTATTTTAATTTGCACACAAAAACTAAATTATTCCACCAAAACAAACCTACAGGGTAAATCTACAGGGCCCCTCATGCTAACAGTTGCTTGTCAGTTCATTTTGCTGGATAACAGACTGCAATTGTATCACACTCATCTCCTAAACGACCCCAGCCCGTTCTTCTTTGGAGAACCTCTCAGTTTCCTCCAGATCTGATGATCTGGTCGTCGGGGCTTTGTGTGGCCTGGTCAGTAAAGCTCACTTTGGCTTTCTGGAGGTTGTTCTTCTCCCCAGTTGTGCTGCTGACTGAGGTTTTCTTCAAATGTCCTTCTCTCTGCGTGATTCTTTTCACCTCGATGAGATTCCCTGTTTCAGACACAAACATGAGCAGCGTCTCTGTGTCCACAGAGCTCTTTTTTCATGTCATCTGACCAAAGGACGCTTCAGTCTGTAGGATCTGTCTCCAGGTCATCCTCAGCATACTTCGGTCTGACATGAAGGCGTCTCTTCTGCAGAAGTGGAGTTGTTCTCGGTCTGCAGCCTCTCAGGGTGGTTCTCGTGACCGTCTTCTTTGAGGCTATGAGTCCCTCGCTCATGTCTCAGCAGTTGCTCTGGGCTCTTCAGACTCTCACTAGTTTCCTTTCAGTCTTTGAAATCTTTGCTTCCTGCCTCTGCCGGGCCTGTTCTCTACTTTTCTCTTTGAATTTCTGGATAATCCTTCTCACTCGTTTCTCACACTTCTCACTGCGTTGTGATAACTTTGTATAGCCACCTCCTTTTTCTTTTTCTCAGGTCTAAAGTGATTTCTTTGGTTTAAGGTGTGATGCTTTCTCAGCAACAGCTCAAACGTTTACTGGAGTTTAATACTGGGTGTAATCTGGAAGCTAACCCTCTGTTTAACTCGATTTTACGGCTCTGAGCGTTACAGAGTTAAATATTGGTCTGGTCATGAAAATATTGTTTAGTTATTGTGTGCTGATATAAATGATTTATACTTTCTAAAGAAAACTGGGATGATTAAAAATGCTGTATAGATCTGGGAAAATTAGAACAAAAAAATTAAAAGTATTAAAAGTATTAATTTTCTTTCTTCATCTGAGATCGAGTAACATTTGTGCCCAAACCAGCAAACACCAACTTACTAACCAGAAGCTCTAGACGTGTGCTGCTCACTGAGATCTTTAAACTGTGTGAAATAAAGTCAGTGTCCTTCTGTTACACTTAAATCTGCTTTTTTCAGAGCGGACGGATAACCTTCGTATTCTACATGTGTTCGTGTTCACGATGGGCAGCAGTGATCTGACTGAACGCGAGCTCGGCCTATCTCTCACCCAATTTTTCCTTCCAAAGGTTCGGCTGCAGGGTCAGAGGCTATTTCCTCTTCCTCCTCCATCCTTCACTCCCTCAGGAGGGCCGCTCCCTGCTAGCCTCCCCCTCGCCTCACTCTTTGTGACGAGTCAGCCAAAACCAAATGGAAAACAATTTAGCCGAGTCGTGGCTTCGCCTTTTAGACACCAGAAATGAAATAATAGGCCGAGTGTCAGGGCTCATTGATCCGGAGCTGGCTGTGAATATCAATGACGAAGAGATAAATACACTGCTGCCCAGCTGCACCTCACACACACACACACACACACACACACACACACACACACGCACGCACACACACACACAAACACACACACACACACACAAACACACACACACACACACACACACACACACACACACACACACACACACACACACACACACACACACACACACACAGTCCTTCAGCTGCAGGAGAAAGCTCCTTTTATTTAAAGAAACAGCAGCTTCAGTCAGAGCAGATGAAAGATAAACACACCCCTGAGATCTCCGCTCAGCTCACACTCTTCTTCCTCCTCTTCCTCATTTTTCTCTCGGCATTCTGGGATTACAGAGCAGCCAACGTCAGCAGAAAGGTGACACGGACTCTACGAATGAATCATGGCGCGGCAGATGGAAATAAGCGGCCGTTTGATGCCCTGTTTGTCACGTAAAGACGTCAACAAATCATCAGCGACTGCAGCTTCAGATTTATCGGCCCACCTGAAACTGAAACCAGCAAACCGACAACACTGCTGACATTTTACTGGAAATTTAAATGAATCCAACCAGCAAATAATATCCATGTGAAGTGATCAGTGATCAGCTGCTGATAATCACTAATTAATTGGAGATCTGTTGGCAGGTATGGAGGTCCCAAGGTGCTAAAAACATCAAGAGAAAAGAGAATACTCTTTGGATTCAAGTGCGGCTCTTCTGCCACAGTCATGTGACAGGCTCCGTCACGTCACAGGTCGCGTGTCCAGCAGGCACACACAGGTGAGCTGTGATCCTCTGGAGGTCAGGAGATGAGATCAGAGAGCGAAGGTGTTACGAGGAAACCTGATTTGATCCAGGAGGAGGAGGAAAGTTTTCTTAAAGCTCAAACATAGCACATTGCTTCAGAATTAGTGTGTGCTGACACCGAGGCTAAATGCTGTGATTTAAGGGCGTCTGAGATGAAGTGTCACCTCGTTCATGTCTGAACAAAAACACAGAGCAGAACTCCAGCAGCCTCACTCAGAGACCTTGCTGAGCATCACATGATTTTGTCATGTCCTGAAACGTGAAACCTGAGCAGGGACAGAAGCAGAGTCTGACTGTGGTTGTAGTTTAATGTCTTACACTGAGCCTGTGTGAGGGATTTCTAGTCTTATCTTTTAATTATGCGTGAGCCATGATGATTTTTCTCTTTTGATTATGGCTTTAAAATGTTTTTGATTCAGCACAGAATGAGAAGCGCAGTCAGCTCCGAACAGCAGATCAGTTTATCCTCAAACCACCGCCGCCTGCGTGGTCCACTCCGTGTGCGGGAACCACATGTAACTCTGCTTTTCAGAGACATTTTTAAAGTTTGTCGGCCCCGGCAGGAAGCCAGCGCAAGCCATGGAGCTGTGAAGTGAGACTCTATTGCGAATCTGGCTGACACTCTGTGGGTTTGTTCGTGGGATTTGTGGAAGAAACGTTGACTGAGCCGTTAAGAATCCGTCAGCAGCGAGTGGCAGAACAAACACAGAGACTTTCTGCTGTGAAGGCTTTACATTAAACTGTCACAGTGCTCCCCTCCACTCTGTCTGTCCGGCTCAGAGCTCGCTCTCCTCTGTGTCAACACGCCTCTGCCTGGACGCGCTCAGTCTGTCCTCTCACTGTCTCAGTTTCCTGCTGGAACATTTTCAGGGCCATCAGTCAGAGTTTGTGGTCATCACACAAATGTGCATAACGCGTTTCACTTCCTCTCTCAACGATGGAGTGCACAGTTCACTGCTGTGCAGTCAAATGGCTTCTGCTGTCACTTTATGGGTTAAATCACAGCCTTATGGGTCCTGCCAAGGAGCCCAGAGTCAGCGGCAGAGAGTCGGTTTAAACCATCGGGAACTGCAACACATAAATGAGAAAAGAACCAGAAAAGATGTAAAATGAGCACAAAAAGGTGCAGCACAACCACTAACAGAAGGAGAAGTGGAACAAAGTGGTACTTTTATGTTTCTTACACCATGACAGCTTTATTGGTCAGAGAAATCAGAGTGTTATACATGTCTGAAATCATTCACCCGTAGAATCAATGCGACTGGTTTTCTTGTTTTGTTTCCCTCACGTACACCCTGTGATCACATGTTTACCTGTGAGAGGATCTGATGAGACAAACAGGATCATCAGGAGATGATTTAAGCTGCGAGTGGAACCACAGCTCAGGCGTGGGTTAATTTTTTGTCCTGTGACGAGGGGCGCTGTGGGAAAGGCAGAGAAAAGGATTTAAAAAGGTGAAATTAAATGAAAAAGCCACAGCAGGAGAATACAAATCACAGCACGGAGCAGGATATGAATAAATGCTCTCAAATTTAATTTAACAAGCACAGCAGCTAACAGAGAAGTTCAGATTTAAAGAGACTGGAGCAGAGCTGCAGGTCTGTGAGTCTGACTCACCCACAGGAAGTCCATCACGTGACCACTTTCACGGACAGACTGAACCTCGAGGAACTGTTGAAGTTTCTCCCTGTGAACCAAAACTATGATGATGCCGGCAGAAACAAGAAAAACAGCCCAACCATTGATGTCCAGCAGGGGCAGCAGTGTCAGTCTCCATAGACACTCATGTTAAAGCAGAAATAAACATGTTTACAGCCCAGACATAGGGGTGGGTATAAAAAATAGATTTTCTGATTCAAATCGATTTCAGCTTGAATAATGTGATATTGATTCATTAAATCTTGAATTGATTTATAAATATAAATGTATTTTGCCAGAAACACCAGAATATCAGGTTAAAGCTCAGAAAACTATTTCAACAACCACGATACAGCTAAAACAGCAAATGAGTGCAGGTAAATGGATTCGGTACAAAGATGTAAACACAAAGCATGGATCGTTCAGCCGGTGGCACATACACAGACACACCGTCGGGGCCGAAACCCGACATCTCACAGATTCTGAAGCTGCAGGTTTTGTCACTCTCTGACCAAAATTCACTGAACCAGCAGCAAAAGAAGATCAAAACTACGCTTCACATTTGATAAACATCGTTATTGATTCCCTCTTACTTTTGCTGTTTTGCTTCCACCATGATAAAATCACACTTCTTGCATAGCTTTTTCTCTCAGTGTCCTTCAAGAACAGTTTCCCATCTTAAATCTAAGTTTTCTGCATTATACATTTGCTTATCATGCACCAGTCTACTGTTGTGTACAGTGTTGTCAGAATCTGGTTTTTTTAACCTCCGACAAAGCCTAATTTCTGCTGTTCAATACTGAGGAAATTTAAACTTTTTAAAATTATGCAAAATTGCAAAACGCTTAGCTCGGTCTCTAATAAAACCGCTGTAACTTTGCTCTGCTTCACTTCAGCAGCTTCGGGTAATGTTCTTCGGCCCTATGTTGATTCATGTTTTTTTTCAGTTTTTGATAGATACATAGATATAAAAATATGGACGTGTGCTGATAAATGATCAGAATTATAATATTTCTGACTGAGTCAAAATTGAATTTAATCGAATCAAATAGTTTATAGAAATCAGTGACGATACCCAGCCCTACCCAGACAGCCTGTGTCACTGTGATATCAACATTACAGTAGACCGCTCTCCCTCCATCACACAGTGCCATGTTGCTGACGTGAGTGGGGGTAGGCATTACACAGCAGAGACACGGCACTGCTTTGCCCACATTGCAAAAACATTTCCCCCTTCAGAACAACTTTTCATGACTCGCCTGTTTAAATCAGATAAAGTTAAAAGTTCCAGTTGATGCAAACCTAAACTGAGCCCTCCCACAAGACACAAGCTCCTCTCCCTACCTCTGTAAGAGTGCTGCCTGTTACCAGACCAGAAACCTGTGTGGTCGTGACATTGCAGCAGACAAACCCCAGAACACTCTACATGAAGTCTCCACACCAGTGTGTGTCCATCCTTTATTTACAGTCTGACTACTCCACCGCACACACACACACACACACACACACACACAAAGAATGCTTCATGTCGATGTGTTGTTTCATTACAAAGACTAGGAAACCTCTCGAGAAGACTTGAATCTCTGAAGGACGACAGGATGGACTCTGAAGCTGTTTCTGTGCTTCACTGCTCTCAGTGACTCATGGGCTCTCAGCTCAGAGGTTTTACACTTTTATTATGTTCCAGTAGAAATCTGCTCAGGTTTTAGTTCCTTTCTCCACACAGAAAGTACTCCACACTCTACACAGCAGTTATCTGAAGGTGCTATCTATCTATCTATCTATCTATCTATCTATCTATCTATCTATCTATCTATCTATCTATCTATCTATCTATCTATCTTATATAAATATAAACAGGGATGTTGAATACCTGTGTCCTGCCTGGTAACTCGAACCTGCGCTGGGCCCAGACTCAACAGTGTTTTAGCAGACGCTACTGGAAGTTAACTGATCACCTCATTAGTGATAACTTCTGTGTGAGGTTAAGAAAAGCCAGCAGACGTTGGGACTTACCTGAGCATCGTTCCTGACGTTCCTCGCTGTTTGCGTACAGCTGGTGTTTCCAGCTGGGAGATCTGCATGATGTTCTCTTCATGCTGGAAATAAAATCGGTTGCTGGCTGATCCTCCCTTCAGGGTCTCCTAATGCACCTCTGATGCTATTTTTAGATCACATCACATAACTGGTTACCTGTGATGCACCTGTGATGTCTGCTGCATCTCATCACTGTGTCTGATTTTTGGCACGTGAACAAAGCCACAGTGAGCAGGACAGGCGGTCGGTATAGAAGGTTATCATCGACAGACCCCATGAGATAAGAAGTGTTTAAGATTTTCATATGAATTAACAATTGTTTGAATATTGAGGAGTTTTGACTGGGACGGTGCTCCTGGTTTCACTTCAGACTCTTTGACTAAAAATTATCCTTCTTTATGTGTGCGCGTGCTTGTGTGTGTGTGTGTGTGTGTGTGTGTGTGTGTCTGTGTGTTCGCATGTGTTTGTCTCAAAGTTCCTATAAGGTGATTTTCATCTGTGGTTCTCACACAGGTGAGGATAAAGGTGGAAATCTAAAGCAGGCTCATAAAAGCAGAAGAACAGATCTGCCTCACATCAGGAATATTGGATTATCTTTGATTGGTGGATTTGCTGTAACAAATAAGAACTTTAGTGTCTGATCACGCGAATCGCTTGGCCCGTGGTTGATTAGAAGCAAAAAAGCGAGAACAGTGCTGAACACTGTAAGAAAAAACAGCAGAAGATGAAGAGGAGGAGGAGCAGTGCACTGATAACGTGAAGAAGAAGAAACTTTGTGTCTGTGATGAGCAGAACAGAAACTGGCTGCTCTGATGCCTGCAGAAACACAAACAGGCGTTGAAGACGTCTGTTATCAGACTTAACAAGCTCAGGGCCGCCGGCCGGCCATCTCCACGGCAACCATTTTACCTGCGGCCTCAGCCTCGCTCTCTGTGTTCAGAGCAGCTCTAAGACTGAAGCTTTTTCATTCATTTGGTTATCTCCTCGTCGTCTTACTCAGAGATTTAACTGCGTGACCCAAGGTCAACACAGGGAACCAAACCTGAACTAAACCCCCAAAAAGTCAGTGTTACAGAAGTGAACCACACACCCTCATGTAGTTTCAATGGTCTGGACCAGGAGTTAAAATCAAGTGCTCTTCCTCTTTGTCTGAACAGTGCGAGGCTCATTCGAAAAAGTAACACACACACACACATGCAGAATCATAGACACACACTTGGTTTCTAAAGTGTGTCCCGACCTCCCACAAACACACCGAAGTCGTTGGTAAGAAGAAAGCGAGAAATAATGGAAGCGCAGAGTAAAACACATATTTATGAGCTGATTTACAGCGTTAATGTGTTTCCTGCGTCTGTGACGAGGGTGGTAATGGATTTACATTTGTGTTTGTGTGTCAGGGGAGTTTGACTTCTAATGAGAAAAACATCATAAAGAAGCGAGAACAGGCTGTTTCTGTTCTCCGCCATCAATCAAACGCAGAGTTTGTCCTCAAACGGCCCATTTATGGAGCTTTATTGAGTTTTATTGAGATGTTCAGACCTCTGGGAGGAACTGAAGCTGTTTTTAATCTCAGAAAGGCAAACAAAGAAACGCTCGGTGGATTTAACTTTGTAACAGTAGGGCTGTTCTGTGCTGATGGATCACAGAGTTGGTGCCTGAAGTTAAAAACAACCAGACATGTTTCAAATGTCACTTTGATCGAGAAAACCACAGACTGTATATAAAAGATGGATGTAGCCACTTTCATGTCACCCAGTGGCTTATGGAGCACTGGGTGGAGCACCAACGCAGCTGCTTCTAATCAGTAACATCCAATCATAATCCTCAAATTTCACTCACCAAAACTGCAGCTCAGATTATTTGGACGGTCTGTTAGTACAGTAACCTCACAGCAGCCATATTATTGGTCACATGATGTCATTAAAAATGCTCCAAAAGGCTCCAACAGCACAAAAACAGTCCAGAGGTCCAGTTCAGGGACTTCAGTTAGCTGAGGTGAAGCTGGGCAGACAGCTAGCAGCTACAGCTGCCTGTGTGTCACAATTCGAAGCCTTAATACAGTTTAAGCAGGTGAGTTATAAAACATTCTCTCCTTGTACAGTTGCTATATTTGTCTCTGACTTCTGATATGAACCTCAGATAAACTTTTACAGTCTCCGTTTTCTCCTGTATATAAAACTGTGTCATCTGCATATAGAGATATTGTTCTTCTTCTCATTCCTCTCTTTTACTTCCTGTTATCGTTCTGCTGTAACAGAAGTTTAATGCAGTTAGAAACATTATCCATAGAACCCACAACAGTTTGTGTGTCAGGCTGTAAACATGTTTATTTCTGCTGTAAAGTTTTAACATGGGAGTCTGTGGGGACCGACTCACTGCTGGAGCCTCTGGTGGATGCTGAAGGAACTGCAGCTTTTAACAAGTTGATCTACAAACTATTTTAGGAAACATTTAGTCAGATATCCATTGGGACAACACAAATAATTCTTTGTTGCAGATAAAAGTTGATGGAACATTCAGCGCAGAGAATGGCTGTGCTGATATAACGCTCAGTCTGCTCCTCAGGCCGATTACTTATTAATGCTCAGTCGTGGCACTGCTGCTGATGGAATTACAAACACATGAATGTGAGGAAGAACAGCAGGACACTAAACATTCCCATCAGTAAATTATTAAGGAGCCCAAAGCGTTTGAAAACCCCGAGCCGAACAGTCGCTTCGTTTGGAGCCAAACAGAAAATTAAAGGAGGAGCTGACAGGGGCTTTGTCGACATGTTTACCTCCCCCAGTTCCATCACAATAGAACCCAAAATAGAAGTGCCACTATTGTTTCTACTGCTGCCACACACACAGTGTCCAAAGACAACAATTCAAACAATGTGCAATGATTCACAGCAGGACTGCACGACTTCATGCCTGAGAAGAAAACAGGAACACGAGCGAGAGCAACTGCTTAGGTATCGCCAACATGGCAGGCAGGTGAATGTGCTGACCATGATTAACTGAGACGAAATTCAGCATGACCTCATGTTTGTGGTCAGGTGACCCGGTCTTGTTATGTAATGGCCCTGTAACCCTGGAAACGGCATCCTTCAGTGGACACGGCTTCTGTTTGGAAAGAATAAAATGTATCTCTGTTAGAGTGAAACACGTAGCATTGTGAAGAGTTTCAGTGAAAGGAAACTGACTTAGAGAAAATCCAGCTGCCAAACATCTGGCCTGTCACAGCGCAGCCGTCTGCTGCGGCTCTACTTCTATTTTTAGGTTTTTAATTTTTCCTTCTTCTGCAGCCGGGCTGGAATCTCAATAAAAACAAGATTACACTCGCTCATTTCCACCGAGAGCAGCAACAGATGATGCAGGCGCCGAGGTCGCGCTGAGAGGACTGTGCTTACCGCCAATCAACATGTGTGTGCGTGTGTGCACGTGCGTGTGTGCATGTATGTGTGTGTGTGTGTGTGTGTGTTGCAGTCAGTAAGAAGAAAAGAAGAAGCTTCAGCAGCAGCTGCTTTTGTATTTTTAGCCTCATTCAGACTCTGGCGCCTCTTCAGATAAACATCACACGCACACTCAGACACACGCGTGCGCGCACACACACAGTGCTGCAGGCTGTGTTTTTAGTAGAATGGAGGTTTGATTTAACCTGTTTTCAGCTACCTGTGGGGTCAAAGGTCAGAGGTCACACAGCTCTGATCTCAGAGATCTCATCATCATGGTGGCATTTCTTCTGCCGTCTCTGACGTGCCTGTGAGCAGGTCTTTCGAAGCTGCTGTAGAGATCGATGGGACATAAAAACTGCATCAAATCTGATGAAAATCTTATAAAAGTTTAAAAATCAACTGCACGCGCTCACAGCTTCATGACATTACTGATTCATTACTGAAGCCTGAGCTTGGACGTGATCAGGCTTGGGCTCCAGAGAAAACAGCGACCAGTACACTTCCCTTCATCTGTACTGTGATAACGAGCACATACCGCCATGAGAAAAAAAGAGTATTCAAAATAACGTGAAGCATTTGAAGACAGGTTTTGATGCTGAGCGGCAGATTTCTGATCTTGTGTGTCATTGTGCTCTGGGAACATGATGTCCGATCCATCTTTACTTTATTCATTCTCATCACAGAGCATACATACCAAGGGTCAGCCGCCGGTCATTCAGCGCATATCACCAAAAAAATAAAGGAAAAGAAATGAAAACATGTAGTAATGACTCACTCATGTCCAGATGGAAATACAATTTCTATATAAAGTTTTGCAGGTTTACACTGTGCAGTGATGTCTTTAAACAGCTTCTCCATCTTATATTCATTTGCTGTCAACCTAAAATATGCAGACAGATGTTTCTGTCTTTGAACTTCAAATAACTCAAACGATTAACATCTGCCATCACAAAGGCCCACAGCTAAACCACCTACACCAGATACAATCATCTGAACTACGCCGGCATTCTTCCCTGCTTAAATATTCTATGAGTCATACATAGGCTTCTGTTAAACATGTCACAGTTAAAGGATTTCAGCTGACTTGCCGAGCCTCACACCAAACCACCTTCAGTTCAAACAGAAGGAATTCAAGTGATTGCTGAGCTAAGCATGAACTGAAATGATTCAGGTGTTAAAACCACAAACTGATTTTATTCTGAATCAAAGACGGCGGAGACGGAGGACCAACAGTAAACCTGGAGCTTTTTGTCTGGTTGGTGTTTGGGCAGATCCGTGTTTCCATGTGTAGCTCAACATGCTGGAGAACTTTCACTGTCAGCCATCTGTTAGAGCTGAACTCGGTTATTTCCTCTGCAGAGGTGGAGACTGAAACTGAGGATGAAGAGGAGGCTGCATAAAAACAGCTCAAGGTGTGGAAATTTCAGGCTGTAAATTTATGCATCTCTGCATATGCAGCGAATAATAAGACCCTATCGTGTGGAGCGGCAGGAGGAAACAAACTCCAGCTCAGGAGCTTCACAGCAGTCCACATGAGGCTGGAAGCTCTGCTCCTGCGTTTGCTCCTGCTGTGGTTCACTGTTGATTTTTCCTCCTGATTAATTCAGACCTTCAACCTCAACATCCATCAGTGTTAACAGGTCATTATATCACTCCGACAGCTGTGTGTGTGTGTGTGTGTGTTCGTGCGTGTTATATAATCCATTTGGCCCGGAGGGTAATTACAGCAGCAGGTGTGGATCTGAGAGGAGAGGCTCACCTTGTTTCTACATAATACCAGGATACAGTGAGACACACACAGTAAAACAGTGTCTGCTGTTTCTTCAGCGTTCCTAAATCCTGGATTTTTGTTCTGAATACCAGACTTGGTGTGTTTGGTGATGCTGTGGGCTGAGTGTGTGCACGCCGTCCTCCTCAGTCTCCTTTGGTACTTTCTTCTGATTTCAGACACGTCACTCATATTTTTAGATTTGGTTTATGGGATAAGAATGATGCTTCTAACATTTTTCATTCAAAGATGTCTGATGTTCAGCTTCCTGGTGTAGTTCAGAGGTACCATGTTTACTGAGACAGTTCTTGTTTAATGCTTGATGTTAACAATCTTGCTGGTTGGTGTGGTCTTACAGGTGGTTTCAGAGCTGTCAGAGGAATAACTTTACACTTTTAGATGGTTCTAGTAAAGCAGGACATTTTCAGAGACAGTTTCAATTTTCTTGGGATTTCTTGGGAGTTTCGTTATCATGCATGATATCATATAAAATCCTTCATGAGACTAGAGATTTGTTTTGGGGTCAATGAGATTGTTGTAAATGGACTGTTTT
The DNA here is from genome assembly GCF_013358895.1 of Oreochromis aureus. Lineage (NCBI taxonomy): Eukaryota > Metazoa > Chordata > Actinopteri > Cichliformes > Cichlidae > Oreochromis > Oreochromis aureus. The sequence goes on along the minus strand of NC_052958.1, from coordinate 23,056,169 downwards.
ATTAGCACTTTATACAACATGCCCCATTCACACACACTCACGATCCAGCACATCAGAGCTGCTTGGTGTTCAGTATGTTGCCCGAGGATATTTGAGTGAGAGACTGAACTTTTTTTCCTTCAGATCTTTGAGGCTGTTTTAATGTTATTGAAGAGGATGTAGGTGGTTTGTAGACACTTTCAGGTGGTTTGTAGTATTGACTGATGAAGATCTTGGTGTTCTTTTACAGGACGTTCTTGTGGTCCTGGAGCAGATTCTTATGATTTTGATAGTAGGCCTGTTGGTCTTCAGACTTTCTGGAGATCCTTTATGAGTCCTGAAGGGTTTTTTGTAGTCAGGGAGGACACAGGGTGGCTGTAGCTTAGGAGGTAGAGCAGGTCACCTACTGATCGGAAGGTTGGTGGTTCGGTCCCTGGCTCCTCCAGTCTGCATGCCAAGTATCCGTGGGCTGCTGATCTCATCGGAGTGTAAATGTCATTAGAAAGCATTCATTTTAGAGAAATTGATTGGGTGAATGTAGCATGTTGTATAGAGCACTTTGAGTACTCTGGGAGAGTAGAAAAGCGCTATATAAGAATCAGTCCATTTACCATTCTGAGAGGACCTCCGTGGTGTTATACTCATTCAGTTAGCTTTACATCTATTTGTCACTGAAGAGGAAATGTAAACACACAGCAAGCTGCTTTAAACTAGAAGAGAGCAGTTAGTCCAAAGGTAAGGAGAGAGGAGGAAGCAGGAGGTGTGCAGTGATGATGAAAAAAGCATGGCACCTCCTCATGTTCCCTCCTTGAGTTGAGTAGTAAGCGGCAGAGACAGCACCCATCACTGGCTTGAGGTTAGGTAATGATGTGATCAGCTGAGAGGAGCTGATTGGAGTGGTGGTGTTGATCAAACAGCTCAGCAGAAGCATCTCTGCACAGTTTCATGTTTACTCATGCAGCTGCTGTTTGTTCTGAGCGGGTGGGTGATGGACGGCGTGCTAACTGCTGCCGCCTGTTTTCCATTGTTTCTCTGGGCTTTGTATCGACCGCTCTAGTGTAACCCACCAATCTGTTTCATGTGCCGCAGCAGTTACTGTTTGTTTCTACAGCAACAAGAAAGGAGCGCAGGTTCGAACCCCACAGTGATGCTCAGTCTGCAGTTACACATTTCACCTCCTGTGGATTCTTCGAGTCGTTCTGCTGTTTTTACTTGATTTAATACTCAAATAACAGATGACAGCTCGGAGCTCGTCGCTAATCCGTTTAGAGTTAAAGTCTGCGTAACAGCCACTGTTCTACATGTCAGGAAGGTGATCTCAGTTCTCCTTCTGAACCTCCTCACAGTCAGTCAGGGCCTCTGACATGTCACACTCGCACAATAACGTTTCAATAACGAATCACAGAGATTCTTTGTGACTAAATCTGAGCCGCATTATTTGGTCTGTGGTTGTTCTTGGATTGCATGAGTCAGTAAAAATCTGTCTTTCGAGCGACGGCTGGCAGAGACAGCAGCATAAATGTTCCTGTGATACACAGCAACAGAAACACAAATAAAACTCTCAAATGAGCTGAAACACGATTCAAGTGGAAAAAAACAGTAGTTCAGGAGAAAAAAAAACATCTAAAAAATCACAACTTCCCCTGGTCTTTCAAAACATCTGGATGAAATGAGAAAAATACACAAAAAGCAAAAAACACAAAGAACTATGTGCTCTTCTTCTTCTGAGAATGGAGAATAGGTGTTTTAAAGAACGGGATCCATTTGGAGATTCTAGAGGTCCTGATGAGGTTAACAAGGTTGTAGGGGTTTTGAGGAGGTCTTATCAATGTAATGGGCAGTTCTGCTGGTCTTTAGGAGTTCTAGAGTGTATTTATGAGATTCCAGGAGATTCTAGTGGTCCAGAAGAGTTTTTTGCTCCTTTGATGACTTTGGGAAGTCCACATGATCCCAAAGTGGTCAAGGAGATATGTTCTAGATATCTTTTATGGTTCTTATGATTGACAAGGAGATTGAGGTTTGTGATCTTTCAGAGACGTTAGTGGTCCGTAGGGGGTTTATGAGGGTCTATGGAATCTTTCAGAGGTAATGTATTAGGTTTTAAAATTCTTCAGGAGATTCAGATGATCCTGAAGTGGATTTTGTCACCAGGTTCTTGAGGATGTTTTATTTGGTCAGCGAGAGGATTAAGTGAAGGACTGTGGTGGAGGTGACGGGTTTATATAGATTTATGTGGCAGGACCTGAAGGTGTTCAGTTTACTTCCTGTTGAAGTGGTGCTGCTGGCGTGCAGTCGGACTTGCTATGACTCTGTGCACCACTATACTTCTGTCAGCAAGACACTGGCTGAGATGAGTTGACGCTATCAGGAAGAGAGGTGTTATTTCTCAAATATTTCAAATATTTCCATTGTCAGTGTGTTGCATTTTTCCAGCTTCATATTTACTGGTTGCTGTCTCGTTGCTGGTTGCTGTGTGAGCATTGCCGGTCTGTTTGCTGTGATTGTTGAGTTTCTTCACGCACTGTGCAGTTGTTGGATGTGTGTTTTGTTGCCGTGGGTGACAGCAGGTGGCTTTGTCCTGCAGCCTCACAGCTGACTCGGAGTGTTGGATCATAATCTCTCTCCCTGGCCTTGTAAAACCAGGTGTCACATGTTTGGTGTTGTTGCACCTGTTAGCGGGTGTGCACAAAGCAGCCGAGCGTGAACTGTAAATGTGTCAACGTGGAGGCCAGATGGTGCTGCTTGGAGATCGCCACCAAGGTCACATGTAAGCTGCTGGGGCACTCACCTGACAGCACCCACATCCATCAAACACAAAGGAGCTGTCAGACTGGTGAGGAGGCCCGCTGACCGTCACTGGGACCTGTGAAACCCTCGACCCCTCAACCTTTGACCCTCTCAGGACTCGAACTGTCCCTACTGTCCAGAAATGTGTTTGAAAACAGCTTCTCGCTCCGAGAGATTTTGGGTGAGTGTGTTTGTATATTTGATGATTAAAAATAGATGGTAACCTCACAGCAGAAGCTAAAGTCATAAAAGATTAAATCATAAAAACACCTGAAGGCCTTTTTCCACTGAGCTTGTCCAGCAGACACAAACCAGCACAAAGACCAAACAAAGCTGCGAGTTACTGAGAAACCGTATGTTCAAGGCTTCTTTAGAAACGCTCCTCATTTTATAGTTTGATAGGAAAGTTGTTCCATTGTACAGCAGCTCAGTGCAGAGACATTTTCTGGGGTAAAGCTGTACTTTGATTGTTGCTCCTCAAGTACTCTCTTACAACTTGACTTCTGCTGGATAGTTGCAAACATACGTACGGACATCTTCACTATATCAGTGAACACCTGAGTCATCAGGTACCAGGTTTTTGGTGATCCAACTGCCAGCAGTATGAGTAGTAAAAAACAGTTAATACAAACTTGAAGTTAACAAAAACCACAGAAACCAAACAGATAAACCAAAGACAGGCAGTCAACAAGAGAAACATGGCGATGGATAGGAAGGGACATAAACAGACGTTTTCCATCCAGGTCAAAGAAACGTGGTTAAAGAATGAGGAGAGAGTTAATGACATCTCAACAGCAGCCAGAAGAGAATCTAACCTTCAAAATAAAATAGGAAGTAAGACAGATTGTTACACCATGCCCGTTTCTCAATACTCAACTAGACAAGTGTGCACTTGCCTTATCACTAGTCCGTATTTTGTTCACATGGGAGTCCAGACTTCCCGAGAACGCGAGAGAGCAGCCCGATCATTCTACAATTGAAACGGCAGTGTACTTGATGACATCTCTGCTCCAGAGGTTTTAGTGCCATCCCCCTTAATTTAATTGATTAATATTTCCACCTAAGTCACCACAGATGATGCATGCTCGGTAGATCGGGAGGAACAAGAACACATCCGGGAATTGTTAGCATACTTGGCTTGATGTGTACTTTGAATTGGAACAGTACTTGGTGTACAACTGATAACGTATCACATGTCCACGAGAACGCAAGTACACACAAGTACGCATAGTGAGAAATGGCCAGTGAGAGGAAAGAGAAACAGAACAACCCTGAGCGCTGCTCAGTTAGCATCTAAACCTTGGCAGCATATGAAGTGCATCTTCTCCTCTTTGTCTTTAATGTTTGAAGAATCTTGACTGAGATGCACAGAGACTCACTAAAACACTGGAAAACCATCATCAGTAGTCAATAAAATAAAACATGGACCCAAAACAGCGCCCTGACGAACTCCAACCTCCATGTTTGTGTCGTTTTTTCTGAGAAATGTTTTTAAGGGCAGATCTTCACTTTACAAGTGTCGTCTGTCTGAATATGCAGTGAGTCTTCACAAAGACAGTGCTGCCAGCACTCTCTCTCACACACAGTAACACTGAATATTACGCACATGACCTCCTGCACAGAGTCATTAACACCTGCATGGACACCTGAACGCTGACAGATGGCAGATCTGAGTCTGTCTAATCTTTAGAACAAACAGTGATGTGTGTGTTTGTTTCCAGCTGCCTTTGTGTTCACATTGTGCAGGTTTGTGTGTTGAACCGAACTCTTTTCATTGGAATTAGTTCCATATTTAGATCATTTTAACATCTGGGCGATGTGCAGCTGTGCATCGCTGACCCTACAGACAGATACTCTGACAGGTTTCAAAGCTGTCACAAGGTCATGTACCACTGAGGGCTGCCAACACTGAGGACAATTCACCTTAAACCTTCACCCTGATAATCTGATATCATGAACATGTAGTAGATCCACCACTCACCAACATCCAGGTTTCCTGGATAGGTTTGTACTGAATGGATCAATTATCTGATTGGAAATATTTACCCATAAATCACAGCTTCTATACTAACTCTGGACTGCTCATCAGCTCATCACTGAAATTGTTGCATGAAATTCTTAATAATTAATGATAGCAAGAAATTAAACATAATGTTAACTATGCTATTGATATGCAAATGCATATTTAGTTAAGATATGAAGCCACATGGCATAAACTGCACTTTTTAAATGTTCTTGTTGAGAAAGAAAACAGGGAAACAAAGAAAAAGAGAGTTTGTTGCTCCACAAAGAGCCGAGATAAAACTAATCTGAGCCGCAGAGTTTGTTTCCTGTGGTCCTGTAATAACTCCACTCCGATTCCTGTTTTTATGTTCCTGCTTTATTTCCCCTGCTCCCGCAGTAAAAATCAGGTCGACGGCATGAAAACATTCATTTATCTGCAGATTCACACATGAACACAGAGAGAGTAGAAGAAACGAAGCTTCTGCTTTCACCCTGCTCTCAAATTATTATCTGAGTCTCTGATGTCAGCAGTGTTTTGATGAGCACCCTGACTTCATCGCCTCCAATATTTTTACATCCCACAAACTAGGAGAACAAAAGAGGAAGAGAGAGGAGAAGGAGGAGCTCCATTATTCTCAGCTTGTAGGATTTAAAAAACAAAAGGATGGAGGAAATTAAACGGGACGTGAAATGACAGAAATGACTTTACTGTGTGACACAGACTTAATAAAAACAAGAAGACTGTGCATGAAATATTAATAATGGTTAAAACAAATGACAGCAGAGAGAAGTGATAGCCTTATCCTGAAAGCTTTATCGTCATCACATCACATCATTTCATTACATGCTAAACATGTAGTGTTTTCAGAGAAAAATCAATCCAAACAAGGCTGCTGGTCACAATCGTAAAACACAAAGTGAGGTTCGGGGATGATGACTTCAAGAAAACTGTTAAACTGTTACTCATACAAGACATGGTGGGCTAAAGTGCTTGAGCTGAAGGTGACTGAACTGAAGTTCATGGAGGTGTTTCACTGCTCATCAGGGAGGCTTCTTCAGGTCATGTGACCCTAATCACCCACATGATTGCAGGAACAGCCTCACTTATGGGTTGATAGCCGGGAATCTTCACCAGCTTCTAGAACTGAAGAAGCTTTCTGGATGAACCTGCAGAGAAGTACAGTTACCTTCAAGTCAAGCACTTCAGATTAGATGCTGTTTGTTTTTTCATCACGGACCTCACGCTGAGGCTCAGTTTGGTCATGTTCTTCACTTACCTCTAGCTTCAACTGCATGTCGTTCGCTTTGTCATCAGTTTCACACCCAGTGTTGTTGACCTTACATCCATACTGCTGACTTTACTGTGCCATCACTGACTTACTGTACAGACAGCTGCAGACACAGCTGGAAAAGTCATTGACTAGTAGTCATTCTTCTTACACTCTTTTGAAGTCCATGTAAAAGGCATGGGTGATGATGGTGTACTGTAATGTGAAATTTCCTTGGACGAATTCATGGGGTGTGCTGGTAGGCATGGAGATGTCCAATAATAGCCTCACACTCACCAAATTTAGTCCTTACCTGAGCTGAACCTGTAACACCCATGAAACAGGATTCACTTTCCCACTTTATCCATCCATCCATCCATCCATCCATCCATCCATCCATCCATCCATCCATCCATCCATCCATCCATCCATCCATCCATCCTAATCCCTTCTCAATCCTCCTATAGAGCAAAATCATGTGACTCCAGTGTTGAGTACTGACAGGCAAACATGTAGCACGGACAGGTAAACCTTCATTAGAGCGCGTGCTGAAGGCCACAGGCTGAAGCATGTTTGATGAAATTCCCAGAATAAAGTGGTGAAGCTGAGATTTGTCAGCTTTCCCTGGAAGTTTTGTGCTTTTCAGAGTAGATGTGGATGAATTCAGTTTCATGTCGTTTGCTGTTTTCATTTTTATCTTTCAGTGGAACCTTTTTCTGAGTTCACCTTTACTGTGACAGCTTGTTTCTTGCCAATCACGGTCCAGTATGAAGTTTCAAGGAGGAGACAGGAAACACAGTGAGAGTTATTATTATCTGGATATTTTTATTGCTTAAACCCATCTGAAGTGTTTTATTATCTAAATTTAGCAGTAGGTCGGACTCTGAGCTTATTTTAGAAATCTGTTTAATGTTGTCTCAGTGTTTCTGGTGCTCAGGGACCAGAACTATTTGGTCTGTGACGAGTCTGATGACGTGGACCTGAAGCAGGGCAGATTATCTGTGTTTTTGTTCACATCACAGGGTCAGCTTTTATTCTGAAAATCACTGAATGTATCTGATGGCTGATGACAAAATCAAAACTATAAGTCTTTATGTTGGAGATTAGCTTAGACCTGCCTCTGCGGCACCTCCAACTCTGACCTTTGACCCTCATCAATGTGAGAACAAATTGTCCCTGAGGCGAATTTAATGTTCGATAACCTTAGCAGACTTTCCGGCAGCAGTCAGCAGAGTCTGGGTGGAGCGAGACTTAAAGGATTGAGAGGAGGAGGAGATGGAGGAGGAGGAAGGATCAAAGGTTTCACAGTTGAGCTGAAGCACAGACAGAGGCAGGAAAAAAGGATTAAAAAACGCTCCTCAACTCCTTGATCAGCTTTTAGTTTCTGCTTCCACGTCTTCATCTGACTGACTCAGACTGAAAAAATGCTTTCACTGTGTAAACCTGCCGGCCGCCTGACCTCATGCCCGCCCTCAGCAGGACGCCGCCGCGGTGCACAGATGGTCCTGATTTAAAGAAGGTCTGTAAAACACCGTGACAAGACTCGTTCTTACTCATTAGTCTGAAATTAAATAGATGTTTTCTCCATTTAGTCTCAGAAGAAACACGAGTCCGCTGAGCTGTGAACGCCGAGACTTCATCAGATCATTACATCCAGTTTAAAGGAAGCAGAGCTGCAGACGTGAAACGAACCTGCTGTGAGGGTTTAATATGCACTGAATGAAGTCCAGAATAATGAAACACGACGAAGGTCACAGCTGGATTCAGTCCTCAATACTTTTCATTTGTCACGTTCATTTAAAAACACTTAGACAGAGGAGCTGTGTGAGCGCTGCTCACATCCACTCAAACACAAATATGTAATGAAATCTAATATTTCAGAGTTGGTTTCTTATTGCAGAAGGTCACAGAAACACAGAGAGTTCAGTCATACAAGTAGAAAACAGATCAAAACAGAAGGCACTCAAACCGTGACCGTCATCACAAAACAGCATAGATTGTGAACACGGTGCAAAAATCAAGCCAAGCACAGGAAAAAGTCTTCCTCAAAAAATCTGAGAGAAAATCCAAATGAAGAACCCATTTCCCAGGATTTAAACTAATGATCAGGGGTTCAAAAATCATTTCTTTTCTTATCTTTTATTTTAGAAAACCAGAATACTCAGGATGCCGTAAATACACACCCAGTAATCATTCTTTAACCAGCACACAGCCTCCTTTTCCCAGCAGACAGACAGAGGCTCTCTGTGGGCTCCGGGTCTACATCACTGCATGTGTCATTCAGAAAACAGGAGAAAATGACCATGTTTTTTAATAACCATCTCATCTAAGCCATGAGCTGATTGAATGTTATGTAAAAGTGATCATTAATGATGTCTATAAATTGGTCTAAATGCAGTTTGAGGGGCTGGAAACGTCCTGATTCAGTCTTTAGTTTTAACCCTCTCAGGCTCAAATTAAGTTTTACTTACAGGAAAAATCTGATATTTGGGGAAAATTATCAAAAAAAAAAAAACACTCATAAAATATGTATGTGGGGTAATCAGGTTGTTAGTTTTTAACTGTTGCAAATCGGCAACGCCTGCCTCGAGAGGGTTAAAGTTGATGAGCTAATACTGACACCTGATTCGTTATCTCCCCCTGAGACTGAAGATGGACTCGTATTACCATAAAACAGAACACAGTCCTAATATCATCAGAATGGAACTGTTATCAGCTATGATCAAATATTACTACATATTATAATAAAATATTTTCTAACACGGGTACAGAAACTAAGACATGCTTAATCTCACAGCCCCAAACTTTAGAAAACACAAGAAGAACAAAAACGCTCACAGGTTTTTTAAAGGAGCTAGAACAGATGTTCAACACAAGAGCAAACCGTCCGCCAAACGGAGGTCTAGGTTCACAGCTGTCTATTTTACAGCCTCTCTGATGACTTCCTTTAAAATTATGTTATAAATAAAACCTGAGTGTGATGAAGACAAGGCTCTGACTGTGAGGCCGATCTATCGATTACCTCTGCAGACTGATCGGTGAGTTTGTGAGAATAATGAATCCATGGTGGGTCATGGGACCCACACTTTCCTCCTTCGATCAGAGCTCGATCGGCGGTGATCGGTTTTGTCCTGCAGGTAAAGACGAGGGGATTGATCATATGAGCGTCTAACAGAAAAACACTTCTTCCAGTTTTATTGATGCGTTCACCGAGAGGCTGGAAAAACACAACAGCACCTGCACGCTTTCTGTCAGCATGATCAGCTTCCACTGAATTATTGATCCTTTCTCAGGGACGCAGCAATATTCAGGCTATTTCTGTTTACTCATTGAGTTTCTATCATGTGCGGCTGCTGGTCCACACAAAGAAACCAGCTTTATAAAAGCAGAATGAGCTGTTCCAGCGTTTCACCTCCACACTGAGTCACAGAAGTTTGTGGGTCTGTGTGCACTTACTGTCACAATTAGCACTCCTTTAATCTGACTTCATACTGGGAGAATGTGAATGAAGCTAACGCTGGTTCATGTCAGGTAAAGGTTTAGCGCCTGCTGGTCAATGTCTTTAATTAGAAAGGTTAAAATGATATCTGCTGCTCTGCGACGTCTCAGTCTGTGTGACTGATCTCAACAGGCTGTGGCCTGTGGTCGCCACAGGGAAATGTGTGGTTGGAGAGCTGTTGCTGAAGGTTGCAGGCAATTAGGGGCAACTGTTTGCCCAAAGCTGCACTGAAACCTCCCTGTAATTGCTTTGGTTGCCTGTATGTCGCATGAAGATGCTGACACTGTAAGTGTTCGTCTTCAGAGGAAAACTTCTGCCATATCACTGCAGTCAGCACGCTTCACAGGGCACAGCTTCTGAATTTGGAAGCAGCGGTCTCCGGTTCATGTTGTACTTGATCACGCCCACTCACTGACTGCAGCCACCTGCTAACGACTGCAATCACAGGGAGGTTGGTGGTGCAGTGGCTGGGAACGGGCGCCGGGCGCTCCTCACGGGCCTCCTGACTTTGCTCAGAAACACTGATGGAGCCTAAATGAGTTCAGCTACACGTGGTTTACATTTTTCAACAAGCAGCTGCTGAAGATCAGCTCAGTGTAAAAGAAGATACCCCGACTCCTCATGTGCTAAGCTCCCCACCCTCTCTCTCTTGCCTCAGTCGGACCTCCTGGTTTCAGTTCTGTGAGAAACTTCAGGAGTTTTTCGCTGAGGGGATCCAAACTTTAACTGACTGAGCACAAAGAGTTTGAGCGCATGAATAAATCATTGTGTGGAGCATTAAAGTTTGCAGGTGCTTTTACAGAAACTTTTCAAAAACACACACAAACTTCTTGTTGTGTTCGGAGTGGAGAAGAATTCCAGCCGGCGGCTCATTTTTAAAATCAATTATGTCTGCTGTGATGCTGCAACATGTGTTTCATGTTCTTCACGTCACGCTGCAGTCGATACAAACGTCTGCTGAGATAATGAGAGATAAACTTGTACTGTAGTGCTCTTTCAGAGGAGCTCGGCTCACCTCGCAGCTGCATGAAAAATACAACAAAAGACGCAGAAATGCAGAAATAGTAGACACAGATCAAATCCACACCACGCCTCAGAGCGCTCAGAGGTTTTCCTCCCACCTGAAATAGATTACACATCATCGGTCGACAGTGACTCTGGGTCAGTGTTCGAGTTTCTCTTACGGACATGTAAAGAAAAGCTCACACTCTGAAGTCAGACAGATGTTCACGTTCTAACGTCACAAAACCTCAAAGTCGGTTTTAACTGAATGCGCTTGTCATAACTGGATGGAATCCACAGCCAGGTTATCAGTGTGTATCCAGAGTGCGTGTGGGGACGTCACACAGACTCAGCTGATAATTAGTGCTGAGCAGGTGAAAGAGGGGCGTCTGTGAAGGGCCAAAGGAGGATCTTTGAGAGGTTCTTGTCTTCTTTTATAATAAAAAAGGTCACTCTCTCTGTGAAGTCACATTTTTCTGTCAGTAAGAGTTTCTGTCTGGGAGCAAAGAGACTTCAATGTTTACAGCATTTTATATAAAACACAGAGACCCTACAGAGGACTATATAATAAACTGCTGTATGTGTGTGCGCGCGCGTGTGTGTCTGTTGTTCCTCAGTGTCGTCTCTGATGAAGCTTTAACTGATTTGTTATGAAGGTGAAATATTACAGAGACCAGAGCAGTGTTGGTTTAGGCCCACTCTTACTCTGTGTGTGAATTTTGGATGATCAGAGGCGTCCTGATGTTACGGAGTACAAATCTGTACAGGTAAATTTAAGGCACACTCACTCGAACATGAGACATGTGCGGCTGTTACAGAGAGACCAAACCACACATAGAGAGAGGATGGAGAACAAAACAACATTACAACTTAGATATGAAAAATATTAGTAATATAATATAGTAGTAATAATAGTAATTCAGGTGTACTTATTATATACTGGGGGGATGTATAACAGGTCTGCTGTGACAGGCAGCAGAGTGCAGGACACAGCACACACTGATGAAAGGAGAGCCTTTAATGTACTGATGGAGTCCAAGGGCAGGAATAACACAACCCATTAATGGAGAACAGGACACACACACACGCACACACACACACACACACACACACACACTAACAAACACGCACAATCAGGAGGCACATAAGGTGGAAGTAAAGTGAACATATGAAGGGAAACAAAGAACCAGAAGATGACGATTAAACCGAGAAACATGAAGAAACAACAAAGGCAACACAAACCAAACACCTGTCCAAACTTAAACCACGACACCTGAGTTGACCCAGAACTCAGGATTACCACAGATTACAAGATAAACTCAGGTTTTACTCAATCTTTAACCAGGAGAATCACCTGTCTATCTAAAATGTCTATCTAAAATTATTTTGAGTTACAAAAAACAAAAGTGAAAGAACAGCCTGAACAGAAGGATTGATATTAACTGAAACACATGGAATCAATTATAAATAACACAAAGGTTCAAAAGTAACACAGATCAAAACTCAAACAGGAACCTGGAGCTCGAGCAGAACCAGAATCAGGGACCAAACCCCTAAATAGCCCCCGGCCCGTGGACCATGTACGGAGTTTTCTGTGAAGTGTTTGTTGGAAAGTGTTTTTAACCCCACTCAGACTGAGGGAAATATAACTGGAGTGATGAGAGACTGAGCGTCGGATGTTTTTTATGTGTTCGAGCTCCTCGGAGCGTAGGCTGGCGCGCTAAATGAGTGTCAGCCTTCGGGTGTGTGTCTCTGTCTGACAGCAGCTAAACAAACAGTGTTCAGCTCCACACACACCAACAACCTGTTTCATCTGCTGTCACAGCTCAAATGTTTGCTCACCGCCACAGCTCCGGAGCGCAGGGAGCGTGCTCGGTGGCTCCCCTTTGTTTTCCTTCTTTGCTGCTTTCGGAGGAGACACAAAGAGGAGTGTTTCAGTGCGAGTGCAGGAGCAACAGGAGCTCCCGAGCCTTGGTTAATATGAATCCTGTGCCTGCACAGGTGGACTGGACCCTCATCCCATCAGTAGTAGCGTTAGATTAACTTCATCTGCTTTTCTCTTTATAAACATTTCAGTCATTAACTGAAGACTGAAACTGTGTGTGGGATAGGATAAGTAAGGCTAAGATAGAATATGTTTAGATTAAGTCTGACTACATTTAGGTTCACTTAATTTGGATTATTATAATAGGTAGGTATTAAGGTGGGTATCTCTGGGAAGATTCAGGGCTGAGTTGTGTTAGGTTATTATTACATTAATATTACATTAAGCTAAGATAAGTTTATGTTAAGCTGATCTATGTTTAGGAATAAGTTTAACTTTTTATCAAGTAGGACATAGTTTCTTGATTGATTTAAATAGTACGGTTTAAGATAACCTAAATTTGACTTAAGCAGAGCTCAGGTTAAAGTCGTATTACAGTTTAGTAACTTTACAGGACACAAATGAAGTTAGTCTGACTTAAGTTTAATTGTTTAGGTTTATGTGTTTGTCTTAAGATGTACTTAACCTAAATTAACCAAGGCTTAAATTAAGTAGGATTATTTTAAATTAACACTGTAACCCAAGAGTATCATATTTGATGCATGAGGTTTTGAGATCTCAACATCATCCGTGCGATTTTTCCCCCTGAAAAACTTACATTAAAACAGTGTAACAAAAATAATACTCCAGCATTCAAATTTATACATTTGTAAACACTCCAGTTTTAGAAAATTAGAATTATTTCATGGATCAGGCTTCAAAGGATTAGTATACACCTACACGGTGAAGACTGAGTTTGAAGGAAGGTTCAGTTAGGTTATGTTTGAGTTTAAGTCATGCTCAGTATAAATAATGTAAAGATGACAAGCGTCAGACTTCCTCACTCTCTTCTGCTGTTTGTGTTTTCAGACTCAGAGCGGAGTGTGTCTGTGTGTGTCTGTGTGTGTGTGTGTATTTGTGTGCGTGTGTGTGTGTGAGTCTCTGTTTGTGCATGTGTGTATGGGTGTCCACAGAGAGCACAGTGAGATGAAGAGGAGAGATAAATGAAGTGGGTCAGTGAGCTGCAGCAGATTGAGATAAAAACCAAACAAACAGGAAAAATGTCCTCAGATTAGTTTAAAGAACACTCGGCCGGTGGCGCACCGGTAACGCTTACACATCCGAAGCTTTAACACTTACAGCAGCGTTCCCAGCGCGCCTCCTTCAGCTGTTAAATACAGCCTTCATTCCTGAGCAGGAACAGAGGAACTCTTCACCTCACAATCAGAATGAGATCTTCGGTCCATGCTCGCAGTTTATCGCCTCGCCCGGTCCCCCCAAGGCTCCTCGTGGCCGCTTAGTCACTAAATCTACATCGGCGGGAAATTTACTGGCAATCACTTGACAAGAACAGCCAAAAACGCAACAGGAAGTGCTTCAGGTACATGTCCACTCAGAGACAGCTGCTCTAATAGTAGCTCGTCATCCTCAGATGGTCTACAGCCAAATCAGTTCTGATTGTAAAGCCTTTCCTCTGCCATGCTGAGGATCTTAGTTTAATTCTGATGATACTGGACGTGTAAAAGTCTCATTTAGGCTGAAGTTCGCCATTCGCTAGTTGTATATCACTTCGCAGCTGATGACTGGTCGTTCTAGGGAAGCTTTTGATGTATTTACTGCCCACTTATCAACCAGTAGCGTCCTTTTCCTGCTCTTGTAGTGGCTTCAGTCAGTTTAACTTGGTACCCCTCACGCTGTGATGCTGTCATCGCTGCATCGTGACTTTCCTCTGTTCACTCCTCGGATGCTGGCTCTTCCTGTGCGGAGGCCTCTGTTTTAGCCCAACCCCTGATTTTTCAGTATTGTAAAGCTAACAGCTAACAGCTGCTAACAGCACAGCAGCATGTTGACCAGAAGGATCTTCTCGGGCGAGATGCTGCTGCCTGTGTGAGAGAGTTAATGCTGGAGTTGAGCCTTGAGGTTTTTCAGCATTTTGCCTTTTTTAATGGAGCAGATTTGATTCTCAAACCTAACCAAACATCAAAAGATAAAAGGTGTTTGAAGGCACACAGACTGTGAAACCCACTAAAGCTCATTTGAGAGGCTGAAATGAGATAAAAAAGATTTTGCTAAAGGGTTAGACGGCAGCCTGTGACAGCGAGGCCGCTCTCACTCGTACAAATGTGGTGCTTCTGTGATGCTTCTGCAGATTTTATTGCACTCTGACTGCAGGGAGTCACACGCTGATGAGCAAACTGAACTAAATGAAGTCAAACGGGTAGAAAACCTCCTCGCAGGAGGGGGAAGATGAGGGGGTTTCCACGGCGACAGCAGCATCCCTCAGGCTCACCGTGATTACCCTGCAATGCAATCAGCCTCCACTTCCTCTGCCCAAATTAGGAAGCAAATGCAATAAAGTATGTAGAACATGAAGAAGAAGACGGAGAGTGTGATTAGAAAGCTGCAGATCTGTTTCCTGCCTGGATCTCTCATTTCTGCGGCTGGAGGAGCCTCGAGACATGGCAATCTGTCGGCACAGCAGAGAAAGCTTTATAGCAGGTTTCTGCTGTCAGAGGCAGATCTGAGGACAGTTTATCAGACACACAGCTCTGTGCTTTTATCTGTTTTTATCTGTTCAAGCACGGAGAGAAACAACCGCCTGACATGCACTTTCACAAAACAAAGTATTTTAGTGTACCTGTAGGAATTTAACTGCAGTACCTCTGAGGCGCTGCCTGTGTACCTGTGACAGGGGATTTATTTGGACTTTTGTGGGTTGGAGCTTACAGATGCCACTCTCTGACTGCTGCTGACAGTATTGCATCATGCTGCTTTTGCAGTCAATGGTTCTTATACAGCGCTTCATAAGAGTGCTTTATACAACACATCTCATTCACAAAAACATTCCTATGTGGACACATTGGGACAAACCCAGGGTCTTGCTCAAGGATACTGAGGTACGCAGACTAAAGCAGCCAAGGATCAAACTACCAACCTTCTGATCAGTAGATGGCCTGCTTGACCCCACAGCTGAGTGTGTCCAGATTAAAGGTTGTTGCACACAGCTCCATGTTTTTATGAATTATTAGAGGTTTATCTTGAGTGATGTTTTAATAAATGGATTGCTGTCAGTTTGACGTGGAGATGTTGACAGAGCGCTTTGTTTCTGCTGTTCCCAGCGTCCTCTCCCTCCTGTAACCCTGTTAATGACTTTTTGATTTTACATGCTGCTTTGTTGTCACTTCATTAATTTTCAACAGTTTTCATGTTCCTTTTTTTTTCTCTCGACTCTTTTCCTTTTTGGATTAATCAAATCTGAACATAATTAGTTGAACCCTGCAGAATGGTCATTTCAGCATGACCTGGGCATCCAGCTCTTATTTATTTCCCTCCAAAAATTCATATGCAGGTAAATATATCAATATAACATAGACGTATTACATAATGAGTCAATATAACATGTCAGATCCTGTAGGATCAGCTGAAGGCTGGGTCAGGGGTCAGTGCTGTGGAGATCTGCTCCAATCACAAAGAGATTACTGCTGGTTTGAGAGGAAGCTGTGAATGATGGAGACGTTGGACCGTGTGGAGACCAAACATGTTCAGTTTATTTGAAAGAGATTGAAAGAGAGAGGACACATGAAGCAGCACAATATCAACCATATAAAGACAGTAATGAAACTGCAGATGTAAAAAGAGACATGTTGAGAGTTTTTCCTCGTAAATCAGCAACCTCTCAGATTTTGGTATTTTCTGTTGGTATTTGCAGAAGTAATCCTGAAAAATCCTGTTCAGTTCAGCTTTATTTATACAGCACCAATTCGTACCATGAGTCATTGGAAGGCGCTTTAATGAAGTGAAAGCAGAATTTGAGCCAAACTCTACAGACACATGTTAATGGAGCTCCCTTCAGGAGTCTCTTTGTTTCCATCTGCTCTCCATAAAAACCCCACAGTGAAGCTGAAACATTCAAATCTGCTCGCCTTCCTGCTGAGCCTCCTCCACAGCTCGCAGCTTATTGCTCATGTCAGACTGTCACATTCATGCTTTTCAGACCCTGAATCAGGTCTGGCTCTCAACCACCCAGGGATGAGGGGAACCATGCTTCACTCACCTGTTCACCTGAGCTCCCACCTGTTCTGCTCTCACAGTGCTGCTCCTGGCCTCAGCCCTTTGCTCAGACATGAATCCTGTTTCATACTCTAGACTGCCGTCAGAAACCACAGTCTAATGACTCGGATGTGTTGGAAATTTGCACCACTCTGGAAATTCAGTTGACCCCACATCCTCCATAGTAACAGTGGCCCGAATCCCGGACGAGCCCCTGGTGGTTACCCCCGGTTCATTTAGGCCCGGGCCGTAACAAAGCAGGAAGCTCCAGGATTCACAGAGAGGATATTAACTGAGCGATGGATCATTTTCACTCATTAGCATAACTTCCTGTAGGTTATGGGGTTTTCTGTTCTCTGTCACTGAAGGTTTGTTTTTTTTATTTCACCTTCTGCTGATGTACCCACCCTCACTCTCTTCTGGATGGAGTGTACGTGTGTCCCTGCTGTGGGTGTTTCTTTACCTGTGCTCTGGTAAATGTGGTTTTCTGTTTTTTCAGAGCAATACTTTCTGTTTTTACCAAGGGCTAAAATTAAAGATCTCTCAGATTTCTTTTTGTCTGCTGACCTCAGCGCTCATGAACTTTCCCTGGAACGTGACAGTTGGTTAGCCTCTCTGTCTCAGATTGTTGCAGTTTGGCTGCCAGCAGTACACCAGTCAGTTCCACTCATTTCATCTCTGCAGCAGATTCATCTCCTGGTTTCAGGCTGTCAAATCTACACAAGATCCAGTATATTTAGTGGAAACAGCTTACTCACCAAGAACTACCCCCTGTTAACTGATACCCTGATGATACATTGGCTCTGTGTATTTACTGGAAACACCTAAAACAACATGTGCACTTTTGTATATGAAACATTTAATTTCACACTAAATCCACATCCTAACACAGTAGCACGGTTCAGTGTATTTTGTGGAAACACTGAAAGAAAACCATTCCCTGGGCTCTGGGTATTTGTTGGAAACACCTGTGTGTCAGCAACTCTAAAGCCTCCAGACTGTCCACAGTTTAGTGGAAATGATCACGTTTCCTGTGGCTTAAACAATACAGTGTGCTTCTGTGTATTTCCTGGGAACAGTGCATCATCCTGAGGGGAGGGGCAGGTCTTCAAAGACTGCGACTGCAGCATGTTTCCATCTGCACGTATCAGGCTAAGTGTAACTTAAGCGAATTAAAGCAGTTTTTATGTGTGCTGTGTCGTTTGCAGTGCAGTACGCAGCGCGCTCAGAGGAAACAGGGGGAAAAGGTTTATTTGCTAAGAGCAGAAAGCGACAGACATCTCACTGTGATTTTCTCCTCCAGCAGTTTGTATATGTCGCTGTTCTGACAGTTTAATGAGTGCAGAGCAGCTGATGCTGCACTCTCAGCTGCTCTCACTTCGTCTTTGTTCAGTTACGGAACAAAAAGAGCTCCAAGTTTCCCGATCGCTGACTTCTGTCAGACACTTAGATGTTATCACAACACAAAGACATAAAGACTTTATTTAAGTTTCTCCTTGTGTTTTTATGACTCCGACTTTGTGTGTGTAGTGATTGAGTCCCACTGTAGCACTCTTTCACACCAACTCTGAGCTCCTTCCTCATCATCACCGATCCTTAACTCATGTTAATGTATTTAATGTCAGCTGATGAGCTGATGTGGGGGTGCCACATGTGCACAAAAGTTGTCTCTGTGAGGCGAGCTGCTACAGCAAGCGCCTGCAATCAATGATGAAGACGAAGATTTAAAAGTAATATCACAGAAATGTTGTTAGCATGAGAATCACTAGCTGCTCTATGTTCTGCTGCTGGTTTTACCTGTCTGGGTGCTCACCTGTAGTTATACCTGTCAATGAGACTGTCGTTAGATCAGGAAATCATCTGACAGTTTGAGATTTCTTACATAAGGACATGAATAAAACTTCAGTCATGCTGGTTTGTTTGTCCCTGCAGACTCGAGGTGGATGTGAGTGAACATTTAAACGTTTTAAAGGTGTAAACGATGTAAATATTGAACAGCAAACATCACCTGCTTCAGGTGAGTCTGTGGTCAGCTTCACCTGAAGTTATTTCATCTTTTCATGTTAGTAAAACTGAAGCTAACTCACACGCTCTGGTTGAATTATGTAATTTTCTTGTTCCTGGGTTTTCTCACTGACATTTTGGAAAAATGGGCCATTTTCACTGCTTATGTCATCGCTTCCACATGTGAGGAAGCGGTTGGATGACTGTATTTCCCAGTGGAGCAGTCGGCCCATCAGGGGAAGCAGAGGGCTCAACACTGAATCCCCAGGTGGCCGAGAGTATAACACTGTGTGTGTGAGGTGTGTTTTTAAATGCTCACTGTTATTGTGGATCTGATGAGATTCAGTGAGTGAGTGCAGAGCTGTGCAGGGGTGTGTGAACGTGTTGATGCTGCTGTTGTGAATCCTTTGTGATAGCCGAGCTGATACAGGTGCTGATAGTGTGCTGCCCTGGGGGCCTCTGCATCCTTGGCCCCCTGAAGCTCTAGGCTGTTGTCTGTAAAATAATCTGCAGTTGTAGTTGGCAACGTCAGCAAGCCAAGGTTCAAAGAACCAATGGGGCTCCCTTTGTTCGTCATTGTCCGGAGAGTGATATGAAAAGTACTGACAGTCTGACTTCCACAGATTGAGATAACTGCCATGATACAACAAGTCGCTGACAGGGAGGATATTGAAGCTGCGGCCCAAACGTGTTTAATGCAGCAGAAGTGAAGGCCGGGTCAGGTGCAGGCATTCAAACGAATAACTTTTTATATTTCAGCCTTAAAAATAAAACGGTGCTGATGCGTTCCTATTTTATTAACATGTGAATAAAGTCTGCTGCTGTCGGTCAGGTTCAGTGCAGGGGGGAGGAGTGAGGTGCTGGACTCTCACACGCTTACAGCTGCAGACGCAGGTCTGTGGGTCCTGCTGCACTGTTCTGACTTCTTCTTTGGTTTCCTCTCTGAGTCTCCGATCTCTTACAGAAATGACCTGAACCCCAGAGCTAACTCAGCAGGTATAATAAACCAGACTAACTGACACCAGATCTTCTGTCAGGTCACAAACCCGTCGATACTTAGTGTCCATCTTCTTCTACCACTTCATGAAGAGGACCCCTGCTTCTGCTTCAGGTTCCTGGTGCTCTACTTTAATACAGAACGAGCCTGTCATCTGTTTCCACTGAAGCTAAAGTGCGTCTGCAGACGGGAGGCTGGATGTGAGCCAGGACTGTGCAGCTCCTTTCATCTGTCCCAGCTCAGATGTTCAACATCTTATGTTTCCAGAGTCAGAGCACTTCCTGGGTTCAGACTGAATTTGCTTGAGGTGCCCTTTGAAAAACTGTAGATGGGCTTCAGAAAATAGGACACTGTTTCTCAAATAACAACTGAAACATTGTGATCCCCACGGCATAGTCTTGTTTATCCCTTAAACCTTAAAAGAAGCAAACACCTGAATGTGACCTGCTCTTCTGATGTTGATGGTCAATTTAAAGGAAAAGCAGAATTAAGCTCCAACAATAGCTGAAGGTTTGGATTTGAATCAGTTCCCTTTTGACCTTCAGACTGACCGTTCAGCTGTTTGTCCACAGAAGCACCCGGAAAGATCCAAAAGTCATCAAGATCTCTTTTTCCAGAGAAACCTGTTTTCAAAAACTGAGAATAATGTAACAATTCTTTATATAATGTGTAGAAATGTTAGGAATCCATGTTTGCTGTGATAACAAGCAGATCTATCTAACTTAGCCTAGACCATGTGATCGGCTCATTCCTTGGGTTTCCTTCTCTGGGATTCGGTGGGTCCCTGGGCTATAAATATCGGGACGGTGTGTGCGTTGGCATCAAGCTCCTGTCAGACGTCTCTGTGAGAGGCCTGCGATGCTGCAGCAGGCGTCCTGATGTGTGTGATGTACGGCCCTGCAGCAGCTTCAGTCTCGGCTTGAGCGCTGCTCTCTAAAACTTTTACACGACCATGGATGCACTCGGCATCATGGTCTCTATGGAAACCAGTCTGCTCCACGACGACCGACCTTGCTCATCCGCTTCCTCGCTGCGGGTTTTTCAGCTTTAACCTGCAGGAATCATGTGACCCCGCCCGCCTCTGTCGGTTCATTTAGCGACGCTGCTCCTGAGCTATTTATCACGCTAACTGAGCCGAGGCTCTGCTCTCATTACTCCTTCACTTTACTGGAGACAGATGAGTCCCATCAGGTCGTTTTTTACTGCCGCTTGTTCAGCCGCTTTAATGAAACTCTCCTCTTATTGCTCCTCGGCTTCGCTTCCTTCCTGCCTCCCGTTTCGCCTCTGGCCTCTGAAACCAGGACCGGACCTCCCGGCTCTAACAGCTGATCTCTGCAGCACATCCCGGTGTCTGAGGGCTGTTTGAGGCTTTCACAGCTTCTGCTCTAAACACAGCTGCCTGCTGCTGCGAGAACGCTGAAAGCTTTAACAGACTTGGAAACAATGGGCCTCTTTGCACACACCTGTAACGGTCCCTCTCTGCTCGCCTGCATACAAAACAAAACAAAACACACAGTGACTAAACAGCATGGCCTGTTTGCGCCTCTGAGGTCAGGTTTTGTGTCCTCTGAGTGCTTTCTCTATCCAGCTTTTTACTGCACTGCAGTTTTAATACACAAGCAACATGATAACCATGATAAATTTGTGGTAAACTGCTAGTTGATTACACTTTTGGACATTATTATTTACTACAGTTAAAATAGTGTAATTATGATTAATCATGTGAACTCCTGGGCTGGTGGTTGGAGTTTATATTGGTGGTTCTGTCACAGCTGGGACTTGTGCTTTGGAAAAAATGACAAAAACTGTCCCGTGCATCTAATTTATAACCGTGATGTGGATCTGAAGTCCAGTCTGATGAAATTCATTTTCATAATTGAATAAACAGGCAGCGCGATATAAATACCTGTCCGCCCATGAAGACGTCCCGTGGGCATCCCTGACTCTCCCGCTGCTTCATCTAATCGATCAGTGAGAAAAGGCTCACTGATCAGGAAAAACTGCAACATCTGGCAATAAATCTATAGTAAGGCTGATAAAACTACAGAATTAAACCAAATGTAATGCTGGTTCCTTATCATCTCTGATACAATGTGTAATATAATATATGATTTAATTAACTTATAATTTGGAATTTGTAAGCGATTATTCTCTGACAGTCACACTGAGCTGCTTCATCCTGTGGAGTCTTCACTGCAGAGAGAAAACCCAACCATCAGAGCATGCCTGCGAGCAGCAGCTGGTGACACCAGCAAGGAAGAACTCCCTCTGAACAGGAAGAACCCTCTAACAGATCCAAGATGAGGGAGGGGCAGCTGTGACCAACTGGGGGCTGAAGGGAAGGATTCTGTCCTACACAACCTTTATGTGTTTCATTAATGATTTATTAGTCTGATTCATTCCAGTTTTGATCGCTCCTTCCTCACCTGAGCAGGTGGGTCGATGAGTTACCTGCACCTCCACCTCAGCAGGCTGTCGTATTCCACCCAGAATGGTTATGAAGATGCTTTTAAATGAATGTTTCAGATATGAGACAGATGTTTGAGTTACAGAGAGACGGTGCTATGAGCTGCGTGGAAACGGACGCCGCTCTCATGACAGTTGAGCGGCTGCTCTGATGTCAGTCAGAACGAAAGGTGAGAAGTTTCACCAGTGTTGCGCACGGGTGAGGTCACGTTCAGATTTCGCAGGAGATTTCTGGATTCGGTTCCTGCCCTTCATGTTTGCCTGAAGGTTGAGACGTTCTCTTGTTGTTAATGTTTGTCTGCTAGTCTCATTATTTTTTAAAGTGCTGTGTGAAACAGGCAGCTCTGATTGGCTGTCGGGTTATGGATGGTCAGCGTCTCCTTTGAGCCTCTGCAGAAACATGCAGAATGTTAGATGCTCTGATAGTGAGCTGTCACATTAACAGAGACCTCTCAGCACATCACAGCTAATCTCCTCGCTCTCTAATAGCTCTGTGATGAGGCGGCGCACTGTCATTGGCTGACTTAAGTCCTGATAAATAGCAGAGTGGCTGCGGAGCGCAGAGACGTTAATCTGGTGCAGCTGAAAGCTTCATCGTCCCCGCATCTCTGCCTCCATACTCCTCTTCTCCTCCTGATTGCAGGCTAATTTGTGGCAGGGGTCAGAGCCGGGTTCAGAGAAGAAAAATAATGTGCGCAGAGATTGCTCGTCGCTGCGATGAAATCTGCTCACAGATCACCGTTTGTGATTCACAGAGCTAACGGGAACACAGCAACAGCTTCATGGTTCAAAACTGACACAGACCCACAGTAATAATGTGGAAATTATGTAAAGCCACTTCACTTTCCTCAGAGTTTCAGCACACAGCTGAAGTTGGAAGATAAGCTTTTCCCTGTAAAAGGAAAATAAAGATTTATTGTATCCGTCCAGTTTTCCCTGCTAGCCCTGCCGGCTTCCACTTTGATAAACAGTGTTGTGACAGATCTGGGATGAATCAGGCTGAGCGCGGCTGGTCATCATCCCGATTCATCAAACTAGTCCCGACTCTGCGCATTAATGGAAGAAATCCATTTTTTTAATGTGCTGATGTTTTCACTCAGGAGTTTCCACAGGTGCAGATCATCTGTGATTTAAAGCTGCAGCTGGTTAAAGGAGGAGCGCGAGCGCACGCTCGTAGCCGTCAGCCCGCTCACAAACACCCTGAAACCCACCCGGCCTGTCTGAAGGTGGCTCTCACTGCAGCATTGTTGGTAAACTGGGAACTCCTTCAGCCAGTGAGATGCTGCCAGCTGGACACACCTCAGAGCACCAAAGACTGTTTAACGCACAGCCTGTCTGCAGTGGGTGGAATCAGGACTTTTAATTAAAAGAGAACATAAAGAGGCAGAATTTTCTCGAAGATTTCTCGATTTACCAAATAAAAACCCCCCTTTTTAACTGTTTAATGGACTGAAGTGATTAAAGAGTCAGCTATGTAAACTAATCTATGTCAGTCTACGTCAGGACTTTCTACCAGGAGGCTGTCCAGCATCTCCTCCACACGGTGAACAGGTTTGAACCCACATCAAGGTCGTTCTGTGACACTAACACAGTAGTTTTAGTGCATGAACCCCACCATAGTCTGTCCGACTCACCCTGAGAACACACCTGCAGTGTGTCGGAACTGACAGCCCCCTTTATAGGCAAGGACTGGGATTCCACCAGCTGTGCTGCAGACGTCTCTCTCTGCTCCATGTGTCTAAAAATACTTAAATACAAAAAATACTTAAAACTTAAAACTTAAAAAAGGCTGAGGTATGATTTGATGATTTGAAGTAGAGGACCAAACTGCACAGAAGACTCCAACTCCGTCTTTCTGCAAACACTCGTCAGCAGTTATGAGGACGTGGTGCTTTTACTTGAATTATCATCACCTTCTGCTTTCTGACATGCTTCAGACTGTCGATGGGCCTGTTCTGTTTTTTTTTTTTCAGTTTTGTTCGTCATCACTCGTGCAGTCAGATCAGACCCGTGAGCGTGCATAAGCTCGCTACACAATTTTTTTAAGGAGTCAAGTGAACTCTGAGAAGTTACGGAGAAGTCATGCACACCATGCTGAGAACAGTGACTGGCATCAAAAAGAATGTTTGCATTTTTATTAGGAGCTGTGGCTCCTGTCCTCCTGCTCCCCTCCACTCCTCCGTCTTTTATTCTCTCTGAAATGCACACAAGGTCCCAGCTTAGTGTAAAACAAACACTGCACTCGGGATGAGTGAAATCTGCAGCAGTGCGAAGCACCGAAAGACGAACACAGATAAACACTCCGGATTAAAGCGGCTCCTGTCCTGACAGCATCAGACTGCAGAGTTCATTACAGCCGCAGTATGAATGAGGAGTCAGAGCAGACTACCATCACATAGAGGAGGATCAGGATCTGGGACTGGTTCCCCGTTTCACTCTGATTCACTGGAACTGGAACAAAAACTGGTTCAATCTGGAGTGTTTGTCCAGCAGCTGCTTGTCCTCCACAGAGACCACACATCCTGCTGACACATCCTCAGGTGTGCACAGCTGTGCAGGTGTACCTTTTCTCTGGGTTAGAGATGTGAGCTTACAAACGATCAGCGATGCAGCCAGAACCAGGAAACCAGTCTCTGTGTTTCTAATTGAATGATTCTTTTCAGTTCCAGATTTCTAAAGCTATTTTTATCTAATTAGGACAAATAAAAAATCTGAAGTGGACCCAGAAGGACACGCGATGAATGCAGACCACTATCATGAATAGTATTTCAACCATCCGTGCCTCAATCCAGAAGGCTCTTAACCTGCAGATCTGTTGTGAGAGGCTTTACCCACGCCCAGTCTCTCCTCCACGGCCGATGACATGTGACCTGCTGGTCTTTGCGTCATATTGCTGATTTCACAGCGCTGAAAACATTTCGCTGCTTCCACTCTTGCTTTGTTAGAGGAATAAATAATAAAAAAGCTGCTTGTATGGAAGCTTATGGGACAGCTTTGGGATGAACATACAGATGTTTGGTCAGGATCTGGATTTGGAGCCTCCAGTTTCACTTTAGTGTGCACTATTAAAATGAAACAGGCAGTTTCAGTGACTGAAAATTACACTTGCTTTATTAAATGATAGCAACCGAAGTTGCTGTGACTCTGAGTAATCTGTCCCGCCTACCTCCTAACTCTCTGCTGCTTTCTCAAACAGGAAAACACCCATTATCACATTCGCCATAGCCACTCCCACCGAAAAATACCGCGTGCATATCACAGTGACATGAGCAGCTTTCAGGGAAGGAGCACTCTGAGGATGACAAAGGGTTAAATGACTGCAGGTTATGTAGATGAATACACAATGAATAACAGCACGTTTGCGGCATTCCCCACCCTGCTTCTCTGAAGGAGCTCTGCAGATCTTCAGGTGTTTTAGCCACGTATAAAAATGACAGTGCTTTTGTTACAGACTGGTCCCTGTTCACAGGAGATTCTGGCACCAGTTGAGACCCATTCAATTGTTCCTGTCTGAGGACGTGTTACTACTGCAGCCATCAGTGTCCATAACAAATGCATTCCGTTTGCAGGAAATCAGAAAGTATGAAAGTGTCCTGTTTCTGCTCTTACAGCAGTGTGCATGCTGTTTTTCTAACATAATAAGGTTGAATCTGTGCTTAAGAGCACTGTGAGTCGCTGGGAGACAGACGCAACATAACATGGAAGCCTCCCAGGATGATTCGCGGTTAGCACAGCAGCAGATTTCAAACTGGAGTCTCCCGGCAGCTAATTAAGAAGCTGAATATTCACCTGCAAAGATCCTCCAACAGCTTCTCCTGAGAGCGAGCAGGATGGGCTGTAAGTGAAATCTTTGAGGCCCCTCATGATGAAAATAAAGACTTCTGGAGGGTAAAGAAGTCCAGTGTCAGCAGCGTCAGATGATAATGCTCCGCTTCCACTGAGCTACAGCGCTGATGCTGGATCAGTTTAATAAGAGCCCCCCGACGCTCATCTGAGAGTCACATCGTCACTACAAACCGCCGCACAGAGAAACCACATCTCCCAGAAGGCCATGCCATTATCTGATTAAAGAGAGCCGTGGCCGTGCCAACTGATTCTTTATTCACAGTTCTGTGGTAATGTAGCCCGCAGCGCTGATTGAATTATTCAGCACGTCAGAGCCACAGGCTGACATCACACTGCTCACACGGGTTAAAGGCCTCATGTAAGACTGCAGCGGCGCCATCATACGTGTTTTATACTGCTACAAACACGGACAGTGTGAAAGATGTCTAAAAGCAGTATTTAGTTCTGGTTCAGATCCAGGACCGATGCTGGCTTCAGCTCAGCTCCAGTCAGCAAACACAAAGACCTCCATCCTCCCTGCATGGATCCAAACCCCATCACATGCATTCTTTTAACATGTTCTCATTAGACAGGCAAATAAATAGACATCATGCTGGCAGCTTTACACGCCTTTCAGAAGACGTGTTCCACACATTAGCAGTACACAGCATCATCGCAGGGACTCGAAGGGTCGGTGAAAAATAGATCAAAGTGTGGCTCAGTCAGCTGGTGAGTCTGAAGGATGTTAGAAGCCTTTGATAAGGAGAGACTTACAGCCTTATAATGATAGAGACATTTGTTTATACAGTTTCTGTATTAGCTGTTGTTCATCTGTCATTACACACAACTCTGTTTTTTAATGTTTCTCAGGAGAAGAATGCAGTAGAAGGAAAAGTGAGATATTGTGCTTGGATAGGGTCAGGGTGAGGGTTTGACCCTGGAGAGTTGGGTATCACTTCCAATTAAAGACAAAATGTTGTGCACAGATCTATTCATAGTTAATAACACAAAATTAAACAGCAGCCAGTGAAATCCAGAAACAACAGCAGAAGCACTGAAACAGATCAGACTCAAAGGTCTCCTTCAGAAGATACCCCACAGTCATTAAAAAATGACTGTGGGGTATAAAAGCAGAGAAGATTGAGAATCTTTTTTTTTTATCACACCATCGACATGTTTTGGCCAGGTCATTACAGACAGGTGCAGACTGTGTGATCATAGTTGATTCTGTAAAGATGCTCTCTTTTATAAGCCATGTTTGGACGTACAGTTTTGGACCACTGAAGGGGTCGTTTTGTAACACCAGGCGATGTGTTTTTTTTCTACGTCTACTGAACGTCTAGTGTTCACGTCCGTAGGACCTCTGTGTACGTCTCATGTTTCCAGAGGGTGGACGCCTCCAAGATGGGACGGTCTCCTGAGCTAAAAACAAAAGTGAGCAGCTGTTTGGTGGATTTGGAGCAGAAATGTCCCCAGCTTTTCACAGACAGTTTCAAAATGTGAGCATTGACAAAGGACGTTGAGCAGATAGTCCAGTTCATACACACTGACACAAACTTCTCTCAGTCCGGCTACCGATCACAAACACACTCACTTCCTCTTACACAGCTCTTCACAATAAAACAGGATAGTTTTAAAAATAAACCCTATATAATGAAGTTGTTAAACACATTGTGCTCCTTTTAAAAGGAATTCCACATTTTTTCTAAATACTTTGACCATTATTATTTTACATTTTAACATTTTTAATATTTCAAAATATTTTGATAAATGACATTTTTAACTTAGTTACAAAAAATAGGATTGGAAACAGGAAACTGTAAATTAAAAAAAAAAAACAAGACAAAAAAGCCTAATTTCTGCTGTTCAATACAGAAGAAATTTAAACTTAAAAATGATGCCAAATTGCAAAGCGCTTAGCTGTGTCTGTAATAAAACCTCTGTAACTTTGCTCTGCTTCAGTTCAGCAGGATCAGGTAATGTTCAAATGTTGATTCATGGTTTTCTTCCATTTCTGATCTACTGCAGAATATTTTTAAGGTTATCTAAAAGCCAGGCCAGAAAAATCTCCTTCATGTTTTATCCTCAGTTACTTTGACACAAAGGCATCTGCTGTGATGCTTACACCTCTGATGAAGTCTAACAAATGTCAGCTGTTTTTATACATAGATATAAAAATATGGATATGTACTGATAAATGATCAGAATTATACCATTTCTGACTGTCTGAGTCAAAATTGAATCGAATCGATTATAGAATTCGAAATTGAGCCCTAATTCATATGTATCATGTTGACAACAATGGTTATAATTGTAAATAAAAAAAATATTTCATTTATTAATCATGTAAATTTCCTGCTCCTGTCATAGATGTCCACATGACCCAGCCCAAAGATCAAATGTTGAATGTTATACTGATGTCCAGGCTGGCTCATGGTTGGACGTCTAAATTGTGGAAGTAGTTTCGACATCTTGTAGATGTCCAGAATTGGTCATGGATCATGATAGACATGATCTGCACGTCTATCCGACGTCCAGTGTTAAGTGCAACTTTGCAAGTCTATAACTTTACTTTGATATACGAACACAGCCAGCTGAGTCCGGCCCCACGTTGTAGACGAGCTGTGCTCTTTGGCGCAGTGAGACTCAGACTGATTGTTGGCAATGTTGGAAATTTGTCTTTTGATAAATTTGACAGAGGTTAGTTAGTCAGTCAGACTGTGATTGTTTGGAGACAGGTTGCCTCCCACTAGGCGACTGATTGAAAGTGGTCCAGCTGATCACCACGACTACGTGCCATCTCTTTTCTAAATGCAAGTAAAATCAGTGCGATCACCAGGAAACTGCAGATTTTTCCCTGTCGCAGGAAGGTCGCTGTCCTGTTTTTACTGTAATGTGACTGAACCTTCACCGAGCACAAGTCAGGAAGCTTTTATTCATCTGGATATTTCATTTTAAATGAAATCATTTCTTTTTGTTGGGTTTTTGATTGGAAGGCTCAAACCTGGTCCAGCCCTCCTCTCTCCATCTTCCTCTGATTGTTCTGAACTAAACACTGACTTCACACGGCATAAAAAACCTCCTCGTCTGACGCTCAGTGAACATCTCAGCTGAGAATCTCTGCTACTTACTGCAAACACAATTACAGCAGGAGTTTCTCTGAAATGGCCTTAAATTACTTCATTTTTCAGTTGATTGGTGGAGCTGCTGGTGATTTGGAAAAGAGTTTCAGCCTAAACTCCTCGGGAGAAAGATAAATGAATCGATTTAAAGTGCGGAGAGGATGATTAACACAGTGCAGATAAAAATGCTGCGTGTGTGTGCGAGCTTGTGTTCGTGATGTTTGCTTGTTTGTTATCAAGATTTCTTCTTTCTGTACGGAGCACGAGCCTTTTCTTCTTTTCTTCAACACAATAAATGTGAACACGCATGCAAATGGAGCCAGATATAGATTGGATGTGGGACGGAGGGAATGCAGTCAGTGTGTGTGTGTGTGTGTGTGTGTGTGTGTGTGAGTGTGCACGCAGCAGAGGGATGAGTAGAAATCCTTGGGGGCGACAAAGTTAATTAAACAGAACACACAAACACAGAATTATCATCAGCTTCCATTTTCTTATATATAATATTAATTTTTTGCTTAATTATAAATAAAGCTCACTGCCTCCAAACTGCTATTGCATAACATAGACACAGTGCATATGTACACAGTACACACTAGTACAAATGTGTGTGTGTACTCCTGTCCGGACTCCTCTCACCTCAGACTAGATTTGATTTCTGAGCGTCTGTGTTTAGTTTCATTGTAGCTTTTAGGGACGAATAAGAGGACCGTCAGAAAGTACAGCTCTGCTGATCATCATGAGATGGAGGAGGAGGAGGAGGAGGAGACAATGGGTGACAAAGAGAAACAAGAAAATGTCTTTGTTGGTTTTACATGAGCCGACACAATGCAGAGAACAACAGAGTGAGGCACAGCAGAGACAAGAATAATTATTTAAAAGAATCTATAATAAAATATAAGAAAATTCATGACACGTTATTAGGTACACCTGCTAATACAGTGCTGGACCACATTCTTCTTTCAGAGCTGCTTTTTTCTTGATCAGATTCAATAAGCTACCTCTGAGGTTTTGGTCCATGTTGACATGACTGCATCACACAGTTTCTGCAGATGTGCCGGCTGCATCAGTGTTGAGAATCTCCCATTTCCCCACATCCCAAAGGTGCTCTGTTGGAGGCCGTCTGAGTACAGTGAACGCATCATCATGTTCAGGCAACCAGTCTGAGATGATCTGAAGGCGAAAGGCGTGGAGTTTCACTGAGGGCCCCAAAGTGTGCCAAGAAAATCTCCTCCACACCAGCCGGAACATTAATAAAAGGCAGGATCCATGATTTCATGAAGTTTACTCTAAACTCTGACTGACTCTGATTTATCAGAGCAGAGCATTTCTCCATCTCCTGGTGTTCAGTTTTGTGAGTTTGTGTGAACTGTGTTAGTCTTCTTACTGACAGGAGTGGCATCAGCGTGCTCTTCTGCTGCTGGAGCCCTGCGTGTGCTTCTGCTGCTCTAGCCTATTGGCTTTAAGGTACAAAGATACTCTTCTGCAGACTTTGGCTGTAATGACTGGTTATCTGAGGTCTCTTCTCCTCTATGAAGTATTTTTTCGCTGCTCGCTGGATATTTTCTCTGTTTCAGACCATTCTCTCTAAACTCACAGATGGATGTGTTGGAAAGTAGACCACCCATCATCTGCTGTGATTTCAGCAATAAATGCTTGAAGTCATCAAATATAATTCACTTCCTGTGGTCTCTGGTCACCATGCCACTGTAACTCACTTCCTGTGTGGATGTAGCTTCACTGTAAAACATAGCAGTGGTTTGCTTATGGAATAATGTTTGAGTATAATACTGTCACCTTTCTGCTGCTGTGGGAACATTTCTGCTCCATAAACAGTTTGTTACCGTCTTTACCCTTTTACCCTTCACACGTTTATTACTTAAATTATACAGCTCCCATCCCCTCACACACTTACCTGATGGTCACCCGATGGTAGCGCTCAGGGTCAGAGGTGAACGGTAACCTATGTCCTGCACCATGACCACGTTCCTGCATCACACTTTGGACTAACGAGGTCGCATGACTGTAAATTTTCTCTTCAGCAGTTTGTTGCAGTGGACAGTAAAGTAGTCTGAGACAAGTTATAAATAATTTCAAATGAAGACTTGTGACATCTAGAGAAATAATTATGAAGCAAAGGAAAAATGAAATGTCAAATGCTATAATCGGCTCCTTCAGGTTTGATTACACAGCTGCCATCAGAGTTCATCCTCATCCCCCATCACACTGCAGGCTTTTCTAAAAATTCAAACTTTATTCTCATCACTGTTTGGACTTTATTACTTTATTACTGACTCTTTGAACTTTTTCATCACCTCAGCGAGGGCTGTAAATGATTTGCACATCAGTTCTTTTTGCTATTAACATCCTCCACTTTAACCTGTGTGCTAATAATAAATGCAGTTCATGGTGAAAAACAGCAGCCTTGTTGTAACTTTAAAGCGCTGTTAGTTTTGCAGGATCGGCTGCGTCCTTTCTTTGATCACCTGGAATAAAAAGGAGTTCACTTTTTTCTCTCTGCCGCTGTGACAACCTATCGTTGGCGTTCTGTCTGTAAAAGGCTGATTTACCATCTCCTCGGCAGATCGTAACCCGAGTGTTTTACAGCTCCAGCAGCTGATGATAAGCTCTCTGCTTTATGGACGTCCCTCCTCTTCTTCTGATGTGCTTTACGCTCTTATTCAGACTAACATCTCGGCTGTTTCAAGGCTACACTTTTACTCTGGCTCAACATAAATCTGCTGTGCAGCTGATTGAAGAGAAAAGAGCAGTAAAAGGAAGAAATGGCACACAGGGGAATAAACTGACCTGCTTTCTTTACCCTTTTGCATACAGAGAGCGGTTGTGAGCTATCTGGGTTTTATGCGTCTTGTATCCTTTTCTCTCACTGATTGTTGCTGGCGGTCGGCTGATTTTCTCGACCTTGGGTTCCTCGGCTTTTACCACGCCGAGGCTTTCTTTTATCTTCCTTTAAAGCTTTAGAAGAAGAGGAAGCAGAGGACGGGGTCAGCGTATAAAACCATCTTTATCTCGATATTCAAGTACATCTCCTCTCGCTGCCTCGCGTCTCTCCCTCTCCTATACCGCTGAGCTCTGATGCTAATGTGCTGTCACGCTCAGCCCGAGGATGTTCGCTGTAGGGAGGCCATCAGGTCTCAGGGGGCCAGCAGATCCTGCTCCTCTCATATATAACCCTGCTCATTTATATGCAGCAGTGTATTTTTAGGGAGGCGTTCCCTGACTCTGTCCACATACAGCTCAGAATCAGCCAGCACCCTCTGACCCCGGCACCTCGTCAGTGTCCCTCAGTTCATCTCCTTCATGGCCACTGCGTCAGGTCCCATCAGCAGATGGCCATGGTCTCTATCATCGTGGGCGTATTTTGCATTTTCTCACCTGGTGAACAGATGAAGGTGCTGGTGCTCAGTGAATAGCTGAACACACTCTTTCTTCTTCAGCTCTGTGCTTGGAGCTATGCTGTGCCTTGGATGGTTGTATAAATAAAAGCTCTCCTGTGTTCTGTGCGAGGTGACCTCAGTTTGTGTTAGATTCCTCCAGAGTCCATCAGCTTGTCATAGTCGAGGTTTAAAACAGCGTGACCTTCACTGGCCGCACACTTGGTGGTTTCATTCCAGGTCCTCACTCTGCACTGAGAGCAGAACGCCCGCAAACGTCCGGCCGTGTCATCATTTTACTCCCAGTACAGCCGTCACATCACAGCTGGGTCTTTAGCTTTGTCACCGTTACAGAGATGCTGCTGATTACTGTCTTACCACCGACCCTCCAAAAAATACAAAATGGCTCATCTAATGTTTGTATGTTCAATTGTTGCTGTGAATCCAGTGGAACTGACAAATCCTCCTGAAGTTCATCACATCAGATGTCTTTCTGTCAGCTGAGTGGAATATTTGAGCACCACATGTCTCTGGTGAGATAGCAGCAAATGTTTTGATGCTGTAAACGAACCCAGGTGGTAATCTTAAAGTAACAGTAAGCATCAAGTCTAAAGAGAGGCGATGAACTCGTCGGGCACAAGTGTGAGTCATGTGGTGTCAGCCCACCTCTGTTTAAAGGTGGGGTGTGCTGGGAAACACCGGGTGCATGGAGGCCCTTCCCCACAGCTTCTTGGCCTAAGCACAGGGCGGACCTGTACAGCGTTCAGCTGTTTCACTGCTGCGCCACCTCTCCTATGATAACATAATGTACATGTGAGAACACACTGTATATCCATATTGATTCAGTATTTGGTTGAATAGCCGGAAACATGCTGGAGTGTGTGGTGGCCCATTTTCCTTGTCCTGGTGACCTCTGACCTCTGAGCTATGGTTCGTTGCCGTGGTTGAGCTGGTAGGTTTTGAGTTTTGCACTGTGTTTGGTTGTCACTGCAGCGTCTTGGAGCTGATCTGACTGTGTAAAACCTGTTTACAGTCATTAGCAGCCCTGGAAGAGCCGAGCTCATTAGGAGGATTTTCACGCTTTGAAACCCAGCAGCCGCCTGCAGGGGTCAAAGGTCAGCGCTGCAGCACAGGGCAGACACATAATCGGGCTTTTCAATTAGTCACATTTGAAGTGTTTCACAGCCTCTGAGGTCGAGACACCAAATTAGATTTATTATCCTGCGGGGTGAGACTGAGCTCCACACTCCTCCTTCTCCCCTCAGGACTCCATCTATTCTCTCATCCTCGCTCCATCTCCTCCTCCTCCTCCTCCTCTGACAGGAGGATGAGTAAGACGACAGATTAATGAAGAAGGAAAACAGCTCTGATATTTTCAGATGCTGCGTCTCCATCAGTCCTCTCAGATCCACAATCACGTTGCCTGCCCTCAGAAACTGGAACCATTACACAGCAGTGCACTTCATTTCCTTTAGCCAGGAGTGAGATGTCTCAGCCACTGATGGTCACATTTCCATCCTGTTACTGTGGATCTTCACGGCCCCTGTGGTCCCTCGTCTTTTTATAGCGACATTACTACACAAATGCTGACAGGGTCCTGTGCTGGACCCTGTGGATGTGTGCATGAATTTAAAAAAATTGTTGGGTCCATAAGCATCTGGATTTGAAGGATTTGAAGATGTTTTTGTCAGACCTCAATCATGAACCATGTTTTAGATCCATGCTGGTTGTGCTCAAAGGCAGCATGATAATGTAATCGCTTTGACTGACAGGTGGTGGTAGCTGTCTGCTAACTTCACCTGAACTGGACCTCTGGACATGTTTGTGCTGTATTTTTAATGACATCATCTGACCAATAACATGTCCGCTGTGAGGTTCCTATAGTAACAGAGCATCCAATAGGGCGGAGCTTCAGTTTCAGGATTTCATTTGGAATCATTAAGTAATAATTAGCAGGTATCTGTGTCTGAGTGATGCTCCGATACAGTCAGAGATGCAGACTGATAACCAGGCTAGTTACCACCAGCAGAATACTCAGAGCTCCACCCTCTCATCCAAATATGGTTCCTTCTTTTCAGTGCTTAATGCAACACTTCAGAAGTCAAAACCAGTGACTGCAGATCTGGAAATCCGTTCATTCAGTTTCATGACTCGCACACATTTTTGGAAATGCTGATCACAGGGTTCCATAGGAAAACAGAGGCATGAAGATGTTTCCTGTGCATCATCATGTTTTCATGTTTTTTCATTGTTTCACTCGCTCAAACTGAACCTGAGTTTCACAGCTACAGGACTCTGTTATTCGCTCTGTTTCGGTCCTCAAGACATATTTTTCTCTTCCCTCAAAATCATAACTGAACGTAGGACATGATAATCTGATCTGTGTCTCACATCTCTCATCTTTAACTGAACATCATTGTGAGATGAGTGCAGACAGCAGCCTGAATGTTGGCGCTGCAGCACAGCCCGTGTCCAGATGTTCCCCCAGAGGACGGATTCTGAGGTCTGCACCGAGGCCGCGGCGTGCAGGGTCTCCATCTCACTCACCGTCAGCCCCACATCTATACTCCAATGCGAGAACATCCAAATGTAAGCGACAAATTTGTGGTGAATTTGCAGCGCGCTCTCACACTGACTGAGACGCCTGTGACAGGATGTAATTTACTGCAAATTAAACCCTGAAAATCATTCTGGCTGCTCCCAGCGCCACTCGAACGCACCGCAGATGGCTGCTGGCTGAGGCTCCGTCTTCTTCTGCCTCTTCTCCTGCTCAGCTCTCAGATAAACAGGCTGCACACACACACACACACACACACACACACACACACACACACACACACACACACACACACACACACACACACACACACACACACACACACACTTTCACCAACTCTTTACTGCTAACCACAGACGATCTGAGGCGAGCATTTAGACATGACCACAGGAGGAGGCTCTGAGGTATTTGCAGCTCGTTCGTGTCCGTTTACGGTTGCAGTGAGGGAGCCGCACTCAGCTGCCATCACTCACAAATGCACGGTGTGAATGACACGCAACCCATAACACTCCCAGTGAGTTGAGGAAATCAATGTGTTGTTCATGGCTGTATTTTCTGATTGTGTGTTGACAGGGTGACCAATTTACATCAAGCACAAGTAAAACCCAAAATATGACCAAACATCAGAGTGGGGCTTAAAACCTCGCCATCCCTGCCCTCAGCTGCAGGCTGGGAGGCAGGACGGCCTCACACACTGCTGAACGCCTGTACTGTGTCTAACGTCTGACACCATCAGTGTGTGGTCATCAGTATCCGTTTACCTGTATGTGTAAAGTTCCTGTTTATCTGACGGGCGTGTGGTTCTGGTTCAGCTCATGTCTCTGTCTCTCAATCGCTGCGGGTTTGGACTTCATCACAGATTTTTCTGCCTCTCTGCTTCCAGCTGTGAAAATGTACAGGTTTTATTTTTCTGCAATAATGACTGAATATTATGAGAAAACAAGAAATCTGAGGATGCCAGCTGAGTGTTTCTGTCTGATCTGGCACTTAATGGCATCGGCAGCTGAAATGACCTTCAGTCGGAGCGCTCTCGATGCAAACACAGATCTGTCTGCCTCTGACAGTAAATGCATCGTTATGAATTCAGCAGTACAGCCGCAGGTATCCAGCTGAAAGCTCCCATAAATCCAGGTTCCCGTCACCTTCCTGTCAGCTGCTATCAGTACGAAGACATGACGCTGTCAGCTGTAATTACCGCCGCTTTCACTCACTCGGTTTGTGGGCTCTGATTGGCTGCTGAAGCTGAAGGCGAGTCGATCTAAAGTGAGTCACAGCAGATCGCTAGAGTCATGCCTCAACCGGCTGATCGACGCCTGACGCTGACCTGATGACAGCTGACACACACGCACACACACTGTGTGTTCTTATTATGGATGTTCAGTTCTGAAGGTTACCTGCAGAAAAACTACAAAACTGAAATCTTCTAACTTTTCCGTGCACAACAACATGTGAAGGTATTTACAGCATGCCTTGTCCTCTTTCAGCCGAGTCACAAATATCATCTAACATACTGTGTTCTGTTGGACGTAAAGCAAATCAAATCTCAAATTTGCAAAGTTCAACGTCCATCTGAGAAGTCTTGGGTTCTTTGGTTCGACCTTCAGCCTCACAGCTTGGCTGTTCGCTGATGTTTTCAGGATTTCAACCGACACTTTTCATTAACGTAGTTATGATCTCAGGGTTTGTCCTTTGCAGTGAATCTGAGGCAAACAGCACAGGACTCCTGAAAAGGAGAGGAATAAAGTAAGTGTGTGCTTTTTAAAGAATATATTCTTCTGGTCTGATCAGACAGTGAACTCACCACAGGCAGTGGGCTCACCCTGCTGGGTCAGATCTGGATGTTCTGGTTGCAGATGTCAGTGGGATTCTGAGAGAGGACCAGAAAATGGAAATCTTCCTTCACGTCTCTGCTGGCTGATAGATTTTCATCATATCCAATCAGCAGAACCTCCTGGGAGCCGTAGTTAATTATTAATACTCATGTATCTTAAAGTATTGATAAAAAGAAGATCCAGTATGAAACCACTGAGGCAGAGAGAAGGAAGAGGCTCGTCTAATTATCTCCATGTCAGCCTTTATAGTGAGTTTTACCCCTCCAATGTGAGGCAGCACTCTGTGCTCCAGATGAGATGTGAATAAACACCATCCTGATGGCCCCTGCAGTCTGACACTCACTGCAACACGAACTGCTTCAGCGAACGCTGCGGAGCAGCGGGTTACCTCGTTCCTCCCAGCGGGCTGACCTCTCTACAGCTGCACAGAGCACATTCAAAAAACAGCCAAAGTTATTATTTTCAATCTGTAATGGAACCTCTGAACCATTTTTCAGCCTGTTCATGCAAAATCCAACATCATTATCTTCTCCCACAAATGGATTTCCACTCCCATTTATCATCATAATTTCCTCATCGGCACAAAACTTTCCTGCTTCAAGCAAGCATGGAAACTTTTCTGCAATCGGGGGGAAAGATTCTTTTTTTCCAATTATTAAATCCAGTTTATTTTTAATTTCATTCATCATTCATGTTGATCAGCTGCTGTGTATAAGCGCTCACGTCTTCTCCTGACCAGCTTCACCAGAACTGCACAGAGCTGCTCTATATTTAGACTCTGCAGGTGTGTGCACGTGTACGTGTGTGTGTCTGTGTGTGTGTGTGTGTGTGAGTGTGTGTCAGTCACTGATAACAGCAGACGTCAGCTCAGAGGATTTTTCTGTTTCTGTCGGTGTTTAAATGAATCTTTGCTCTCTGTGTGCTGAAACCATTAATGAGCTTTAATCCAATTAATGTAAACCTCATTTATGTCCTACCAACATACTGATTACACACACATACACACACACTCATATGTAATGAAGTCATGTGACTGATACGATCCCAGAGAAGTTTGCGGCGCTGATCAGTGAGTCTCAGTGAGGAAACAGTGCTGCTGGTCCCAGAGGAGTCAGTTTCTGGAATTCAGGGAGGAATGTTCTGCTGTTCCTGATGTAATGGCACAAACAGTGGAGACTATTCCCCGGCACAGCAGCTGTACAGATGTTTTCCACTTCATTTGACTTTTTAGCACACGCCCCTCGTACACCTGTGTGCTTGCTGAGTGGTGATGTACCACCACGTAGCCATTTTATCCTATAAACACCGATATTTGCATCGTTCTGTTCCCCCTCTGCGGTCAACTCGAACACCAGGAAGAAGAGCCACACCGATAACTGTGTATGAACAGTGATCAGTGCCTCATAGAGAAATATGAGCGTGATGTTGAGCAGACAGATGTTGTGCTGCCACACTGATGGCTACAGATATGAATCACTCTGCAACAGGAGTGAGGCTATGGTCTGAGGAAGGTTACAGCTGAACCTTCACAGTGGAATTAGTGATGAGCACTGATAAGGTGGGCTTTTAGTGAGACAACCAAAATAGCTTGTTTCAGTCAGACGATGAACTGGCACAGTATGTGAAGCGAACGTATCGGATAAATGGAGAGGTCATGTTCAGGCCTTAAACACAGCAGACAGACTCACTTTTCATAGTCGGGCCTGTTTCTCTAAATAAGGCGACAGGATCCATGTTTTAAACCTGTGTCCTAAACATCACCTAAATAAGGCGTTTAATGGTGGTTCATGGCGAGGTGAAGGTAAATATAATAAAGTACTAGGTCTCCATCAAGTACACAGGAATGTTTCTTTTATATACAGAAAGGACAGAATCAGATCTATCAGCATTTCTTATTTAATCAGTTTGTCAAATGTTTGAATGAACACTTAGTTCTTGTTTTCTGAGCATCTCAGCCTGCACTGTCTCCTCGTCATGGCAGACCCCCGCAATCGTCATGGTCTGTAAACTATCTGTGGGGATGGCAAGCATTAACAGTAAAAGTGACCGTGGTGGTGTCAGTGCCGTGGCGGGAGAGTAAACACCAAGGCCGCAGACTAATGGCCGTGGGTTTCTTCTACACCTGTTTGCATGTTTTAGACGCTACAAAGCCGCCTGCTGTCACTGTTTTAAATGAAGCAGTGAGTGTGGCAGACTCATGGCTGAGAGTCTGGAGAGCAGTCTGAGGTTGTCACTAGTGCCGTTCAGATTGGTCACAGCAGAGGTGTTAATCCTGACCAAACACTCTCTATTTACAGCTGTTTATTTGATTTTGGCCTGACTAATTCATTCATTTCAGACTCTAGAAGTGACACGCTCACTTAACACAAACAGAGCTGATGGAGACTGCAGAGGAGCCTCACAGCTGCTTGTGTGTCATTATATTTACCTGGAAGATAGCAGGTGTTAACCTGAGAGAATCCATGGCCCTCCCTCACCATCCTGCCTGCTGCTGCTGCTGCTGCTGCTGAACTCGTTTTCAGAGGGAAAAATATCTTCAGAAATATCAGCAGCAACTTTGAAACGCTCCTATCACTTTCATACTCGGAGCTGTTATCAGCAGAATCACGGGATTCGTCCGTTGCTCCTTGGGCACTGAACCCCGGCAGCTTCCTCTGTGCTGCTTCTTTTCTGCTCCAACTTGGACACGTATTAACAGACCAACACATCCAGGCTTCTGTCTGCCGACTGCAGCTGCTTGGTTGAGGTTCAGAAATTATGCTGGGTTATATTTCTAACTGTGGACTGAAGCTGAACCTAAGTGTGAACAAACAAACAGCAGGTGAGTCTCAGAGACGGAGAAGGTAAAGACCATGCCACAGGTCAGCGGAAGCAGCATCAGTATTAATTTAAGCTGATCTTTATTATCAGTTACCTGAGGCTGGAACGCTGCAATGTGTAAATTACATAATGTTGCTAGACCTCAGAGCTGCACTGGTCAGCTGATCTTAATAAGAAAACAGTGATTTAGTCCAGGCGTCATTTCCCGTTCAACCACCGGAACTCGTTGCCAGTTCTTTAGATACTCCACTTGTAAAACTTCTTTTAAAAGAAGGCTAGCAATCTGTCAATCACACGTTGTTAGCCAATGAGTGAGCAGTTTCACAGTCAGCCACGCCCCTTGTTGAGGAGACCTTAGATACGCTGATCTCGAGACTTTATAACGGGAGTTGACAAACGATCGTTTAAACTGTCTGTGGTTGCGTCACGCTGTAGCGCCCCCTGGCTGCAGCGCTGAGACAAAACTACCTCTGAAATCGACAGTGAGACAGTTTAAAGGAGCGTCCACCTCCCTGAACTGAGCCGCATGAACCGGGGCGGGGC
The DNA here is from genome assembly GCF_013358895.1 of Oreochromis aureus. NCBI lineage: Eukaryota > Metazoa > Chordata > Actinopteri > Cichliformes > Cichlidae > Oreochromis > Oreochromis aureus. The sequence continues at coordinate 23,015,999 of NC_052958.1, read as the reverse complement.
GATCGTGGCTCAAGAGTTGGGAGTTCGCCTTGTAATCGGAAGGTTGAAGGTTCGAGCCCTGGCTCGGACAGTCTCGGTCGTTGTGTCCTTGGGCAAGACACTTCACCCGTTGCCTACTGGTGGTGGTCAGAGGGCCCGGTGGCGCCAGTGTCCGGCAGCCTCGCCTCTGTCAGTGCGCCCCAGGGTGGCTGTGGCTACAACGTAGCTTGCCGTCACCAGTGTGTGAATGTGTGTGTGAATGGGTGAATGACTGGATATGTAAAGCGCTTTGGGGTCCCTAGGGACTAGAAAAGCGCTATATAAATACAGGCCATTTACCATTTACCATGAACCGAATAACCTCCGACAGAGTCATGCAGGCGGAGGAGAAAGTAAAACCTCACATAAACATCACATGATGACGAGAGGAGCAAAACAAGTTCCAGTGAAAAATCCAAACTGAAATATGAAACTCCACAATACTGGACACAGTTCATCTGTGTCTGCCTCTGTGTGCGTGTGCGTGTGTGTGTGTCTGTGTGCGTGTTAAACTGGATTATCATGTATTGTGTTGGCTCGAGGGTTAGAGGATTAGACATGATGATTAAACTGCCACTGAAGGCCTTTTGGCTCTTTAATCTATTGAACAGAGAGCAGGCTGAACAAACAGCCAAAACACACACACACGCGTATTATGTAGCATATAAATCTGCATATAAAATGTGTGTTTGTGTCTGATCTTCATGTTTTCAGAGGTTTGGGGCGATGAGCGTTCAGATTAGAGGAAAGTTAATCGTGTCTGTTTCAAAGTTCCATTGGTCAAGTGTGGAGCAGTGACCTCACAGCACTTGTGCGAGGCTCGGGGTTTCCTGACTGTCGGGACACTGCACAGCTGTGACTCCGGCCTGACTCGAGTTGTAGTAACCCAGAGGGAGATACTTCCCTGCAGAACATGTTTCTGACAGCTTTGTTTCTACACATGCGGATATCACAAAGAGACACGATGAGCTGATTACAGGAGGAAACTTTCTCGAGCACCTCGAGCAGCTCCAGCAGTCACACTCTGCCTCCTCATTAATCCATCCTAATTTAACAGCAGCACTCGCAGGCATCGTGTTCCTGAGTGTCTTCTCGAACACTTATTGGGCTGATCTTTTGTTAGCTGCCTCATTTTGTTTGCATCTGCTGGTGGTTGTGCCCTGGCGTGTTTTTATCTGTGTGACATACTCTTTTGTGTATGTCACACACAAAAGTTTGTGGCACGTTCGTTCAGCTAGTTTCATATTAAAGGTGTTTTACCTTTCACCTGCACAGTCTGGACCTGCTGCAGGACCTGGCCTCCTGTCCTGGTGTGTAAAGAGACCGCCTTAAGCAGTGGAGGTGCAGGGGGAGGCTAGGCTAAAAACAACCCCGTGCCTTCTCACTCTGACACTAATGCTGCTCTGTCTGTAATCCCTGACAGAGTCATGAACCAGGGCATCCACAGGTGTAAACAATTTACAGCTTTTAAAATGGTTTCAGATTCAGTTTTAGACACAAAGCACTCCAGACACAGAGTGACCGAAAATCAGCAGCTCGGTTCAGACCGAACTTCCATTTTTACATTTCTGGAAACTGAGAGCGGACTGCTAATGTGCAGTCTGCATCATGCTCAGAGCTCCCGCTGTTGCATTACAAGTACTGACCCCTTGCTGAGCCTAATCTTAAATTTAAGCTTAAGCTTAAACCTAAGCTACTACTGTTAAGATGTCTAAAGTATTGTATTGCCCTCTGATTACCACTAAGTTTTTATCCATATGAAAGGAGCCTGAAGTTGTTCCTGGAACTGTAAAGTTTTCAAAAGGTAAAGAAGAATCCCGACTCTCACAGAGAGTGAAACCATGTGCAGGAAACCAACCTGAGGTACGAATAAGATACAAAGAGCGATAGTTTAGGATGTGATGATTTTTAAACTGTGGGCTGTGAAAATGAGAAATATATTTTCTGTGTAGAGATACTTCTTTCTGTCATCCTGCAATTACAGCAAACGACGCTGCAGAGACTCACTACTGCCCCTTGTGATGAACATCGGTATTACGAGGATGGGCTGTGGGTCGCTGGTTATCTTGCTAACTTCAGTAGATATTTGGTAGATTTATTTCTATCCGTTTCTGATCATTCTGGGTCAGGTTTTAATAATTGAATCACAGACAATATGTGGGATAGACGTGAAGCCAGTGCAGGCGTCTGTAGGTTGGTTTCATCACAGTGACCCTCCTTAGTTATTAGGAAATAGAAGCTAAGGCAGAGAAGACACCAGAACACACAGCAAGTCACACCTGTGCCTCAGGAAGACCTTCCAGGTGTCGAAGGTCAGCAGTCAGCGCTCAGCCCCTGCTATGAATAACAAGAGAGAAAATGCAATACAACACACACACACACACACATACCCGTTTTTACTACCTGGTGGGCCCACCTGACTGGGAGGGTGCTGGTGGGATCCACCTTTTCTACATGGTTTAGAAAATTGATTTTAATTGCTAAATTCATGTAAATTTTTTGTGAAGAGGAAAATCACTTGATATATTAAAAACACTCACATGAAAAAAATGACCTGAATTTTGCTATTCCTGTGGGGACCCTCCTATTTAAATTAGCAATTTTACTTTTTACCACAAATTATTAACATTTCCTACCATGTTAAACAGAACAGCTATAATACTACAGCAGCTATGGTGATAGTGTACCTCAAACACAGTTAAATTTCTCAATCCAAACAACATTTTTCTGTGTTTAAGCTCTTTATTTAAAACACAAGACATTTTGCATGGCAGCAAAATGTCATGGCATATATCCCATCACCTAATAAACAAAACAAAAACAAAAAACTGCAAATGGGGCAGTGATTGTTTATTTCTAAACAAAAAATCCCAAGTATTCCATTTATCCAAATGTTTTATAATGTAAAAAAAGCAATTCACATTATTATTTTGTCTTGTACTGACCTTCCTACAATCCATAATGAAATGAAAAGTGCCGTTGTGCACAAATATGTAAAGTACTCAATTTAGTTTACACTGGGCCAGCCGAGGGTAAACTAAATATGAGCTTCAACATGAAACATGAAAAAACAGCACTGAAACGTGCAACTGTGTGTTTTAAACCAAAACGTAAAGTCTTTCAGCACTCTGGTGCCTCAGTGCTCCGATTCTGTTTGTGACATAGACCTTAACTGCTTTCCACGTCCTTTGTTCAAGTTCTTTTGGTGAAGATTCAATACACGCAATACAATCCACCTTACCAGGAACTTTGCCACCTTCTATGAACCTTTTCTCATTTTTTTCTACAGCAAGAGTCTCTGCTGCAGACCAGCCTCTCTTCTGTGAAGCTCCTGAGAACAAACAAAAGTATTGATAGTAATAATTAATTTTAATTGAAGGGGCCTGTGAGGTGAAGTGATATTTCTGATGTTAGTGATTTCGAGAGCATACTGGTAAAACTAGTGTGAGGGACAGACAAGAAAATAGGAAACTGAACAAGTAAAATACAATATGTGAACAAGTGAAATAAAAAGTAGCCCCCATTTATTTTTGCCATTTCAGGGGAGATATTGTACTGCATGTACATATCTCAAAAATGACAAACTTCCATGTACGGCAGGGGTGTCAAACTCCAGTCCTCGAGGGCTAGTATCCTGCTTGTTTTTGAGATATCCCTGCCATACCTGCTGCTGATTACCTGGATCAGGTGTGCTTTGCCAATAAGAAGCTACAAGGGCAGGTTAGTTGGAAAACAAGCACGACAGCGGCCCTCGAGGCCTGGAGTTCGACACCTCTGCTGTATGGTGTTATACAAATGCTGTAATAACTCAAACATACTTCCAGAGCTAAATAAAAACCTGTACAGCACCATAAAAATCTTTTAACTGTGTTCAACAAATTCATCAACTGAAGATAAAATTGTTTCAGGCAACAGGGAACAATGAAATAATTAAACCGTCTCCTACAAAAGAATTTGGACAGTTAGGCCAAGTTCTTTGTTTTTGAGTCACATGAAGAGGTTTAATATTCTTTGCTGTGGACTTTGGGTTTGACTTCAAAAGCTGAATATCAGACAGCAGATTTAAATAAAATTTAAATAAAATATCACCCTAGCTCTTGAGGTGTATATTTGTTGTAACAATACCTTTCACAGGAGTATCACCCTCTGACTCTGTCCACCATGTTGTTGTGACCAAAGGGCCTGTTTAAAAAAAACAAAACATTCAATTCAAATGCATAAATCTGGTCATTTCAGAAGTGAAGTGTTTATTAAGAGTGTCATAACTTAACAAGGAGATGGAGTCAGGCCTAATACCAAGATGGCGGCCCATGCATCACACTAGGCACAGTGTCTCTTCACATTTCACAAGTTTGCTGTGTTATTCCTGTTTATTTTGGGTCTGTTCATGTAGAACAGCTTCGCTTTTACATCTTACACCCAACTAGAGGTTTTGGATTTAGGATTACACAACTTTGACTGTTTTATCAGCAAGCTTTGACTCATCCCGGAAATAAGAAGAACACCGATGCTTTGCAGGCTGCTCGGCCAACCGGAAGTGCTCGAAGACGGCACAGAGACTGTAAACAAAGGCAAGGGAAACGCAGAGGGCTAACAGTTAATCTAAGGCTAACGCCTGGTGAATAAAGTGAATGAGTTATGACTGTGGATCACTGACAACAGGACACTAATGGATTGTAATGTCATGATACTAATGGAAACACAACTCTATCGAGCTAGTTGGATGCCACACTCTCCGGCGACTTCAGCTCAGCATTCAGTACAGTTATTCCCTCCAAACTCCATCATCAAGTCTGCAGATGATACTACGGTGATTGTCTCATCAGTGACAACGACGAGTATGACTACAGGGAAGAAGTAAAGCACCTAGCTGTGTGTTGCTGACAATAACCTGCTTCTGAATACCAGCAAAACCAAAGAGCTCATTGTGGACTTCAGGAGGGAGAAAACAGACACCCATGTCCCCATCTACATAAATGGAACAGCTCTTGAACGGGCCTCCAGCTTCAAGCTCTTGGGGACCCACATCTGAGAATCTGTCCTGGTCAACTAACACCTCCAGCCTGGTCAAGAAGGCCCATCAGCGCCTCTTTTTGTTGAGGACACTGAAGAAGAATCACCTGTCTGCTGACATACTGGGTAATTTCCACCGCTGTGCGATAGAGAGCATCCTGACCAACTGTGTAACTGGTATGGGAATTGCACTGTTGCTGACCGCACGGCACTGCAGCGGGTAGAGAAAATGCATGACAGGGACTCCACCTCCTGCCACTGAGGATGTCCAAGAGAAGAGATGTCTATGCCAAGCACGCATCGTTCTCAGGGACTCCTCTCATCCTGCCAATAATAATAATAATAATAATAAATATCATAATGTTAGGCAATGATAAGAAAATGAAATATCGCGATAGAAAATCGGTAAAACGCACATGCTCAGTGACTTTGTTTTCAAACGCACATGGCGGAAAAAGCATGGCGACGGAGAATGAGAAGGGGGAAAGCGGATCGTTGAATGAATCAGATGAACCAGAATTGCTTTGTAAAAATGGTGCAATTTCAGCGGTGTGGAACTGGTTGGGCTTTCGTCCGTCAGATACACGCCAAAGCACATTTTTTGGTAGAGCATGCTAGCAGGACGTCATTATTACCGAACAGTGTTGGGAAGGTTACTTTTAAAATGTATTCCATTACAGAATACCGAATACATGCCCCAAAATGTATTCTGTAACGTATTCCGTTACGTTACTCAATGAGAGTAACATATTCTGAATACTTTGGATTACTTAATATATTATCATGCTGTTTACAACTAACTGAATGTACTATTGCTGTGATTTATTACTGATACTGAAGGTCCGCGGCTCCGAACCGTAGTAAAGGGACCTCTGGCTAATACGGTGGGTTCCGTGTCGGGCTGGTAGCCGAAAACTAGCTTCACTTTGTTGTCTGGGTCAACTTTGCTTGCCAGAGACAGAGAGGCGTTGAAAGGCTGCTCTAACGGAACTTATTTTTCCGGAGGAAAAAAAAGAACACAGCGTACAGTCGAGTCTTAATAGCTTACTTACAGCTGGGCTCGTCAGGCACTCTTCTTGGCTGCAGTGGTTATTATTATATTTACATGCTTCCAGCTCCCGTTTTTGCTCCGTGACAACTCGGACTTTTCCTTTCTCTCCCTCCCTCGCTCACAGACACATAACGGGTACGGTAGTCCATTCTCCCTGCAGCACGGACTACACTGCCCATGAGGCTACATTCTTTAGGGCCATATTACATTCCCACAGATGTAATATTATCTACAGCTACTTTTAGTACCATTGATGTTAAGTTAGACTCTTTTTCTCCAATTGATCTTTCTGAGTTAACTTCAATAATTAATTCCTCCAAACCATCAACGTGTCTTTTAGACCCCATTCCTACAAAACTGCTCAAAGTAGTCCTGCCATTAATTAATGCTTCAATCTTAAATATGATCAACCTATCTCTAATAATCGGCTATGTACCACAGGCCTTCAAGGTGGCTGTAGTTAAACCTTTACTTAAAAAGCCATCTCTAGACCCAGCTGTCTTAGCTAATTATAGGCCAATCTCCAACCTTCCTTTCATATCAAAAATCCTTGAAAGAGTAGTTGTCAAACAGCTAACTGATCATCTGCAGAGGAATGGCTTATTTGAAGCGTTTCAGTCAGGTTTCAGAGCTCAGCACAGCACAGAAACAGCTTTAGTGAAGGTTACAAATGATCTTCTTATGGCCTCTGACAGTGGACTCGTCTCTGTGCTTGTCCTGCTAGACCTCAGTGCTGCATTCGATACTGTTGACCATAATATCCTATTAGAGCGATTAGAACATGCTGTAGGTATTACAGGTACTGCACTGCAGTGGTTTGTATCATATCTATCTAATAGACTCCAATTTGTACATGTAAATGGAGAGTCCTCTTCACACACTAAGGTCAATTATGGTGTTCCACAGGGTTCAGTGCTAGGACCAATTCTATTTACATTATACATCAGGGGTGCCCAATCCCAGTCCTCGAGAGCTACTGCCCTGCAGCTTTTAGATGCGTCCTTGTTCCAGCACACCTGAATCAAATGAATGGCTCGTTATCAGGCCTTTGCCAGACTTGATGGCATGCCGAATTGGTAATCCAACTATTTGATTCAGCTGTGTTGGAGTAGGGATGCATCTAAAAGCTGCAGGACAGTAGCTCTCGAGGACTGGGATTGGGCACCCCTGTTATACATGCTTCCCCTAGGCAACATCATTAGAAGACATAGCATAAATTTTCACTGCTATGCAGATGACACGCAGCTCTATCTATCCATGAAGCCAGGTAACACACACCAATTAGTTAAACTGCAGGAATGCCTTAAAGACATAAAGACCTGGATGGCCGCTAACTTCCTGCTTCTTAATTCAGATAAAACTGAGGTTATTGTACTCGGCCCTGAAAATCTTAGAAATATGGTATCTAAGCAGATTCTTACTCTGGATGGCATTACCTTGGCCTCCAGTAACACTGTGAGAAACCTTGGAGTCATTTTTGACCAGGACATGTCCTTCAACGCACATATTAAACAAATATGTAAGACTGCTTTCTTCCATTTGCTTGCAGCTCTAAAGTTAAAAATATCCTGTCTCAGAGTGATGCTGAAAAACTAGTTCATGCATTTATTACTTCCAGGCTGGACTACTGTAATTCACTATTATCAGGATGTCCTAAAACTCGCTGAAAAGCCTTCAGCTAATCCAAAATGCTGCAGCAAGAGTCCTGACAGGGACTAGAAAGAGAGAGCAGATTTCTCCTGTTTTGGCTTCCTTCATTGGCTTCCTGTTAAATCCAGAATTGAATTCAAAATCCTGCTCCTCACATACAAGGTCTTAAATAATCAGGCCCCATCTTATCTTAATGACCTTGTAGTACCATGTCACCCTATTAGAGCACTTCGCTCTTGCACTGCAGGCCTACTTGTTGTTCCTAGAGTATTTAAAAGTAGAATGGGAGGCAGAGCCTTCAGTTTTCAGGCCCCTCTTCTGTGGAACCAACTTCCAGTTTGGATTCAGGAGACAGACACTATCTCTACTTTCAAGATTAGGCTTAAAACTTTCCTTTTGCTAAAGCATATAGTTAGGGCTGGACCAGGTGACCCTGAATCCTCCCTTAGTTATGCTGCAATAGACGTGGCTGCCGGGGATTCCCATGATGCATTGAGTTTTTCCTTCCAGTCACCTTTCTCACTCACTATGTGCTAATAGACCTCTCTGCATCGAATCATATCTGTTATTAATCTCTGTCTCTCTTCCACAGCATGTCTTTCATCCTGTTTTCCTTCTTTCACCCCAACCGGTCGCAGCAGATGGCCGCCCCTCCCTGAGCCTGGTTCTGCGGGAGGTTTCTTCCTGTTAAAGGGAGTTTTCCTTCCCACTGTCGCCAAAGTGCTTGCTCATAGGGGTCATATGATTGTTGGGTTTTCTCTGTATTTATTATTGTGCTATCTACTGTACAATATAAAGCGCCTTGAGGCGACTTTTGTTGTGATTTGGCGCTATATAAATAAAATTGAATTGAATGCCTGTAGCATTCTGCCTATTAGCTTAGCACAACAACAACAACAAAAAAAGCGCTCTCTCACCCAGGAAACACGCAGAGAGAGAGCGTCACCCTGTAACCATGGCAACCGTAACGCTGCCGCCTGGAACAACAGAACATAGCTGTCAAACAAACCCAAACAGTCCTGACCCGCGATAATATGAAACAGGAAAGTACCGCCGTGTAATCCATTTATTTCAACAAAGTAACTGTATTCTGAATACCACCTTTTTAAACGGTAACTGTAACGGAATACAGTTACTCATATTTTGTATTCTAAATATGTAACGGCGGTACATGTATTCCGTTACTCCCCAACACTGTTACCGAACCAATTTTATGTCGTACATGGTGCTCAAAAATGTTTTAGTACGACTTTGCTAAGCTACAAAGTCGCACCGCTTGACGGATTGTTGGAGCATTACGGCTACCGCAGTCAGGACGTACTGTGCCTCAACATAATATTACCGCATTTTGTGTATAACCTCTTTTTAAGTTTTGTGGTTATTATACATGGTTGTGCTGAGGATATGTCGGCCAATTTCCACTGGAAATGCCTTTTGTTAAACTGTCAGTGAGGAATTTGCATTTGCACTTTTAAATTTTTATATAACTTTTATGCACATAAAAAAAACAGCTGTTTGTTTAAGTGAAAATACATTAATGGGGTTTCTTTTTTGCACTAAAGTTGTGGAGTTATAAAGTATTTTGTCTCGCGTCAATTTTATTGTCAGTTACATTGTTATCGCCAATTTTCAAATATATATCGTGTTAAATATTTTTGGCCATATTGCCCTGCTCTAATTACATCGGTTAATGCTATCGTTTAGAACACTGACATAGTATAGTTTCTGGTATAGTCCGTACACTGTCTACTCCCACTGCTGTAGATATACTCATAGGACACTGTAGATCTGTTTACTAGAGGTGGATTTTGATTATTGATTTATCGATTAAAATCAATTCTAGCTTGGATAATGTGATATCAATTCATTAAAATCCTGAATCGATTTTTTTATATAAATTTATTTTGCCCAAAATGTCAGAATCTCAGGTTAAACCTCACAAAATTTCAACAACCACCAAACAGCTAAAACAGTAAATGAGAGCAGGAACACAAAGCGTGAACCCCCGACGGATCAGAATCAGTGAGATGTCGCCTTTCTCACCCGACTGTCAGGAAGTGTTGTGTGGCAAGCAGGAGTTGGACCCAAAATGCAGGCACTCAGGCACGAGGTTTAAATACAAGGAACTCAGCTTTATTTACTGGCAGGGGAAAGTCATACAAAACTAAACTGGGAAAATATGAACTACAATTTACAGCAAGGCACACAAGGAAACACACAGCTTGAGGGACGACACGACACTGACTCAGAGAAACACAGGGTTTAAATACACTGGGAAGTAACGAGGGGAATGAGACACAGAAGGAGGGCACAGCTGGAAGAAATCAGAACTGATGAGACAAGGAAGCAAAGCAGGACACATTCACATAAGACACAGACCTTCAAAGTAAAACAGGAAGTATAACACAGAGACGCGAACTTGACTAGGGGAGACAGAGCAACTAAGAAACACAGAGAACAACAACAAAGAGACAAAGAGGGCAGCTACCAAATACTTAGAAAACTAAACAGAATACAAGAAAGCCAAACTAAGACACTAGACTATACAATAAACTGGGGCAACAAAGAGAACTAAGATAAAAGTACAAAAACTCAGAGACACAAGAAACTCGAAACACTGGGTCATCGACCCAGGACCGTGACGCCGACGGCACGAACACCGTCGGGGGTGAAAGGCGACAGCTCACTGATTCTGATGTTTCGGCGAGTCCACGCTTTTTGTTTATGCCGTTTTTGTGCTAGATTCTGAAGCTGCAGGTTTTATCTCTCTCCAAACAATACCTCACAATAACAATAACAATCCTGACTGAACCAGCAGCAAAAGAAGATCCAAACACATCACATTCACAAAAACATCGTCATGAATTCATTTTTAGTTTTGCTGTTTTGCTTCCACCACGATAAAATCACGCTTCATGCACATCTTTCTCTCTCAGTATACTTCAAGAACAGTTTCCCGTCTAAAAATCTGTTTTCTGCATTATTCGCTTGCTTGTTACGCACTACTAAGTCTACTGTTGTTTACAGCGCTGTCTGCTGCTGTTTTTTCCCTTTTACTTACTTACGAAAAGAAAACCTCATTTCTGCTGTTCAATACTGAAGAAATTTAAACTTGAAAATTATGCAAAATTATGCAAAATTGCAAAACGCTTAGCTGTGTCTCTAATAAAACCTTTAACTTTGCTCTGCTTCACTTCAGCAGCATCAGGTAATGTTCAGATGTTGATTAATGGTTTTCTTCAGAGAACAGATGGGTTTGGCTGTCAGAGGGAAGCTTTTTTGAACTGCAGGTCCTTGAAGGGTAATACAGTTGAAGCTGGAGGATCTTTATATAAATATCCCATAATGCTCATAACGTCCTTTAACTTTTGGTAGCTGTTAAAAGCATGTAGTTGTGGTATACTAGTGGTCAGAAATACCATTATTACTTTTCTATTACTTTAATATAAATTCAGGGTTGACCCGGGACCACTGCTATGAGTCACACTATGCAGCATAAAGGCCGTTTCACATCGGATGCAACATGCGCTGTGCTCACCGATAACTAAGAGTGAAGGATCCAGAATTTGTTGCGCTGGCTGCTGAGCTCTGCTTGTATATCGTTTTTAAGCGGCCGCTCTAGGTGTACTAAATGCACCTCGTTTCAAAACATGTATGTATCGGACTTTATCTCCTCTACGAGAGTTTGTGTTGTATTATGTTCGAATGTTTCATAAAAACGTATAGCTCATTCATAACGAGGAAAGCTTTGTAACTGTCCTGACTAGTGAAGAGTGTGTCATTTCCAGTGTTGGGAAGGTTACTTTTAAAATGTATTCCATTACAGAATACTGAATACATGCCCCAAAATGTATTCTGTAACGTATTCCGTTACGTTACTCAATGAGAGTAACGTATTCTGAATACTTTGGATTACTTAATATATTATCATGTTGTTTACAACTACGTGAATGTACTATTGCTGTGATTTATTACTGTTACTGAAGGTCCGCGGCTCCGAACAGTAGTAAAGGGACCTCTGGCTAATACGGTGGGTTCCGTGTCGGGCTGGTAGCCGAAAACTAGCTTTACTTTGTTGTCTGGGTCAACTTTGCTTGCCAGAGACAGAGAGAGGCGTTGAAAGGCTGCTCCAACGGAACTTATTTTTTCCGGAGGAAAACACGAACACAGTGTACAGTTGAGTCTTAATAGCTTACTTACAGCTGGGCTCGTCAGGCACTCTTCTTGGCTGCAGTGGTTATTATTGTATTTACATGCTTCCAGCTCCCGTTTTTGCTCCGTGACAGCTCAGACTTTTCCTTTCTCTCCCTCCCTCGCTCACAGACACATGTCTGGCAGTCCATTCTCCCTGCAGCACGGACTACACTGCCCATGAGGCTACATTCTTTAGAGCTATGCCTGTAGCATTCTGTCTATTAGCTTAGCACAACAACAACAAAAAAGCACTCTCTCACCCAGGAAACACGCAGAGAGAGAGCGTCACCCTGTAACCATGGCAACCGTAACGCTGCCGCCTGGAACAACAGAACGTAGCTGTCAAACAAACCCAAACAGTCCTGACCCACGACAATATGAAACAGGGAAGTACCGCCGTGTAATCCATTTATTTCAACAAAGTAACTGTATTCTGAATACCACCTTTTTAAACAGTAACTGTAACGGAATACAGTTACTCATATTTTGTATTCTAAATACGTAACGGCGGTACATGTATTCCGTTACTCCCCAACACTGGTCATTTCCACAACACTGCTTCCCCTCCGAGGTCGACAGCGCCTTTAAAAACGCTCTGGAGGTCCCTGTGTGAGCACATCAACCTGTGAGAAAATGTCTACTTGGACACACACAGGTATTTTCCTTCATGGTGTGGCGATAAGAGATGTGAGAGGGCATTTATTTTTCAAGGACCTGCAGTTCAAAAAAGCGCCACTCCGGCAGCCAAACCCATCTGTCCTCTCTCAAAATTCGTACTAGTAAGTTGAAACTTGAGTGCAGAGATTTTTTGGCTATGTCCAAATACAAATGGGGTTTTTTTTCTTTTCTCTTTTTTTTTTTTACACTCAAAAATTATGTTTATACATACATATCCTGATTTACAAGTACCGAATATTTATAACCATAATTTGAGCCCATATACCTTACACCAGTACATATTCATATATGTAGCACATCTGTATATATTTAGCAAATCTGTATATTTGTTTAAAGAACATCTGTATATTTGCTTAAGTTATCTGTATATAATATGCTCTTATTGCACTTACTACTCTTGCACTTCTGACTAGATGCAAACTGTATTGCATTAACCTGTATTCATACATGTGTAATGGCAATGAAGTTAAATCCTAATCCTAATAATGAAAATTGGTTTTAAATTCTGTTTGTTCACGGCTTTGCTCATAAACTCTTTTTACTGTCAGAGCTCAGGCACCGCTAACACGTACACCGTTACATTCGCTCAATGCAGCTCTTCCTTCTGCAGAGCTGCATTGATCCAAACAGGTAGTTGCATGAACATTCCATGCATGAAAAACCCAAGGGTCTGTCCACACACCAGGCATGGAGAGCAGAAGCAGCTGTTTTGTTTCAATAAAATTGCTGAGATGACAGTAGGTTGACCAGACTCCATGTTTCTACACAAATGTAATTTTACTGGGCCTCTTGCACGTGACCGTGGTCTACAGGTGTGTGTCCACCGTGTAACATTAAATAGCTATATGGATTTAAAACAAACAGGAACTCATCAGAATAATTTAGAAGATAAACTGCACAGAACCACTGCAGCGGAATGTGAAGGTTAAACATGCTAACAAGGTTAAAGCGTGTTCGTATTCTGATCATCCATCCCCCTTCACCACCTCCACCACTGCATACTTGAGCATTTCAATAAGACTTCAGGCTTTTAAAGTTAGTACAAATGTAATATAGGTCAAATTAAGCTCCCATAAATAAACAACCAAACCAGTGTCAAGGAGCCGTAATCATCCCTCAGTAAGCCTCCAGGCCACAGAGCTAATCAACATTAGCTAACCACACACCATGTATGAAAAAGATTGCAGTTAAAAACTTTAACTCATAAAAAGCTAAAATATATCTCTGAAACGTCTCTGCATCTATTGAGAGCAGCAATATAAAAGTTTTGAGAGGACTTACCTGGTTTCCATCATGTAATCAGTCTCTGCAGAAATTAAAATGGCTTTGCTCCATCCAAAATGGCTCCTCGTGCTGAGTGTCTGTGGGGGAGGGGAATAGGTAACGTGGGGACCGCAAAATTCAGGAAGTGTGTAACCTTTGCGAACAAGATTCTTTCCTCCTGCTGAGGCACACACTTTATGGGGGGATGGGCATGGTCATCGTGGGGACCAGAAAAGTCTGGAAATGTCAGCTTACTCTCATCTGCACACATTTGTTTCATGTAGGCTTGCTTTTGTTACACTGTTGATTGTTTTTGTGTATTTTTCACATTTATTGTTGATCAAAAATATTTTATTAATTAAAAAAGAAATCCAAATAAGGAAAATAGATCACTTATTTTTAAAACAGCAGTTTAAGCACAGGCAAATGTAGTTCTTCAGCAATTACCGTGATTTTTAGATGCTAATCGAAATAGCGACAGATTTCAGTCTGGGTTTAAACCACATCATAGTATTGAAACGGCTCTGCTGAGAGTTGTTAATGACCTTTTAATTGCAGATTTAGGGAGCCCTGTGGTCTTGGTTTTACTGAATTTGTCTTCAGCCTTTGATGTGGTGGACCACAGCATTCTGCTAACAAGACTAGAATTTTTAGTAGGCATTAAAAGAAGCACCCCTGAATGGTTTAAATTGTATCTTTTGGATAGGTCCCTTTGTCATGGTCCTGGGTAGACCATGACAAAGGGACCCAGTGTTTTTGGTTTTTGTACTTTTACTTTTGATAGTTTTCTGTATTATGACTGTGTTTTGGTTTCCCAAGGTTTAGTTGTGTTCCCTCTGTTGGTGTCATCAATGCCTGTGTATCCCCTTTAGTGTAGTAAGGTCTCTCGGTTAAGCCCGCGTCTCTGAGTCTGCGTCTTTGCGTGTATGTGTCAGGGCTCTGTGTGCAGGCAGACGAAGAGAAGGATCCAAATGCGAGACTCGGACACTGAATTGAAACTCAAAACCTCAGCTTTATTGCTGGAGAAAACAAAACAGGAACTGAACAAAGAATACTGGTGACAGAGAACAGAAACACATAGGCATAATCTGATGGTACGACGTGACAAGGCGCAAGGGCAAAACCAGGGCTAATATACACAGGGAAGTAATCAGGGAATGGAAGACAGGAGGGAGACACAGCTGGGAGAGATCTAACGAGGGAGGGGGAGCGAAGCTGGACACACTAACATAAGACACGGACGTTCACAATAAAACAGGAAACAAGAAGCCACACTTAGACACGGGCTAGACAGAGAGACGGACTTGACACTGAACAAAGCCTACTAATATAATAATAAACACAGTATCACAAAGTAAACAGCATACCAATACCAAAAACATAAGAACTAATCCCTTAACAAGAATAACCGAAACATAGCTGATAATAATAATCAATAAAGCACCAGAGAAGAAGACAGTCTATCATTCAAAAATAAACCAAAACATAAGAACTGAAAATGCTGGGTCTAACCGACCCAGAACCGTGACAGTATGTGTTTCCTATTTTACTTTGAAGGTCCCTGTCTGATGTCAGTGCGTTCTGTTTACGTTTCCTCTGCCTCGTCAGCTGTGATGTCTCCCAGGTGTGTTCCCCTCCTTGCACATGCTACCCTTGGGCTCTAAATTTGAGAAATATAACGTTTCTTTTCATTTTTATGCTGATGATATTGAAATCTATTTTTTTTCTGACTGACGATACTCCATCTTCACTACACTGCTTTCTTGATTGTATGAGGGAGGTCAAAGGCTGGTTATCGAGTAACTCCCTAACTAAAAAGATAACGGAAATTATTGTCTTTGTTACCCACATTCCTCGGGGACAATTTGCTGATATATTTGTGCCTTTTGCTACCTCCCTCTTTGATACAGTATGTAACTTAGGTGTTCTTTTGGACAGTTCCTTTAAACTTGTTAAACAAGTGTCCCCTGTAGTACAGTCTAGCTTTTACCAACTACGGCAAATCTCTAAGGCTAAGCATTACATACCGCAAATGGATAACTTTTCCATGCCTTTGTTACTTAAAGATTAGACTACTGCAACTCCCTTTACCTGGGCTTCTAATCTGCCCTTCTTCATAAACTACAACTTGTTCAAAATGCAGCGGCACGCCTTTAACTGGTACTAGAAATGGCTGACTTTAGTGGCTGCCCATTAAATATTGGATTGATTTTAAGATTTTATTGCTTACATTCAAAATCATAAATAATATTGCACCTTGCTATTTAAATGAACCTCTCAGCCTGCACTTCAGTCATCGAGTCAAATGCTCTTGGCGCAACCTAGGTCCTGGCTGAAAACCAGAGGTGATGTACACTTTTATTGCATCTGTATGTAATTTCAACCTATTGTCTTACTACTTTTTTTACACTAGGAGTGAAATATTTCTTTTAACATAGTACTCCCGGGTTAATTAGTGCTTTGTTATTTTCGGGAAGTGTATATATACTCTGCTATTGTACCCAATTAATTTTATTTCATATTTTAATATTTAGAAGCACTTTGGTGTACCTCTGGTCTTTAAATGTGCTAAATAATAATAATAATAATCATAATAATGATAATAACTTTATTTATAAAGCGCTTTCAAACAAAGTGCTGTACAACTATTTAAAACTAAAAAGATAAGTAAAATAAAAGCGATACATAGCAATACAGGTAAAAGACACAATACAAGTTAGAAACAGTAAAAATTTAAAAACTAAAAGCATAAATAAAGTATTGATTGATTTTTTTTTTTTTTTAATGAAATAGCCCACAGTCCACCTTTGAATACAAGACCCCCCTTACTTTTAAAGGTATTACCTCTTTAACTTTATCTTTATAGTATTAATAAGTTAAAGACACTAAACATATAAAGGAAAATTACTTCTAAGTAGGGCTGGCCGAAAATCCATATCGTGGTATAATTTGAAGCATGTGCGGTAACGATATATATCGAGATATATTCTTTTCTTCTGTATAATGTATTTTCCACACTATAAGGCACACTTAAAATCCTTTAATTTTCTCAAAAATCAACAGTGCACCTTACATATGAATTCTGGTTGTGCTTACTGACCTCAAAACAATTTTATGTGGTACATGGCGCTCAAAAATCTGTCAAAAATGTTTTAGTAAGACTTGGGTAAGCTACGAAGCTGCACCGCTTGATGGATTGTCGGACTATTACGGCTGCTGTAGTCAGGAGTCTTGCAGAGTAATCTGGGTCCAAAACTCTATCCACTTCAGGCGCCAAAGTCAAATGAACGCTGCAGCATCACTGAGAGTTAAAAACTTCAATTCCATCCATCCATCCATCCATCCTCATCCGCTTTATCCGAGGTCGGGTCGCGGGGGCAGCAGCCTAAGCAGAGAAGCCCAGACCTCCCTCTCCCCAGCCACCTCCTCCAGCTCATCCGGGGGAACACCAAGGCGTTCCCAGGCCAGCCGAGAGATATAATCTCTCCAGCGCGTCCTGGGTCTGCCCTGGGCCTCCTCCCGGTGGGACATGGCCGAACACCTCACCCAGGAGGCGCCCAGGGGCATCCTTGTCAGATGCCCGAACCACTCAACTGGCTCCTTTCGATGTGGAGGAGCAGCGGCTCTACTCTGAGCCCCTCCCGGATGGCCGAACTTCTCACCCTATCTCTAAGGGAGAGGCCAGCCACCCTTCGGAGGAAGCTCATTTCTGCCGCTTGTATCCGCGATCTTGTTCTTTCGGTCACTACCCACAGCTCGTGGCCATAGGTGAGGGTCGGGACGTAGATCGACCGGTAAATTGAGAGCTTCGCTTTTACACTCAGCTCCCTCTTCACCACGACGGACCGGTGCAGCGTCCGCATCACTGCAGCCGCAGCACCAATCCGTCTGTCGATCTCCGGCTCCCTTCTCCCATCACTCGCGAACAAGACCCCGAGATACTTAAACTCCTCCACTTGGGGCAGGAACTCATCCCCGACCCGGAGTGGGCACTCCACCCTTTTCCGGCTGAGAACCATGGCCTCAGATTTGGAGGTGCTGATCCTCATTTCCGCTGCTTCACACTCGGCTGCGAACCGTTCCAGTGCGAGCTGGAGGCCCCCACCCGATGAAGCCATCAGAACCACATCATCCGCAAAAAGCAGAGATGAGATTCTGAGGCCACCGAAGTGAAAGCCCTCCGCCACTTCAATTCTTTCATCTTTAATCAAATGATCTGTCATGCTGTCATGCTGCTTTACCAGGTGTAACAATTAAGTTTAACATCCAGGCATCCATGGAAACAGAATGTATTATATTTAACAGAGTTATAAGTTAGCTCGCTAGTTTCCACCTAAACATGATATAGCATGTTCTGACTGAGAGATTTCTGAAAAAATTAAAACGTACAGCTCTGCCATCACTTCCAACATAAATGAAGACAGAAAACTAAACAGCAGTGACGTTTGTAGGGTTACTGAAGTTGGACTAGCTGGTATATAATGATGTACTACGTGATCGCTAGTGACACAGCTATGTTAGCATAACATTAGCACAGTGAAGCTGGAGGATGAACACTAACTTTTTTCCACTTGATAAAAGTTAACGTGAGGGTTCCTGATGGTTAGAGACAAATGCAGTCGCATGGCAGGATGCTGTAAAAGGACCAAACTTCAGTCAGGAGAACAACTGAGATAATCCATCAATAATACAAGGTTAGTTATTAGAATAGAGCAGCTGCGAGACAATTCAACATTAATGAATCAATGATATGGAAAGGAGAATTCATACATAAGGCACATTGGATTATAAGGTGCATTGTCGAGTTTTGAGAAAATTGAAGGCTTTTATGAGCACCTTATAGTCCGACAAATACAGTAATAATGACGTCCCACTTGAATGTTCTACAGAAAAAAATGTGCTTTGTTGTGTATCTGACGGACAAACACCAAACCAGTTCCACACCACTGAAGTTGCACCATTTTTACAAACCAATTCTGGTTCATCCGCTTCACTCAACGATCAGCTTTCCCCCTTCTCATTCTTTGTTGCCGCCATGCTCTTTTGGCCATGTGCGTATGAAAACAAAGGCAGTGCGCATGCCCAATTTACTCATATTCTATTGCGATATTTTAGTTTCTTATCGTTGCGTAACATTACACCAGTATTACCGTGAACGGTGTAATATGACTCAGCCCTACTAGAAAGTACTTTTTTCATACTTTCCCTCCAAAACTTGCTAAATAGTCAGGAAAAAATCCAACCCATGGCTGCATGTATTTCAAACTCAAGATTCTATAAGGGGTTATTAAGGAGTAAAAGCATGTTGAATTTCACATCGTTCTGTCTTTCCTGCGATCACCAGAATACGCACTTCTCCACCACTTTTTTCACTTTTATAAATGCATTTCACCTTTCCCCCTCTGACTCAAAAAGGATGGAAGGTGTCAGTTTTTTTCAAAAGTCCTTGCAGGCCTTACCCGTGGTGCTGAAAATCAGCAGTGGGTCATTGCACCTTCGGATGCCAAGAAAGGTGCCTCTTGGCTGGGATACAGGGCCTTTAGAAGGCCCTCTGGAAGTCTGGGGAACCAGGGGGTCAAAGGTCACCATTGTAGGGAACATTTCGGGGGACCTATTTGCGTAGGAGTGATGTATCAGAATGCAAACACTTACATCTTAAAGAGGGTGATTTGGCGATGAAATAAACCGATTTCTGACCATCTATGCCCCTCCTGTGACTCACAGCATGACCGCAAAGTTAGGAGAAAAGGCAATACAAATGTATAGGGGCCTTTGAAAGTACATTTTGGGGGGCCTAATCACGTAGCAGTGACGTATCCGAATGCAAAAACTTATGTCTTAAAGAGGGTGATTTGGCGATGAAGTGACCCGATTTCTGACCCTCTATGCCCCTCCTGTGACTCACAGCATGACCGCAAAGTTAGGAGAAAAGGCAATACAAATGTATAGGGGCCTTTGAAAGTACATTGTGGGGGGCCTAATCGCGTGGAGTGACGTATCAGAATGCAACCACTTACGTCTTAAAGAGGGTGATTTGGCGATGAAGTGACCCGATTTCTGACCCTCTACGCCCCCCTGTGACTCACAGCATGACCGCAGTTAGGAGAAAAGGCAATACAAATGTATAGGGCGCTTGAAAGTACATTTTGGGGGCCTAATCGCGTAGGGAGTGACGTATCAAAATGCAACCACTTACGTCTTAAAGAGGGTGATTTGGCGATGAAGTGACCCGATTTCTGACCCTCTACGCCCCTCCTGTGACTCACAGCATGACCGCAGCGTTAGGAGAAAAGGCAATACAAATGTATAGGGCGCTTGAAAGTACATTGTGGGGGCCTAATCGCGTAGGGAGTGACGTATCAGAATGCAACCACTTATGTCTTAAAGAGGGTGATTTGGCGATGAAGTGACCCGATTTCTGACCCTCGCCCCTCCTGTGACTCACAGCATGACCGCAGCGTTAGTGGAAAAGGCAATGCAAATGTATAGGGGCGTTTGAAAGTACATTGTGGGGGCCTAATCGCGTAGGGTGACGTAGTATCGGAATGCAACCACTTACCTCTTAAAGAGGGTGATTTGGCGATGAAGTGACCCGATTTCTGACCCTCTACGCCCCTCCTGTGACTCACAGCATGACCGCAAAGTTAGGAGAAAAGGCAATACAAATGTATAGGGGCGTTTGAAAGTACATTGTGGGGGGCCTAATCGCGTAGGAGTGACGTATCAGAATGCAACCACTTACGTCTTAAAGAGGGTGATTTGGCGATGAAGTGACCCGATTTCTGACCCTCTACGCCCCTCCTGTGACTCACAGCATGACCGCAGTTAGGAGAAAAGGCAATACAAATGTATAGGGCGCTTGAAAGTACATTTTGGGGGCCTAATCGCGTAGGAGTGACGTATCAGAATGCAACCACTTACGTCTTAAAGAGGGTGATTTGGCGATGAAGTGACCCGATTTCTGACCCTCTACGCCCCTCCTGTGACTCACAGCATGACCGCAGCGTTAGGAGAAAAGGCAATACAAATGTATAGGGGCGCTTGAAAGTACATTGTGGGGGGCCTAATCGCGTAGGAGTGACGTATCAGAATGCAACCACTTATGTCTTAAAGAGGGTGATTTGGCGATGAAGTGACCCGATTTCTGACCCTCTACGCCCTCCTGTGACTCACAGCATGACCGCAGCGTTAGTGGAAAAGGCAATGCAAATGTATAGGGGCGTTTGAAAGTACATTGTGGGGGCCTAATCGCGTAGGAGTGACGTATCGAATGCAACCACTTACCTCTTAAAGAGGGTGATTTGGCGATGAAGTGACCCGATTTCTGACCCTCTACGCCCCTCCTGTGACTCACAGCATGACCGCAAAGTTAGGAGAAAAGGCAATACAAATGTATAGGGGCCTTTGAAAGTACATTGTGGGGGCCTAATCGCGTAGGGGAGTGACGTATCAGAATGCAACCACTTACGTCTTAAAGAGGGTGATTTGGCGATGAAGTGACCCGATTTCTGACCCTCTACGCCCCTCCTGTGACTCACAGCATGACCGCAAAGTTAGGAGAAAAGGCAATACAAATGTATAGGGGCGCTTGAAAGTACATTTTGGGGGGCCTAATCGCGTAGGAGTGACGTATCAAAATGCAACCACTTACGTCTTAAAGAGGGTGATTTGGCGATGAAGTGACCCGATTTCTGACCCTCTACGCCCCTCCTGTGACTCACAGCATGACCGCAAAGTTAGGAGAAAAGGCAATACAAATGTATAGGGGAGTTTGAAAGTACATTTTGGGGGGCCTATTCACGTAGAAGTGACATATCAGAATGCGAAGCCCTTCAAAACTCCACCCAGATCATTAAGAAATGATTTAGATGTAAATGCATTCATAAAATATAAAGTTATAGTAATTTTCAAAGTTTACACTTTGTCAGGAAAATGGCCCCACGGGTCCATTTTTACACACTTGCAATACCACATTTCACCAGTAGGGCGTCAAGTCGACACACACTTTTGCACACGTTGTCCGAAAAAGTCACTTCCAGGGGACCAATTTCACTTTTCAAAAAAAATTGCACTAGGCCTATCAGGAGGCTGTTTTCTATCCATTGCAATGCTTGTGCCTGTGGGGACCGGGGCGCGGTCCCCACCGGAAAAATTGGACCCCACGAGGTGAGTGAAATCTCAGGTTGTGGATCCCACCATGTAGTAAAAACGAGAACACACACACACACACACACACACACACACACACACACACACACACACACACACACACACACACACACACACACAGATAGGTAGCTTAGGAGCTCAGGTGTGTAGGCGAGGAAGCGAGCTGCGACGGGGTAATTAGCAACAGTCGAGTCCCATAGAGAGACTTCACAGAGAGGGAGGGAGGGGGTCGTTACGGTGACAGGTGAGATAAATCAGGATGGATGGAGGCGGAGTCTCCTCTTATTACCTGTCAGCAGCAAATTAATTGCCACTAAAAACATCCCGGCCCTCTGTGTGTGCTGCAGTTGTTTGTGAAAAGTCACACTGAATTATTCAGTGGGTTTCAGGGAGGTGACGGTGAGCCGCGTGCATCCCAGCATGCACTGCAGAGCCGAGCACAGCTGTGGGGTTTTAGGCCGATGTGTCATTGATTTTATTCAGGTGTCAGTGTCAACTGAACGTGTTTACTCGCTTTCAGTCCTCATCGGCTGCAGTTGCAGGTGTAACCTGAGGTGTGCTTCAGGTGGGCTTTGTGTCCATCACAGGAACCTTACCCAGGAGGAACTTGAGCTTCAGAACCTTTCCAGTGACACTGTGATGGCCCTGAATCTGCTTCTGTTCTGTTGTAGTTCAGTTCTTTTGGGGTGGAACTCAGTAAAGCATCTCACTGTACCTGCAGGTCACTGCAGAGCTCCATGCAGGGATATTCATTCACACATTTGTACATTTTGGCCCTTGAAAGGAGATCCAAGAATTACTCCTACGGGGTACACTGTGGTACACAGCAATGGACTTTTACTGTAACCCAGTTTCTGAGTACAGAACTGAGTACAGGTTCTTGTTCCCCACACTGGTGACGTGAACAGAGCGGTGATCATGTCTGTCAGCCTTTGTAGAAACCATCAGACTCTGCAGTCCATGATCTGCCGTGAGCAGTGGCGGAGGAAGCTGAGCCCCCAGCTGTGGGCTGTGGTGATGATGTCTGTGTACAGACTGCTACTCATACATCGCATCAAAACTGCATTTATTATTTATTATGCTGTCATCACAGAGTTTAACCACCTGACACTTTGGAGTAGAAACTATTTTCTCAGCTGAGAACAGTGTTGGAAGAAGCCGCACGTTGACTGATGGTATTGATTCATTTCTTCTCAGTTTGATACCCATCATTGTCGAAAACCTGCACTTACAGTTTTTAGCTTTGGCAGCGGAGCAGCAGGAAACCAGCAGACGAATCCACACACAGCACAAGACCTCTCAAGAATTTAAGCTGTGTTCAGCAGCGAGGGGTCCATCTGAGGGTTAAACATTTCCCGATAGATTACATTTGTCTTTAAGAGATTTTAGATCATGGTGGAAATAACAAAGCTTTTGTTCCTCTTACCCTGCTAGCACCAGAACCTGGTCGCTCAGTCACCAGTGTTTACCCACTGAGCATTAGAGTGCCAACAGACTTTTAGTAGTCTTTGTTTTTACATGAAAAGAGTCATTAGCAAACAGCTAAATGTTCCACAGGCTGGTGTAACTGCACAGCTGATGAACGTTTACTACAGTTTTGCATGTATTCATGTCTGATTATGAGCGTCACAAGTTTATCCTCAGAGCAGAGGAAACGGTTCTCTCAATGAGGTCTGCATCTGAACCAGTCTGCAGACGGCTGAGGAGGAGAAGACTACCTTTCACCTTTCAGAGCTTAATGTTGTTTAGACAGCTGGCCCATTCATCTTCATTTCCAACAGGTCTTTGGGTGGATGTGTTATAGAGGGTTAGAACCAAACTAAACACTGGTGCTGGATGTTTGCTGGGACAGATCATCTCATGTTGTTTCATCTGCTGGAGTAAAAAGTGAAAGTGTGATTGAATTAAACGGACTCGTGTAAGAGGAAAGTTTCTGGTTTCGACTGGTTGAAGTTTAATGAGACGTTTTGTTGACAAAGTGAACAATGTTTCATCGTTTAATAAAAATATCAGCAATGCGGCCGCCGTTCTTCATCCAAACTCTGTGCTGATTGTGCCGTTAAATAAACACTCCATCACTGACAGCGGTGGCCATTTTGTCCCTGGTCCCAGGCGGCGGCGGTGTCAGAGTGATCTTCGATCAACAGAATGAGAGATGAAGGGTTCAGCGCTGCGCCCTCCTCCGTGTCAGCTGCTGCAGGACTCACAGTGCACTTACTTCAGGCCAATAGATCAATGGATCAATAGAGCTCCACCTGTGATGTCATCGATCGTTCAATGTTCCCGCAGAGATGATCAGCAGGACCAATCAGAGGTTAAAGCTGAAGGCGGAGGCTCAGCGGGAGCTCATGGATTAGTTGTCTGTTTTTATAAACGGCTGCACATCGGCGCATTGATGCATCTTTCTTCAGATTCACAGCTCCTCCACGGTGATTGATAGTTTTTATTTTCACATCAATATCTGTTCTCGCACGCTGACGGCTTATCATTTTTAAGTTTTCCCTGAAAATACAGCACATTTTATTTAAGGAGGAGATCAATCTGAGCTGAACCTGTCTGCCAGCTCCTGCTCTCTCCTCTGTCAGGACTTTAAGCCTACAGCTAAAAACCAGAAGTGTTCTCAGAGCTGATCTTCCACCAGGGTCAGTGCTGGATTTTGCCACTTTAAAGAAACTAATCCACATCCAGCATCTTAATTTTCTCATCTCTCCACCAATAAGATGAACTGCACTGATCTTCAACTCCACTCGTCTCAGCGGAGGAATACTTACATTTGATTGGCTGGAAAAATATCAAAAGCAAAGCAGAGATAACTCATGGATGAAGACATAAAAACACATGTGACGAAGACTCACACAGGGAGCACTGATGTTGTTTTTCACATAGTGCCTCCTGCAGGGTTAAATCTGAAAGTACAGTTTGTTCTTTATCATGTCATTCCATGTTCTCTGCGGATCTGTTTAGACGAGGGGTCTCGAGCTCCAGGCCTCGAGGGCCGGTGTCCTGCAGGTTTTAGATCTCACTCTGGGTCAACACACCTGAATCAAATGATCAGTTCATTACCAGGACTCTGGAAAACTTCAAGACATGTTGAGGAGATAATTTTAGCTGTGTTGGATCAATCATCTAAAACCTGCAGGACACCGGCCATCGAGGCCTGGAGTTCGAGACCTCTAGTTTACACTTAGTCAGCATGGTTTGTGTGTTTGTGGTCTTTGTTTCAGCTTCTTCTTCTTATAGAGAGCGATGGAGACACCCAAAAACATTCAGACCTCTTTAAAGACCTTCTAATCATTTTGCTGGGAACAAGGTTTCAGAGGCTCATTAAATGTTTTTCCTGCAGACCTAAGCACCAATGAAAGGTTCACATTTTACAGACATTTAAATGAACTAACAGCTTCCACCTTAACACTACAGTTCGAGCTTTCGGTTAGTGATTGGTTGGGGGTTTTAAGCCCCAGCTGCCTCTGAGTGAGGCCCTGCTGCCTGTGGCCTCTGCCCACAGAGGAAACAAATTCAGTCTGCTGTAGTGTCTCCGTGATAAATAATGCTGTCTTCTTCTTAATAAATGTTCCAAATCTTGCTGCTGGTTGTTCCAGCGCACATGTTCAAGATGCATAATCACTCAACCTGACGGAGGTCGAGAGCCTTACTGTGTCTGAGTGAGGCGAGAGCCTGTAATGAAGACGTGACGTGAGATAAGCAGAGCTTATCTCTCTGTAGGATGAGGGATTCATAATGTAGCAATGGAGGAATCTCCTTAACGAGGTTCTGGAGGGCTGAAACAACTGTTGGACCAATGTTTTTATTGGCGTGACGATGTCGATATCTCTTCAGCAGTCACGTTCTCTATCTTGTTGTATGCTTTTCCGGACTGTCAGGAAGCGGGAAACCATGAGAATTCATATTATCCGAGTACTTTTAATGTACTAAGAGTTTTTGGACAATAACCAGACTGTTACCAGATTACAGGAGGCAACTTAAAACCTGCAGGAATACGAAGATAAAATACAAAAATAAAATGAAAGATTTAAAAAAAATGACAAAAAATTTAAAATAGTAATACAGAAAAAATACTTTAGTTTGATGGAGAAAAACTCCCGTATACAATTTGAGGCGAGTGAATAAAGATAATTGTAATGAGACTGTAATCATGTGAGGATCCTAATGATTTCATTTTAAAAGGAGGCGCAGATTATTTTCTGTTGTTGATCAGTTCACTTATTAAGATCTGAAAGCTTAAAAAAGTAATGTTCTCGCCCAGCGTGTTCCATATCTAATCAGCGGATCATTACTGACGATTATGGCTCTTCAGGTAAACATCAGGAGTTAATTCATTGCCATCCATGTTTTTTCTTTAATTATCTGATCATTCGTGTAATTTCTACTCTCCTCTGTGCTTTGTGTCTGAAGGCCACAGTTAATTGAAGTTTCTCCTCTGTGTGGTTAAATGAGCGTGCTGCTTAAAGTCAGAGAGCTGCTAATGGCTGCTCTTTGAGTCGTCATTAGTTCGAGGTCCGCAGCTGCTTTACACACACCAGTTATTCCACATTATCAGAGAAAAGCACAGAGAGAGGACTGACGGAAACAATGCTGGAGACAGACCGGATGACAAAACGGTGAATACCAAACATCAGACCCAAACAAACATGACAGGTGGACAGGAAGTTTGATTCAAACAGTAATGAGATCGTTCAGCTGGTCCCCTGCGTCCTTTTGAAGGATCTCATGGTCTTTTTAACATCCACTCTGGGCAGTTTGATTCACTGAGCAACAAAAGCCAACAGCAAACCATCAACCAATCTCACAACCGTCCTGATGGTAGCATCTGGAGCCATAGTGAAGTTATAGTGCAGAAACAAACAGGTTTTAAATGTCTGATTTTTGTGCTCCTCTAGAGATGCTTTAAAGTTTTAAGCTCTGACCTAAAATACAACCAAGAACCAGGTACAGCAGCAGTAGTTCCACAAGAACTACTACACCTTGGGAAGTGATTTTCTTCCCACGGACATTTTCCTGAACTTTCTACGTAACACCAGCACCACGCACACTGGATCTCTAAAGACACCAGTGCAGGTGATCTCTCTTGTTCCCAAAGGAGACTCTTACCCAAGTCTCATTTGGGCTGTAAGTAACAGACAATATATCATAAAGTCTAACTTCAAATACTGGGATGGTGAAAAGCATGAATAATCAGCAAATGAATGGATGAATAACTTCAAATATTTAACTGTGGGTATTCTCTCTCCACTGTAACGGAACTGTAACTTAATACCATAAAGGGCCGACTCTAATCTTCTCTTGCATCTTTTTTTCACAAGATTCAGGTTTGAACATGTGTGACTAAACTTGGCATTGAGTAACAAAAGTATTAAGTATTAATTTATTAATTTAAATATGAACATGCATAATAGAGAAAAGAAAGGTGTGGAGTAAATCAGCAAAACTTCAACTTAAACATTTAAACGTGTCATTTTAATTAACAGTTAAAATAACTGTGATGGACTCCCTGTACCTTCATCCAACAGACTGACCCTGTCCCGGATGGTGTGGCGGAGCAGGTCCTTATTGACGCTGTTCTGATTCAGTTCAGCAGTCTGAGCTGTTTACAGGAGAATCTGTGTCAGTATTCAGATGTAAAGGAAACTCGGGCTGAGTCACTGCAGGCGAGCGTGAGCCTCAAGAGGAGCTGCTGCTGGTCAAAAGCAGCGTTTCAACAATGTGACAGAGACTGATGGACTCTGCCTGTGGATCTATTTTCAGGGCTTATTAATGCAAAACAGTGACAGCTGGGGGATACATTTGCATCCTCTCTGCCTTCTTCCTCTCTGCATTTGCTCATCCTCCTCGCTTCTTCCTCTGCTCTTCAGACTCTACAGCTGCCACCTAATTGGTGTTTGTGTGTGGATGAAATGTGAGCGGCTGAAATAAAAATCCATCTGAAACCACCGGATCGTTCTGATAATAAAGTCAATGAAGGAGACGGAAAGCCGAGGTCAGGTAAACGTGAAGGACAAACTGCTGTGTGCAAATTAAAACAGCAGAAGAAGAAGAAGAATGATGACGCTGAGGCTGGATGGGTTTCCAGTTGCAGATATGAGTGATGGAGGTGTGTGCCGTCATCAGAGCTGAACGATGAGCGTTTATTTACTGTAAGGTCCTCACTTCGAACTAACCACACGCGTAGGTGTAGGTGTGTGTGTGTGTGTTGAAGAAGATGGATGTTGACCCTGACAGCTTCAATCTGTCACTGTGACGAGTTTAAAAATAGAGAGATGAATAAAAGTGTCTGCTGCGACCTTTAGCTTCTCTCTTCTTCGCTCTCTCTTTGTTTGGACTCTTCATCCTCCTTTTCCTCCGCCTTCATCATCTTTCACTCACTCCACAGAAAGCAGCTGCGCAGCCAGCAGAGGAGGTTTTCAGTTGTTTTTGTGCTAGCATTAGTCAAAATGCATAAAAGAGCCTCAGAGGAGGAAAATATTTTCAGACTGAGGTCACATTAGCATGTTTCACCACATGTGATGTGAGCTGCTGGTGCAGATGGAGGCGAGAACAGTTAAACAGATGAAAGGGATAGGGGCGGGGCATACAGTCATGTAAGTAACCACCGTGAAGGCGTCTCCTGATTGTAGACTTCACAATGATCCTCCTGCTTAGAGAGACTTCCTGGTTAGATGCTGTGAGGTTGTTCTTTCCATTGTGTCGTCATACTCTGATACTCATGCTTGCAGAAAGCATCTCAGCTGATGTTCTTCTGACAGACCTGCTGTAAATCAAATCACATTAGAGTCAGACTCTGTGCGCTAAACATGAAGCTGCTGGTAATCCTGCTGAATCGGGGTGCTGATGCTGCAGGTGGACAGCCAAACAGTGAGCTGAACATCACTGCAGAGCTGCTTAAAGCTGAGCTGACAGTATGAGGATTCTCTGCAGGTTCACAACTGTTAGCCTGTCAGCTCAGACTCAGGGATCATGGGAACATGTGTTACTGTATTGAAGCCCAGAGGTCCAGGTTCGGGCTGGTCTCAGTCCAGCGGTCCTGCCTTGGGTTGATCGGGTCCTGGTATGTGTGGTTAGCATGATGGAGAAGAAGAACGTGCTGCTGTTAATAAAACCTCTTCAGAGCCTCCATCATGTCACTGCATTAATAACGCACACAGGCGCACAGAGAACGC
Organism: Oreochromis aureus; assembly: GCF_013358895.1. Classification (NCBI taxonomy): domain Eukaryota; kingdom Metazoa; phylum Chordata; class Actinopteri; order Cichliformes; family Cichlidae; genus Oreochromis; species Oreochromis aureus. The sequence goes on along the minus strand of NC_052958.1, from coordinate 22,986,788 downwards.
TCATCCATAATAAAGCAGGCCTCTCATTAAGCCAGAAGCATTTTACTCCGACATGAGCAGGAGTGTGTGTGTGTGTGTGTGTGTGTGGCCTGTTTGTCCTGTTAATGGGAGAGCAGCAGCGAGGCGCCGTTTGTCCAGATAGCAGCATAAATAATTTAGACGTAGCGAGGCGAGCGCAACATGAATTCACTTTATGAAACGTTAAACATGCTGCCAGGAAGCAGCGTGTTAAAGCTCTCAGCAGGACGCACACACATTTACTTCCTGCACACTAAACCACCTTTTCCAACATCACCTTCTCCCAGTGCGACCCCTCAGTGCCACATTTTAACTCACCTGTTACCTTTAGGGTCTACATGCAGGTTGAACGACTGCCTTACTGCTGTAGAGTCTCATGGAGTCAGGAGGAACTCTAAGCTCTCCTGTGAAGGTGCAGGGGTCCATTTAAGAAACGTAAGAGCCAAACAAGTGTGAAGAAATCAAAGCGAACCACAGATTAGAAAAGATCTCTCTGTTAAAGCAGAATCTGTAGCTCACAGTGTACAACACCTCTCAGTGTGATAACACACCAGCAGGAACACGTTTCCTCTCATGTGTGCAGCAGATCAGGTCCAGACTGGGCCGCACCGGCGCTGTGACCTGAATCTGCAGCTCCTCTCGGGCCTCAGTGTGGTGATGGATCATTGTTGTTCTGAAACTTTCAGTGTTTCATCTTCTGTTAAAAACTGGACTTCATTACTTAGAAACTGCTCCAGCTATAGATTCAGGCTCTGCTAGTGGCTCTGGGCTCCAGCTGTGAGAACTCCTCCTCGCCGCCGTTGAAGTGCAGCCATATTTTTCTGTCCGCTGTTTCTGCAGCAGAATCTGGGTCGGCCGGTCTGCTGGCAGATTCCTCCTAAGGGAGTCGTGTCTGGTTTCCTGGCTCGCCGTGCTGTGTGATCAACCCTTTCTGCTATTGGTTTCATTATTTTACAACCTGCTGCAGACTGAATCCCCCACCAGGATGTTGATTAACTGATTGATTGATTGATTGATTGGTTGTGGAAGCGTGGCTGACAGAGCGCTCTGGCTTCAGGATGGAGGGATTAACGGTAAACTCTGAGGAGCTCAAACCTGAAGATTTCAGTGGATCTGACAAAGTGCTGACCGCAGCATCAATATCTGCTTTTTGTTATCACACACACACACTCACAGACACGTGAAGGTCGATGATGTGATGCAGTGTGATGTCGGTGTGTATGTGATGAAGTTCACCTTCTCTCAGCAGCACACATGCTCTGAATGACATTTCACACTAAACTCCCATGAGCCTCGAGTGTTGCAGTGGGCAAGCTGCCAATCAGAGAAGTGAACCTGAATGCTTCATGTCTGCAGAAACTAATACCAACTCAAAGTCTCGCGTTTACATTGAAATAAAATTGGGATATGAGTCTGAGGGAACCTGCTCTGATCTACTCAAATTTATCATGTCGTGTGCTCTGTGCAACTTTTCTATTAGAAGATTTTTATTGTTACTGAATGAACCGATTCTAGCTTAACCTAAACAAACAGGCCTCCTTGACTCCTTCAGGAGCCGTCAGTGGCCCATGGACTGCTTTCTGCTTTCTCTGTGAAGGACTTGGACATCCTAACCCTCCCTGCACCTGCTGCTCTCTCCCCGCCGACTGTCACAAACTGATAAAGTGAAAAATAAGCTGAGAAAAAAAATATAATCGTCCTGTAGGTCATCAAATGATATTTAATCATTTTATCATCATCTTCATCGTGATGAGCCTGATGATCCTAATCATTCAGAGACAGGCAGGAAACAGTTTGTGTTGAATCATTAAAGTGTAAGTGCATCAAACTGACTCTGCTCACTGAGCATGCTCCATCATTAAGGCCATCATCTGTATTCATCACTAAGGCCGTTTCATCAGGATCATTATCAAACCTTCAGCTCTGAGCATCAGCACTCGGCTCTCACACTGTCTGAAGAGATTATGGTGCTTTTACTCTGAAGGAGCAGAGGAGATCCTCTCAGAGCTCTGGGTTACTGAGAGATCAGCAAAGTAAAACCGCAGAAGAAGAGAGTGAGTTTGGGAAAGCTCTTAAAGACTTTGCTGTTGATGCAGAAGGAGTTTGATGGAGCAGATATTTTATTGCCTGACTTTCTTGAATTTACCTCTCTACTAAAGTTGAGCTGAGGGCGTTTCCTCCAAATTAAAATATTAATGACGAATGACAGGATGAATGTTCTGTTAGGTTAGGCTGTGTGCAGGCAGGAGTGGTGGTAAGGAGGACCCAAAGTGCAGACTCTCGGAGGCAAAAAGGTGAACTCAAAAACAGCTTTAATGCTGAACTCAAAAAAGGGTAACAAAACTAAGACTCCAAATAAACCCAGGCAAGCAGACAGAACACACAGCATAGTAAACAGTAGATCGCGACAATGACAAACTGAAACACAGGGCTTAAATACATAGAGGGAGCAATCAGGGAATGGGCAACAGGAGGGAAACACAGCTGGGGCAAATCAGGACTAACGAGACAAGGAAAGCAAAACCAGATACACTAACATGAAACACGGACTTTCAAAGTAAAACAGGACACATAACACAGAGGCGCAAACTTAACAAGGGGATACAGCCGACAGGAGAGACAGAGCAACTATAGAACACAGAGACATAAACCATAAGACAGAACTCTAAGAAACCCAAAGACTAGAAATGATAAATAATATAATAAACTCAAAAGCACTGGGTCAACGACCCAGGCATCCTAACATGTTCATGTTCAGCCTCCAAATCCTGCTCAACTCTCGCTTTCCTTTCAGCTTAGCCGTAAGGATCTCCAACCACGCAGACTCTGAGCGTTTGCACTGTTCACATTTGTGACCTCAGTGTGCATCTGAAAGCATATCGATCACCCGGGGAGTCCGGCCATCAGAGGAAACATGGACATCCACACAGCACCTCAAAGCTGAGGCAGCGACATCACATTGAAGATGCTCAACAGTCAAAACCTTCAGACATCCTGCAGGTTCATGTGCGCATCAGCAAGAAATGAGTGAAGTTTGATTTAGAGTATTTCAGTAGGTTCCATGTTTACGTGGTTTTCTACCATAATAATAATCGTTAATATAACACTCAGAGACCGTCAGTGCTGAAACGTTTTGTCCTTGTTCCCATTGTTTTTAAAAATTTGGTTCAAAAACAGTGCGATATTCCTATTTGTGTAAAAGATATTTGTGCTGCAATGAACCAATGAACCAAAGGTGTGCGCTGTCTTATTATCCTCAGCTGATGTCAGTTACTCCACTGAGGTCAAAGTCATTACTGATGGAACACCTAACCGTACACTAACGCCCAAATGTGATCGAACACACAAGTTTCACAAGTTTGTGTGTGTGTTTGCTATAAAGAGGTGAATACACAGCAGAATCAACACACACACCCTCCTTGATGAAGGACGTAGTCACATGACTGACACAACCACACACAGCCACACACACACCTGTACTCTGAGTGTGTTTCTAATTGGGAGAAACACACTGAGACAAGGTCGCAGCCTCTGATTGGCTGCCTGTGAGACGCGGTGGCTCGAGCTTTGAAGGTTTGCAGGAGGAGACGAGGCGATCCGTCACTGACTCGAACTTCACCTTGAGCGAAACATGAAACTCGAGAGGAAGACAAAGAGGACAGAAGTTTACAGAAGTGACTTCCTCTTGGAACCTGAAGAATGGAACCTGAACCGCTTCTTGTGGATCATGTTTATGAGGGTGATATTAATCAGTGCTGCATTTAGCAGCTGACATTTAGTCAGCAGCTGACACACCAGTTGTCGATATCTAAACAGCTTGGTTTATAGCTTCGTGTTGATATTTTGAAGTCTGAGTATTTGTTAGTCTGATTAATGTTTTCTACACTTCACACTTCAAATGAGTTTTTTCTGAAGGTGTTTACAGATCAGGTATTAGTTAGAAATATTTTAGGATTCCACGTGCAGCCATTCACACTTTGGGGTATGTTTTTTTTTTTTTTTTTCTGAACCAAGCTTGACTTTTCAGATTTTTCACATGCAAATAAACAGATCTGACCAATCAGAGCACTGCATTTGGCAACTAGTGCACTGTAGCTCAAAATGCAGCACTGAATATACAACAATATGGAAATAAAGTAATCCTGTTTAACGTCAGACACGCAGCGAGACCCTGATTTCTCTGCCTCCCCTGATGTGGTCCCAGTAGTTTTTAGTTTTTATTATGTTGTTTTTATCGCTACTGTAGATGATTATACAAAAGCCGTGCCATCTTCCTTTGATTGTTGTCTACAGATCAGGTTGGAGCTAGACAAAAGTATCATTTCCACATGTGAAAATATTTGTTTTATATCTTACATATTGAGGTTTCTGTTGGTGTAAACTTATTACTGAAAGCAATTATAATAGAAACTAAACATCTCCTTTGATAAATCAGTAATTAGAAACCCAACAGTCACTGACATGTTCTGGGTGTTTTTGAGCCTCAGGGTGAATAAAGCTCGTGACTTTAGCCTGATGGACACACTCTCCTCTGTCCTAGCGTCTGAGCACTGAGCATGCTGGGAATGCCGCTGCTGTCTTACTGTTTGAAAGTGGGGCAGAATTATTTGGGTGTTTTAAAGTTTTGATGAATGTGTTGAATGTATTGACGTGTGGTGGTGGTAGTGCAGAGCTCTAGCGCCTCCATGTGGACGCTGACTGAACTGCAGTTTCATTCATGAAACTGAAGGTAAAACGCCGCATCAGCTCCATTTTCTGCCGAGTCTTTGAAAAAGCTTTAGTTTAGTCATTGAGTATCTGTCACAGCGAACTGACTGATCATAAATAAAGAGGAAAGTGTTGAGTGTGGTGTTCAGCTTACAGGAAAACACATGTTTAACCACAGCTCGATGATCACACAGGATTACTGATTCTGTCTGACTGTTTGAGAGCTTCACCTTTAGTCCTCCAAACCTAGCTCTTATCATTGTAGTCAAACAGTTTTATCTCTGTCTTTCTGATCATCAAACTTGTGTTTGGTTTGTTCATGTGGGCAGCTTCAAATTTCAGTCAAGCTTGAAGGTGTCAGTTTTGGATCAGGGTCTTCTTTCTTTATCACGTTATTACTGTAAGGGGACAGAGCTAACGGTGCACCACTACACCACCTGGAGTCAGAACCAAAGGATTCAAACTAGTTTATAAAGTGGTTCCACATCAGAAATGCTCCAACCTCACAGTCACAGACTGTTCTGTCTGCTCTTTATGCTCTGTGTTGTAACAGCATATATCAGGCCACATTTTATTCTCACTTGAATCACAGTAATGCAAACATTTTGTGAAATAATCGTTGCACTGCATGAAGACCAAAGATCTTAACACCATCTAACACCATCATGTTTGCTTCTTTACTGCCGTGCAAAGAAAAGAGACCCAGCGTGCTTTTCCTTTTGTATGACATCACAGAGATGTTTGGGAAAATGGCCTATCAGAGGCTGAAATACATCAACAGAGGTGCGCTCATTTCACCGTAGCTTATGCTCAGCATAGCTCATGACTGTCTCCTCCAGTATAAATGACTCAAAACACAGTGTATATACTGTGTCCCAGTCTTTCATTTACAGTCAAGTTAACTTTGGTATCTTCATCATAAACACACTGAAGTTCTTCTTTAAGCATTTACACCTTTACAGGAATAAGCTTCATAGTGTTTCTGTGGGATGTTTGATGTATTCAGATTTATTTGTCTTCAGGTTTTTCTGAGTGGGTGAAAGCTGAAGAATCCATGATGCTCCACATTGCTGTGTGAAAGAACAAAAACCCAGATATACCTGCTGTTGTTCAGACCCTCTGAAAATGGCAAATCTCAGTTTACACAAACTGCTGCTGACCTCTGACTCTCTGCTCTCTTAGATATGGTGACATGGTACCAAAGACCATTATGGGGAAGATCTTTGGTTCCATCTGCTCTTTGAGTGGCGTGTTGGTCATCGCCCTGCCGGTCCCCGTCATCGTGTCCAACTTCAGCCGAATCTACCACCAGAGCCAGCGAGCCGAGAAGAGAAGAGCGCAAAAGGTGAGGACTCCATCCGTCCATCCATAGACACAAACTGTCTTCAGAGTGTAATGGGAGGTCAGCAGTGACATGGGATTTAGATGCAGCACTTCAGTGTTTTTATGAAGAACTTTTTGTTTCTAAAGAGTTTAAAACTTTAACAGAAATTAACAGAATGTGAAGAAATAGTTATGACGTTATGTTCATTAATCAGTGCGGGCAGCACTCATGTAATCCCGCACTGAACCACAAGACTCTGGAAGCCTCCAGCCTGCCCTGAGGCACGCTAACATTATTGTTATATTAGTGTCAGATGAACATCTGTACAGATGTGATGTTCCTGGAATACATACCTGATTAATTTTAGCAGCTGAAAGCGCTCAGACTGCAGCTTTAAAAACTAACACAGAAACTTTAGAAGTCTGCAGTCATTTCAGATCTACAGGCCAGAATGTAATGCTGGTCATTACACTGAACCTTTCTGGTAAGACGCTGCCACCGTGTGGTGAAGGTGTTCACTGCATATTTGCAGAGGTGTTTACAGAGAGCAGCGGTGGATGTGGGTGTGTTTACAGCTGTGAGTGTTCAGAGAGAAATCCAAAGTATCTCTGAGAGGAAGCAGGGCACTTCTGAAGTAAGAGGGCCGGCTGCTGCAGAAGGACACTCACACATCAGTGTGGTGACAGCAGTTTGTCCTAATTTAGAAATCTGAGTTTGTGCACAACCCACAGGAGAAAAGAGAGGAAGACACAGAGAGCAGGAAGCCGTCCAGGCTTTACTTCCTCCCAGCATCAACAAATGAGTTTTCTGGTTGTGCTGGAGACCTTTGTTTATCCCGCTGGGAGTCAGACAGAAACACCATGTTGGAAAGTTACCGAGAAGCAATGAATCATGTTTCTCTCTGCAATCCACAAGACTCTGGAAGATCTCTGAAGAATAAATATTATCAGGTTCATACAACACATTATCTACTGAGCAAAGCTTTTATGTTCTCTCATCCACATCATCAGTCACTCAGCTTCTGTCTGCAGAAACCATCACCATCACATACATGAACTTATTATCTGTGCAAATTAGAGTTGATGCTTCAAACTGAACCTAAAGAAACTCTGGGAAAACTTTACACCTACATATTCACACCACTGGTGCTCACTTACCCACTTACCAGTAAATAATTCATCCTTGGCTCATTTTATGAAGGGATAATCTGTCAGAGATCATGAAGATCCTGCTGACCACATCAGTGTCAGCTGTAAGGATGCAGTTCAAATTTGACATTTACACAAAGCTTGGATAGATTTTGATTCATTAGGAAATGAGTGGCTGCAGACACCCTGACGTTCTTCCGTAGATTCTTGAAGGATTTAAAGACACTTGTTGCTGCACAGATGTGTCATCTAAATGGAGATGATGCTCAAAGTGTTTATCCACATTTTTAAAGGTTCACACAGCTCACTGAGCTCAGCTGGCTGCTCACCAGGTCATATTGTACTCTGGTGGTGTTTTTCTTCAATACATTAGAACGGCGGTCCCCAGCGGGTGTGAAATTTATGGTTTTCAGGGTTTTATTGGTAACTCGGTTTCCCTGCATCTTTTCCTGCTTTGTAGTTGTGTCTTATTTTTGAAAGAAATATTTAAGTGTTACCATAGCTACCAGAGAGCATTACGGGGCAGAGAGGAGGATGTTACTCTCAATGTAGTTGTCGCATTTCAGGCGGACTGCTAATAAAGTTACACAATTACACAGTGAATTCGCGTTTATTATGATATTTACAAAATACCACAGTTTTTGTCTTGGTCTTTTCATTTTATTTTGTTGTTCTTATCCGCGACACCTTAAAGGTTGGTCCTGGATAAATTGATATGATTATAATTCCCCAAACCCACAAACCTAATTTAGCGTTGGTGTCTGTCTTGTGGTTTCTGTGTAATAGTTCCTGATACTGACTGACATTAATCAGGATTACATTACAATGTAAACATGGACAAACCAGGCCAAGAGTCAGGTGATCAGTAATAAACCTTTGATCAGATGTTATCTTGCATTTAGCCAGTAGGGGTGCTATTTTTATAACTTACCCTGAAGCTTGCCACACGCCTTTTTCATTTTTTGCTTTGTCTATATCCACTGCTTCATCAGCTGCTCTTCATACAAACCAACATTTTGTTTGCATGATTTAAGATTAGTCTACAAGCAGAAGTTATTAAAAAGGACAGCTTGTGTCCAGATATTGACATCTTTGATATTTTGATATTTTCTTCACTGAAGTGACTTTCTGAATGCAGAAGATATGATTTGCTGACATTAGTTACCTTGTTAGTTTGGTTCTGGGTGTTTTGTTGGATTATCAGACTCAGTTTTCATGGCCGTGAAAGGCTGAGATAAACATGAGCAGATGAAGGACAGCAGCAGATGGGATCTGAATCTTTGGAGCTTCTGTTTTCATGTTCATATCTAATCCTCCTGCAGGTTTGTTTTAGTGACCATGGTGTTGAGCCTGTGTTTGTGGTCCCACTTACAGTCGATCACTCTTAGATGGGCTAAACACAAACCTATGTGTGTTCACAAACAGAAAACCAGGCTTGCTAGAATTCGGGCAGTGAAGAGTGGAGGCGCTGAAGAGTACTGTATTTGCAGTACAAACACAGCCGGCTGATGATTGACCCTGAGGAGGTGGTAACCGTGGACGTGCAGTGATGGTCGGGTGGTGCTGATGTTTGTTCTCTTGGTTTCTCTCATCTTTTCTGTCTCATATCCAGCTGTGAGGAGCACGCTGAGGGCTGCTGCATGATGGACACCTGCAGTGAGCTGGAGGGAGATTGGCTGTTTCTCTCCAAATGCTGCTTTTTCCCTTTACTCAGGATGTTTCTTTTTCATTGTGCTTTCATCTGTGTGTGTGTGTGTGTGTGTGCTTCAGCGGTGACATGTTTTTGGATATATGTAATGATAAAACTGTGCTCTCATTTCAAAACTCCAACCTTTCACATTAGTTTCTCTTCACGTGCCAAACAAGAGCGCTGAAGGTTCAGGTGGCTCCAGCTGCCAGTTACCTGACAAACAGCAAACTCGGACCGTTTCTTCTTCTCTGTTAAAGTGATCCATCTCTAAGTTCACAGCTCAGCACAGAGATTGTAGAAGACCTGACTGACTATGGCTACATCCTGATATCCACACGACTCTGGAGGGTCTAGAATCTAAAGCAGAGTAACATAGGCAGATACACTGTGACTCTTTGCAAAGCAAAAACTTAAATTTTTTTGGTTTATTTTTGTGATCAATGAGGCCAAATTACAAACCGAATTCGGATGACTGGAGCATCATTTTCAGGGGCTTTGTGGGGTTTTACACAGCACCACATATCAGTAGAATTTAAATCAAAAAGAAAGATTTAAGTGGTAGAATGAAATGGTTTGAAGCAGAAAGTACAATCTTTACATACAAATTACATAAAAATTTAACATAGAAACACTTGGACCAGTCCAAGGATATTGAAACTGTACTTCAGTGAAGTACATAAGTAACTCTGCTGAGTTACATCTCACTGGTTCTATCCCTGCTGTTGGAATATAAGAGGGCTCTAGTCCATTGGCAGTGGTGGGAGCGGAACAAGCTATGCCCTTCTAATTCCTCAAAACTCCAAGCCTCCTCAACACAAGCAGAAAGTGGCAGCCTTGTTACTTACCCTACATTTACCCTGCAAAGTCTGGACTTTCTCTTTAAAACAGTCTCATATCAGCACTAAATAGAGTAAAGGTAATATGATCTTTGGCTTTAGACCGGATGTTTGGAGATCATTTCTGATTCACTGCTTGTCTGGACAGAGTTTGCTCTTCTTTTTTAAATGAAAGTGTTTCAGTGTGAATTTAGCCTGTGTTAGCTGCTCCTCATCTGGTCCTTGCTCATGTGTTTAGCTGACTGAAGTGTTGATGCTGAAGTGTCCACGATGAATTCATCTTCATCCTGTTTCAATCACTGTCTGTCTGTAGTGTTCTGTCTTTTCACATCCTTCTTAGCTTTGCTCACAGTCTGAGAAACGAAATACCCGTCAGTCACTAACTAACTCACATGTTCATGATCCGGTCCTCTGCTGTGTGGGGGTGCCTTACCTGACCAACAGGAAGTTCTCTCCACCTCCACCTCTCAGTGTCTCTCCTACTCTCTACTCTGTCTTCTTCCTCTTTTGTTTTGTTCCTTTGACTTGAGCCCTGCCATGCAGCTCTGCTGTTATGAGATGATTGGCCTGCACTATTCATGACATCATCAGTAATAGTGTTGGACTTCATTGCCTTGTGGAGGAATGAAATTGGGCTGAGCTGCATGTCAATCACCCAGCCAATCCGCATGCAACTGGGCAGAGTCAATGTACAGCAAAGCTTTGGAATGAAGTCTGGTTAATATTTCAAAAGATGTGTTTCTTCTGCCCAGCATAGGGGCTCATGATTTTGCCCCAGGGAGGGTCTTAATGACTTATTAACTTAGAGTGAAAATCATGAAGTTCTTTAAGGTCACAAAGTGAGTTTCTGGAGTTTTGTTAATGCCTTGCCCTGATAATGAGCTGCTTTGCAGCATTTAGAGTCCACAGGAGTCGAATGGGTTTTGTCCTCTAAGATTTTTGGCAGGTTCCCTGAGAGGCAGGTTTATGACTCCTTGGGTTATTGGTTTCTTTTGGGATCTACAGGAATGGGGGTCACAACTTCAGACAGGAATATTTTCTTTAAAATACCAAGACTTCAGGTGCATTGCTCCCTTTAGGACTATCTGTGGCATGCATGGCATCTCCAGGAATTAGGACTTTGTTTAGTCCTGGAGATCAAAATACCTGAAGGAAGCAATTTGTGGGCATTGCTCCAAGCTTATCATGCATAGCTGGATGTTGTATCTTTAACTTACCTTTTTGAGGATCCTAAAAGCAGGTAAAAACAGGTAAAGTTCTTAAAGGAAACAAAGCACCTCTTCCTTGAAGGTGTTAAGGCAGAACTCTAGAAACCATAAGGAAAATGACACCAGTCGTACATGGAGCCCTAAACATTCAAACAATCTAAAATGTTGGACTCTTCCTTTGGCAGCAGCTGAGCTTCTGAGCTCCACGTGATTGGTTATTCTTCTGCCCACCTGGGTCACATTCAGTCTGAACTCCAGAGTTATACAAGCTCTGGAGGCTCTCTTGGGTTAAATGACGCTGGTGTCAAACCACAGAAGTAAAACAGAAGCACATCTATTAGAAAAGGAGAAAAAGCTGCTGAACGGCTGCTGTTGGTGGCCTTGGTTTGATCCAGTGAGTGATCCATCATTTTCACAGTAACTTGAGAACAGGAAGGAATTGTGGCTAAAATAGTAAATGCTGAGGTTTGGCAGGTTTTGGTGGAAATATTAGGCTTGCTCAGGTGTGTCTCTGTAAATGATGGGGTGGCTGAGGTCATGTGTTTTCTGTTTATGTCCTGAAGGCATCCAAAGAAGCAGGACAGGCGCTGGTGTGTAAGGCCAACCCTAACTTCGAGGTGCATCATCATCATCTCTTGAACTGCCTGGAAAAGACCACGGTGAGGACACACACACACACACACACACACACACACACACACACACACACACACACACACACACACACACACACACACACACACACACACACACACACACACACACACACACACACACAGTTTCACTTTATTTGACCAACTGATTAACAGTTTACTCCTTTACATGTTTACCCTGATTTCATAGATTTAACACTTAAAAAATTCTCAATGAAACTTATAAAACTTCAAAGAGCCTAAATTGAAGAAAACACATCATTATATTTTTAATTAATGAGAATGACTATCATTTACCTTACCTGGAGATTAATTTTTTTCCAATTTGTCAGCGGTAAACAAAAAATATTCAGTTTGATTCTTTACTCTTTGAATTTGGACATCTATCTAGTTCATAGCAGATTCTCTGTGTCCATGGTTGAGTTTTAACCCTTTACCTGCCATCCTGTAAAACTGCAGCTTTGCTTTTTCTCAGAATCACGAGTTTGTAGATGAGAAGACGTATGAGGCGAGCTGCAAGGATGTTACGCTGCTGAAGCAGGTTTCTTGCTCTTCCTCCATCTCCTCCTCTTCAACTCATGGCCTCAGCTCCTGTTGTGGCCGCAGGAAGAGGAAGACCTTCAACGTCCCAAACTCCAACATGTCTGTGGGTCTGCAGGGCAGTCTCCAGGAGCTGAGCACCATCCAGATCAGGGAGCGACCGCTTACCAACAGGTAGGTTAGACTGCACTGCAACTCTTTTTTTTTTTACAGTCATACGGTTACATCCAACATTTACATCTCTTTGTTCACTTATAGTCATATTTGATCTCCATAAATAAAATCACCCAGAAGAGATGACTGTGAAGATTGCAGGGGGTCCTACTGACTTTAAGGATATTCCAGAAGGTTACAAAGGTTCTTCTGAATGGTCTTAAGTTCCTAATGAGTTTCCAGTAGTCTACGTGGAGTTTGCAAAAGTCATTAAGAAGAAAAGAAAAATTGTTAAGAACATTTACAGCGCATGATCCTTGAAGAAAGATCTACCAGGAGCTACCAGAGATTTCACAAGCCCTTTAACCTGATTGGCCCCAGGCCCCGGGTACCGGGGGCAAAAGGAACGAGATCACGTTTAATCGGTTATAACACGGGGTCAGAAATATAAGTCCCGACATGTGTGATATCCACAGAAACCTCTGAATCTCAGCTAAACTCTCATATAAACCATTTCTACAACCACCAAACACAACTAAAACAAGCCATGATTAAAAGAGCAGTTACGTAAATGCGCAAAAGTCCGCTAAACAAACAAAACCAAACCAGAAATTCTTCAGACTTCATGTAACCGGCTAAAGAAAGGCTGGTTATCTTCCAGAGCTATTACTGACTCCAAACACCAAGTTTCACCACGCTCTGACCAAAATTCACTGAATGAGCCGCAAAAGAAGACCACAAAAACGCATAGCGGCGCTAATGTGCTAAGAAAGAGATTGGCTTACTGTCCCGATTTCCTCCGTTATTTTCACCGGTAGCCGGTAGCCTCAGGATTATCAGCAGTTTCCACGGCTAACTAGCTGCATCAGAGCCGTTTTCCGTCAACAACCTCCATTTTAGACCCACCTACAGACACGTGACTGGACAGACGCCACATGCAGTAAATTTGGGACCACGTGGGGTTTGGCCTTTTAACTTCTGAGTGGTTGAAGTGACGTAAACGTGGCATCGTTACTGTGATCCTATTGGCTCAAACGATAAAAAAGAGGTGTCAATCATGCAAATTGACCAACAGAAACCAAAGTTACAGCCCCTCAGAGTTTAAAGGGCCAGAGGCCAATTAAACGCTCCATGTGCACGGCAGAAAAGGGCCATTGCCATGTAAATGTGTGGTTCAAAATATTCAAAAACAAGCATTTTTAGGCCTGTTAATAAAATAAAATCATTTCTGCTCTTTAATACCTACAAAATTCAACTAACATGGTGTCCAATGTGTGCCAAAATTGGACATTGTACCACGTCTGGATATTTCTGTATTGACAGTGCTGTAATTTTTCACTGTTACACTTTAGAAATATAAATCTTTGCACATATGATGTTTATATGTTGGTTACTGAATTTCTGGAATGAAATATGAACTGAGGCGTATTTTAAAAGGGTTATATGCTAAAAAATATATAAATAAATTATATAAATAAATAAATTAGGCTTCCGATTCTTATCTATATATGTTCCCCCAGTTCTACAAGCTGTTCATTCTCATTTACATGCCCCAGCCTCCCTCCCCTTTTCAATTCTTTAACTTCACTTCTATTTAGTACACGGGGAACCGCTAGGCCTGGGAGCCGCCGTCCCCTTTGAGGCCTTCCCCAAACCATAGCTCAATTCACGTCCAAGCCATTCACCTTTATCTACTAAAACGCTGTCACACCTAAAATAAGGACGTGGGCTCAGCTAGTGGAATTATTTTTCGAGGATTTGCTCCTGCTAGACATACCAAAAGTACTTTTAGAAAAGGTCATTTTAGAGTTAAATGTTTTTATAGATTTTAAAGTGGTCTTTATGCAAGTTTCAGGACTCCAAGTATTAGAGGTTGAGGTTATTTTGGAAATTTTTGTGTGTTTGAGGAGTTTTCAGGAATGAGGGCATTTTAGAGGTGTCAGTACAGACATGTCAGCTATTTTTACTGGAATTATTGGATGATGTAGAGGGGGCTCTATCCTTTCTTTTAGAGCTTCTGTAAGTAGGTTTAGATGACCTGCACTTTTACACTAAGGTTGTGCTCATCAATCATTTGAGTAAAACTTCAAGTATAAAAATCAAGTACTGACTTTTCAAAATCAAAACCTTTTTGTATACCTCAGTAGTAAAATTAGTATAAATTACTTAAAATTGGAGCAGAAAAAAGCCCCAGAAGAACTGAGCAAGAGATGTAATTCTTTAACCTTGAGAAAAAAAATATAATTCAGATAATAAAATACAATTTGAATTTTAATGTAAAATCATTTAAATTCAAATTCAAATTTTCTTCACAACATAACATAGAAAACATATTAAATGTTTAAACCGAGACTGAGAAGCATGGGATGGGCCAACATAGGAGTGGAGAAGTCAGCAGTACTAAAAAGGAACTGAGATGAGTTGATGTGTTTACAACTGAAACACATGACAGGAAGTTGAACTAAAGTCCATTTGAACTGCTCAAAATTCATCTTTGCTTGTGAAGACGTACTAAGTATCTCTCCTTTGCCTCTCTCTAGTCGTTCCAGTCGATCCAGTCTCAATGCCAAATTTGAAGAGACGGTTCCTCTAAACTGTGACCAACCCTACATCACCTCCGCTATCATCAGCATGCCCACACCACCTGGCACCACCCCTGAAGGTGATGAATCTACCAGCTCCACTGACTACTCCCAGGCCAACATTGTGCGGGTGTCTGCACTTTAGGCCCCAAAAAGACTCTCCCACACAGCCACCCACTGCGCTGGAAGACGGCGGGCGTTGGCGGTCTACAGCTTGAACCACAACAGACTCAGAGTAGGCTTTGGTAGCTGCATCATGTGTCCATAATGGAAGTGATGGGTTAACTTAAATGCTTCAGACCTGCCGTGGAGAAGCAGGTCTACAGGTCACACTAAAACTGACTCTGATTTGGACTGCAGTTGTTTATTGTTCTCTCTTTTTCTTCTGGGAGGATTTTTCCGCTGGTAAAATAGTAGCAGCCTGATTGAAGGTGAATCTCTGCTTCTTTCTGAGAGGTCATCACCACCACCAACGTATCTTTGTCCTGAATGGTGGCTTAGCGAGCCAGCGCAATGAGAATTGGATCATTCTGAAATATGTTTAGCACAAAGACTGGCAGCTGGGGTCAACGCTTCACATTCATTATATGTTGTATCCTCTCAGTCAGTTACTAGTCCATGTAGCTGCATTTGACTTTCTGGAGCTGGACTTTAGGATCAGAAGCTCAATCTGAGCTAACCAGACTTGTGTTTTAATCATGCTTTAACCTTTTAAATTACCTGCATTGCTTTCATATTAGGTCTACCGTACTCCTTTGAAAGATAATGTAGAAAATACATAAGGCATCAGACACATTTTCAGCTTTTGGTTTAGGCTCAGAGGTCCTCAGCTGATTTTAACTTTATCTCCAATCACTGGAATTCACTTAGCTGGGCTTCGAGTCTTTGTTCTAAGTTAGACTAAACCTGTCCCAGTAGAAACCAGGTTGAGATGGATGGTGACGGAGGGTTTATCTTCACACTGTCACACTTCTGAACCTGACAGACCCTCTGTGTTTGTAGAAAATGTTCTGAGGACATGTTGAAGGTTGGGACTCGCCATCTGTTTTGCAGTCTTCTGCGTCTCTTTTATAAGTACATATTTATCCTGGGTGGAGGCTGTTTGTCGCTGAAGACTTTAGCGTTTGTCCTATCATGGGTGGGACATGTTTAACTCCTGCACCATCAATGTGGTGAAAACTCAGCAGCAGATATTTACAGCCTGCACCCAGTGATGAAATATATCATGTAAATTCATTATTATCATTATTATTATCATGTTATTTTCTTTCAATCATCATCATAATTTTTGTTATTATTATTTATCAGTGGTGGTGAATGGGAAAGGTTATCTTGAGGTGTAAGTGCTTAAACAATGAAATTATCTGTTTTTTGTTTTTTTTTAAATTTCATTTCTTGGATTTTATTTGTTAGATTTTTAATTATCTTTTAAATCTTGTTTTCATTTTTTGAAATAATGATATATTTCCTTTTACCCCACGTCAGTAGTTTGTGATCTGCTGGCTACAGCCCTGAACATGTGAGTGCTCCACAGTGTGTTAGCCACAAACAGTGGGCGGGGCTTTTCTTCTAAAAACATGTGGACGATTTGTATTTGCAGCCGTCTGAAGAAGAAGACGATGAGGAAAACAGTGAGCATGCTCATTATCTGTGTGTTCCTGTCCACGGATCCGTGTGTTTCCATGAAAGCCAGGACGCTCCTCTGCATGCACATCTGGCTGGTGGTGTGAGCAGTTCGGGTTCTAGTACTTATTCTGTAAATATGAGTTTTCTAGCTGACCTTTCTGACTGCCTTCCTCTCTGCTGTACAGAAACACCAAACCGCCATCGTGCAAATGTTGATGTCAATTTGTGATAAGAGAATCTTTCTGTTGTTGCACTGGGTCTGGCATTGATGTGTATTGTAATGCTTGCAGACTGATTTGATGCACTTGTTGCCTGATATTTTGTTTCTCAGTGTTCACCTGTGTGTTGGGTTAGGTGACAGGACACAGATTTACAGCACTGACTCTGAGCTGACAGCTGGAACCACAGTTTAAACAGAAAACGGGCAAACTCCCAGTTACCCACAAAAACAACCACAACAACAAAAAAAGTGCTTTGTTTTTTGCTGTTGGCAACTTTTCGGTTAAAGATTTTAACAAGTACTGTTTATCTAAAGTACAAACTAACAGATCCCATTGTTTGATGTAAAAATTACCAAAAAAGTGATTTTGTAGTTCAGAAAGAAGAGCAATGAGTATAAAATCCAGTGTTAGCTGCCTGTGTAGCTTTCACATGCTTATCTCACAGAAACATGTGAAATTTGTTGCCTGAATCACATTAAATGGAGACTGAAGTAAAAAAATTCAACCAAACATCCAGAAATCATCTTTGATCAGTCTTTTGGTCTCCCTCTTCTGACTACCGGCATGGTCACACTGACAGCCTGAAAGCTGCATTTCCTGAAATGTCCAGCAGGCAGCAGTGAGTCAGTACCCACAGACTTGCATGTTAAAACTTTACAGCAGAAATAAACATGTTTACAGCCTGATACGCAAACTGTTTGTCTCTGTAGATATTTCCCCCTTCATTACACCTGTATGTGGGGAAAATGTTTTCATAACTTACCTGCTTAAACTGTATTAAACAGGTGAGTTATAGAGTGTATAATTAGGGGTGTGGCCTCTCTCACTGACATGCAAATGGCAACACACATGTATACTAGGTTTCACCTCAGCTAACTGGAGTCCCTGATCTGGACCTCTGGACCGTGTTTGTGCTGTTGGAGCCTTTTGGAGCATTTTTAATGACATCATGTGACGAATAACAGGGCTTCTATGAGGTTACTGTACTAACAGACGGTCCAGGAAGGTGGAGCTCCAGTTCTGGTGAAATTCTAGGATTTTATTTGGAATGTTCTGAGAACTACTTAACAGGTATCCGTGTCTGTGTAATGCTCCTCTACAGTCTGTGGATGCAGACTTATCATTAGTTGATAACTTAGAACCAACATAGTGACGAAATACAATCACTCCTGGAACCAAAAAAAACAACATGACAGCAGCTAAAATGCTAACATGATATGTCAGTCCACTGATGGATGATCTCATACTTTCATGACAGTCTTTGGGTTTTCTTGTATCGTCACATCAGTAACATCAAAGCTCACATGTGCTGTCAATACAGTTGCAACATCTTTAAGGTTTTAAAAAATTATTTTCACATGTTTCTGTGAGGTCAAGTTGGATTAAGTTTATTTCTCAAAAACGCTGAATCAATAAGAAAAAAGGGAGAATAAGAAAACATTTCCTGTCTTCTGGAATATTTTTTAGAGCACTCCAGATTTTTTTATTTGTCTGTCTCTATCAATAATAATTTATTGTTATTATCTACTTCAAAAACCTTCATGATGTCACACTGTGTGGTTTTAAAGGTTTAAAAAGGGTTTAGGGTTCATTTCATTAATGAGTTCTTAGGTTCAGAGTGGTGTTGCTGTCTGCTGGGACCCTGATGAATGTTGAATATCTGCTTGTAGATTTTGGTATAAAAAAAAAGTTCTTTGAATCTATGTGACTCATCATGATGTGCCGTACACACCAAGTCTTAAAGCCTCATCATTGCAGAGGTGAAAGACCATCGGTTTGTTCCCGTTTTGATACAAAGAAAACAATTTTCTTACGAAACAAACTGAAACCTCTCATCTTTCTTCGGGGAAAAATTTCTCTCTCTGGCTGAATTTTAAGGATGTGTTGACATGTTGGATTTTTCATTTCTACGCCATGTATGGAATAAAAAAAAATATAAGAGCACAGAAGACCACATTTTTTTCTTGCTCCTCCAGCAGTAAAGAGCAGCTGGTTTCGGGTTCTTACTGTCAAAGCTTGACTTGTTTGACTCGTCAGAATGAGGATCCAAATGGCCAGCCCTGCTAGCAGCACCTTTACAACTTCACTCATCCATGTCTGCTCGAGTTTAATGTGACTTATGCAAGTGACTTCTCTATGCTTTCCTTTGTTTTGTAAGGACAACCTGTGCTTTGTATTTAGAGTGCAGGGGACGGGCTGAGGGGGAAAGGATGAACATATTTTTGAGGAATTTATTATTATAAGTGTTAATAGTGCACATGTGTTGTAATTGTTTGTGTAATTTCTTATTTTTTAAATTATTTCCATGAGAGTTTGTAGTGTTGTATGTTCAATTAACATCCCATGATATTTTTCTAAAGTCGTTAGAACATGCATGCATTTGGAGCAGAGATGAAGTGATAAAAGAAAGTGTAAAAATTAGAGACATTTATGACAACTATCACTTTTGTTTGTTACAGCTTGTGTTCATTGAAGATAATATCTAAAAGAAAAAGAAGCTCATGGTTTTAGTCCGGTGCCGTGTCTGAGTAAACAGAATAAAAACATTGTCCTATTCAAACACTTCCCAGAGTCTGGACGTCTCTTTTCAGAGGTGGGATTGAGAGATCGAAGTCACCCAAGCTTACCTCTAATTATTAAAGAACTTGACATTCAGCCTGTTATGATTAAAGTGATACAAAGTGCTAAATGGATACCTTGATGTGCCTGTGCTAATAGTAAAGCTTTTTTAGGTAACACTTTATAATACAACTTGAAACTAAGGGCATAAGTACCCAGTAATTACATGTAATTTCAACATATTTTATCTGAAATTACAGTATAATGTTATACTACAATAGGGGGAAAACAAGTCAGGTTTTTAGAGGAAACAATGAAAAAATTTACACTAAGTAATTTTACATACTTTGTAATTACATGGTAATTATCCAGAAGAACATACAATATTTACCCTTTTAACACTGTACCTTGTGGATTCCAAGGTCCGGCTAGGCTCTAAATCAACAATATCCAGAACTAATAGCTTTTCTATTACTATCTATAACTCGCCGGTCTCCGTTTCTCCATGTGTGAAAAGTTTGGGTGTTATCCTTGACAGTTCTTTATCTTTTAATTCGCATATCAATAATGTCACTCGGTCTGCATATTTCCAATTGTGTAGCATTAATTGTCTCCGTCCTTTTCTCACTTCACATGCTACTGCCATTCTTGTTAATAGCCTTGTTACTTCTCGGATTGGTTATTGCAATTCACTCCTTTTCCATCCATAAGCTTCAACGTGTCCAGAACTTCGCTGCCCGTATTATAACCAGGACCCCTTCTATTCACCATATCGTCCCTGTCCTGCAGCAGCTTCAATGGGTCCCGGTCAAATATCGCATCAATTTTAAAATACCTTTGTATACATTTACAGCTATACATCAGCACTCCCCTCTGATTTGGTTCAGATCACCATCCCATCTTGGTGTCTTAGATCCTCTTCTTCTCTTTCTCTCTCTGTCCCCTTCCCCGTCTTGCCACTATGGGGAGCAGGACTTTCAGCTGCTCTGCTCCTCAACTTTGGAATTCCCTGCTTCCTGATATAACAAATATCACTTGCTTTTCTCTCTTTAAGTCTAGACTCAAAACTCACCTGTTCAAAATAGCTTATCCCACATAACCTTCTCCATTCCACTATTTTAAATCTGTTTTATCCTTCATGTTTTATGATTTTGTAAATTGCCTGCTTTTATGCTTGCTTTTTTTTTCTCTGATGTGTACACTGAAAAAAAGGGATTGGTCATCTCTTGGATTTATGTAAGCATCTTGCGTGTATTTAACACAATTGCCTCATGCTTTAAAGTTAAGTGTAACTATATAGTGTAGAAACTACATGATATGCAGAGATGGTAGATTAAATTGTTCATATCATGTTCAAGTGAAGTAAGTCAATAATATAGCAA
Source organism: Oreochromis aureus (assembly GCF_013358895.1). Classification (NCBI taxonomy): domain Eukaryota; kingdom Metazoa; phylum Chordata; class Actinopteri; order Cichliformes; family Cichlidae; genus Oreochromis; species Oreochromis aureus. Next base: position 22,966,141 of record NC_052958.1, on the reverse strand, counting down.
TGTTAAATCTTGCGACACCGCTCTTTGAATCGTGGTTTGAGGAAAGCATCCATCTCAGTCAAGTCGAGCAGCCGCCTCGACTTATTTCGGTATACCGAAAAAAGTAAATTGGGTGGTTGTTACATTAAAAAAGTCAACCTTGTAATCTGAACGCAAAAATTTCATGTTTCTATCTTGAATGTAATTAAATCATGTAGGATCTCTATGAAATTCAACAACTTAATTTGTTCTTGTTGAGATGACATGATACAATCTAGTAAGAGTGGTTAGTTGCTGGACTCAGGAAATTCACAAGATCGCACGACATTTCAAACTGCAGGAAAATCACTGGAGTTATAAGAGGCAGACAATTGCACACACACCACGTGTATGCTGTTGCTATTTCTTGTGGTTTAACCTGTCAAGGACAAAAACGTACAGAAAATTCTGCATCAAGCCTTGAAATCATAGCTTTTCTACTTTGGTTAAGCATGGATTGGTGGCATGGTGATTAGTGCTGTTGCCTCACAGCAAGAAGGGTTGTGGGTTCAAATCCACATTCTGGATAGCTTGCAGTGGTTTCTCTCTGGGTATTCCTCCCACAGTTAAAAGTCATGCAGTCATTAAAGTAAGGTTAGGTTAATTGGTGATTCTAAATTATGTGCAAATGGTTGTTTGTCTCTATGTGACACACTGGTGAGCTGTGTCAGGGTTATGTCCCAAACCCATCTAAAGATAAGAGTATGGTAGTTGTTGTAGATCCATTCAAATTTTATGTTAACCAGACTCAACCAGACTCAACAAAGTCTTGTTGAAGATTATGTAATATGAAGACAACATGTAGTATTTAAGTGACCAAGTAGTACTGGGGCAAAAGTTATTGAATAGTGTTGAAATAAAATATATATATATATGAATATATTATATAATATATATATTATATAAAATATAATATTCCAAGAGCTCAACTTACTTCATCTAAACATGTTTCAATCACGTTTTATCAACACAAAATGCACAGGTTTATTGAATATGAATAAGTTGTGTTAATTTAACTCAGTTGTTTAAGTTTCTGCCAAAGCAAAACAGTTGTGTGCAACCAATGTCCACTATTGAATTAAATCAATCCAACATGGCCTTTTCTTCAGTGTACACTGTGCTTGAGTGTTCTGAAAGGCGCTTTCAAATAAAATGTATTATTATTATTATTTTTATGATTATGAATACACAGAGAGTGTGCTTCGAATACAGCACATGATGATAAGAAATAAGGCGTTATCTATTAGTTTTAATTAAACTGGCTTCACAAAAAAACTTTTGTGTATTGTAACAGGCACAGGAAGTGATACTCTTCCGCAGAGAGATCATACACGTCACAACCAAGCACTTACACACACACACACACATTTATACACCAAGTGACTTTTTGCACAATACTCAGTCTTTTGCACATTTCTATTGTACTGTTGTGTTTTGTATCTGCACTGTCTTGTGTCTGTATTGTTCTCTTCTGTCTGGTGTTGAACTGTCTTAGTTTTGTTTTTGTTTTTTTTGCCATTTTTGCACATTGCACTTTATTTAGTCCTGTGTTGATTTTCTGTTATATGCCATATGTAGCACAACGGTCTTGGAGGAACGTTGTCTCATTTCACTGTGTACTGTACCAGTGCACATGTTTGGAATGAAAATAAAGCCACTTGACTTGACTTGACTTGAACATTAGCTGACAAACTTGAGAACAGTCAGTAAAATGCATTTAGCTTTGTTGCTATGATTCTTTGGCCGAATGGGTTTAGGCATCTTGGCAGAAACTAGGAATATCATGACTTTTAAATATTGCTTTGCAGGTCTCACTATGCCATTGGTTGGTTTTCAAAATACCAACAAGTCCTTATAGAAAGTTTCACAACTGTGATAGAACAAGTTATTGGAGAGTTTAAATAAGTGTTACTCCTTTGATCTATGCTGGTGAAAATAGGCTGTGAGTTAATACAGGTGGAATTTAACCCTTTTTTGTTCTGTTGGTGCTTCCTGTTTGCAACAGGAAGAAAAGCTCCCACCTGATCCTGTCAAAATCGACTGATGTGCTTCTAGAGTAATATAATATTTAATGAAAGCATGTAATATTTTATCTTTTCAGAGTCACAGGCAATCCAAGTACAAAAGGAGGCGTCTAAATTTGGTACTTTGTTTTTATTCTTACATTTTTGAGCTGTCATAGCTTTAAGACTACAGCAGACATCCATCTGAAAATTTCAGGGCTTAAAAAAGATTTAAACTTACAACTTTAAAAACGCAACAAAATTAATTTTACACTACAAGTGTAAAGACACAATTTGGCCTTTGGTTAACACAATTTTCCCCCTTATAATTACTTCTAAGCATCAGTATCCTAGAATATATGGCAGTTTAAATAATCTGTACCAATTTAATTAATTAATTTGATACAGAGGAGAAATAAACACTGGTATAATTTAAAGATTGAAATTTTGCATTTCAGTGTAAATTTTAGTTTTTCAATTACTTTGTTCTTTAAAAAGACCCCAGAACTTTTGTGTCTCTATTGGAGCAGAAGGATTGGCATCCCAATGTGTCGGCAAAGAATATGTAGAAAGACAGAGCAGTCCAGATCCACAAATGATGCTCTGTCAGATCCAGAGGTCACACAGGGATGACAGTGTGCTGTGAATTGTTTCTGACAGTGGAAATGTTTGCCCTGTCAGCCTGTCTCTAGACACAAGCTTCTGGAGTCTCAGCTTCTCGGGATCATCAGAAAATAACTTATCCTCTCTCAGCATACACCCCATCATGCTTACCATCACTTCCATCTGTAGAGAGAAGAAAAAAGAACAGAAATAATACCCAAGTCAGTGATTTAGCACATCCAGTAAAAAGCGAGGCAGTGGAACAGTGTAACACAGTTGTCTTCCTCTCGTGCCCTATGTTAACATGTTGGAGTGAACCTGCTAATCCCGAAGCGCATACACTTCAGAGTCTCACTACAGAGACCTTTAGCATGAAGTCTGTTTCCACTGTAGATTTCACTCAAGTCCACAGTGAAAATGAAATGCTGAATCCTGAAAGCTTCATTATTGCACAAGCACTTTAGTGATGGATTTCTTGCTCTTTCACTGAAACAAAGAATCTTTTTATGTTGACGAAGATCTCTGTTTCTGAAATATTAGCTAACTAATAAACATGGAGACTGTCATTGAAGATATATGAAACCACTGACAGAAGAACACATACAATAATCATGCACAATGCTCAATAATCATTGATGACTGAGGACCGTTGTCTACACATCTGAAAACATTGTCAGCTGGAATCCATCTTCATATCCTGTACACATGAACGCTACAGCAGCAGTCCTCTTCACTTTCTGTGACGCACGGTCACAGGAAGCTTCTGCCTGATCTGACTGGTTGACTTCTTGTCTTTCACTTTTCTCCTTTCGCAGCTTTATTGAGAAAATCAGCTACTGACAAGGCTTCAGGTTCACAGGAAACACTGATTCTTTGCTTTCACAGAGACTGTAGCTGTGCCCCAATTCAAGCACTGCGTCCTTCGATGGCCACATTTGAAGACTGATTACATCACAGTGAGGCTACGAAGGCTGTTCCAGTTCAAAGGCCCCTTCAAATGCAGCCCACAAAGGCGTCCTCTTTTTTCCTGAATTTGAAGGACATGCCAGGTGCATCCGTCAAAGTCTATCCTATCCCACGATTTATAGAGTGATGGTGGCAGTAATTAACTTTTCCAAAAAATGGCAGACAGCTCAAGCAAGGAGGCCAAAGTATCATGGTCCGGAGTCTTGTGACTCCGTGTTTGTGTTTTTTGATTATTAATATGCTTAGTTTCAGTTAGTTTCTGGTTATATTTCGGTGATCGATTTCTCGCTCTTAGGTTTTGTTCCTGTGCCTCCCATGTTTAGTGTGTCATGTCTTTAGTGTAGGTTTGATTCTCTTTATTGTTCCCTGCTTGTGTTATATTTATAGTGTCTAATTTTCTGTCACTATGCCTTCCCTGTGTCTCACGTTTAGTTTCTCTGGTTTCCGTGTTTCATGTTCCCTCTGTTCCCCTAGTCCAGGGGTGGGAGAACTCCAGGCCTCAAGGGCCGGTGTCCTGCAGGTATTAGATGTGTCCATGATCTAACACAGTTCATTTTAATGGCTAAATTACCTCCTCAACATGTCTTGAGTTCTCCAGAGGCCTGGTAATGAACTAATCATTTGATTCAGGTGTGTTGACCCAGGGTGATATATAAAATCCGCAGGACACCAGCCCTTAAGGCCATTCATGTCTCCAGGTCACAGTTTCAAGTCTGCATCTTTGTGAGTGTCTCTTGGTTCCTGTTTTACTTTGATAGTGTTGCATCCCGCGTTCAGTGTTTTGAGTTTTGCTTCCCCGTTGTCTCCTCATGTCAGATTAGTTCCAGCTGTGTCTCCCTCCTTGTGTGTATTCCCTCGTTACCCTCTGTGTATATATTGTATGTTGTCCTTTGTTCCTCATTGGGTTATCTCTTTATCACCCCCTGTGGTTCCACTGCTGTTGTTCAAGTTTCCAGGTTTCTGGTTCTTCCAGTTCTATGTCTATGTTAATTATGGAGAGAAATTTGGTGTAAAAGTTTTGCAAATACTTACAATATGATCCACAAGTGTAATCTAAGATGTACAAATATCTGCAGTGATTTGTGTGTAACTTCTGGGGATTCCCACATGCATGCTTCAATCCACAAATAAATAAGAAGCAAACTGACCTCACGTAAAACTATTTTACAAATTCGTATGGCCTGAATAAATACTTATCATTTATACACAAAATTATGAAGTTCAACTTCATAGTCTGATAATTTTCTCTTTTAAAAAACATTATGTGTGTACAAGTGTCCACTATATTTGAAATAAACCAAACCAAATAAACAAACCAAAAAAACAAAATCTAAATGCAGATAAACAGTGGAAGCCCAGATATCACAATTTTCCAAGAAAGAAATGTTGAGACTTGAAGATAAATTTGATTTGTGTGCAAATGATCAATATTTATTCAGTTTTGGATAAATGCATTTGTAAAATATCTATGCATGTGGTGAGATTATTTCTTATTTGTGTATGGATGGAACCACTCTTGCGAGCCCTCAAACGTTTCACACAACTTACTAATTTGTAAATCTTAGTTTGTGCTTGTGGATCATATCATGCACATTTGCAACACTTTTGAGGCCACTTTGTCTCCATATTTAATCAACACCCCCTCTTTTCTGCTCAGTGAGTGAATTGAGCTCTAGCTTGTCCTTCCAGGATTTTAAACCTGGGCTTGAATGGAGTCAGGGCCATCCTCATACACATGTGGAGGTGCTCACTGATGGGAATTATATTTATTTGTGATCGGGGCTGGACTGGGACAAAAAATCGGCCCGGTATTGACTAGAGATCGGCCCACCAGGTATTACAGGAAAACAGTAATGTACTGCCTTGTTGGTAAATATGTATGATCTCTATACAGCTTATATCAGATGACCACTTAAGGACATCTCCTGGTTTCACCTTCATGTTTCCCTCTCAACAGATACCCAAACCGATATCATGACCAGCAGCTTTTACAGCTCTGGCTCCAACAAACATCAGCTGATACTAGAAAGTAATATTAAATAAATTATAACAACAGCTTATCAAGCTTAAACGTGCTGCTGTTGTTTAGCGCGACATCCACTGGTTTCCTCTTTCTGGCACAAAGTGGGCGATAAATAAACAAGAGAGACGGGACTTGTGACAGAAAAGCCGACCAGCTGACCATTGATCAGTTTCATGATTGAAGTAGCAACAGGAGAGGGAGGGGGAGAGAATGAGAGAAGAAGAGGCAGCTGTGCAGCAAAGACACAGAATAACTCCAGCTTTGTGTCTTTTTTTCATTCTAGCGGTACTAGTATGGGACAAATCCCATTCCTTTTCACCTCAATATTTATGCATTGTAATTAGTCCAGCCCAGAGTCTATCATGACCAGTTGGCCAATCCAACACCTTTGATTCTTTATAAGTTACAAAAACAAACAAACAAACATAAAAATGAAAAATCACCATCGGCCCACCGGGAAAATGCCCGGTGGCCAGTGCAGCTGTGGTTGTGATTATGTTCTCTGTGGAGTTCTCTGTCTCGCTTTTGACTGTGGAGCAAAACTTGGTAAAGATGCACAGGGCTACTTTCCTCATACCCGAGAAACTTGTCTCAGTGGAAAAATAGAAGGGTCAGTTCTTACAAACTGCCCTTTTGGGTCCACATCGTCTTAGAGATCAACAAATGGCATCTGGAGAGGTCCAGCATTCACCCATTGTTCTTTTTTTCACGTTCCATTTTTTCCATTTTTCACCCAAAGTTTAATCATAAACTTCTGTTTTGGCTGTAGGTCCTGGCCTGTATGGGACACCTTGTGGGTCTGGATCTGGACCGCGGTCCACCTGTTAGTGACCTCTGTTTTATAAGGATGCTATATGTTTGTATCTTCTCTGTCCTGTTAGACCCATGTAGCAAAAATCAGCCTGTTTTAACATTTTTTCTATTTGACTTAAGGCAGTTATGATATGGCATGTTTGGGCGAAGGAGAATCAGCCTCTGATACACCACATACCTATGAAAAATCTCAGTAAAAGTAAGTCAAATTAAATAAAATTAAGATTTTGCTGTTATTTCTGTACAATGAAGTACAAAATGCATCTAGTGGCTAGTGTCATGGTTGAAAGGGAACCTGAGCAGCACTTTAAGGGCTAAATCATCATTTAATAGCTGCTCACATCTGGCTTTCACAGTGGTTGCGGTGTTTGAAGCACCCAGCTTCAAACGGCCGGTCCAGACGGAGTACCTGGCAAGGTACTAAGAGCATGCGCACACCAGCTCACCCTCATCTTCACCAGACTCTTCAACCTATCACTGGATCAGGCAGCCATCCCATCCTGTCTAAAATCAGCCACAATCATCCCAGTGCCGAAGAAGTCTCCCATCACCAGCCTGAATGATTACCGCCCTGTGGCCCTCACACCGGTAATCATGAAATGCTTTGAGAGACTAGTCCTTCAACACATCAAGGATTACCTCCCCAGAATTCGACCCCACCAGTTTGCATACCGTGCAAACAGATCCACAGAAGACGCCATCGCCACAGCCCTCCACGCTGTGCTGAGTCACCTAGAGCAGCGGCAGAGCTACGTCCGAATGCTCTTTGTGGACTACAGCTCAGCCTTTAATACTATCATCCCGGACATCCTCATCAACAAACTGGTCAATCTTGGCCTCCCTCCTCTCACATGTGCCTGGATAAAGGATTTCCTCACAAACCGGCCCCAGACTGTGAGACTCGGCCCTCATCTCTCCTCCACTCGCACACTGAGCACCGGCTCCCCACAGGGCTGTGTGCTGAGCCCCTCCTGTATTCTCTCTACACCCACGACTGCAGTCCGCCCACAACAACACTCTCATCATCAAGTTTGCTGATGACACCACGGTAGTCGGACTCATCTCGAAGGGAGACGAGGCAGAGTACAGAGAGGAAGTCCTGAAGTTGGCAGCATGGTGTTCAGAAAACAACCTGGCACTGAACACCAAGAAAACCAAAGAGCTCATTGTTGACTTCAGGAGACACAGCACTGACTTGGCCCCCTCTATCATCAACGGGAGTGTGTGGAGAGGGTCCACACCTTCCGGTTCCTTGGTGTCCTCATCTCTGCTGACATCTCCTGGACGGAAAACATCTCAGCGGTCATCAAGAAGGCCCAACAGCGGCTGCACTTCCTGAGAGTCCTCAGGAAGTACAAGCTGAACTCCAACCTGCTGCTGACCTTCTACCGCTCGTCCATTGAGAGCCTGCTAACCTACTGCATCACGGTATGGTACGGCAGCTGCACCAAGGCAGATAGTGTGAGGCTTCAGAGTGTGGTCAAGACAGCACAAAAGATCATCGGCTGCCCTCTCCCTCCCTGATGGACATTTATTCCTCCCGCTGCCTCAGCAGAGCAGCAAACATCATCAAGGACAGCTCCCACCCTGGCTTCAACATGTTCAGCCTGCTTCCCTCAGGGAAGCGCCACAGGTGCATCAACACTAAAACCCACAGACTCAAAAACAGTTTCTTCCCCAAAGCGATAACCACCCTGAACTCACACATGCACCGATAACACAGCCCCCCACTTCCCACTTCCTCTATGGACCACCACTATTTATACCAATTCTATGTGCAATAACTGTATATACATAAACACTATTTATACCAATTCCATGTGCAATAACTCAACTGTACATACATAATCACTATTTATTACATATTGTTTACGGTTTGTAAATTGTACATTTTATATATATATACATCTTCTTCCCTATGTTAATACTGTCCATATGTATATAGTGCTGCAGAACTGTACCCCCCAACATGTTTACACTGAGTAGGAGATGCTCTGTATCTCATTGTACAGCTGTATAATGACAATAAAGGCATTCTATTCTATTCTATTACATAGACTGGGTCCTTCAAAGAATGCAACCCTGAATTCAAACGGTACTGCTGAAAGCAAATGGACCAAAACCTCTACCTACCTCAGATCCTCCAGTCTGGAGTGTTGACTCTTCACAAGATCAGACAGCTCTTTCATGGCTGAATCCTGCAGGTTGTTTTCCCTTAAGTCCAGATGTTTCAGATGGGACGGGTTGGACTTCAGAGCAGAGACCAAAGCAGCACAGCTGATTTCCGACAAACTGCAGTTACTCAAGCTGCATAAAGAATAAAAGAAGAAACGCCGTGTTTCTTTCTGTGTGTCTGTGTTCTGAAGAATCAAGATCAATGTCAAAAACTATTAAATATTAGTAAGGCATTAGTAAGTGCCTAATTCAGTTTTAAAGCATTACTTCTCCCTAGTATGTCATTTATAAATACAGATATAAATGTTTACTTTTGATTAATAAGCTTATATATAATGTGTTGGTGTTATCATTTAGAAAGTCTCAATAAGTGATTAACAAAGTACACACACACACACACACACACACACACACACACACACACACACACACACACACCATTAGAGTGCTCTAATGTGGTGATATGGTAATATAGGGTCATTAAGATACGATGGAGCCTGTTCATTCTAGCCCTTGTATGTGATGAGAATGATTTTAAATTTAGATTCAACAGGGAGCCAATGAAGAAAAGCCAATATAGGAATAACGTGCTCTCTCTTTAGAAAAGAATTTAAAAATGAAAATTTAAGTACCTTAAGACTCAAACAAGTCTAAGCTATCTACACAACAGGAAAATGACACAGACAAAGCACAAAGAGATACAGAACATAGAAATACATATTCTCAGCTGCAGACATAGGTTTTTAAAATACCTAAATGTGTGTGTGTGTGTGTGTGTGTGTGTGTGTGTGTGTGTGTGTGTGTGTGTGTGTGTGTGTGTGTGTGTGTGTGTGTGTTTGTGTGTGCGTGTACGTGCATGCATCTAAATACTTTGTTAATCACTTATGATACCATGAACATGTTATATATAAGTTCATTAATCAAGAATAAACATTTATATATGTGTTTATAAAATACATCCTAAGGAAAACTAATGCTTTATAAATGATGAGTTAAGCACTTACTGAAGCTTAATAGTGTGACATTGTTAAGTGTTACCACAAAGGGCAAATCAAAGAAATACTTTTTCACTAAAATTACCCAGCAAAAAAAAATTATTATTATTATCAAAAGAAAACTTACAGCCTTTTAAAATTAATGTAGACCGATCAGGCATAGCATTATCGCTTTCTACCTAATTTTCTTACACTAATCCCCTTTTTTTGCTGCCAAAACAGCCAAGGACTGTTCAAGGCATGGACTCCACTCGAAGGTGTGCTATGGTATCTAACACCAAAATGCTAGCAAAAGATCTTTTAAGTCAGGGATGTCAAACTAATTTACATCATGGGCCACATACAGGCCACTTTGATCTTAAGTGTTCAAATTTTCCAAAGCTATCCAGTAGGTCACATTAGTCTTTGCCAGGCTGATTCTAGCCCCCAGGCCTTATGTTTGACACCCCTGCTTTAAGTTCTGTAAGCTGTGATGTGGGGCATCCTTGGATCAGACTTGTTTGTCCGCACATCCCACAGATCTAGGGAATTTGGAGGACAAACCAACACCTCAAGTTCATTGTTGTGCTCCTCAAACCATTTGCTTTGTGTGGATCAATGAGCCTTAGTGCCTGATGACCCTGTCGCTTGATCATTAGTGTTTCTTCCTTGGACCACGGATCCATACTTACCACTGCAGTAATATAACCCACCCACTTTGAAGACATTATCAGTGTTATTCCCTTAACCTGTCAGTGATCATAATGTTATACCTGATCGGTGTATATGAATAAAGTATAATATTCAAGTAGTAACAGACAATGGACTGACTTCAGGGTCTCCACTCTACAGTCTGGACTCTCCAGAAAACCACACAGCAGTTTTACTTCTGAATCCTGTAGGTTATTTCTACTCAGGTCCAGATGTTTCAGATGGGAGGGATTGGACTTCAGAGCAGAAACAAGAGCAGCACAGCTGATTGCCGACAATCCGCACCGCACTAATCTGAGTAAAGATTAAAACGTGTAAATAAAATAATAATTGATAAATCAATTAGATGTGTTCAGATTTGACACGTGCAGCTGATTAATGAGCCTCTGTTATTGTGGATCATCATCACATCAGCCGTCTGTTCAGCACAAGATTCAACACCTATTCATGTTAACACTGATCAATAGCTTGCTGCTGACCTAAGTTTTTACATTTTGAACCATAAAGTGTTCATCATATCATAAATTACAGGACTTGCATGAGGATCTAACAAAGTTAGGCTGTTGGCTGTAGCTCAGTAAGTAGAACAGGCTGTCTACTAATTAAAAAGTTTGTGGTTTGATCCCTACTTGCTCCAGTCTGCATGCAAAAAAATCCTTGGGCAAGATAGTGAACCCCAACTTCACATTCATATTCCTTTTTTTTTTTTTTTTTTTTTTTTTTTTTTTTTAACCTGTCCCGTTTGGTTCTTTTGCCATCAGAATTATTGTCTAAAGGCGAAGAAAGATGCCCAACGGATTTACTTTTACCAAATGGACCATCCCACCCTTGCCGTAATGGTCCATTTGATTCACCTTTATTGTTTATTTTATTTTCACTTGCTGAATACGGGACAGACTTGACTGGTGGAAAGAAGGGGAGAAAGAAAGAGGGGGAAAAAAAAAAAAAAAAAAAAAACCTGAGAAGAGGGACGGGAAAAAGGGCAAAAACAAAACCAACAGAATAAGCAGACAAAAAATACATATATCGATCACCTGGATCACCTGTTGAGAAAGAAAAAGAAAGCAAGCAGAAGAAAACGAGAGTAATAAACAAGATCACAATGATATATGGGAATATGACAGTAAATACTAAATATTAAACATTATTGTGCAGCACGTGAGATCGACAGCGCAGTGTGTGCTTTGAGGTAGGAGCCAAAAAGGGTGTAGTTTGTGTGTGATCACCTGTGTGTGCACCTGTGAGCATGAACGCGCTTGTTTTTAAAAGGTTCCTTCATGTAATGATCTGCTAGAGGGTGTGGGGGGCCACTGCCCCGACCTCCAGGGCATGAAGCAGGTATGGAGGAGATCGAAACTCCAGACATCCAGAGGCCCCCAGAACACAAGAGACCAAGGAAGACCAACAGAGGGGCAGCCGTGCCACTATCCCAGAAGAGCTGAGGAGAGTCCCAGATGAGGGGTCACTCAGCAGCCGCGAGCAGAAGCCGGGGGCTGCAGTGACGTGCCCGTGAGCTCCGCCGGCAGCCAGCTGTGCCTGAGTGACCGAGCCCCGGGCCGAGAGGCCAAGGGCACCCCATCCCCGAAGTGGCCCGAGCGAGCCCCAGGCTCCATGCCCCGATAAGCAGCCGCCAAGGAGTGAGCCGGTGGGTACCTGGGCGCCCACCCCCGGACACAAAGAACCACCAACGCACCGATGTCTGAGGGCGTCTGCCACCGGCAGGGGAAGTGGTGGGGGAGATGGGCCTCAAACCTTGAGGGCCTGAGATGTCCCCAGAGAGGTGGCATCTGATACCCAACCTGACATATAGACACAGACAAACAGGCACACACAGATACAAACATCTATTCCCACCCTCATGCTCTCATATACAATTACTCAACACTCACCCAACGTGGAGACAGACATGAAGAGACGCTGTACACACAATCACACTCCCCAAGCGTACTCTAAGCCCCGGGTCTAGGTACCCTTGCCCCTGGAGGGGGAAACTGCGCCCAGACCCAGGTGGTGTTACCCTTTTCCCTGCGGTGGGGAGAAGCAGACCGCCCGACTCCGCAGCAGCAGGAGGCCCCACATTCCAGACCCCAGTCGGACGGCCAACTCCTCCTCCTAGCCCCCGCTCCAGCAGGTCAGAGAGAACGGGGTGTAGGAAGACTCAAACCTCCCTCCACCCGCTCATATGTAGTGTTGATGCATGTGTGTTCTAAGGTGCATTTAAAACCCAGGAGGGCATGGAGCTACCTGCCAGAGCAGCAGGTAAGCGTATAGCCCCTCCTGCTAGCCCTCAATGTCTACGTGTATTTAAAATTGAGAGGTGGGCAACGACGCCAGGGGTGAAGTGTACACCCTGATGGTAATTTGGCATCCGTGTAGCGTGCCCACCCCCAAGATCCTATATGTATGTGTAATGAAAGTGTGAGTAATGTGAATGTCTAAGTTGTGGGATAAAATTGAGGCAGAGGCAGCCAGAAGGGGACAGAGGGGGGGGATGTCTCCTCTGCACCCTGGTGACACACCCCTACCCCAAGGCCCTGCATGTGTGGGTGATTGTGGTGGAGCGGGAAGAGGGAGGCAGCTGGAGATGGAGAGGGAAGGAAGGGAGGGGCAAGTGACCCCTCCCTGGGGCCAGCTCCCCCGCTGACCCCAGTAGGCACCCCCATACACTGCAACCCGCCAGGGTAAGGGGGGCCCAGGCCCATCCAGACCGGGGCCCAGTGCAGCAACGCCGCCCGGCCCCACAGAGCCCGGGACAGTCCACCTGACCCCACCACAGAGAAAACTACACCCACCCCATCATCCACTCATCTTCCAGACTACACAAGACAATAGACGCCCAGGCTGAGATCTTCCTCCACCTCTCCTGTATCTCCCCCTCCTGCAGAGAGAGTTCCTGAAGAGAGGAAATCTCCTGCAGGATTTGACAACCTCCCCCACCAGTTGAAGAGCCCCCCAGGTGGTTCGATGCACAAGCGGCACCCTGCGCCAGGACTGGGCCCCCATACACCCACCCGCCCACAACCCCGGCAACACACCAACCAGGACCCAAGCCCCTGAGGCTTGGCCAGGGCCCCAGCCCAGAGACGGAGTGCCCCCAGAACCTCACGCCTCACATTCATATTCCGATAAACACTCCAAAGTGTGTGAATATTAGAGTTAGAGTGTGTAGTCTGAAAAAGCAGCAGTTTTAATTCTATTACACTGGGTAATAGAATCAACAATAGTTGCCAAATTTTTGCTCATATTTTGTCATGGAGCAGGTACAAAAAAACCATCTTTTAGATGCCACTATCTTATTTTTAATCATTTTAATGTATCAATGCATTATAAGTACTGAATTAGCATTACTCATCCAGTACTGAATATCCTGCATTGAAATTAAAGACCTGGATACACAGACCAAAGGTATTGTATTGGAACTGGAAAAACTTGAGTGGTGTGTCCCTAGCCTCCATCTTATAATACTGCAATCAGATTATAAAGGGATTACTTCATATTTCACTACTGACATATCTACAGCAATAACAATCTGAGTGTACTGACCTTAGTGTCTCCAGTTTACAGTTTGAACTCTCCAGACCAGCACAGAGCTGTTTCATTTCTGAATCCTGCATGTTGTTGTTTTTAATCAGGTGCAGCTCTCTCACATGGGAAGGATTGGACTTCAGAGCTGAGGCCATGATTTCACTATGACCCTCTGGGAGTCCATGGTGTGCACAGCCAGAAAGTCTGTGACAGCAGATACCACTGTGGTCATAAGTTTACATACTCTCATTTGGACATTAATATCATGACAATGTTGGGCTTTTAATGATTACTTAACTGTTCTTCTAGAGTGGAATGATTGCACAGAATAAATCTTTAATGATTTTAAAATACAAGAATTTGGTGCACAAGGAGTGTGTTTCATTACAGATGCAACAGTTGGAGTTGCGGCATGTCTGTGTGCTTCACCCTAGACTTTTGTCCCTCACCCCCTTCTTTTCTCTTTCTCTTACTGTCTGTTATCCTATCTGACAAGGATGCCTCCTGGGTGAGGAGGCGCTCTCCAGAACATGCTGGAAAGATAATATCTCTGGAAATCTCCTGGGAACACTTTGGTATTCCCCTGGATACGCTGGAGGAGGAGGCCAGGGAGAGGGAAGTCTGGGCTTTTCTGCTTAGGCTGCTGACCATGTAAGCTGGCCCTGGATAAGCGAAGGAAGATAGGATAATCATATCTGGACTCACCGAACTTTTCTGCAATTCCTCACAGCTGGAATCAGTCTCCGCCGTCCCTCTGCTGATGTGTTGTACTTCTTCAGGTCCAACTCATCCAGAACTTCATCTGACATCTGCAGCATGTAGGCTAGAGCTGAGCACTGGATCTCAGAGAGTTTCCTTTCTGATCTGTTTTCTGACTCCAGAAACTCTTGGATCTCCTGATATACTGAGAGCTCATTCATTTCTATCAAACAGTGGAAGATGTTAATGCTTCTGTCAGGAGAGACATTGCTAGCTGTCATCTGCTTCAAGATATTAATGACTCGCTGGATAATTTCTGGACAGATCTCTTTCTGACCCAGCAGGCCTCCTAAGAGTTTCTGGTTGGACTCCAGACAGAGGCCATGAAGGAAGCGAACAAACAGATCCAGGTGGCCATTCTTACTTTGGAGAGATTTCTCCATGACTTTGCTGAGAAACACATCTAGAGATGAGATGTCCTTTCCAAGGAAGTCCTCCAGCACCTCTTCCTTGCTGTTACTGTAACAGTGGAACATATAGACAGCAGCAAGAAACTCCTGAATGCTCAGATGAACAAAGCAGTAGACTGGTTTCTGGAAGATCACACACTCTCTTTTGAAGATCTCTGTACAAACTCCTGAGTACACTAAGGCCTCTGTGACATTTAGACCACACTGCTCCAGGTCTTCTTGGTAGAACATGATGTTTCCTTTCTCCAGATGTTGAAAGGCCAGCCTCCCCAGCTTTAGAAGAACTTCCCTGTCAGCTGCTGTCAGCTCCTGTGGACTTGTCTCATGTTCTTTTTGGTACTTGTGCTGCTTCTTTTTTACCAGGACAAGCAGGAAATGTGAGTACATGTCAGTCAGGGTCTTGGGCAGCTCCCCTCTCTGCTCTGTAGTCAACATGTGCTCCAGAACTGTAGCAGTGATCCAGCAGAAGACTGGGATTCTACACATGATGTGGAGGCTCCTGGATGTCTTCATGTGTGAGATGATTCTGCTGGACAGCTCTTCATCACTGAATCGCCTCCTGAAGTACTCCTCCTTCTGGGCGTCAGTGAAGCCTCGTACTTCTGTCATCCTGTTAATATATGTAGGAGGGATCTGACTGGCTGCTGCAGGTCGGGAAGTTATCCAGATGAGAGCCGAGGGAAGCAGATTCCCCTCAATGAGGTTTGTCAGCAGCTCACTGACTGATGACTTCTGTGTGACATCAGACATGAGCTTCCTGTTGGTGAAATCCAGTGAAAGTCTGCTTTCATCCAGGCCATCAAAGATGAACAAAAGTTTACAGACAGCGAGCTGCTCTGCTGTGACCTTCTGTAATGTTGGATGGAAAACATGGAGCAGCTCCAGAAGACTGTACTGCTCATCTCTGATCAGGTTCAGCTCCCTGAATGAAAGCAGAATCACTACACCGATGTCTTGGTTCTCCAAACCTTCTGCCCAGTCCAGAGTGAACTTCTGTACTGAGAAAGTCTTTCCAACACCAGCGACGCCGTTCGTCAGAACCACTCTTATTGGTCTCTGATGGTCAGGTAAGGCTTTAAAGATGTCCTGGCACCTAATTGGTGTGTCATGGAGGGTTTTTATCTTGGAAGCTGTCTCCAGCTGTGTCACCTCATGTTGTATATGAACCTCTTCACACTGTCCCTCTGTGATGTAGAGCTCAGTGTAGATCCTGTTGAGGAGGATGCTACTTCCCGTTTCATGAGTTCCTTCAAGCACATGTTCAGACCTCCACCTCAAATTAATTTTATGTTCATCTAAAACCTCCTGCAGATCAACATCTTCTGAAAGAAAGAAAAACAATTAAACTTAAGCGAAAGAAAACATTTTAAAAGAAACGAGTCTATCAGCAGACAGATTTTCAGTCTTACTTTGTAGACAGCTGCTCTGACTGATTGTCTGCAGTCCAGCTCTAGTCCTGGATCTTTCTCCACACTGGGGACAGGGGGAGTCTCCTGATGAAGCAGACTGGTCCCAGTAAGAGGTGATGCACTGTCTGCAGAACCAGTGTCCACAGCTGGTAGAGACGGGGTCTTTCAGGACGTTCTGACATAAAACACAACTTAACAGCTTCTCATCCACATGAACATGACTCTTCTCTCTGTGAACATTAAGGAAATAAAACTGACCTCATAAAACAGTAATATCAGAAATACGTATATATCAGAAATACATACATGGCAAAAGCTATGAGAAATATTTATATTTATGCTTAAGAAGGACAACTGCTGCCTAAACAAAATCCCTTAGTGATCCCGTAAGTGTCAGGAGTATTGGAATAGTTGAGACACATTTTTTTCTAAACACTACATCTCTGTGGCTTTTAAAAACCCCAAAACATGCTCTGTCAAAAATTGGTCCACCCCAGGGATTGGGTCCCACAACACAAACAAAGTAATATAGTCCCAAAAAGTTGATTCTGTTCATCTGGACGTAGCATTTTCAGCGAGAGAAATGTTTCGTCGCTCATCTAAGTGACTTCTTTAGTCTCAACTGACTTCAGGTTTCCCCAACCTTAAGTACCTTTGCACACCCACTGAATGAACAATGGGCTGTGAGGTCAGTTACTTGATCATAAATATGCAAACCAGTGACCATTGATCAATGGCGATGCGTACCATTCACAGGCAAATGGGGAATGGCTGCAATCACAGCATTTTAAGATGGTGAAAGATGTACCCTTAGGCCCTCTCCTGAGTGGTCCTGTTGCTGAGAGTGATCCTCAGAAACAGGATCACTCTCAGCACTGACCACGTGTGTTTGCTCTTGGGACTGTGTCTTAAGTCTACCTATTTCACATACAAGGGCCAGTACTACAGGCATAAACATGGGTGTGCCATGGGTTCCCCAGTTTCACCCATTGTGGTCAACGTTTACATGGAAGAAGTGGAAAAGAGGGCTTTGTTATCCTACCCTGGAACACTAGGAAGTCATTGGTTCAGGTATGTGGATGACAGTCTTCTTAGACTGTGAAATTTCCATCAGTAATGGGGGAGATTTAAAAGCTGATGTGGAAGCAGAAAAATCATTATATCAAGAAAGCCCTGAGTAAATGTGGTTATCCCAGCTGGACATTTGTCAAAGCTGGGAAGGTGCCTAAAGTAAGCTCCAGGCAATCCAGGAAAGAATGGCAACTGCTGCCTAAGCGAAAACAGTTGAGACGCACCAGCGTGTAAACACAGCGTCTCTGTGGCTTTGAGGGATTGCCACCTGAAAATGGTCAGGGAGCTTGCATGCCTCTGTGACACTAAGAATTAAGTTGGTCAGGTCTTAGGATAGAGGCCTGACCACCCCATTCCTGCTTCTGTTGCCACCATTTGCACCCTTTACATTTCTGTCTGCCCCCTCATAAATGCCTGTCTAGAGCCGGCCCTGCTCGTCAGGCCAGGACTCCACAGTCTATTTACACCTAGTGTCAGTGGACACTCTTTCAATGATGAGGAAGTACACATCCTGGACAGGGAGGAACGCTGGTGTGAGCGGGGAGTCAAGGAGGCCATTTACGTGAAAAGGGAAAGACCATCTCTGAGTCGAGGAGGGTACCTAACCTTACATTTTAACATGAGTGATGAAATGTTTTTCCCACTGAAAATGTTACGTCCAGATGAACAGAATCAACTTTTTGAGGTGCCTCTGGGCACTTAAAAGTTTCTCTCCTTCACTATCTTTTATTTCTGATCTTTCTGACCTGAAGTCCAGAAACACAACTCCAGATACTGCGCAATGACAGTAATCTGGAACATAA